>NC_044329.1:23661744-24297097 GCF_007399415.2 Gopherus evgoodei | reverse complement strand
CTAGTGCATAAGCCATTATCTTTTTGGAAACTGCTTTTTCCATGTATACAAGACTTAGACAATTGATCCCTGTTGTAACTTCATATCCTTTGAACGGCATCAAGGATGGATTGGATCCAATGATGTTAAATGTGGGCCTAAGCCATAAATAATCCCAACACAAATGGAAAGGCTGTTTATTTAAAACAAGAGGGAAAACAATACAGTCTGCTGTGTCAGTACTTCTAAGGGCTGGCTTGTAACCTAGCCCTCAGTAAGTATTGATGTGAGGCTGCACAGTCGAGTACAGAGGAGTAAGATCTCCCCATTACTTTCCTAGGCGGTACTTTAGCACTCCCCTGATTGCAGCGTCAGGTGCCAGAGGGGATAAAGGCCACATGCCCAGGACTTACAGGGAAGGATGGAGAAAATCCGGAAGTAGGTTGAGTCTTGGCTCTGCTTCCCAACAATGCTAAGCCATTACAGGGGGAGAAGAATACCCAGGAAAGGGCTCCATGGATGCCTTTAGTCGAATTCCATTGAAATCAATTAAAAGACTCTCATTGACTTCCCCCTCAGGCCCTCCCCAGGAATAGGGAAAGAATTGTGTATAGCTGACACTGCCATTTGCACGTAATCTAATGAAAGTAGAGAAACAAAGTGATGCATCAAGTTTATAAAATGCTGAGACTTAATATTGCATCATCTTAAATTAAACAGCGAAACTGCCAATTTAAATATACTAAACAGCATTTTTGGGAAAATGTAACATAGCAATTAAGCAGGAGGCAAACCACTCCTGGAGTTACTATGCTCTGGATTAATCAAAGAGTCCTTCAGATGTGATCTGAAAAGTCCATTTGTTTGAGCCAGTAAGGTGTAAATGGTTTAAAGAAAAGGAGAGTTACCAAATAATTGATCTAGCTCCATGATTTAAATAGAGCTCAAAATCTCGAGTACACCTGGTTAGAATATGGAGGATAAGGAACGAAGAGATCTAATTTGAATGAGACCATTCTAAGCTTTGTGAGTAAAGAGATTGCAGAGTAGTACTTATAAGATGAAATCAGACAATTTACTTTCAGAAGCCACTGTGACTGCTGGATTCTTTACTGTCAAAGAATCCCATAGGGAACAAACTGACAGCTAGAGATAATAATTTGTAATAATCTCTGAGACTATGCAGGCAGAGTGTGACAGGTTTGGAGCTTGACTTTCCTATTAAATCAGTCTTTCTGTCGTTGACCATGTTTACCCCTCTATTTCACCAGCAATTCCTTTTTTAGCTGTTTGATTTTTGCCAAATTTCTGAAGGAAAGGCTGGTTTTCTCAGCTTTCTTGTATGGACAAATCCTAAAGAATTTAAAATGGGGTGATACGTATTGTAAAATTAAAATTGCTCTATGTAGATCATAGGATTTTTGGAGGTGAGGGGATTGTATGTTACTATGTGTTTATACAGGGCCCAGCACAGTGGGGCCCTGATCTCATTTGGAGCCTCTGGATACTGTGGTAATATAACCAATACATACTACTACTAAAGTCCTATAGAAATAAATAAAGAATTATATCCTTTCTGTAGGTTTTAAAATCATCCTGTAGAATTTTGTAGCAGGGATATCATTCTGTATCATGAAAAGTATGATAGTACCTAGAGGTTCCTATAGGTAAGGTGGACTAGAATCCTGGAAAAAAATATGCAAATTTTTTTATAAATTTCTATAAATAAAAATTTCTTTATAAATTCACGTATTTCCTACTGTCTGATGAAGCAACCTTATAACTTTCAGAAAGAGTTGGCCCCAACCCAAGAAGCAATTTAGTGTCTAGCTAGTTCTTTATTCCAATGCAATTCCTGTTTTTTACGACTTCCACTCAGCTGAATTTCCCATCCAGGCCACTCAGAAAAGATCCTCACCGTTCATATCTCTGCTGCTTGCAACTCTGTGCCCTCATTTATAAAAGGCAGCCCAGAATTATTTGGATGGCTGCTGCAAAATTTTAGCGAGTAGTCTGGCCAGATGGTCCAAATACTCTGGGATTAATCTGGAGCTGAAGATGCTGCGCAGCAAGTAGCCAAGCTGGAAAAAGAACATTCTTAGTTAGGAAGGAGTAGGATAGGTGAGGACTATTTGAGTTCTCTCCATGCAGTGGTACCTTCTTCGAGGAGAAGTAAGAGTAGATACATATTTTGCTTATTAATACTAAGGCTACCCCAGTACCAAGGCAGACTGAGGGCAAATTATCTGTTGCTCCCCATCCCTCCTATTCTTATTTTGTCCCTTTGATGCATCTTCATTTTTTTTCTTTCCTGAGACTTTCTTGTCTCCTGAAATCCAGTTTAACCCTTTCATCAATACCTTTCCCTTTCATTATTTTTACCTTCACAGTACTTTTCCCTTCACCCGTCTGCCAAAGATCATCATGACTATGACAAAATAAAAATAAAAAACGACTTGAGAGATCTGTAAACCTGAGTCTTGATTTAGAAGGAAGGTATATTTGGGAAAAACCTTAATGCTACTTCTAGGGCTCCAACCTTTATCCCACAGTGAGGTACTCTCTCACAGTGTTCATAGAATCAGAGAAATGCAGGGCTGGAAGGAACCCCAAGAGGTCATCAAGTCCAGTCATGTGCTGAGCCAGGACTAAGTAAACCATCATCCCTGACAGATGCTTGTCCAACCTGTTCTTAAAGATCTCTAGTCATGGGTATTCCACAACCTCCTTTGCAATCCTAATTCAGATCTTAACTATCCTTGTAGTTAGAAAGCTTTTCCTAACATTTAATCTGAATCTCCCTTGCTGCAGATTAAGCCCATTACTTCTTTCCTACTTTCAGTGACACTGAGAACAATTGGCCACTCTTCTCTTTATAACAGCCCTTAACCTGTTTGAAAAATGTTATTGGGTCTCCTCTCATTTTTCTTTTCTCAAAACTAAATAGTCCCAGTTTTTTTAATATTTCCTCATAGGTGAAGTTCTCTAAACTTTATGTTGTTTTAGTTGCTCTCCTCTAGATTCTTTCCAATTTGTGCACATCAGTGTGATGCCCAGAATTGAACACACTAGTCCAGCTGAGGCCACACCAGTGCCAAATAGAGTGGGACAATTGTGTCCCAGGTCTTTAATGTGACACTTCTGTTAATACACCCCAGAATGAAATAAGCCTTTTTCACAACTGCATTACATTATTGACTCATACTCAATTTGTTATCCCCCAGATCCTTTTCAGCAGTATTACCATCTAGCCAGTAATTCCCCTTTTTGTAATTTTGCATTTGATTTTTCCTTCCTAAATAAAGTACTTTTCACTTGTCTTTATTGAATTTTGTCTTGCTGATTTAAGACCAATTATCCAATTTGCTAAGGTCTTTTGAAATCTAATCCTGTCCTCCAAAGTGCTTGCAGTGCCTCTGAGCTTGGTGTCATCTGCAAATGTAATAAGCGTACTCTCCACTCCATTATCCAAGTCATTAGTGAAACTATGAAATAGTGCTGGACCCAGGACTGACTCCTGAGGGGCCCCACTAGATATGCCCTCCCAGTTTGACAGTGAACCACTGATAACTACTTTTTGAGTACAGTCTTTCAACCAGTTGTGCACCCACCTTATAGCAATTTCATCCAGACCACATTTCCCTACTTTACATATAAGAATGTCATGTCAAGATAAACCGTATCTACTACTTCCCCTCTATCTAGTAAGCCAATAACCTCATTGAACCAAAACACAGAGTCCTATTCACAATCAGCCACTCTGTGAACCAGTCAGCTACCGCTACCCGTTCCCAGATCAAATGCCTCTTCCCAGTCATTCAGGAAGGGAGCTCGAAGAAATGGTATAGGTAGCTCCGAAAGCATGAGGAAGACATTAAGATTCTAGAAGTGAAGATAACACAGTGATAGAGGGAGTGTGAAAGGAGAATTCCAGCAATTTGAATGGGATATGAAATTTAAAATGTTCACGCTGCTGCTGAATTTTAATCCTATTTAAAAGCCCTAGTTCTGAAATTTGTCAAAATGAGTTCTTCAGTCTTCAATAACAAATTACATCATGATTACAAATTAAAGCACTAAAAGAGAATGCAGATTTGGCAGCAGTAGCCTAAATTGAGAGTCACATCAAATTCTGCAATACCTTTGAACAGCATCTAAGATGCTGCCGTCCACAGTTATAGACTTGGAGAATATTCAAATCAGTGAGAGGTAAATTCAGCCAAACCAAACATTTTAATAATAAGAGCAATGATGCAGAATATTTTCAGAGACAGAACTGCTTTATCCAGAAATTACTGTATCTCTTGTGGTCAGATTGAATACCGAGAAGAAATCTATCCTGAAGAGGACTAGTTTGTGTGAGAGAAATTGTCTGGAAAATTCATAATCATACATTGTAACAGATACAAGAGCTGCACAAACACTGGAAAAGGGTTTCTGCAAACATACTCAAATTTTGTAATATAATTTCTCCATTTGGGTTCATGACCTTTTTGTGTTCACCTTCTGTGCATATTTTAGAAAACAAGCTTAGTGGTCAGGATGTTTCTTGAAAATGCAATTGACAATCCATCATAGATTTATCATAAATGGGTGGGAAGCCCCCATTGCAAGGTGGGGAAACAATGGACTATGTTGTGGCTAATGCCTTTATGATAAATCTCATTAAAAAAGTAAACAGTATCTCACTGAATAAGTCAAACCTTGAAGTCAGAACTTGGAATGTAACTCATGATGAAGCCATGTTGATATGCAGATAGCCCTATGGTGAAACATTATCTCTCTCTAAAGGACACAGTGTCTAGAAAGGCTTTGAAAGTTCATTTCTGGTAACAAAAGTGAATATTTACAAATCTGTTTTACCTAACAGATCCTACACCCTATGTGTATTCCTTGTGACTCATTAAATCAATGGCAAATCTCCCATTAACTTCAATTAAGCCAGGATTTGACCCTCAGAGTGAATCTCCTGGTTTTAGTGACTATAATAAGTGACTTAATCCTGCATGGGTTCACAGTGTGAAAAGTTAAGCATGTGCATAAATCTTTGCAGGATTAGGGCCTGAGTTTTTACTGGTGAATTTAATTCCATAGATCCACAAGAGGATGGGAAAGTGAGCTGGATTTCCCTTTTGATTTGCACATCACACATCATCATCAGAATTGCTAACCAAGTTCTAACTGCAAAATCTTTATTGCCAGGTGAACCCATAAAACGTACCTTAGTAGTACCTGATATGCATCTTAGCTAGGTCAGAATTACTTGTGGTGCTAAGGTACAAGCCAGGAAGAACAGAGTCTGTGACTTTCAAATCATAGGCTGAGTTTGTAGATCTGGAATTTAGAAAAAAAAAATCTTTACTTGTATCCTGAGCATTTTTGACATAGAAACCATTGAGACATGATAAGGATGGAAAGCTTGTGAGGCCATTTCTAGAGTCACTTTTCATAGTAGGGACCACGTGGCATTTTAAGAGTATAATGAATTCAGGGAATAAAAACATCAGGTTTAATGAGTGCCTCTGGTGCATGATACAAATTTACTGCAGAATGTTACATTTAATGTTTCATTATCATGGAAAACTAGTAAAGTGTGATTATATGAAAATATTGACTAATGGCAGATGCCCCAGCCTCCCAAAGATTTATCCTACAAGTGCATCAACCATAAAGCCTGAAAATGAGATAACTACTGCTGCAAATGTCCATAAATCCATGTGGCATGAATAGATAGCAAATGGCTTACAGATTTCACTAATACACATTAAGGACAACTAAAATCAATTTAATAGAATATCGCTTAATGTTAGTCAGCACAACCCAGCATGGCCTATAGGGATCTTTATTTTGAGTCAAATAACCCTAGTCACAGCCCTGCAGTTAAGGTAGAAATAGGGAACAGAAGTCTATACTGAATAGCAGTAGGTAGCGTTTCAGTTGCACAACCGATAACAGGAGCTGAAGCCATCACAGTGAAAGAAGGAGTTACAATAGAGAGGAAATGGAAGATGCAGAATATACTGAATTACACAAGTCAGCAGCAGTCACAAAGCAGAGGAGAAGCTCAGCTCTTAATACACAGTGCAGTGTGCAGGAACAACTAAACCACTGAAACTTCACAGCTGCAGTCTGACAGCAATCTTCAGCCTGTAGACTACAGGAGGAGTAATTCAGGGAAAACTAAACCAGCAAGGGAACTTCACTAACATGCCTCAATCAATGGGGACAACGCAGATCTTTAAAAATAATGGCCACAAATCCCAGAAGGCAACCCTATCTTCCAGGATATGCATATCCTTAAATAATCATTGTATTGCACATCAAGGTCACTGCTAGAGGGTAGTAGAGGATGAAAGTGGAAGAAAAAAATCTCCTCTGAAGTTAACCTGTAACTGTCACCAGGGAAGATTGCTACCTCATGAATTTCACTTCAGGAGAATAATGTGACTGACACTGGTGCAGATTCGATTAGTTAACACTTCGCAACTATCACATTCAAAAACAAATCCCAGGCCAGATTTCTTAGCTTCCTGAAATGTATTTAGGCAATTCCAGACAGACATCATGTATGTGTTTCGTCTGCCCACAAGTACACCCCAAAATGCTGAAACGCTGCTCCCCATGGGAATTTTTACCAAGGAGGGTTTGAAGAAAATGTGAATATTGCTAACCCCCAGAAGTTCGGCCAGGAAAAGGAACAATTAACATCTAATCAGGCTCCATAGGAGGAGCTTTATGGAGGATGTACTGAATTATGCATCCTTTCTCTTGGCCATGCCCCATTGCAGGCTAGCACCACCGACTTTGGGGCTATGTTTGCCAGCTCTGACATCTTAAAGGGAGTGTAGAAACTGGGCACATTACACTGCTGTATCTCCTCCTGTACACTAGTGGTCTTTCTGACGCTGGGGGCCTATACTTGGGGGCTGAATCAAACCCTAGCTCTGGAATATTTTTGCTTTGAATGTTGAACTTTTGGCTTAAATGTCTTAATGTTTTATTAAACAGGCAAATGTAGGCTGGAAGAATGCTGCAGCAATGATTAGAGGCAGAATTTCAGACCAGATCCTCTACTGCTGTAAATTGGTGTAGCTCTATTTTAGATTTGACTGTAACTCAGTGTTGCCAGCTAATGTAATTTTGAGCATGAATCTCACCATATATAGTGTTTGCCTTCAAGCATCAGCCCCTGGAATCATGTGATTATGTAAGAATCTGGTTTTTAAAAAAAAAAAATACAATTCTAGCCCTCATGGTTTCAGAAAAAAGTTTGGACATATGACCCAAGCACATTCAAAAGGCTGAGAAAGCAGATGTAAAATAAAAAGAAACCAAAAAATGTATTATGATTTTTTAAATATTATATATATATATTTAATCTCATTATTTTTAAGCCAATTTCATCATTTTCTGAGGTGTGGCTCATGATTTTTGTATGCCTGGGCCTAGCAGTATTGTTGTATCTAATGCAAACAGTGGACCTTGGCTGATTTACAGCAGCTGGGGATCTGGGCTAGGAGTGAGTTTGACATGTTAAAGAAGGAGAAATTATCTTAAATACAGTATAAGTGAATGTTGCAAATACTAAAATGCCCAGATTATGCTAAACAAGATGGAGCAGTTACAGAAAATACAGTGTTGTGACAAATGTTGAAACCCCATGCAGTGTCTTTGGGGCCATTATATTCACTTTATGAATGGTTCATGTGTGGTGGTGGTCCTCATGGAGAAGGGTTATTGCAGCTCCTCCAGGAACTAAAAACAGTGTTTGGGGGTGAGTCATTGAGACTAAACAACTAGAGAGGTTCTACCTGCTGGGATGTTGGCATATACTGGTTCAAACAGAGTTTTCCAGAGACTCAGACACAAGAAGGGGTTTGGGTATAAAAAAGACTGAGTTTGAACTGCCACACAGAGCAAATGGACAGGACTTTCTACCCAAGAGGAAGAACCTTTGCAGAAAGTTTGGAAAGACTTTGGCCTACTAAGGCCAGATAAGATTGATGGGTGGCTCCTGGTATGTTTACATCTCTTTATTGTTTTTATTGTGTTTACTCTGCAGTGCTTTTACTTTCAGAATAAATGTGCTTGCTTAGAAAGAGCTGAGTGGTACCTTGTAACTGCTGTCAATATGCTGTTTATAACCCTCAGAAATCAAGCAAATTACAGCAGCTGGCCATGACTTGCTGGGGATATAACAGCGAATGACAGCAGAATGTGCAGCCTTAACACCTCCTGTCAGAATGGAGTAGGACCAGGTTCCCTCCCTGAGACTTGACTGGTATAGTTCCCTGAAACTGTGACAAGTGCTCCTTTGAAGACCAGTTTGTATTTTGGGACTCCACTTTATTCCTTCCACTTTGTCCATTCACTGTGGCAGATTTTGCAGAGGAGAAAAAGGAGAGGGGAGTGCATATTTCCCACCATGTTCTTGTTGCTTTAATGGGTACACAAACTGTCTTGATGTAATATGTAAATATTACACTGAGGAAATTAAAACGCAAAATTTCAGGTTCATTTTTGTAACTGTAATCTCTGTCCCTGCAGGATGACTTCTACATGATGATTTGCTCTTTGGAGTTTGTGTAACAAAAAAGGTAAGATTTCGTTATTGGTTTTTGTACAATTCAATGCAAATATATTTAGTAACACTGACCCCTCTCCCCTGAGTATGCAGAACAGAATTAAAGAGCATGATAATCCAATAAAAACTAATAGTTAAAAAAAAGATTAATTTTAGCAAGGACTCAGAAAAAGAACTAAATAACAGGTTTTTATGTTTTATCTTACATTGTTTCAATTAGGGGTGAGTATTTAATATGAGTGTAAATGGGATTCATTAAGTCACTAAAAATGGACTTCTCATCAGCTGCCTGTAGCCCATGTAGGCCGATGACTCTCCGGGTTGCACTGATTTTTCTGTTGCTTTTACCTTAGGAATTCTAAACTGTTCTGTCACTTTGTCTGCTTCCTCTAGCTAGACAAAATGACTAGCAAGGAAGAACTGTCTCCCACTCCCTTATAGTGTCAACAGGATTTGTGCTCCTAAGCCATTAGCCTTCAGCTTCAGTTAAAGGCTCCATTTGTTTTCTACAACCAATCTCAGCTGCTGTCTTGAGTGCTCATTTGGGGCAAGGTTAAGTATACTTCTTAATGTATATTCAAAACTTGGGGTTATCCAGCCATTGCATTTGTCTTCATAACTTGATATTAATAACATTAGTAGCTTTGCAAGCTAAAATAATGACATGATAATCCAATCTCATGCTTCAGAATTAAACTGATTGCCTGAGAGGGTCAGGCAGGAATTTTGTTCCCTTTGGAAGCCTTTGCAAAATTGTCTGGATTAATTGTTCTTGTTCTTTGTTTGTAATTATTTTACCGGAGACAATCTAGATGTCTAATAATCTGCTGTAGAATGGCAAATCCTATTTTCCTCTGTATGGGAGATGCATATGTCAGCATGCTCATCAAGCTGAAATGCCTAGCTGAGGTACATAGTAGTGTTATGCAAGTTTGCTAAATCTAATTTCTCGAAAATGTAAGTGTGATGGGTTGGACCACCCTTCTGGGTGCCACCTGATGTCCCGGGGGGGGTCTCACTGAGCCCGTCCATTCCACCAGCTTGGCTCCCTTATCCTCTCATTGTGTGCACACACACAGGTAGGGACACACTCATCTGTAAAATCACACAGAGTCTGCAAACCACTCTGTGTGGGAAGGCTCAGCTTGGGGAGTTGCCCAGCACTTGGGTGCACACACCCTGTGGAGTGTAAACCCAAAATTATATTGTCTTGTGCTATATAGAGAGCTACACAGCATAAGCTCATGAAAGTCGCTTCCTCCCTCAATTTGGAGGAAGATATGCACAGCTTTTTAACTCCCTCCCCCCAGTTATGAATTGCACAAACTGGATTTTAGAATAAACAAAAAACAAGTTTATTAACTACAAAAGGTAAATTTTAAGTGATTATAAGGGATAGCAAACAGAACAAAACAGATCACTGAGCAAGTAAAACAAAACACACAAACTAAGAAATTGGCTATAAATGGTAATTTCTCACCCTAAATATTGTTTTATGCAGGTTGTAGAGTTTCTTGAAGGTAAACTGCACTGCTTTCAGCTTAAACCTCCAGATATACCCTTCACAGGCTGACCTTTCTGTGCTGGGCTCAGTCCCTGCCCCCTCCCCATCCACTTAGTTTCTTTTTTTCTTTAGGAGTTTTCCCCGGGGAGAGGCAGTGAAGAAGAGCTCCGATTAACTCGCTCCCCAGCCTTAAATAGGATTTGCATATGGTGAGAATCCTTTGTGTCCTAGTTTGACCCCCACCTCCTTCCAGTGGAAAAATACCAGAAGTGAAAATTATATCGAATACCATGATAGCCTGACCCTGCAGTGTTAAAACAGTATCCCAGGAAACTTCTCAGGAAGGAGGGAGATTAGTATCTTCAAAGTCCTACTGTCCTTCCTAATGGCCCATCCAGGCTGTTTGCATACTGTCTGGTGGGTGTTCCCTAGGTGAAAACACAGTTGTAATTATTACATACTCAATATTTCTAACTTCAGATTCAGAGATGATAAATGCGTACAAATTGGATAGTCACATTCAGTAAATCATACCCTTTGCACTAATACCCCAAGTGACCTCTCTTGCTTAAAACATATCTTAGTTATGTCATATTCATATCTCAAGCATGTCTCTATGAAGAATATGAGGGTGCAGGGTCACAGTAATAATAATATCTAGCTCTGTTCATCTGTTCAAAACATTTTACACAGAAGGTCAGAGTCCTTATCTTCATTTTGAAGATGTGGAAAATGAAGCACAGAGAAGTGAAGTGACTTGCCAAAGGTCGCCCAGTTGGGCAGTGTTGGAACCAGGACTAGAACTTTGGGCTCCTGAGTCCCAATCCAGAGCTCTAACCATTAGGCAATATCTATGTCACATTCAGCAGTTGTAGTCTATTCACTTTTCCTTAATGCTGTTCTTTACCCTTCCCCCAGCCCTGATACTAAATGGGACAACTCGATTTTAATACTGCCCTACAGTCAGGTGTTGTGTCTAATCCAATTATCTTCATGGTGTCGTTTGAAAGATTACTTCTTTTTTGCTTCTGTCCTGGGCATTGATCATGAGTTATTACTAATTCTGTGGAAGTGTAGATAATTAACTGTCCATTATAAAAAAAGTGGCCTATGGCCTGGACAGGTTAAGATGTACAATATACACTGATTACTTATTTTATTTTTGTCTTAAATAAGTAGTAGGGATCAAAATTCATATTGAAAGAGGGAGGTGGTTCTTCGTATGTGAATCAAGCACTGATACGCCAAACCAAATTAGTCAAAGGGCCATCCCTACTCATACAAGAAACATTTTGTAGTTCACTAGCTGCCCTGCATCAATGACCAAATTCTGCTCTCACTTACTGAAATGGTTCCATTATAGTGAACTGGCCTCGCACTGCTTGTTCACTGTATAACTGAATTTGGCTGTTAGGGTTTTATCTGCGGTGACTAGCACATATGGAACTGTATGAGCAATAGGAGTGAACTGACAGTGTCCAATAAAATAACATTTTTCCAAAAGAGTTGGAAATTATTTGAAAGCAGCAGCTGAACCCACCCCCCATTTAATCACAGTATACCTGTTAGAGCACCAGAAATCTGTAGAGTTGTCACAAATATCAAAAATTAAAAGGATACGGTATGAATCCTATGTGTAAATCATAACTGTATATCTGCTGTAATTTATATATGTCTTAATGAACATGAGAGAGTCTACCAAAACTCTCTAAATAGATTTTGTGAGCAAGCTACAGGAAAAATATTTTAAATCACAGTAACTATTCCAGAATAACTTCATTCTGAGCACACTTATTCCAAAAAAGTGTTTTGTTCCAGTTTAGCTTAAGTCACAAAGCTATTCCAAATCACCTCTGTGTGTAGACAAGCCTTTAGAGACCGAAGAGTTGCCTTGCTCATATTGTTTTTGTGTTTGTTGATTATATGATTTTTGGCACTGAAGGATTTAAGCTGCAATGACAGGAATGTAAGCAGAGCCCATGAGGGGTTCGGAGATTTTTTTATTCTTTTGTTTCACTAGAACTGAACAAACTAAAATAAAAACCCTTAAACCCTAGAGAGGGTATATTTTCTTTAGGCTGTCACTCTTGTGGTGCTTCTCACAAGCTGCACAGATCTTGGTTCCTGCCCCAATTCTCTTTACAGGATAAACCACCACTAAAGGAAGAGTGGCTAAGGGTGATGAATGAAAGACTTAACAACACATGAAAGGTCAATATATACAAGGGACAAGACAATGTAAATGTTTGAGTAAATCTGGAAGCCCTTTCTGGGTTTCATTAAATAAGCTTAGAAGAATGTTAGTTTTTGTCAGTGTGAACTTCCATAAAACCAACACTGCAAGAAACCAACACAGAGAAAGCTTTATCACTTGTCACCTTTACTGCTGTTCTGTACACAGTGTATTTATTCTTTTAAACAATGAGAGGAGTTTATACTCCATTTTAAAAGATCCCACATAGCCTGAATTAGCGTCCAAACGGGCTTCTTGGGGGTCTTATTGGTCGCTTGAGAATAATAACACAGCATAAACCTATCAGTCAAGCCCTTTTCTGCTCCTTTCTGTTGAAAGCAGCCGCCACTTCTTTTGTATGCTGGGTGGAGTTAATTAGTTGCATCTGCCACTTTGAGACAGCAGAACTTCAGCAGCTTTATACAAGGTTCTAACAGCTGCTGACATAGTGAGTCTGAAGAAGATCTCAGTTACCAAACAGTGGTCCAAATATAATGGAAGCATATGGAAGTCCATATAGGAGGAAGTCTGAGTCATTACATGAGTGCATTAAACTTTATGTAAATGCATAAAATATTTAGGGCCCTACCTAATTCAGGGTCCATTTTGATCAATTTCATGGTCAGAAGTTTAAAAATTGGTCAATTTCATGTTTTCAGAGGGAGGGACTCGGGATAGGAGCCTTCTGCTAGGACAGTCTCAGCAGCAATGGGAGATTGGACCCACCTCTACAAGCCTCCTCTGGCTGCAGGAACTTCCAGTGCTGCTGTCCAGCCCAGGAGCTTCCTGCAGCAGGGAGAAGCTCTTGGACGGGGGGTCTGATCTCCCTTCGAGAGAAGCCATGCAAGAAGGACAAGTCCTGTTCTTCCTCAGCCTGGCTGGGACTCGCAGCTAGGAGCCCCCAGCTGTGGTGCTCTCAGCTGCAAGGAGGAGATCAGATTTCGTGAGGAAGAGCTTATTTCACAGTCTGTGACACATTTTTCATGGCCATGAAATTGGTAGGGCCCTAAAAATATTATACTGCTACCTCGATATAATGCCACCCAATATAACATGAATTTGGATATAACGCGGTAAAGCAGTGCTCCGGGGAGGCATGGCTGCGTTCTCCAGTGGATCAAAGCAAGTTCAATATAACACAGTTTCACCTATAACACGGTAGGATTTTTTCGCTCCCAAGGACAGCGTCATATTGAGGTAGAAGTGTATATGATTATGTCACTGACAAGCAATAAAAATAAGAGACCCAGTCCATGCCTTGGCATGTCTAGTAAAACTAGCCGGGAGGAGATATGAAGTTGTAGAGACTGTGGCAATGCTAGCTTTCCCCAGAAATCTGCAGAAGCCTTTCCCAAGGTTCACTAGAGGGATCTGGCCATGGGGAAGGGCATGGAGTGGACTAGAGCTGGGAAGAGAGCCAGTCTATCTGGACATCTCTGAACTGCACAGAACTGATCTGACCCTCATAGATTGAGATTGGTGGCATAGCTCCTGAATTGAGCCATAATGGAGCTAGGAAATCATGTACAGGTAAAGGTCCTCCACAGTGATAGTCCTGTCTATTGCTGGTGTCCCAAAATCCATGCAGAAGTTTAAAGATCCATGGGTTTAGGTGACAGGTACTTTGGTAATTCCCCTAAGGAGTCAAGACAGAATGCTCTTATTTCTACCCTACACAGACAGGAAAATTGTCTTGCTTTCGATGGAATCTTTTGATTCACTGTGGCATTTTTTTTAATTACCAGGACTGCTTGTCCATCTTCTAGTTTCTTGGAAGCCATGAAGCTAAATTCGGCTTTAGCCAAAGAGCTATTAGATTTCTGCAGGGAGTAATGACACAAAAATGGAACCAGTGGTAACAGTGAAATGCACTACTAGAAACTACAAAAAACAGTGGGAATTATTCACATATATGAAAGGAAGAGAAGATCTCCCTAACTGTCAGAACTGTTTAAGTACTATGTATAACTGGGTTATTTTAATCCTTAAAATGTATATACCAGCATTATGCAAAGACTGAATAATTTTAGTCATCCTATTTTTGTTTCTGGAATTGTGAATTATTCAAATCTAAACTCATCTGGAATAAATGACATTATTGACATGGATGGAAGATTCCATCCTCTTGCTCTGGGGACAGTTAATTACAATTTATTGTTGAATGAGTTTTGCCCCTGGTGGAGTTACTCAGGGGATGGAACGGGTGTAGATTGTTTCTGTCAGAATGCATTTCATTTTTTTTTAACTACTAATCATTCAGAACAAAAAAATCCTGCCATAATAATGGGCTTGTTGTTCTTTGTGAGTAAGTAAATGTGTGAATAACTTGCTTTTTAACTCATTGGTGATTTGACTTATGAATATAATTTAAAATTGAGGAGTTGGGCCACTTCGAAAAATTCAGGTCTGAATTCAGGTCCAGATATTGATCTCCTCTTCTTCTTATCCTATTGACCTTCCCTCTAACTTAAAAAACATTCAGATTTTCAGGTTCCATCTTGGTGTATTGTAAAGATAATCCTTAGGGCCAGATTTACAAAGGTATATAAGTGTCCAATGATGCAGATAAGCATTTTGGCCCCTACCCACAAAGGTCCTTAGATACCTAAGTCTTAGTTTTAGATGATTAAGTCCCTGTTTTGGCTTCATTGTGATCCACAAAACTCCTGCTGAACACTGTGGGTGTCTAAATTCACTTGGTGCCTATGTTTTCAAAGTAGAAGTTCTCTAGGAACCTATGATTCAGCCTCTGGGCATGAGCACTGCTGCCTCCCTCTAGGCATCCAGACGCCTATCTTATTTGAGACTTTTAAAATTGCAAGAAAAGTACTCGACTGACAACCTTGGAATAAGTCTGAACATATGTTTTGGGGGGAAGAATAGCTCAGTGGTTTGAGCATTGGCCTGATAAACCCAGGGTTGTGAGTTCAGTCCTTGAGGGGGCCTGTCATAAACAGATAGTTAAGGGTTAATGCCTCTTTTTCCTGTAAAGAATTAAGAAACTCAGTAAGCCTGACTGACACCTGACTAGAGGACCAATAAGGGGACAAGATACTTTCAAATCTTAGTGAGGGGAAGTCTTTTGTTTGTGCTCTTTGTTTTGGGGGTTGTTCGCTCTTGGGATTAAGAGGCACCAGACATCAATCCAGGCTCTCCAAATCTTTCTGAACCAGTCTCTCATATTTCAAACTTGTAAGTAACAGCCAGGCAAAGCGTGTTAGTCTTGTTTTTGTTTTCTCAACTTGTAAATGTTCCTTTTTGCTGAGAGGATTTTACCTCTGTTTGCTGTAACTTTGAACCTAAGGCTGGAGGGGGTTCCTCTGGGCTATATGAATCTGATTAGCCTGTAAAGTATTTTCCATCCTGATTTTACAGAGATGATTTTTACCTTTCTTTTCTTTAATTAAAAGCCTTTTTTTCTTAATACCTGATTGATTTTTCCTTGTTTTTAGATCCAAGGGGATTGGATCTGGACTCACCAGGAATTGGTGGGGGGGAAAGTAGGAGGGATGGTTAATTTCTCCTTGTTTTAAGATCCAAGGGGTTTGAATCTGTGTTCACCAGGGAATTGGTGAAGTCCCTCAAGGCTACCCAGGGAGGGGAAAGTTTTGGGGGGACAGGGAGTGATCCAGACACTGAAAATTCTGGATGGTGGCAATGATACCAGATCTAAGCTACTAATTAAGCTTAGAAGTGTCCATGCAGGTCCCCATATCTGTACCCTAAAGTTCAGAGTAGGGAAGGAACCTTGACAGGGCCACTTAGGATTTTGGGGCAAAAATCAGTACTTGGTCCTGCTAGTGAAGGCAAGGGGCTGGACTCAATGACCTTTCAGAGTCCCTTCCAGTTCTATGAGATAAGTATATCTCCATATATTTTTTCCCTACCTAAACCCCTGAGTGATTCTTGAATCAGGGAATATATAAGTGTTTGGCAACCTAAATTGTGTGCTGGGCTCAATCCAATGGCCATGCTCAGAGGCTACCTACTGGATCAGGCTAGAAGAGGAGGAGGTGGTGCCCATCTTATAACTTTTTGTCCTTGTCATAAACAGAGTGTTAAGGGTTAATGTCTGTTATACCTGTAAAGGGTTACAAGCAGGAAACTGGACACCTGACCAGAAGACCAATCAGAAGACAAGATACTTTTAAATTCGAGTGGAGGGAAGTTTGGGTGTGAGTTCTTTGTTTTTTGTTCTTCTCTCGGAGGGTCTGAGAGAGACCAGACATTACTACAGGCTCTCTAAGTTTCTTTTCATATAGTAAGTAAAACAGGCGGTTAAGGCTTTTTAATTGTTTTACTCTATTTGCATTTGTGGATCTGGCTGGTTAACTTTTATATGTGTAGTTGCTGGGAATATTTTGATTTGTATTGGTACTGGGGGGAAGGTCTCTTTCTGGTGTCTGTAAGCTATAGGACCCTGTAATATTTACATCTTGAAGTTACAGAGATAATTCTTTACTTTTTCCTTTCTTTTATTAAAATATTTCTTTTTAGAGAACCTGACTGATTTTTTTTTTGTTTCCCTTGTGTTATTCCAGGGGATTGGGATAACTCACCAGGACGGGTGGAGGAGACGGAAGGAGGGAGTGATAAAATCTCTCTCTGTTTTCCTTGAATCTGTTTGCCTCTTTGTGAAAGGGAAGGGAGATGCTTCCCTGTATGGTGATTTAAGAGGTTAGATCAGTATCTCAGGATAGCCCAGGGAGGGAAGTTCTGAGAGGGGGAAGGTGGGGGAATGGTTATTTCTCCTTGTTTTAAGAACCCAAGGGATCTAAGTTCTTGGGGTCCCCAGGGAAGGTTGGGGAGGTCAGAGTGCCCCAAAACACTATATTTTTGGGTGGTGGCAGCCTATCAGATCTAAGCTGGTAATTAAGCTTAGGGAAATTCATGCTAGTATCTCATTTTCTGGACTCTAAGGTTCAGATTTGAGAAGGAATGCTAGGACAGTCCCACTTAGAGTAATTGCCTGATATGTCGGAGACCCAACTTCAATTTCCCCCTCTCTGCCAGAGGGTGTGAAAGGATTTGAAAAGAGGTCTTCCAGCTCTTGTTCTAACCACCTGGTGGGTACCCTAACCACTGGACTACAAAGTCATTCTCACGCCGGCCCAGTGACTATTTCAGTATTTATCCAGAGTAGCAGTCCCATTTAACCCCTTAAACTAGGATTTAAGTGTAGCAATGGTTAATTTCACCCCTGGTGCTTAATAGAATCCCTCATACTGGAAACATCTTAGAAGAACAATGACAGTGACCTGTCAGTTGCTGTGGAAAACTGTATGATAATATTATGGTTCATATATACTACCATTAGTGTGTGTGGATATGTGTTAAATATAGCAGACTGAAAGTCCTCCTCTTAATTCCAACAGCTAATTTACACAGCTTGATTCCATTGCTGCCTGTATTAGTTTTTGCAATTTCTGCAAGAAACATGGCACGACAAACTCAGTGATAATTCATAATAAGCCAATATCTTTACTGTACAGATAATTGTGAACAGCATGCAATAAACACTGTGCTGGGGGGATTGTAGGGATGTGTATCCTTCCAAGAAAAAGTTCCATTTATCCTGTGGGTGTCATGTACAGCAAACAAACTGTAATCAGTCTGAGCTTCTAGGGATTTCTGGAATTGGACACATCTGCTAACCTCAAGATTGAGTATATGGGTATATGTGGACTAGCAGCAAGTGCACCACCTGTTGGTGGTGAACAACAAGTCCTAGGCTAGAATTAATTTGCTATTCTATTCCACAAGCATGCTGAGTCAATCACTTCAGGATGACGGACTCTGTATTCCCTCATTATTATAGCCACATTTTCACAATACTTCAGTCTGCTCTGGGCTTAAATAAAGGTAGCATGGGGGAAGTGTAGCTTCCCTTCTTAAAATGTTTAATAAAAAAGGAAGTAACTGGGGCAGAATGAAAGCGGAATTATCCTAGTAAATATTGACAAACTAATCTATAAATGTACAGTAAAGAACATATTATAAAGAGGCAATATTGGAATGAAAAGTATCATTCGGGAAAATATTTGGCTGACTGAGCTGTAATACTGGCCATTGAAGCAGCTTGAATTGTGACCATTGTGACCAGCTCATGTCCTGTCCCCCAGTGATTTTTAAGTAAGGACTTCAAGAATGTATTTCAAAAGAGGAATGTCTGATTGTTGAAAAGAGTCCATGAGTATATTTCATGAATGTGTATTATAGAATAACGCTAGCCACTCCATTGTTCAAGTTGCAGCTGAGTTTCTTTTATAAACCTGCTTATAGATGCACATTCCCTTTAAAATCCGCAAGGGAGTATTTGCTTCAAAATTAATCAGGATCTGTCCAAATAAATAAATAAATAAATAAATTTTCAAAGTACAATATTCTTTATCCAAGGAGGTTACTGAATTACAAGATTCTTCAAGTGGAGTTTTTCATCAAGCTTCAGAATGGTTTTCAAGGAATTATATTTTTATAGCTTTTTGTATTGATCCTCCCACTTCCCAGAAATAAGAGAGATCCAAGTGAGTTTATTGGTCTCAGCAGGCTGACATCAGAGGTTAACATATTAAACCCTAATTTTGAGATATTATAAAGATCCTAATTGTTACACCAGAATGGTATGTTGGCTTCATTGGCTAGATACCACATGACTGCTGGAAGCGTCCAGAAAGCTAAGGCCTCACTCTAACAAAGGGACTGAGGGGAAGCAAGTTGGCTGAGATCCACAGAAATATTTAGGCTTCTAATGCCTATAGATTTCAAAGGAAGTTAGAAGCCTAAATACCTTAGTGGATCTAGGCCAGATGTGGGCAAACTACAGTTCATGGGACCATGCTGCCCGGTCCCTGAGCTCCCAGCCGGGGAGCTTAGTCTGCGGCCCCTCCCCTGCAGCCACGCTGCCATGTGTGCTGCACTCACTGGGCAGTGTGGGGAGCACAGCTGGCTCTGGCCAGGTATAGCGGCTGCGAGCTCCTGCTGCTGGTAAGGGGGTGGGGAGCGGGGGGTCCTGAGGGGCAGTCAGGGAGGAGGGAGTGGTTGGATGGAGTGGAGGTTTGGGGGGGGTGGTCAGGGGATGGGGAACAGGGAGGGTTGGGAGTGGGAGTCCTGGGAGGCCTGTTGGGGCAGGACTGTGGAGGGTTGTCAGGGAGCAGGGGGAGTTGGATAAGGGGGTGGGATCTGGAGGGCAGTTATGGGAAAAGGAGCAGAGGGCAGTAGGATAGGGGATGGAAGTCCCAGGGGGGCTGTCAGGGGGCAGGGATGTGAATAGGGGTCAGGGCAGTCAGGGGACAGGAAGCAGGGGGGGTTAGATAGGGAGCAGGGTCCGAGGAGGGGGTGGTCAGGGGACAAGGAGCAGAGGTGGGTGATGGGTTGGAGGTTCTGAGGGGGGCAGTCAGGGGCCAGGAAGTGGGAGGGGGTGGATAGGGTGCAGGGCCAGGCTGTTTGGGGAGGCACAGCCTTCCCTACCCAGCCCTCCATATAGTTGCACAACCCTGATGTGGCCCTCGGGCCAAAAAGTTTGCCCACCCTGATCTAGGCCTTTGTGCTTCCCCATTTGGGGTTCAGGGGACCAGTGCAGCCATCACACAGTCATATAATTTAAGGCCAGAAGGAACTACCAGATCATCTAGTCTGATCTCCTGTATATCACGCACCACCACCACCACCACCCAGCACCTGCACACTAAGCCTAGCAACTGAAATTAGACCAAGTTATTTCAGCCCTCAGGAGACTAGACTATGAAGTTCCACATGCAGAGAACATGAGGAACTGAGATGCACCAATGCCTGAGACCCCTGCAGTGGCAGGAAATTGATTAAGTGATATATACCCAGATGATCTCAGTAAGTGACCTGCACCCCCCACACTGCAGAAGTATGTGCATATTAGCTATATAAGGTACAGGCATAATGAGTTGTGCACAAAATGCTTCTGGAGGTACTGTAGAGTTTAAGGGACTAAAATAGGTGCACATTTAGGCTTGTTCCATACTCAAAGAGAACTCATCTTTTATGGCAAAGGGGGGAAGAATTACGAAGGAAAAAAGTATTACTTCTAACAAAACTTTTGTGGTGAAATATTTTTTAGATTGAGCAATCTTGATGTAAGGCTGAATTTTCTTGGGCAATTAGCCTTAATGATGAACAGCAGAGGAATTTCTCAAGCAAACTCATGCATAACATGTTGGCATTTAATTCACTGCAGCCCTAAGACAGTTCAGAATCTTGATGGTACCATCTGGGAAAGGAGAAGGAGGGGTCATCCCCTGAGGGATCTCTGTGGCCTCCCAGCATCTTGCAGATGGAAATATTGTCATTGTCACGTAAACCTGCCACTTTAACACATTGTGTCACTGTACTGCTTATTTCTGAATCACTGATCAGTGAAAAGGAAAGTCAGCCTTACCTACCTGCTGTATGATTAACACATACTAAGTGTGGGAGCAGGGCCAGCTTTCTAACTCTTCTGTTGTTAGGAGGGAGGACTTGAAGAGTGTGGTGTAAACCAGTGGTTCTCAAAGCCAGTCCACCACTTGTTCAGGGAAAGCCCCTGGCAGGCCGGTTTGTTTACCTGCTGCATCCACAGGTTCGACCAATCGCGGCTTCCATTGGCCATGATTAGCTGCTTCAGGCCAATGGGGGCTGCAGGAAGCGGCGCAGGCTGAGGGATGTGCGGGACACCCTTCCCGCAGCCCCCATTGGCCTGGAGCAGCGAACCACAGCCATTGGAAGCCGCGATCAGTTGAACCTGCGGACGTGGCAGGTGAACAAACTGGCCCAGCCTGCCAGGGGCTTTCCCAGAACAAGCAAAGGACCAGCTTTGAGAATCACTGGTGTAAACCAAACCAAGTAATTATGATCCTCCTCCCCGGCTTTAAAGACTCTCAGCCCTATCAAGATCACTTTTAATAAAGAAGTTCAGTAATCCTGGCTGGGAATAGGACAAAGGTATATAGTGTTTAAAATGTATTTAAAAGTTGGTTCAGTGGCTGACTGCTTTTTGATTTCACCTGGGCCAGTCTGGATTATACATCAATTATACATATGAATGTTGTATGGAAATGTTCAGTTCTGAAATTTCATATGTGTACTTCGTGAGAGTAAAAACCTGGAAGTCCAAACATTTTTGGTGTGTGGGGAGACAGAGGGTCAGAAGTTGCACAATTCCTATTTCTTTATATACATAGTAACTAAAATATTAAGAAGACAAACATTTTTAGTCTCTCTGTGTGGCTGTTAGACTGTAATAATATGCGTGTTGTATGAAAGGTCTACTACAGAATTTAGGATCAAGGCAGAAGGATTAAAAGCCATGAAATAGTTTAATCTAACTAGGCCAAGGTCCCATGTTATAGAAGCACATTTTGATTCAAAGCCTATTTAATTTAATGTAAGGATATCCATTGAGTGAGGTAGTTATTAGACCAGGATACAGTGATTATTGAGTTAATAGGAAGAATGCCTGTCATAATTATTGTGAAATGTGCTGTCCCACTTCCCAGCCTCATGCCTCTCACCACCTCCTCCTGTCCCCCCGTCCCCCCCGGATGCTGTGGAAGGATTAGTTTCTATGCCCACATGAATAATAAGAGTGGTGGGGAGAAGCTGAGAGACCTTTATAAATAGTGAAATTAAGTTTTAAGAAAGAGACCCTGTTACGGAGATTTAAGGGCTAGTCCTAATAATTCCTCAGAAGTAAGGAGGAGGAAAGGTTTGAGAGGACTGAGGATGGGATAGGGTTATTAAAGAGAGAGGTTAAGGTTTGATGTGTGTGTATGAGTGATAATTCTGGGGGGAGTGAAGAGATTTGCATGCATAAGGATTTTTGTAGTGACTGTGTGAGGGCTGGTTTACACTACGGGGGAAAATTGATCTTAGATACGCAACTTCAGCTACGTGAATAACGTAGCGGAAGTCGAAGTATCTAAGATCGAATTACTCACCATCCTCACGGCGCGGGATCGATGTCCGCGGCTCCCCCTGTCGATTCCGCAACTCCGTTCGGGTTGGTGGAGTTACAGAATCGATATAAGCGCGTTCGGGGATCGATATATTGTGTCTAGATGAGACACGATATATCAATCCCCGAGCAATTGATTGCTACCCTCCGATACAGCGGGTAGTGAAGATGTACCCTGAGAAACAACATTTCAGTCCTTATGAAGATCCCTCCCCCCTTGGCCTTCAGCCAATCAGAATACAGGAATGGACATAATTATTGGTTATTGAGAAATAACTACACATCTGGGTCAGGGACAGTAGAATATCTCTGCTCTTTAACTGAGACATCCCATTTTGGTATATTAAAAAAAAAAAAAAAAGCTTATGTAGTTTATCAGACTCTGATTGCCAAGGTTGCTTGAGGTGGTCAATTAAAGGAAAACACCTGTAACTATATACTGGTTTATGAATTACAGGGGCTAACAGTGGTGTCAAGTATCAGGGGATAGCCGTGCTAGTCTGTATTCACAAAAGCAACAAGGAGTCCGGTGGCACCTTAAAAACTAACAGATTTATTTGGGCATAAGCTTTTGTTGGTAAAAAAAACCCTCACTTCTTCAGATACATGGAGTGAAAATTGCAGATGCAGGCATTATATGACACATGAAGAGAAGGGAGTTACCTCACAAGTGGAGAACCAGTGTTGATAGGGCCAATTCAATCAGGGTGGATGTAGTCCACTCCCAATAATAGATGAGGAGGTGTCAATTCTAGGAGAGGGAAAGCTGCTTTTGTAATGAGCCAGTCCCTCTTCAAGCCCAAATTATTGGTGTTAAATTTGCAAATGATTTTAGTTCTGCTATTTCTCTTTGAAATCTGTTTCTGAAGTTTTTTTGTTTAAGAATAATTACTTTTAAATCTGTTGTAGAATGTCCAGGGAAGTTGAAGTGTTCACCTAGTGGCTTTTGTATGTTACCATTCCTAATGTCCGATTTGTGTCCATTTATTCTTTTACGTAGGGACTGTCTGGTTTGGCCATTGTACATGACAGAGGGGCATTGCTGGCAGAACTAAAATTCATTTGCAAATCTAACACCATTAATTTGAGCTTGAATAGGGACTAGGACTGGGAGTGGCAGCTTTGCCTGTTCTGGAATTGACACCTCCTCATCTATTATTGGGAGTGGACTACATCTACCCTGATCGAATTGGCCCTGTCAACACTGGTTCTCCACTTGTGAAGTAACTCCCTTCTCTTCATGTGTCATTATATAATGCCTGCATCTGTAACTTTCACTCCATGCATCTGAAGAAGTGGGTTTTTTACCCTGAAAGTTTATGCCCAAATAAATCTGTTAGTCTTTAAGGTGCCACCAGACTTCTTGTTGTTTTTTTAGAGGCTAAGAATATTATCTACCTTGAACTCTCAGCTAAATTAATAAGAAATCCAGGGTTGAACAATTAATACTAAAGGTAATTTCAAGACAAATGGAAGGATTTTCCCCAGATTTGGGATATCGTCTGAAATGAAACTACATCTTTCAAAATAGGTCAGTACTGTGATACGTTAAGGTGCATAGGAAGGAAAACTGTTAATTTTCTGAGTTTTCTAACTTTTCTTCCATTCTTTGTTTCAGGCTTTATATTCCAGTTCTCCTTTTCACTTAATGTAGATACCTTAATTGAGACTAAATATAAAAATACTGAAACACAGTTCTGTGCTCATTCTTTTACAATGATATATACCACATTTTCTAGTCTACAGAACATTATGTTATATATAAAGACTTGTTTTATAGATACCAATCCTGGAGTTTCTAAATACATATGTATCCTGAAAATGTAGAAAACATAGTTGCATATTTGTTTCTCTGGTCTCGTAGCCCATGTTTGTTCTTCTTTATTATTAATTTTAAGGTTACATGCAATGGTTTCTAAAAATAAATATATAAATAAAAGCAAATATCCAAATTGCCAAATAGCCTATTTTTTGTACATCTAATTAAATTGATTAGAGTTGGCTTTCATGATGCAGGCCCTCCAAATATTGAATATTATCCCCTAGCTTTTCACAAAAACCACATGGGACCAAAGTCTATTTTTACTGAAGTAGGTTTTGTAACACACTTTTGTCTAGGCCAGAAAATTCTGGAGTGCAGGGTCTGCCCCAGGATTTTGATTGGGACAGAAGACTACATAGGATAGCTACCATACTTATAATCAAGGTGCTGTCATGTCATTTCTAGCTGCTACCAAGCCACAAGTTAAAGGTCACAGGCCTGTTTCTCCATTGCCTTGTATCTGTGTATGCCGTGTTGCTGTAATCTGAAGAGCTCCACGTAAGGTTGAAAGCTTGTCTCCTTCACCAACAGAAGTTGGTCCAGTAAATGGTATTACCCTCTCCACCTTGTGTCTCTTGTACCTGTGTAGTCATTTGTATTTTTGCAAAGTAGGTGTGCTACTCTGTGATTCTGATCTGGTGTGCTTTTACACCCACTTTGCACAGGCATAAATGACTACACAATGTGCCAGGCAAAGGGGAATCAGGCCCATCTCTTTTTGGCAAAAGTAGGGGATAACTCCAGTATCTTGCCTCGTACTCCTGCTTAAGAAAGCCACTTGTAATATCCAAGGCTACGTGTAAAGTAAAATGGCTATTAAATTTGCCTACGTTGCAGTGACAATTTTAAATTTACATTTTAGATGGGTACTATAAAACTCCTTACCTGCACACACACAATGGTTATTTAAAAGCACTTCTGAAATTACCCACAAATCTTGGTCTGGCTATTGGATTGTTATTTGAAGAGTTAATCCTTTCCTCTGCTTTTTGTCAAAGTCCTGCTGTTGCTATGGAGCTGCTCTTGAACTCCACATTGCATAGTCTGGGGCCCTGGAGAAACTAGATTCTTCATCTGCTATTCTGTTAAATTAACATCTCTGAATGTGGATTTCTGGATAATTTACATTTATTTTATTTTTCTGCGTGCGGCAGTGTCCCAGTGGTAGAGCTGTCATAATCTGTACCACAGTCACTGTGTGGACTCATTAGCTATGGTATTAAGATACCATTTTAAGATCAAATTTCATTCTGATTACCAGAGTTTGTTTGGAATTTAATTTGATATTATCACTATTTATTAGTTGTCTTGCGGTAGTGCCTACAATCTGTAGTCATGGACCAGAACCCCCATTGGGCTAGGTGCTAAGCAGACACAACAAAAAGATGGTCCCTGCTCCAAAGCACTATTACACATAGTCAAATTAGAGAGAGACCAGGGGATCATGTTTTAGTACTGCAAAGCTTTTTTTTTTTGGTGCATTGTAGAACCAAAGTCAAATCCAAAAGGTGATTCCAAACCTGTGTCTATTCTATTTTACCTGAACTACCAGAATCTGGAGGATTTCAGATAACAGTTTTCAGAATTATAAGCTCTCATCCTACAGGTTTGGGATTTGAAAAAATAAACCCACGCATGGTTTGGATCCGAGTTCCATTTGAACCTCTAGAATTCAAAATTTTGGGGGATAAAATATTCTACTTGATTGAAAAATGCTATTACTAAGCAATGCACAGCATTGCCTTTTAAATGTTATCAAAATGTATCAGACTAAAGCACCCATGTGAGATTTCCACACTTGCATTTCATGCAGATATTTTTTTTCTCATGAGATTTCAGTGTGGTATAAAAGGCAGTGCTGTGCAGTCATCAATCCTCAGTGTTTATCCCCTGAATCTGTGATATCATTTAAAAGAACAATTGCAATTATATGCTAATAGCACATTAACTTCTTTACTTCATTATGCAGTTTGTCTCATTCTTTTTGATTAATAGGAGTATTGTTAGCAACAGAAAAAACAACACACACACATGATTGTGTGCTCAGGCAGTGAAAACAAGGTTTCAGGAAAAATGTGCACATTTATCTTATGTATATTTATTCTATTCCCTCAAGACTATGCATAACAGATAAGATGAACTGAAATCCCAAAACAGCCAAAGCCAGCCCTTTGAAAAGACATTGGAGACATACTGACCATCTATAAAACAAAACTATGGGAAAAATGTGATGTGAGAATTTTCATCCAGCTCCAACATCATAGTTTCAACAAATAGGTGTAGATTGTCCAAATGCAAATATGAACATCTGTTTCTTTTTCAATCCTTTCTCACAGCTATGGGACCTGATAATAAGAAAAACAAGTTAATTCCTGTACAAGATTCAAAGATGAGAATTTAAGTAGCCAAGAATGAAGAATAAATGAATAAAAATGTATTATTTCATCTGCTATCTGATCGGGAGTTAGGATGAAAAATGTAAAATGGTGCAATTAAAGTCCTGGTGAAGGAAATACATTAAGCTTTGGTTCTTATTTTCTGAAAGAAAAGTAAACCCTCCAGAGAGGTGACTTTTCCTCTGAAAACAAGAGATTATGTGTTTGTTTAAATTAGTATTATGAACAGCTATTCTTGTAAATCCCAAGCATAATAATCGGAGAACCAGTCCACAAATGGTCAAATCTTTGGATTGTGCATCTTCAGTATAATTGGTTGTTTTTTTTAAAAATCTAATATGCATGAAAATGTTCCCTGTCTTAACTGTGTACAAGCCTATAAAGTACAAACATCTTTTTTCATTTTTGAAGACATCCCTCATCACTACAGAGATTGGGATAAGTAGGGGAGCAATGCATAGTGTATCTTGCTTGCTGTGGAGTGTTGTCTCATAAACAGGAGCCATGTATTTTCACAAAACACATGCCAGGAGAGATTTCCACAAAACCTGAGTTCCAGCTGTGTCTTCTTTGTTTACCTGGGATCACACACTGTCTAGAACTTCGTACAGCACACGGACACACCTAGTGGATTAATAATATGTTACCACTAAAGATGATACAAATGTGACTGACCTTTGATTCGTGTTAATCAGAAGTTTTGAGTAATTATTTTGGTTTCAAAAACCAGGACAGCTGTAACTCTGGTCTTCTGTCATCTGTGTTATAAATTACCCAGCATTTTCTTTCTACTTTTGCCTCAGGCAGTCCAGCCCCTTTTGATTTCTTCCCACATTCATGTAAATAATTAATGATCTTCCAGTGTTTCTAGGCTCCACAAGAATCATTGTTGAAACCCAACATTGTAGTGGCAGCTACAGCCTCTGATATTTCCATTCACCCATGAAAATATAGGTTATGAGTAGAGCTGCCTGGAGAGGGACAATGGCAGCTTCTGAGGTTTCAAATTTTGTTTTCATTGGAATGAAAACAAAACTTCTGTATGTTGCATAAAGAGATTTGTGCTGAAGTGCCTGCTTTCAGATTGAAACCCCAACTTTACAATTCAGGAAGGTCTTTTGGATCTAGGGCAGTCTGGTCATTTCTGATACTGCTCTGCCTGATTCAGAGTCATCCAAGGTGAAGAACTCTGCTCAGATTCAGGAAAATAGGGACGTGTACCTAGGTCTTTCACATCCCAGGTCAGTGTCCTAATCACCAAGCTGTAGACTGTGAGAGAGTATCTCTGAGTGAACAGAGAGCCCTGGACCAAAAAAAAACGCCTTTGTTGAAACCAATATATAACCAGTATATTCTGGCTTCAATGAAATTTAATGTTCTGACCAGCTCTATTTATGAAAACAGTTGAAAATATGACCCTAAAAGGACCTTTCTTTTGCTACATTCAGGTTGTTGTAAGTTTTCTCAGTGTTGCCCCACCCTCTGCTCATTCTTCTGTTGGGTCAACAACTCAATAGTTTCATCTTTGAATTTATTCTTTTGCCATACTGGTTTGAGATGTTTATGTGCTGCATTATTTCCTGTTTTAGGCCAAGAGTGCACACTCAGAAGAAGGCGGGGCATGATAGATGGACCTTCCAGTCCCTGCACCACCTCCAGGCTCTCCTGCAGAGATCAGGCCCAATATTGTGATTGCGCTCTCCTAACTATACAAAGTCATTGTGGGACTAGCCTCTTCAAAGTAAGCAGAGAGACATGAGAAGATGCCTGATGCAACAGGCCTACCATCCAGTTACACTGGCCAGCAGAGTAAGATGGGCACAGATGGGACTGCAGCCTATACCCTCCTCAAGTGGGGAGCAATGGCCATAGTCCTTGAAACTGTGGAAGGCATATGCTTCAAAGCATCCCTGAGGTCCTGTTGTGACAGCATCCTTACTGCATAGATGGGATAGAGATGCAAAATAGCTTGTATGGGTTTTAGTTTCTTGCTTGACGTAACATTTTATTCTGATGCCAGTACTAAGTGATAGTAGGAATGTAAATGCCCAAATTTAACGAACCTAGCAACTTCCATGTGTTGCATGAATATAGTTAACATTTTATTTTTTACCCAATTTATTTTCGTTATATTTGTTAATTATCTGGAACATCTCTTATCTAAATCTTTACAACTTTGTATCCCCAGTATCTGTTATATCACATCAGGTTGCTATGGCAATGCTGCAAAAATATTCAGCATCACAAGATTTTCATGAATCATTGAGCCAGGTTTCTAGAATTAAAGAGACAACAAGTAACTCGCATAAACAGACATTTGTGCTAACTTTTAACTCATGTGCTTGTTACTAAAGGTCCTGGATCCAACCCCTTCCCATGACCATGTTAACAGTAGAGGTGGGCAACTGCATTTTGTTACTTTAGCACTGCCTGGGCTTAAATGAAATGAACTTAAATGTTTTCTGTGGGTTTCTCTTCCCTTTTAACTAAATAACATCTGATTGAAATGAAGCTGTATTTTGGCTGTAGCTGGTGCCTTCATGTCCCTGAGAATGAAAGAAGCTCTGCTCCCAGAGAAAAGCAAAACAAATAGTGTTCACTTGACGTGAAAAAGTGCTGTTGTCTCATCCAAAGGGTTCCATAAACAGGCGATCCATGCAGCTGTAAAATAAGCTGACTATTCTGCAAAGGACCAGATTTAAGGGTCCCACTATTACAATGGTATTTGTATGTATTATATATTGTTTGTTTCCCTCAGCTCCCATAATGTGATAGTCACTTTGGTCCAGATCTCCACAGGCATTTAAGTGCCTACTTCCCATAATGAATAATACTACTTAGCTGCCATATAAGTATCATTAGTCCTATTATATAAATGGGCAGTAAAGGCACAGAACAACAAAATGACCTGCTGAAGGTGACCCAACATGGACAGGCAGAGGAGGGACTAAGACCTAGGACTTTTGAGTCCCATTCCAGTTTTCTATTCACAAGACAACACTGCACCTCTGGTTGTAGAATGTATGAGTACCAGTTTCAGAAGTGACTTGGGCACTTATTGAACATCAATGGAAATTAAGTACCCACGTCATTTTTGAAAATTTTACCCTCTGACTCCATCAGAGCCCTGTGGACTGGGACTCAGTACAACTAAAATTGGCTTGCTGCCTGCAGTGATTCAAGAACCTGATTACCAACCTCAGGGCAGACTGTTAGGAACTAAGGCACAAACCCCAAGCTGGTCGTGAGTTCTATACTCTGATATCACCAACCAATTATCAAGTGTAAACTCTTCAAGCCCTATAACAGCCTTAACAGGGAGTCACAGACAGTTTCCTTGGGTACTCTGATTTATCTTGCACCCTTAGTGAGCGTACCTTTGTGATAGATGGCCCCTTACACCAAGAGCTACAGCAACATTCAGGTGACCAGAGCTGCCCAGAGGATTCAGGGGGCCTGAGGCAAAACAGTTTCGGAGGCCCCTTCCATAAAAAAAAGTTGCAATACTATAGAATACTATATTCTCATGGGGGCCCCTGCAGGGCCCAGGGCAAATTTCCCCACTTGCCCCCCCTCCCTTGGGTGGCCCTGGGAAAAATACATATTTAAAAGCCTTCCACATCTCGGCACAAACCCAGTTTTGAGAAAACTTCTTTTCAAGTCACCTTTACAAGGTATCACTGGTTCTCAGCATCAGCTAGTGCCAAAAGGCACTAAAACTCATTAAAAGGGTTGGACAAATATTTTCCATCAAAACCTTTTTTGGATCAAAAACTAGGGGAGTTTAAAAAGCAGAAAAAATCACAGGCAATGTCTGCTTTCCCTCAAAATTTGTGTTTTTTTTAATTGAAAAGCTGAAATTAGTCTGCCAAAACCTGAACATGGTTTGGGGTTTCAGAAGTGTGTAGTCAAATATTTGCTGCTTGCTGTGTTTGATTGTTTAAAGAAACAATAAAAAAAATCTGCTTAAAAAAAATCCAAAACTTTTGAACCACTTCAGCTTGTGACCAAACGCCTGAGCCCATCCAGTCAGAGATTTTTCTAGGTTTCTGATACTCTGCTGGCTTCCTTGACTCATATCTATCTCCATCTTTGGGTTCATTTAGGTTAGAACATAAGAACATAAGAATGGCCACACTGGGTCAGACCAAAGGTCCATCCAGCCCAATATCCTGTCTACTGACGGTGGCTAATGCCATGTGCCCCAGAGGGAGTGAACCTAACAAGTAATGATCAAGTGATCTCTCTCCTGCCATCCATCTCCACCCTCTGACAAACAGAGTCTAGGGACTCCATTCCTTACTCATCATGGCTAATAGCCATTAATGGACTTAACCTCCATGAATTTATCTGTTTCCTAGAGACTGGCTCCATGGGGTCCCTCACAAACTGGAGACAATTACTGTGGGTTTGTCTTTAGTATAACTTATGTACATACTCCATGAACTGAGCATTTGAGCTTGTTCCAGAATCTGGGATGAGCCTATGTTGTGAAAACTGAAATGCTCAAAATAGCACATGCACGTGAATGGCCACAGGGTGCTAAAGTTAAATTAACCCAGGGGTTCTAAAACTGGGGGCTGGGACCCCTCATGGAGTCCCGAGGTTATTACTGGGGGTTGTAAGCTGTCAGCCTCCACCTCAACCCCCTGTTTTGCCTCCAGCATTTATAATAGTATTAAATATATAAAAAAGTAGTTTTAATTTATAAGGGGGAGGGTTGCACTCAGAGGTTTGCTATATGAAAGGGGTCACCAGTACAAAAATTTGAGAACCACTGAATTAACCCCTCTGGAGCCTCGGGGAATGCAGGGGACGGGGGGGTCTCCATTGGTAGGGTTGGGAAGGAGATAGGTGGTGTAGGATATTGCTCTTCTCATGTGATCCTCCCCTATGGCTCTTTTGGCACTGTTAATCTAAAGTGGCTAATTTTAACAAAGCTACACTTCCCTGACGTGAATCTCCCTATGGCACTGAAATTAAATGTAGACTATAATTTGGCATTTGAGAAGTGAAAGGGATGGTAGCCCTAAGGGAAAAGATAACAGCTTGGCTCTTTGTGTTAAATAACTGGCTGCAAGCCTCAAACTGCTGAATGAGCTTTAGGGAAGGCAAGGCTGTGCCTCCCCAAACAGCCTGGCCCTGCCCCCATCCGACCCCCACCCACTTCCTCTCCCCCGACTACCCCCCTCAGAATCCCCCACCCATCCTGCTCCTTGTCCCCTGACCGCCCCCCCCAACACCTCACCAACCACCACCCCAGGATTCCACCCTCTACCAACCCCCCCTGCTCCCTGTCTGCCCCGACCCCTATCCACCCCCCACCCCGCCAAGTCCTGACAGACTCCTGGAACGCCCACGATCCAACCCCCCGTTCCCTGACCCCTCCCGAACCTCTGCCCCCTCCTTGTCTCCTGACTGTCCCCAGGACTCCCTGCCCCTTATCCAACCCCCTGGCCCCCTTACCATGCCACTTACCCCTGCCTCCCCCCATCTCCTGGAGCTTCAGTGCACCGCATCCAGGAGCAGCCCTGGACAGCGCTGCAGCAGCCTGGCTCCAGTGGGGCCTGAGCTCCTGCCGCTTGGCCGCAGCTCGCAGCCCCATCCCCTTACCACGTGGCTTCGAGCGGGGGGAGCTCAGGCCCCACTGGAACCAGGTCGCTTTAGCTCTGTCTAGGGGCCACTCCTGGATGCGGCGCGCTGAGGTGCCAGGGGATGGGCGGGAGGGTAGCCTCTAACATTCTCGTGGGGGGCCTCCCAGGTCAGTTGCACAATAGATCTCACACCAAAGACAATACTTGTAGCCAATCCTATAATAAACTATATAAAGATTTATTAAATCAAGAAAGAGTTATTTACTAAATTAAAAAAGGTAAAAATATGAGTTACAATCTTAGGTTGTAAAAAGTTAATAGAAGCTTCTATCATAAGCAAGTTCTATATGTCCTTTAGGGCTAACCTAGGCTAAGCAGCTCTCTTACTTATACCTAGAAAACCCTTGCCCTCTAGACTCCAGGCAGCATAGAGATAATCATTTCCTTCTTAGGGGTTTTATTCCCCTGCTGGCACGTGCTCTGAGCTGCAAGCTCAGCTGATAGGAGAAGTCCACTTGCATGACTCATCTTCATGGGGCCAAGGACAGAACAACAAAGTCTATTGTCCTCTTGTTGATGGTATGTAGGGAAATTCCAGTTGCAATATCCTATCTGGTATCAATGGACTTTTAGTTTTGGGAAGAGTATAACATCTGCTGTTGAAGATTAGCCCCTCATGCTGATTGTCTCTTTTCTGTCTGGTGACTTACAGAGTCACAGAGGCTCACAATACAACTGCTCAAATGTTACCTTAAAATCTGCATCCCATGTTGTATTGTAGAATTATAAGAATAGAATTAATCTCACTGATTAATGCATGCAGCCACTCACAAACATTCAGTGAAGACTAAACACATTCTTATAATTCTGATACCTATTTTAACTGTAACAACACATGGATAACCTGAAGAAGAATTCTGTGTAAACTCTAAAGCTCGTGTCTCTCACCAACAGAAGCTGGTCCAGTGAGCTCACCAGCCTGGTCTCAGTACTACTAAGACATTTGACTTTACAGAGAGAGAAGTACAAAAGTTAATCTAAATAAGACTAGGACTTTTCAGAAGTAATTTTTCTTGCAGTATATATGGTGTGTATACATGAGAGTGTGGTGCAGCACTCTATGAGGATTTCATAGATGGAACAGATCAGGGGTCTCAAACATGCGTCATGCAGCCTGCAGAGTTATTTGTTGCGGCCTGCCAAGCTTTCCGGCCCCCGCTTCCCCTGGAGTTATTTCCTGTGGCTGCCAAGCTCTCCTCACCCCCACCGTGTCGTGTCCCCACTCCTCTGCCTACCTCAAGGCTCTTCCCACAGCCAAACAGCTGTTTGGCAGTGCTTAGCGCTTTCCAGGAGGAAGGAGTGGGGAACCGTGTGCTCAGGGGAGGAGGCAGAGTAGAGGAGGGGCAGGGGCGGGGATTGGGGGAAGGAGTTGGAATATGGGCAGGGAGGAGGTGGAGCTGGGGTGGGGACTTAGGGGAAGGGGTTGGAATGGGGGCAGGGAAAGGGTGGGAAGAAGAGGGGCAGGAGCAGGGCCTCATGGAAGGGGTGGAGTGGAGGCAGAGCTGGGGGCAGCAATGCAGCCCTCCGGCCAATGTACTAGTCGTCATGTGGCCCTTGTGGTGATTTGAGTTCGAGATCCCTGGAATAGATCATTCCTGAATGACGTATCCATCCTAAACTCAGGCCAGTTCAGACATTCTGAATTAAAATCAGAGCTTATGTATAGCAGGAGAGGGAGCAATCAAGGGTAACAAGGGAACATAATTCCCTCAAAACAGACCACGCTCCAGCTCACAAACTCTCAGACTATTTTCCATCTCAGCCATTTTCCTAGGTGATACTTTCTGTAAAGCATGTTCTACTACCTTCGCCAATATTTCATTTCAATGTTGCTGCTTGCAGAGTGATCTGCTACTCAATGTAACAGAAGCATCTGCTTCTTTGTGGCTAACTGCACATGACTGAGTTCCTTTAAAAGAGCCTTTCCCAGCATGCATGTCTGGTGACTGGTCCTTTAAATCTGGGAGAGCCAAGTAGCTGGCACCTTAAGAGGGTCATTTTGCCTCTGAGTGTTACAAGCTGCATTTCCCTGCTACTCTTCTACTCAGTAAGTACTTTCTGTTCCTGTTATGTTTGCTCTTGGTTTTTGTTTCTCTTGTTCCTCAGGATGTGGCTTCTGCTCAAACATTTATCTTAGAAAAGTTGCTTTAATCTTTTTGAGGCTCATTAGCTTTATTTTTGACTGCAATTTTGACTTTCTGTTAAGTTTTATTTTCCCAGAATTGGGACATCCACTGGGATAGCAAGAAAATTACCTATGTAGAGGGTAGAACTCAATACTGGTGCAAAAATGGCTACTAATAATTATGTTTACAACTAATAACTTGTTTTTGCCATTATTGACTATTAAGAAATACTTACAACTATCTTCATACATGTGATACTTGGAGAATATCATAACGTACATGCTTATGGTTTAATTGCTTATTTAACTTTTTGGAATCTTCACATTAATAAAGAAAACCTGTGGAGATTGTTTTTCTGTCAATCAAGGCAGTTCAAACATGTCAAAGAAGGTAATACTTCCTGAATCATAAAACCTCAAGTGTGTTAATGCACTCTGGAATGTAGCTTTATTATTTCAATTTTACTTTTACATTCTGTCACATTTTGAAAGATGTTTATAAGTGTTACTTTGTTTTGTACAGAATATTTGATAGGAGTCTTTAATTGCAAATTGTAAAAGTACTAAAAATGATAGGGTTTAAATATAGGAACCCTTTGGTCAAAAAGGTAAATAACCACAAGACACTACTCTTCCTTATCTACCACACCAGTTTGGTATCTCAAGAAAACTGTGTGTGTGTGTGTGTATATATATATAGTTTGAGAAAAGGCTTGATTGTGTAACAGAATGTAAAGTGGCTCTCTATTCAGGATCAAAGAGGAATTATGTTTGCAATGTGTTATCAGAGCTACAGACTAAGGCCCAGATCCTCAAAGATCTTTAGGGGTCTAACTCTCATTGAAATTAATGACAGGTGCCTCAATATCTGTGAGGATCTGGGCATAAGTCATAAAAGCGGGCTTCTCTTATCCCTCCCCTTTGCAAAGAGAAACCTCAGTTTAAACCTATGCCAAATATATGTCCTTATTGCAACTGATATTTTTATAAACATTCTGAAGTCTTCATTCTTCAAATATTAAGGAGAACATTTGTGGTTTTGGGATCACTGGGAGGTGGAAACGTTCGGTGGGTAAACCAGAGGGCAGAATTGGGCTCTGTGATGAAAGGCAAGTCAAAGCAACATGAGATCCCTGGCTTTTCCTCTCTACTATGTCACATCGCTACAACCTTCGCTGATGTCATGGTGGGTGAGGGAGGAGGGTGGCAGGAGCACTTTGGTCCCCATCTAGTTCTTTTTTTCCACTTAAAAGGTGAAAACTTTTGCTGTGTTGCAAATGCTTATGACACCATAAGCTTTTTTTGAGATCTATATTTGCAATTATTTTGTATCTCAGTGCAAACCTTCATATAATTCCCTGATGCCATTGTTGTGTATATTAATTAAAGTGCATTATATGCAGAAGCCACAGCAAAAAGTTCCTTTCCTTCTTGCCTCTGTTCTCCCTCCTCCTCCCCCCCCCCCACTTTGCACTCCTGGGGCTTGCTTCACTGTAATCTTAAAGCTCATTGATGCCATTCTGGTAGCATAAAGGGCAGTTAAACCAGGCAGCATTATCTTAGCCTTATGGGTTTTTTGGGCTGGCACAGAGGTGGCGGTATGGTTCTATTCCAGCCACCTACCAATTCCTGGTACAGCAGATGATGTGGTTGTGTGAGGGTTGAGGTATGGAGGAGTACTCTGACTGCCCATGCCCTGTAGGCCCTGTAACTAGCTGTCTGATGCTTCCTGTCCCTCCCCCATCCTGCTCTGAATGAAACAAGGGAGAATTGAGCACATATTGTTTACTACTGTATATTTAGGTAGTTTAAGCAAAGAATTTAATGCATATCTTGTAGGCTTTGTGGGGGAGAGGGTCTCCATTTCATGACACACGTGGCTTCTTGGGCACAAGGGCAGGCACTTAATTTAATTCAGCCACAGTCGTAGCTATGCCACATGATGTATGTAAATAGAGAGGGAAAGCCAGGGATCTCATGTTCCTCTGACTTGCCTTACATCATGGAGCCCAATTCTGTCCTCTGGTTCACCCATCAAACATTTCCAGTTCCCAGTGATCCCACAGAGCCACAACTGAGCTCTCATTCAGAAAACTCCAGCTAGGGTCCAGAAAACACTGTGAGGTTCCTGTCACCTTTTGTGAGGTGTTGGTGCCCATTCCTTTATGGAAGAAGCAGGATGTTCAGTTTCCATAAACCATAGATCATTGGGAATTCACCAGACATATGCCATATATGCAGAAACCGTATACCGCCTCTTCGACCCTGTGGCTTTCCCCATCTCCTTGTCAGCATGATTAGCTCATGTCTCTATGCAGGCATACTGGCAGCAGTTGGTATTGAAACCCCCCCTTGAAGGAGAAATCCACAGCAAAGGAGGGGTTCTCTGACGGAGTAAACATGAATTTCTCACAGAGTTCTTGGCATGGAGATGAAGGAGGAGGATGTTCAATCTACAGTTCTGTTTTCCCTACTCAGAACCTCAGTCCTCTCTAGGGTGTGTGGGCAGGGGATACAAAGTCAAGGAGGTGGCAGGCTGTGCTCATTCAACCAGAGCCTGCATTCTGCAGGTGTTCTCTCTACACCAATCCCACTCATTTCTTATCTAATGTACACCTGAAGATATCTGTGGAGTATTAGTATAGTTATATTCTCCATTAAAAAATGAACAGTATGTTTCAAAGCCTATATATCAGGTCCGCTGTGCTGGAAATTCATAAACCATGTTTTCAAGTTCCTAAAAGATAAGGTTTGTCAAATCCATCATTAATACTCTCCTCTCCATTTGTGTCAGATACTGTAATCTTTCAGAAAGATGTGGCTTTCAGTGTCTCTAAGCTTATTTCAAAGTTTCTGTCTTATTTCAGTTTTTTAAAAATGTGGAAAATTGTATTCTACTTCAGAATGAAAAAAGTTAATCCTGAAATACTTCACTAATTGTCATTCAGGGAGCCATCTCAGTAAATCTTTCTGGTACTCCACATCATCATACAATTTGTTGATGCCACATATTTTATGGGAAGACTATTTAAGAAATGTTTTAAGGAGGAAGAAAAATAAGAATAAAACCCCAGAAGAATGATAACAGAGCAGAAAATAAGGCAGTACTCAGAACAGACATACTTAAAGAAACCAGGCCTCCAGAATGAGAATAGAAAACGCAGTAAATTTAGTATTATTATGACTATACAAAACTCAGAAGGGTACATGCTGTTTGCTGTTTTTTGCCCTTAATGTAATGTGTCCTGCTTTCCTATTTTAACAGATAGCAGATGAAAGGGTAAACATGAAAAGTGGCTTTCACTGCCAAATTTTGAGTAGTATTAGAGGATAAACAATACAACTTTGCTGATCACAAAGATACAAAACCTGTTTAAGCTTCAAACTGATGGATCAGATGAAAATTTAAAATGTAAGAAAAATTCTTTAAATGTGTACATTTCTGTATGGATTTTAGGATCTAGTTAGTGAATGTACAAGTGGAAATTTATTCCAAGGCGTAATACTGGATTATCTGCATAAAGGTTTGTTCGAAGCCTTATGAGCCAGATGCATTTTAATAAAGCCAAATATAATATCTGTCTACATCTAGGAACAAAGAGCGTAGGCTGTGCTTATATGGTGGGGACTGTATCCCGGAAAACAGTGATTTGGAAAAGATTTAGGGGTTATGGAGGAGAACCAAAGTGACCTTCTATTTGTGATGCTATGGGAGAAGAGTCTATGCAGTCCTTGGAGAGAGAGAGAGAGAGAGAGAGAGAGAAGCAGGGGAACACGGAGTAGAAACACTGGTAAAATCACCTCCCTGAATCTGGCATTGGTGAGACTACTAATAGAATACAGTGTACAGTTCTGGTAGCCAAACATCATAAAGGATGTTGAATATTGGAAAGAGTGCAGAAAAGAAATACAGGAATCATCCAAGGTCTTAAAAAATTGCCCTATCATGAGAGAGACAACAAAATGAATCGTGGCCATACTACAGTACTCAAAGTTTGATAGTTCTTGTGAAGGTGATGGACACTGGACCCCTTGGAGAGGGTAGCATTTTCCTTTTCCATCAGGGTTTGATTTTCTAATCCATGCTTATTATTTGTTATACTTTGCCTGGAGCTGCTTTGACTCTCTTGATCCTTTTCTACCAGCAAGAAGATTGACTGTGAACTAAGTAGATGCCCATATTGGTAACAAGTTGGTAGGTGCCTTATAAAACACTAAGAAGAATAGCTAGACCAAATATGGGGAATCTGAACCAAATTAATCTCTGGTGCAAGCACTAGTGCAAACAATAGAGTAGAGTCAGCTTGTGCTGCCCCTGTTCAGTGCTGTTGAGGCTGGTTTGTCCCCAGTACAGGGTAGGGTGAAAACCTAAACTGAGCCTTTGCTTCACCAGTTCCACAGGGGTTTGGAATAGCCAAGATCTAGGGGTACTCTGGCCACAGACCAGAATGCCCATTCTCTGCCTCAACTCTGCTCTAGCCTGCCTTGGAACACCCCACTGTGCCTGGAGCTGCCACGGAGTCTGTTCTGCACTCTGAGGATACCTAGAGCTAAGATTATTCCCAGAGACCTCTCATGCCAGTATTGTAGTCCTTTTACACCAGCCTAATTGGGATAAAAGCATTGCAGTGCAAAGATGAAGCAAGGGAGGGGCTGATTCACATCTCATTCTGAGCCTGCTTCCATTTAAATCTGTGAGAATTATTTTACATCAATGGGACTAGGATCAAAGCTTTTGTTCCCCTTCTGTCTGGTTTAAAAGCTGTCCTCCTTTAACTTGACTTATACGACTCCCACTGACATGTATAACAGATAGGAAACTGACGTCGTCCCTGAGCACCCTGGCCTGATCTCTCTCAGCACCTGTCAGTTGAAGTCTCCTCTCACGAGAGATGTTTTTGTGAACAAAAGTTGAAGATTGGTGGTGGGAATCTGCAGCAGGGCAGTTATGAAGGGAAGATGCGGAATTCATGCATAGAAATCTGAGCTGGAAAAGACATATTAGAGCCTACTTCACAGGATTGTAACTATCAAATGGAGCGGGTGTCAGGCTGAATGAAGCATAGCTCCTGTACTGTGTTGAGCATGCCTGTTATGTTATGACTTCTTATTGATTTCAGTGTAACAACCCATCTCAAACATCATGCTGGACATACACCAGGGGTAGGTGTGTGGGAGACATTGTGCATTTGTAAAAGGGTTAAATAGTTTGTTTTGCTCTGGTGAAATGAAAACACATGGGGCCGGTAACATGTTAATTACTTCTATTGCAAAATCCTCACCATCGGAACCCTGATCTGATCAGCAAGTACTGAACACTGCAGTAGCTTGCTGTGCTGCCAAAAACCCACAAAGGAAGGAAAATTCCAGTGATCGTTTGTTCACCTCCTTTGTCTGAATCCCAGTTTCCTTAAAGAAACGCGATCAAATAACAGACAACAAGCATGCAGGTCTCTGTAGCAATCTAAAGCTTACATAATGAAGTTGGAAAAGGTGTGCAGCTAGTGAAATGGCCAAAGACATCCAAATAGGAGGAAAATGTGTAAAGTAACTAAGAATAAAACTAATCCCAAACATTTGAGATCTGTACAGCCATTAGTTTTTTTTTTAAAAGTTTCCCAGTATTTAAGGGGAGAAATTTGGGATTTTGCAGCATCATGAAAGGGCCATCTGGCATTATGGACAATTGGGCCCAATGTTTGCAAATGTACAGACACTAGGGGACTTTTTCCCCTGTATCTTTAGAGATTTTCACATTCTTCTCCCAAATAAATATTTTCTTTCACTTATTAACAAACAGGGCCTCATAAAAATGTGTTATTCAGTAAAGAAACAGAAGTTTAATAGTCACAGGAGTTAACTGGTTGGCTCTGTAGGTAAAATTTGAGGAAACTGCATTTATTAGAATCCTGAACTCAATGGAAGTAGTCTTATTTTTCATTTTTAGCTTTTATTGTCAAGGTTATATAGTAAGTTGTTATTATAGCTTTTGAAGGCCTCCTTGATTTATATACAAAAATAGAGACTTAATGCACATTTCAGCACCACAGACAAAGCATGTAAAATCATCTGGAAGCCTAGATCAGCATGCTCATTGTCATACTTGGGGAAAGAAATTCTGATCAAACTGTTTTTGTGGGTTATAAAACATCTAAAAACTACATAAAATAACCAATTACCATGCCTCTATGTGATAGAAAAATGTAATATGTTTAGTTCTTTTATACATTTGTGGCGGCTTTCTCTAATCGTACCGAATTCCTGATCCAGGGTAAGAAACGTCATAATCAAGATTATGGGACTCCAACTTTGTTTTGCTCCAATTTCTTTTTCTTCACAGTTTCTGGATATCATTCTGATGAACTTTCTAAAAGATCTTTACAAGAGTTATTCTTATTCAAAATGTTACTGACTATACCTAGAATAGAGAAACGCCACCTACTATTCATGATTAGGTTCTCCAGATTGGGTAGATGCTTATCATGGGGCAAACTAAGTCTTTGCTTGGAAGACAAATATGAATACAGTATATGGGCCCAATCCTGCAAACATTTATGCAAATGCTTGACCGTATACTATGTGAGTAGTTCCATTCATGTCACACACTGATGACAGGTGGGAAATTAAGAATGCCTCTCTTTGCAGGCGCAGAATTTAAAACATGTTGCAGGAAGACCTAATGAGTGTTTCCTTTGTTTGACTTTTGCAAGCCATGATTCATAAAGTACTTGTGATACCTGAATAATACAGAATTGTGCCGGTCGTATTGTTAATATTATGTAAGACTAGATTACTCAGTGAGTTTATTCTATAATTTTCACGATATGAGACATGATGAGGGAGACTGCTAATTATTTTTGTTCCCTTTGATTTTATGATCTATAGTTTTGAAAATCCAAGGTCATAAAAAATCAAATATTTTAAACAATTTTGTACAGTATATTTGGATTCACTTTCTAGTATGTGGTATGTATATATACAACATTTTTATATTGTAAATGTATTTTTGTAGTAATTGTTTTCAAGCACATGATTGTGTTGGTTTGTTGTGTGTATAAAAATAAGAAGAAAAAGAAATAGTAATAGGTTTTTGTATTTGTTATAGTTATAGCAGATGAGCGGAAAAAGTATGTGTGTTCTATGTGTCATATAGCACCTATTATCTGGTTTGTGTCAAATATTACTCCTGTCTCCTTGATGTACCTATAGCAATTAATTTTCTTTGTTATAACCACACCATTTGCTCTGCTACCATATAACCTTGTCAGGACTCCTATTCAATAACAGTGTTAGCCTATGTTACATACTACTCGTATAGTGGTATGTCCTGCTGCTAAACAATCGGAGAGCTCTGGGGAGAGACATGCTTAGGAATCATCCGGTTTCATGATATGCTTCCAACTCCTAGCACAGTCTCTCCCTTCTTTTCCTGTTCATCTACAATCTGGAGATTATGGCCCAAACTAGAGGCTTTGTACCAGAGACCTTTTCTTATTCTCTGACATCCCTATTTCTGGCCTTCTTAGCCACAGAAAAGCAGTGCTCAGACACTGGCTTCTTTGAACAATGTCTGAAGAGAGTTCCTTGAGGTAAGATATTTCAGTATCTTCTGCATGACACTGCTGATGAACACAGTTTGTGACTGAAAATATTAGAACCTCTCTCCCCATCATTAATTTGAAGAAAAGTTTATCCATTGGCTTCTTTTGTCAAGATACATGTGTTCTGTTGGATGCTCCATAGTTAGCAGGACAGCCATTATGCAATACACCATTACAGCAGTTTCAGTGAGATGGCTGACAACTCATGGGGGATGGCAGAGGGAAGAAGAGAGTGGGCTCAATATGGTTGGTGGAATTTGTTTTTTCAGTTTGCTTTTTAATAGGAAATTACCTAAAAACCTACATTAAAACAAAGTAAAGATTCCAATGAAAGTGTCCTATGGAAAAAATAGTGTGGGATCGTGCACTTGAAAACTGGATTATAATGCATATGCACAAGAAGATGAATTAAGGCTGCACGGTGTATCTTAATTCTGTCACTTTCTAACTTTTGAGTGCATATGGATTAGTCTAGTATCTAATGTTGTTCACAGGATACACGTTTCTTAAGTAGCTTGTTAGCCTAGTGCAGGGATCAGCAACCTTTGGCATGCGGCCCGCCAGCATAAGCACCTTGGTGGGCCAGGCCAGTTTGTTTACCTGCCGCATCCGCAGGTTTGGCCAATCGCAGCTCCAGGCCAAAGGGGGCTGCAGGAAGCAGCGTGGGCCAAGAGATGTGCTGGCCGCTGCTCCCGCCAGTGGGAGTCGCGATCGGCTGAACCTGTGGACACGGCAGGTAAACAAACCAGCCCAGCACGCCAGGATACTTACCCTGGCTAGCCACGTGCTAAAGGTTGCCAATACCTAGCCTAGTGGTTCTGAGAAGGCTTCATCGTTAACTAAACCTCCCTTTCCATATCTGCTGATAAAGTCAATGGCATTGGGCCCTGTCAAGCTCATGAGTGTTTCTCAGCCCTAGGTGTATTTGTATCTGAAACACTATTCCTGCTTCCCTAATCCTTCTTGAATTTAACTAACTGGCTTTTAGGATGTCTTTCAACTGTGCTGTTCTACTCCGCCTACTGTAAATTGCTTGTTTTTCTTTCTTAAGCAGTTCATGCTCTGATATTTGCTATGTTATGCGCCTTTTCCTCTTTCCTGTATGGTATAAATTTTTGCTTAATCTCAGATGGTACCATGTATTAAAGTGTACCAAACCTGAAGGCTAAAAGAACAAGGTTGAGGAGAAAATACTTCCTGCCATTATATCCAAGTGTTGCTGTACATGTAGGGCAAGATGATACAGTACTGGTTTGTAAATCATGTCTGCAAAATGTGCATGTGCAATGGGCGACAGTGAGCAGAGGGTATAAGAATAGAATAGTTTATCAAATCTTAAGCCAAAATTGTAATGTGTCTGATCTCGCCAGGTGCTAAGCACCTTCAGTTTCCATTGTAGTTAATGGGAGTTGAAGCTGCTCAGCACTTTGCAGGATCTGGCGCTAAATACGTATTATTTAGATGTCTAAACATGGATTTAGGAACCTAACTCTGAACACATGTTTGATAACATATGCCAAAGGTTTTTAATATGCTGTGTTGTTAATGAGTTTGAATGGAAATAATCAAAAGAACCTTAATTTTAGTCTTGGCCATGGGATGCCCTGCATTACATCAGACAAATCTATAAACCGCAGCATGTCTAATGCTAATTTTCTTGTTCGTGACTATGTAACTGGTTATGGTATTAAATAGTTACGTATGTTACCTTAAACTATTATTTCCATATATTTAATTTTATTGTTTAACTGGTCTATGTTTTTAAATGCTTACGTATTACAATAGGCCCCTATCCTGCATGTGCATCACATTTTGCACAAGTGGTCCCATAGGTATTAATGACACTACACACAGTGTTTAAAGTTAAACTAATGCATGAGTATCTTCACTGATTTTTTTTTTTGGAGGCCAGAAGGGACCATCAGTTAGTCTGTCCTCTATAGTACAGTCTGTAGAATTTCACCCAGTTACTCCTCTGTTGATTCCAATAATTTATGTTTGGCTAAAGCATATCTTTCAGAAAAGCATCCAGTCTTCATCTGAAGACCTTGAAAGATGAGGAATCTACCACTTCCCTTGGTGGTAGGTTTCAATGGTTAATCACCCTCATTGTTAAAACAGGTTCATTATTTCCAATTGGAGTTTGTCTTGCTTTAATTTCCTGCCACTGGGCCTCACTATGCTTTCTTTGCTAGATTAAAGAGCCTGTTAGAGCCTGGTATTTCCTCTCCATGAAGGATCCTAGAACTCACAGTAATAGTCACTTTAGCAAAACCTAAGCTAGATAAGGATACCGTGGGAAGCTTAACTTTAAGTTAATACTTTGTTTTTGTTCCTGCCTGGAAATGTTATGTATGACAGTGCCTGCTTTTTATTAAGTTGTTTTTGTTCTGGAACCTATTTTTAAAAATAAAACCCACTGAAAATAGTTCCCAGTGTTTTTGAAACTCTAGAACTCAAATAATGCAAAGCAGTTGAGTACATTTTAAGGTAATAAACCTTGCACCTTGATTGATAGACTGTACTATACTGTTATTTTTGTTGATGTGATTTGAAATGGATAAAGTCTGAAACAGTGGGTAGAACTGATTTCTTTACTGTATGTTAGTACACTATAATGTAGCGTGGTCCACTAAAAGATGAAAAGTATTGGATCTGCAGCATGATCTGGGAGTTTTAGTGGGTACGGCTGCCAAGAATATGCATATATAATCAATGGACCTTTGGTGAATCCAGAGGTTATATAACACTATTGGCATTTGATGTACCTTTTTACATTTTTTCCCCCTGCAAACACTTTCACTTTTTATTCATTGCTTTAATGCTTATGATTTGAAAGAAACAATATTGGCTGTGTATATGGTGGTAGTAGATGTAGTCCAGTTTATTGCATCTGTGACCAATTGTTTCTAACATTAAACCATTGTGCATTTTACCAAGAAAATGCCAGTCTGGAGGCTAAGTAATCCAACTTGTCTTCCCTCATCCACTCCCAGGCCTCCAGTCTTAATCAGCTATTCTTTATCTTTAGCTGCTTATTCAAATATTCTCCCATCCCTTCTCCCACCCCATAACCTTCTCTGCCCATATCTTCTTAATTCCTTATAGCCAAAAATAAACATTATCCAGCTGGAACTTTCATTTGCCACCTCCCCTCCTCATCCTGCTACCTATCTTTCTTTCTGTCAGTGTCTTACAATGTGGATTCTAATCTGTTCTCCGCTTCCATATCTCCTCAGCTTTCTCCCTCAACTCCTAGGGTATAGTTGCCTCCCTTAGTTTCAAGCTCTCTTCTGCATCTTTATTTTCCCCATTTCCCTCTTTCCTTTCACCTCCAGATGGTATCTATTCCTGGGACCTTCATTTCCTGTCCTTCAACTCCTTTCTAGATCCTCTCTAACCAAACTATTATCCTCTCCATTCCAGTGAAGATACACTCACTTTAAGGCTCAAATAAACTTTTTTTTCTCACCAAAACCAAAGACAACTTCTTCATTACTATATATACTTCCTTACTCTGTCTACATTTCTATAACTCTATACTGGAGGTTTTTAAGAACGGGTTGGACAAACACCTGCCAGAGATTGACAAGGTGTACTTGCTCCTACCTTTGTGCAGGGGACTGGACTTTTGACTTCTTGAAGTCCTTTCTAGCCCTACATGTCTATGATTGTGTTGTTATTCTCCTTGGCGTATCTGTTTTCAACACCATAGACTCTTTCTCCTTGAAACTTTATCCTCTGTGGATTTCTAGAACTCTGCCCTCTCCGAAGTCTCCTTCCTCAACAACTAGTTCTTCAGGGTTAGCTTAGGTGGCTTCTTTTCTCCATAATTCTCTTTGGGTGTTTGTCCTTGGCTTTACCTCTACACCTACACTCTTAGTTAGCTTATGTGCTGGTCATCTTTATGCGCAGATCTATATCCTACCACCAATTTCTTTTTTGGCATCCAGAATCATTGTTCTACCTATTTCTTTCATATGTCCTCCCAGATCCTTCTTCAAATTGCACACTTCATACTTGTTTCAATAACAGTAACACAATGTTCTAGTCAAGACAAAATATTTATCCTTTGAAAAACATCTTTCTTAATCCTGATTCTCTGTCTCTCTTTCCGAAAACTTCATTATCCTCACAATATCTCACATTTCCACCCTTAGGGTTATTTTGGACTCTCACAGAATCTTGTCACATCCCCAAAAATTATTCCAAAACTTTCCCTTCCTTTCTAAGCTCACTGCCAAAACTGAGGATAATTCCCTCATCATCTCTTCAATCCAAAAGTCTTACTTCAGCTGGAGTATTTTCAATATAGTAACTTTATTTTAATAGGGTTGAAGAAGACAAAACGCAATGGATCAAATTCATGACTGTTATAAGTCAATAAATACAGTTCAGATGGGTGCAATGAGCATTAACTTCATATAGGTAATAGAAGAATGTTGTTTATTGCAAACTTTTGAAAACTGAATTAAAATGCTTTGACTTTTCTAAATTTTTGATAAGTAAAAAGAGGCTTCTTTAGGAAACAAAAGACTGAAACCCCATGTTTTCAATGTGCTGTAGATGCACTATCCTCTGGTGAGCCTATAAGCTAATTGATCATACAAGAGTTTGAAATATTAAAAGCCCTGGAGTGAGAGAAACTACATTTGTTTCAATTTTACTGTAATAAAATGCAAATATTTCAGATGAGCTGCTTAGATTTACATTTCAACTAAAAACAGCTATTGGATTTTAGGGTGAGTATCTCACTGTTTTACAAGTATGCTGCATTAGTAATATACATTTAAGAACTAACAATTTGACAATACATAAAGTACTTATTGCTAATTATTCTGCACAACAAAAGCCAGGCATAATAGTTTGCTTTTACCTTCTCTTCCATCTAACACTTAACGCCAAATTCTCCAGGAGACACTTTGTTATATAATTAAAAATACTTATATTTAAATATCAACAAATTAGTATATAATGGCCATGATTTTCAAAAGTGACCAACAATCTGGCGTACTTCAATGTTAGGATATCTAACCTGAGGGCACCTTAAAAGGGCCTGATTTTATAGAAAGTGCTGAGCACCCACCTATGTCTGTGTCTGTAGCCAGTGAGATCTTTTTATTCCTATCATAGATATGAATATTCTGACCTTTCTTCATTTCTATCAACAGTTTTCCAGTTGTAAGAGATTAATATCTGACAAGACTTAAAAAGGTCTGATTCACTGAAGTGAATGAAAAATCTTTTCTGTTTTATATGTTTCAAAATCATAATTCATCACAAAGATCAAAGATTCCAAACTTTTGGCTGCTTCAGACATCCCCTGTTGCCTTTCTGCCTTAAAGTCTGGGTTATTCTTCATGAAAACTGGTGATTCATTATGAGGAATGATAATGTAGCTTTTATTCCTTTTAGAATGACAGCACTGGATTCTGAAAACAAGCCTTGCTGATAAGGATGACCCTGCATAGAATTCAAAACATATTGCACATCTTTCAAGTATCAGAGGAATAGCCGTGTTAGTCTGGATCTGTAAAAGCAGCAAAGAGTCCTGCTGGCACCTTACAGACTAAGAGACGTATTGGAGCATGAGCTTTCGTGGATGAATACAATGAAGTGGGTATTCACCCATGAAAGCTCATGCTCCAATACATCTGTTAGTCTATAAGGTGCCACAGGACTCTTTGCTGATTGCACATCTATTTACTAAAGAATATTCATTTGAACCCGTATGTCTGAAACACTTTTTCTGTGAACCTTCTGTCAACTTTTTCCAGACATCATTAAAACCATGGACTTCTTGTTTTTAAAAATAGACTTAAAGCTGAAATGAAAATTGTGGTTATGTTTGGTATCTCTGGGACTTCTCACAGATTTGTTCCTGTTCTTAATGAGCAGCCATTTTGCCCAGTTTGGCTCAATTTCCCTACATCACTTTAAATGATGTGTTCACTTATTCATGTTAAAATTAAAGGCTATGTGACTTCCTGCAGCTTGGAACATCATTTCACAATGTTCCATATCTTTATGATGGAAATGAAGATCTGCAAGGTGATAGAGAAAGAGATGACTCTGTTCAGCTATACATCTTTGTCTAACAGGTCTTGAGTTAAAGCTTCTGACTCTTGGTTCACCCAGTCACTATTTTTCCACAGAAATAATCTATCATCTTTCCTTCAAATGCAATTGTGTTGTACAATGACACAAGTTACCCTTGGGTTCATAAAATCTGACTTGGCCTGTCTGACTCTATCTCTCATGTTACTTTCTTATACAGCAGTAACAGCTTTGGGCATGAGAGCCAAACTGTTAATAGAATTGCTAGGAATACTATATGTATATTTTTAAGTGCCTGGCAAGTGGAAATTGCTGCAAAGGGAAACAAATATAATCAAAAGTTATCATTTTTTCTCTCTCACACCAAAGGTAACATTCCTATTTTAGGACTCTCCTTTAAAGAAGGGTGAATAATGAAATGACCTAGCTAGCTGCCAGATTGTACCAGTCTATGGAGATACCATGTTGCCTCAGTAGCTATCACCACTCTGCCTTTGAATGGCAGCATTTAGGAAAGATGTGTCGTAGGCAGAATCTTCCTGTCAATGCCATTTTATGGAAGTGGCACAGGCTGCATGTGCTTGAGAGCCAGGGAGCAGCCTGGCTGTGTGGCCCCTGTCAATTTTCTCTGCACTGTGTGCACGAACTGGCCAAAGCTCAAAGGGAAGGGAGTACCTTGTGACTAAGGGACTGATGTTAGAGGGACATGTTTGCTGATCAAAGTTGTTGGACTAATCCCTGGGTGAATTCTTACCACCCTAAGGGTTGCAGGCTAGAAATCACCACCCCAAGGCAAAGGGTGGGAGTTTGGAACGATCTCTAAGAAGAGAGACCCACTACACAGAGATCAGGGCCACTCTTTGTGCTGTTCAAATAATTATTTTCTTAAAGGTTAGCTCAAGTAGTTTGATGCAGAAAGCCCAGGTTGCATGGCTGACATAGTTTGCCATTGTAGTTCTGACAAACAAAGTCCATACCATCATTCTTTTAAAATAATAAACCACCTAATAATCCTTTATAGCACCCATTTGTTTATATAACATGAACATCTTGTATCTCAGTTAGTGCAGCCACATAGGATATTTGAGAGTGGGAAAGAGCCTTATACTATCAGCTAAATTCTCTTTCTATCAACACATCAACTGTCTCTAGAAATAAAAATGATACCATAGCCCCAGTGTGCATACATTTTATATGTTTTAATGCTTGGTTATCAACATAAAAGGCACCTTGTATAAACTTTGACACTTTGTATCCAGCAGTTTATATACTTACGAATCTGAATCTGAAATAAAAAAAGAGGAGGGAGGAATCCATTTACCCTTTTGATTCCAGGTGATTTCCCACGCATCCAATCAGTTTCTGAGAGAAGCAGAGACAGTTGTATACGTATGCACCAATCGCTCAAAACCTAGGCACATTCTTACGTGCAGATTTGCTGGGCAACTTTTTGCAGAACCTGGGGCTCAGTCTTACAAGGTGCTGGATACGGTGACCCTCCTTAGGCATGCGTTTATTTTGAAGTCCACAGGAGACTGCTCTTGTGCTTAAGGTTAAGCATATGCTTAATTGCTTTGCAGAATCAGGACTAGAGTGCTCAGTATCAAGTCCATGACTTTTTTTTTTACACCTATCCATTATTAATCCTTGTTCATTCAGTCAGTTGTCTACTCATGAGTAAAGCCTACTTGTGCAAGAGTTTCAGGACTAAGCCTCTAATCAAGGAGAAAGGAAGATTAGCAACTCTTTGATGAAATTTTCTGATAAGATGAGGGAAAACTAATTTTTAAATGGTTTGTTTTTAAACAGAAAAAATGTATGTTTGAAGATTTGTGGGTTTTTCTGCTTTCCAATGATTTGTTACAGTTTTCCCAGTGGTAAAAGTTGAGAGGAAAAAAAAGTCTGAATGTGTAGAGGTGGGAGGGGGAGAAGCTATCTTCACACCTTTTTCCTTGTTTAATGAAATCAGTAAAATATGTGAAAAAATGAGGCTTTCCAAACTTAAACCTTACTTCTCCTTTTTTTTTTCCTCCCCTGCTATAGGAAAAAAGTTGGTGTGTAGGGTGAGAGGGAGTAAAATACTCAGAACATATAAATTATTAAATGTCAGGTTTTTTTAAATTGAAACAAGATATTTGAAATCAAAACATGACTTTTTTTGTCTTTTTTTCAAAATTTCCCTTGGGAAATTATAAAACATTTGATAGAGGGTTTTTTCCCTAAGAAAATTTCTCCGGGCTAAAATTCTATTTTTCAATCAATTCTAAAGGCAATATTTCAAGAAGGAAAATATTGTGAAAAAGTAGACACGAAGCTCAAGGGTAGAGTACAGACCCTGAGACTTATCCAAGAATAGATGGTTAGATACCGTGGAGAAAGAGTAGTTTCAGTGAAGCGGGCTTCAGACAGCTTTTATAGAAGGTGTGCTTAGTGAATTTTGAAGTCAAGGGGAGAATGGAGATAGGTAACACAGTGCTTCACAGAAATTACAGAGCATTTCCTCAACAACTAACCCTTTGATTTGAATTTTTATAAAATAAAAGATAATGTCTAATATGATATCTAGATGCCAACCTACCACCCTTTGCATGCAAAATTACTTATACCTACAATTATTTGCATGCATGAAATGGGAGACCTGTTTTAAAAAACACACCCTAAAATGTTTAGCAAACTATAAATAAAAATATGCATTATGTTGCAGATTATCCTTGGATATCACTAGGAAGGTACAGCTGGTCAAGAATTCCATGTCACACTTGCTTAAGTGAGTTAGCTATTATACCAGTGCTCACTGCATTCGTTTACTATTAACTTCCAGGTACAAATCAGTACGTTGATATTGCTCTTTAAATACTCTCTAAATACTTTCACAGTTAATTAAAACCTAAACGGGCTCTCCCCCATGCATCCTGGTAATAACTGAAATCAGCCAACATGATCGTGATAAATCGATTTGAATGTGGGCTCTTGGCTGGGTGGAGGGCTTGCTACTGTGGAAATTGTTTTACTAGTGGGTCCAACAGAGTGTCCAAATCTACTGATCTTCAGGGCATTCTGTGGAGCCTGTCTTCTTACTCAGGCTTTAGTGAATAGGGGATATTTGTCATAGTTGAAACTATAAAGTTGAGGCCAAATCCATTTATTCTTTGACTCCATGGCCCATATCCGTGGTCATACGCAGGTGACTTAAAGCTGCCCTACACTGGCAGCATGGGGTTGCGCTGGTTTAAAAGAAACACCCAATGCAATAAAATTGACATGACTGACTTTTTGCCACCCACTCCACATAAGGCCCATTTTACAGCATGGTGGGGTGGTTATGTAGGGTGGCAACCTTGGGCCCATGGTATACTAAGGAGCCATTCCAGTTGACATAAGTTAGCGTAGCCATGCAGCTGTTCTGTCGTACCCCAGGGACTGATTCCCATCCTGTTGGCCCAGGATCAAGAAAGGCAGTGAGATGTCTGAGAGCATGACACAGTAGAGTGTTAAGTCCACATATTGGTGACCATGTTTGCATTATTTTAATTATATAGAGTGTGTGTGTGTGTGTGTATATATATAGTGTGTGTGTGTGTACACACTCACACGACACAAAGCTTAGGAGATTACTTAGGATACTATTTAGAGCTGCATGAACAACCAAAAGTCAGCCATGAGGGCCACTTATTTAGATGTCAGATCCAAAGGTGTCTTGAAATTGAATGGCAATGAGAGCAGTGTTTATAACACATTTTGCTTCATAAGATAGCTATTGTAAATGTAAATATACGTGCTTCCAGCTTGAAGATTTCTCAATTACTGGAGTGTATAATAATAATGATATTATTTTAAGAGGTTTGACTTGGATATGGATTTGTTCCTTATTCTAGAGCTTTTGTATTAAATAAAATATTGTTTAAAACTTCAGATAAAATCAGCATATATTTATCAATTGATAGATCAAATGTCCTCTGCTGGTACTGTCAAGATAGTACCATTTTAACCACTTTAGGATTAGCCCTTAATTGTGATCATTTGAATTTCAAATGCCAAAATAAATGAATGTCACTTTTTTGGAGTGACAAAAGCAATCATCTTTATAAAGATATTAGATTCCACCTTATTTTTAGATTATAAAACATTATGTGATAATCTATTATCTGGAATCTGAAGGGGAAACATTATGGTGCCTCCATGGTAAACACAGTAAACATCTCCTTCAAGTGTTCATTTTTCAGCAGCAGGCTGTCAGTTTGATAAATGCATGTGTGTGAGATTGTTCTTCATGTTTTTGACTAGTGATAATGAGGCTCTGTGAAGACCTTCACATTTATCTCTGAGCACTTTGAAAAATCTGCTATATCAAAATGACTTTAGGAAAGCCTGGTGCTTTCAAATACCTTCTCACTGCCAGCCGTGGGAGAGGACCTTTGACTGGACAGCAGGCAATGAGAGAAGCTGAAAATGCATGTGTAACAGGAAGAGGGGCTTACCCCCATCTCCTTTGGTTCTCCACTCTGCCATTGGTGGGGCAAAGGGTGAGAGACCAGCTGGTTGACTGCCAAGTCCCCCCTCCTTGCCTATTTTAGATTGCCTGGGTTTTCAAAAGCCTCTTATAGTCTGGTTAGTTGGCCCTCCCTCCCATTAGTTGAAATTAGGAGCTGTGCTGATTATATTGCTGCAGACCTAGCTGATCACCTGCTTTTAGGGCTCAGAAAGGACTAAATTGGCATTTGGTTAGGTGGCTTTTTTTGCCTTCCTCATATGCTCCAGGAAGTACAGACCCATTAGAAACAATAGAATCTTAGATTCATGTAATGCTGTTAAAATTACTGACTCACTGCAATTTTCAGCTGGTGTCCAGTGTGGCTAAAGGCTGGAAGGGCCATCTCACAAAGTTAAGAGAGACTCTGGAATGCACATCTGTACCTTGCACATCTGGGGGAGAGGACACTGAAGTCTTTGTGGACTTAGGCTCTCCCCCCAGCATTGTGGCTTCTGTCACTCCATGCCCCTTACATTGGGGCAGAGGGAAAGAGCTGAGTCCATGGGGTAAACCTGGAAGGGGCTATGCCAAGTTATTGTTTGATTTGTGATTAAAGCCCAGTATGCGCTAGGAATTATTTTGGGGAACTTCTATGGTCTGTGTTATACACAAGGTCAGATTAGATGATCACAGTGGTCCCTTCAGATCTTGGAATTTGTGAGCCTGCACTGGCACCAATTAAAATGCCTGATATAAGAGTTGGGGCAGGCAGTGTAGTGCTTTGAAGTGATTCTGACTTCTGTTGTACTCATGGTTTTTAAGCCATAGAATGTCTGTCCACCTAATTGACTGTGCTTGCTGAATCTTCATTTGCATGTGCAATTGGACCTTTGTGCATGCAGAACAAGTAGCAAGGCACAGTAAAAGATAACAGACCAACTGATTTGTGTCTGCAATACTTTGTGAATTTTAGACTGTTTCAACAAAGCACTTTAACATGTGCTTACGTCCACCTGTAACAGGGCATAGCAGAGCCCCCCTTTGTTCTGCCTCTGCTCCAAAAACCATTCAGAGACCCTCAGGTTCAGCAATCACCGGTGCAGTTTATTTACAGGGTGCAATCCCACCACTTTCTCACCATTTATAGCTTGGGGGTTTCAGCCTTAGGTACGTCTCAGTCTCTGCTGCCAGGAAGGAAAAGCTACCACTCTCTGGCTTCCCCATTTCTGTCTGCCCCCCTGGCTTTCTTCCTCTGAGGCTTTTATGCAGCCCCAGGCTAATCAAGCTGGCAGCTGTTTCCCTTTTGCCAATCAGGCAGAGGTTTCTCTAGCCAGCTCCAATCTAACTCCCTTAATGGGAGCTGGTGTGACAGAGGGCTGGCTCAGGAGTCCCAGCCCAGCACCCTGTCACACCATCCCTTATACAGCAAAATGCAAGCAAGTACTTAAATCCTATAGAAGTCAACAGTACTGACATGCTGAAAGCTAAGCATGTGCTTAAGTATTTTGCTGACCGGAGATGGTCTTAAACACCACCTGAAATGGATTGCTGAACTGAATCATTGGAGAGATGCTTTTACACTAGCAGAAAATGTGGCTCATTGTGATCGCATCCCTTTATCAATGATTTCATCACACATATGTTGTTCTTCACCCTTAATAATGCACAATAAATTGCACGTATATAATTTATTTCATCTGCAGCTTTCAAAGTACTTTAATCCATTAAGCCCCAGTACACCTTATGGCAATGGTATCTTCCTCATTTTAGAGATACGTAAGCTAAGGTACAAAGAGGTAAGGTGACTAGTGTCGGATCATGCGGCAAGTCATGGGGAAAGCTAGGAATGGACTCCTAGTCCTCTGTTCTGACTTGCCACACAACTAAATATGCCTTATTGCTTAACTGAGATAATACTTTTATTTTACATTTTAAAGCATTCAGAAGTGGCACTGCATTAGCACAATAGAAGAAAAATCCAAGGCCAGGTTATATGCACACTAGTGATCAGAGAAACAAGCATCTCTTCATTAAATTCTGAAAACATCCCTCTTTTAGTTGTATGATTATATTCGTAAAGGATTAAAGTAAAAGCACTATAGACATCTAAAATAATCCTTGTTTTAAAACATTGGTCTTGACTGAGTAAGAAAAATGCTTCATCAGAGTTCCTACTACTCCAGTTAATGTCAAATAACTTCTTTACCAAAATAAGTAATCCCAGTACATTAAACCAGAGAAAGATCCACATCATTTATGCAACTGGTTTCTGCCCATATGTGGCAGCACTTCATGAACAGTAAGCCGGCTGTGCTTTAAATTTACGGATATTGAGCATATTGAACTACAATTTCATTTAATAACTGCAGCATAAGCAGGGGCGGCTCTAGGGATTTTGCCACCCCAAGCATGGCAGGCAAGCTGCCGGAGGCAGCCTGCCTGCCGCCCTCATGGTGCTGGCATAGCGCCCTCTGCGGCTTGCCACCCCAAGCACACACTTGGCATGCTGGGGCCTGGAGCCGCCCCTAAGCATAAGATGCAGTGATAGAAAAGTCATCATTTTACTCAACATGAAGAAGAGAAATATATTCAACTTCTGTAGCTGAAAACTTTTTGTTCAGGAACTTGGGAACTTGATGTAGATGTGATTTTTTTATTAAGTGAATTTACTGGAGTGCTGCTGACAGAATGGATTGGCAGTACTGGGCATTACATGGACTCTGGCAAAGAAGGCTGTTCTATCCCAACTCAGCAATGTCTCTCACACCAGGTGCAGAGATGTGACACTAGGGATCCTAGTGTAGTTCAGTCTATAGACCCATTCAAATCCTTGGCCTCTATGCTAAAGTGTCTGAAAAAAGGTACCATTTAGAATAATTTCAGACGATAATTCTGGTGATGTGGAAATGGACTGAGTTCATTACCTTCCCTTAAGAATCTGATTTAAAAACTGAATTTCCCCACAAATTACCTAGCGAGACACTTAAATTTGAATGGTAGAAAGAAGTATTTGGTGACCGTTGTTGTCAAGTAGCCTGAGAGGTCAAACTATCAGTATGAGAACAGCTCCAGCTGCAGTCTGACTCAGTTTCACAGCAAGTCAGAAGGGGAATTGGGAGAATTGCTTGATCAGGTGAGAAGGAGTTTGAGGCACAATTCTAAAGGAGTTTTAGGGGTGAATATGAAAATACTTAGTTTTAATAACTGATAGACAGAAGAGAAGTTCAAAAAGAAGTCAGAATAAAATACTCCAGTGGGTTAGAAGTATCTGTCAGGATATAGGAAGGTAATTGGAGATTGCAAAGGAAAATATATACAGCCATTTGGGAGTCCAAGAAAATAGATGACAACTGGTAAACTTTGAAGGGAGATGAAGAGAAGTAGCTAAAGATTTATATAAAAGGTTATGAAATGTATATAACAGCTTTGAAATAGTTTTGTAGAAATATTATTGACAAACCAACAAGTTCAGCCATTATCTATCCAAGAGAAAACTAGCTGAATACAGATGAGTGGGCTAAATGAAGGACTTTGATTTCTTGCCACACAAGGCAGGAAGAATATTTCCTGACCAGGAAATGCATGATGAATATCAGTTGATAACCTCTGCAGCTGCTCTTAAATCCAGGTTTCCAAGATGCTGTGGTAAGAATCTAATCCATTTCACCAAAGTGTAATTCTGGAGTGAATCCACTGAAGCCAATGGTGCTACTGTGGTTCAGAATCTGGTCCAAAACATATAACTGAACCCCCAAAGTCCTTTTGAAATATCAGACTAGTAACCAAAGAGAACTTAACCTCATTTGATTATAAATTTAAATGAAGAATTTAATGTGAGATTTCTAAGGGTGAATGTAATACTTGTAAGTTTAAAATTAATTAAAGCTTTAAATTCATGCACACAAGGTTGTATAGCCTTGAATAAGGGAGTATGAAAGAGTATGTAGTCCAGATTTTCAGCTACCCCGGAGCTCAGCTTTGTGCCACTTAAGTAAAATCCATTTATTCATGTCTGAATATTGGTGCCAACATAGCAGAATTTTGGAAGTCTTCTTGATTCATCAATAACTTTGAACAGATGCCCTCCCAGTGATTTGCCGCACACCATCTACACGTTTTCTCACTCATTGTCCCCTGCTATGATGACTTGCCACTGTTCCTTCCATGACAGTTTTCTGGAGGTTATTTCCATCTATACACCTAATGTGACCAAAGTACACAAATTTGCACCTGTTGATTTCTGGCAACAAGGATCTGCTTTTCTCCAATAATATTTCTAATTTAAGCATTCATCTTTTTTTCTGTCCAGGAAATATGCAAGTCCTCAACAGCACCACATCTCACAGATCTTGATTTTCTTCTTTTCAGCAGCATGGATTTCCCGTGATTCATATACATAAGTTTCTATGGAAATAAAATAAGCTTTTCATCAACTGAACTTTTGTACATTTTAAGACGCCATGGTTTTTTCCAAACTTTTGTAAGAGGCACCATGGCTGAATTTCTAGTCATCTTCTGATTTCTTATGAATAGCATCCTTGATGGGATATGTATAATTCTGGATATTTGAGTTCATCTACTGCCTTTGACTCTTGACCATTAATCATGATGTTCTCTTGCCTTCTGTTGTTACTGATCATGTCAGCGTGCATGCATTATGTTTTTGTCACTTTGAGGGACAGTCCATATTCTTCATTAGCGGTTTTACCAGACTCCAACATTTGTTGAACAGCACCAATGGTTGTAGCAAAGAGCATCCCGTCTTCAGCTCATGGGGTCAGTTAGGAGGTGTCCACAAATGGAAATTCCAGCTCCATCCACTTCAACAAAACTTCCAAGGTTTGTTTCTTAATAAATTCTGTGTACATATTGAAAAGAGTTTGAAACAAAATATATCCTGGTCTCTCACCCTGCCCAGTATCAAACCACTTTCTGTTGCCTGCTGCTGTTTGCTTCATCATCTGTTGTTGATGGTGGAGACTAGTGATGAGTTCTATGAGATGCTTTAGAATCCCCATGTCTGCTAACATCCTCCAAAGATGGTAATGTCAGATAGTATCAAATGCTCTTGAGTAGTCAATGAAACAAGGGATCAATGGGTGATTGTACTCCCTGCATTTTTCAATGATGTGAAGGATGTCTGTGATTTGAGCACATGTGCCTTGTTCATCTCTGACCCACATTGGCATTCCCCATCCTTGGGGCTGCTGGCCTGTTCTAAATTATGCCTGGCTATCATAGCCCCCAAGGAGCCATTCTGCAGCTGGTGATTCAGTGGACAGTGTGCTCTGACCATACCTCCAATGTGCTCCCCACTCCACTTTTTAAGTTAGTTTTCCAGCTCCTGTGCACCACCAAAGCAGCACAAAGGGGCTGGCACAGGAGGCCCTATTTGTCCTTTGAGGGTATTGAGGAAAAGGTAATGGAAGAAAGAAGGCCTGTAAGAAACACAACAGGATTGTGGAAACAAAGGAGTGGAGGTCTGAGAGACAGTGTGATGAAGTGGGCAAGTTTCCTAATTATAAATCCAAAGCATATGGCGGGTTTATTGGGATGTACACCCACTCCCAACATTTTGCTGATTTCAAACTTAGGGCACACAAATCTCTGTGAGCTCTGTAGCTGTAGGTCTTCTAGACATTCAGGCTTTCAGGTTACTAATAAGCAAAGGTCATATGTTGCCTTTTAAAATGTAGGAAGGTGGATAAAATGAGGAACAATACACAGACAAAACAATACAAAACTCAGCAGAACAAATGAGCTGAAAATGACTGCTGCTGAATTTCTATTAAATATGGGCACAAAAATAGGACAAAACCAAGCTAGTGTGGGGAAAATTTGAGGGAAAATTTGAAGCCAAAATATGAGAACATTCAATACACTGGAGAGAAGTAAAAGGACTGGCCTTTTGCCACAGAAACTGCTAGAGTATGTCCCAGTTACCTAGCAATCTTGGTGATTAGTCAACTCATTTCAACCTCGAGAAAGCTGGAGCCTACATCATAAAACTACCACACTCAACTTAATTTTTTTTTAAGAATAATTCTGTTCCAAAGAGGAATAAGACTTCCTATGACTGAAAATAAATTAAATTCTCAATCACAGAATTGCTTTCCATTAAATCCTCCTCTGGAAAAGGTCAGCCCTGCAACAGTTAAACCAATAAAAGTAGCCCCACTACGGGAGTACTGTTTTGTGTAACTGTTTATTATTTTGCAGGTATGAATCAAGTTTTCTGCCCACAGAACCATAATAAAACTGTGATCAATGTGGGAAATAGGTCCTTTTTTACCACACTATTAGATGGTTGTGTCCAGCTGTTCACATGTTGGGCAAAAGTTTGGTCCAAAATTAAGACCACCACAGGATGTGAATTGCTGCGAAACCCCTTGGATTGATCCTTGAGTAAATGATCCTCATTTTGAGGTACACAGCACCTGAATTTCCTAGATGCTGGCTGAAGCATGAGGCTTAGTGACTTCTGAAGGGGGAAAAAAAAGCAGTCCCTTCACACATCTTGAGTCTTGTTCAATAAATTTGGGAGATGATGATCATGAAGAAACTCAACCAACAGAAAAAAAAAAAGGAAGGTGGGTGTAAAGGGCTTCTCATGTGCGCCTCCTTTTCTCTGGCCAATATGCCTACAATCGGCGTCTTTTTCATGGGGTGGCAGCCACCTCTAGCAGGTGCCCCCCCTTTTATTGGTTGGGTTTGAGCCTGCTTTTGGTTTTTGTTCGTATATCAGGGTGGCACCTGCCTCTAGCTAGGGTGACCAGACAGCAAATGTGAAAAATCGGGACAGTGGGTGCGGGGTAATAGAAGCCTATATAAGAAAAAGACCCCCAAATCAGGTCACCCTACCTCTCACAATCACACCCTCCCCCAGGGCTGATTGCCCTGCTGCTCTTACTGCCAGCCAGGCACATGGACTTCAGCAGCCTTCCCTGGGCTTCAGTCCTGTCCGCAGTGAGCGCTCCACATTGAGCTGTCCGTGGTACTGCTGCTTTGCCAGCCAGCCAGTTACGCAGTCTTCACTCCTCAGGCTCCACACAGTAATTGAACATCTTTGCTCTGCTGCTTGTCTTGTACAGGGCTCTTCTGGTTCCAGATTGGCTGCTCCATTAGCCCCTCTGATTCACCGTTCTTCTGCAGCCACTCTAGGCCGCTTGGAGGATTTTCTTTCTGGTCTATTCTGGGGCAGGGTGATGCAGGGCCTTGAGGCCTCCAGCAGGAGACCTCCAGACCTAGTCCACCCAGCCACAGTGGAAAATGCAAATCTTTGGATATCTGGCTTCCTTTTATTGACTGTTCTGATGTGCACTGGGCTGCCACAATACCTGTGTTCCACTTCAGTCCCACATAAGCTCTGTTCTGAGGACTTCAGTGGACTTGTGCTAGTTTGCTGCAGAAGGATGAATTTGACTGTGAACAACACTCAACAGCAGAAAAACAGTTACAATAGATGTAAATATTAATAGTACCTAGCTCTTCCACAGCACTTTTCATCAGTAAATCTGAAAACATTTTACAAGAGAGGTTAGTATTGTTACCCTTTCACAGAGGTGGGGAAACTGAGGCACAGAGAGGTGAAATGATTTGATGAGGTCATCCAGCAGGTCAATAGCTGAGTTGGGAATAGAATCCAGGTCCAGTGCTCTGTCTTCTAGGTTGCACTGTTGTGTTATGAAAGACCTTACATTGGTATGTAAGTGAAAACAGAAAAACACTAGAGATGTGAAGAATGATCGTCACAGGATAGCTGTACATATCACAGTCACAGTGAAGGAAAAGCACTACAGAGGTTAACCTCTGCTTGAATAGCTATTTTTATATCAAATAATTTCATCACCTGTCTGGCTGTACTAGATAAATAGTTACAAGAAATGCCTAGAGAATTAAATCAAAAAGGGTTATTAAAGAAGCCAGGCAATAAAGGTCTAGAGCAAAATAAAGAGCATCTCCTCAACTACTGGAGTGGGGTTTATAGCTGTGAAGAGAGGAACCCCGCAGGGCCTGGCAACAGGGCTATTGGTCAAGGCTGAAATGCTAGAAATCAAAAGACACTGATAAAGGTTTAGAGTATGGTAGTGGTGAGGGAGTTGTGTGCAGCTGCAGGCTGACAGACACTTACCGAGAGGTAGAGGTCTGCACTGGGCAGGCTGTAATATGGTCCCCAAGAGAACATAAGAATGGCCATACTGGGTCAGACCAATGGTCCATCTAGCCCAGTATGCTGTTTTCCAACAATGGCCAATGCCAGATGCTTCAGAAGGAATGTACGGAACAGGACAATTATTGAGTGTTCCATCCCCTGTCATCCAGTCCCAGCATCTAGTCAGTGTTTTAGGAATACCCAGAGCATGAGGTTGCATCCCTAACCAAAAACGTGCACCAAGGTTAAGTCATGTCTACCTTGGGGCTTGAGGGGAATGCTAAGTGTAGGTAAGACACTATTCACATGGATCAGTTATTTTAACTCCATTTCTTGGTGGGGAGTCTACCTGGTGGCAAAATAAATCATAATTTGCTTGAAGAAGCTGTTTCTGTAGTGCTACATATTATCACAGCCCATGGGTTCCTGAAGGGAAATTCTTGTTGGGGCTAAGATAGGTAACATGGTTGGCACCAAGAGAATGTAACCTGTAGACCCAGTCAGAGAGTGTTTGGATCTTAGGATCCCACCTCAAAAAGAAGTGGAGGCATGAGCATAGAAAGGGGTGCATTCAGGGGATGGGAAAAGGATCTCAGAAGGGGAAGTCTACATAGGGACTATGACCCATGGTAACTATCTGGATTCAATCAGAACCATACACTTTGCGCACCCCCCACCACCACCAAAAAACCCCTCCTGAGGACTGTAAAGTCTGTGACTTCTAACTAAACCTTATTTGTTCTGATGCAGATATTGAATATGTTCCTTTCCGTGGTCTTACTACTTGCATTTGTGTAGCAACTTAAAAGCTTTGCTAGCAAAAATTAAGTATTGTAACTACTAAACACACCATGCCTAGCACTCCTCCTGCAGTAAAATCTTTACTCTATAGAAGTCAAAGGCAAAATTCCTATTGACTTTAATTAGGTCAGGATTTCACCCTGGTCTTTAATACTTCCTAGGGCTTGCCCAGACTGTAGTTAGCACCCTTCACTCTTTTTGCTGAGCGCGTGCTTAGTCTGTGATACATCTCTGGTGGCCAATTCGTTTGAGATTGGAAAAAAGGAGTGGAAAAGATTTGGATCACAATTATGCAGGTGTAATTCCAGAACAACTCCACCGAAGTTATTGGAGGTACTATGGATTTGCACCTGGGTAACTGGAACTGAATCTTTATCTCTGGGTCTGATTTTTTTCAGGCCTGTTCTCCATCCACCACACCCATTAACTTGAATTGGAGTAGTGAGTGCTTACACCACTGTGGATCAGATGTCAGGGTGGACACCCATGAAATGACAGACCAAAGATCAGCATCACTTTTGACCTTTGTGGCCTAAATCTGTCAGTTCCCTCGTGACTTTGGAGCCTTTCATTGATAAGCCCGTTAATACACTGTGTTCAGGTGTTAAAACCTGTCATTAGGTTGACTAAAAATTCTTTGTGTGGGAACACTTTCAAAAAATTAATTTTCTGAATGACTAATCAGGGCAATTTCCTCCCAATTTACATATAGACATCCTCATTGCTGCTAGTTGTGATCCTTTGCAGTTGTTAGCACTTCTGCATATTTCAGGCATAGCTTGGAATTGTTCTTACTGTTCTTTATCCTTCTCACAATTTTTCTCCTTTCTGTAAATGTTACTTTATACTGGCTGTCTTTTATAAATAAAATGAACAAAGAATATTGGAAAAGTCCTTGAGCCCATGGATACAGTTTAAAGGAAACCTCTATCCTCTGTGAAATAACCGATACAGATACTGATAGAGATGTAACTTTGTTGACACTGGCATATTTTATTTCACAAACAGCCTGTTGTAATCATATCAGTTATGTTCACCTCCCAACTAATACTTTGCCTTTGAGAAGTAAGAAAGCTGCAATAGCAGGATCTCCTCAAAGATGGACAAAAGAAACACATTTTAGACACATAGAACCCTAGCTCCTTCCTTCCCCCTCCTTGTAATTCTTTGGTACTGTTTGGTTTGTTAAATTGGTGTACAGCATGTGATCATGTCTTCCTTTAGTTCCTGGCCTCAGCAACTATATGGATCAAATATGCTAAGTAAGAGCTAATGAGTAGGGTGTTTTTGTCAGTTTTCTTGAGCTCAAGAGAGAAACCTGTGGTTTTGGTGCTGGTAGGTCTCAGGTTTTATCCTCACTGATACATGTGATATGAGTATGCAGCCAAGACTCATAAAATGCAACTGAGGCTCAAACCTATGTGGACATCAGAATCTTAGAAGAGTATGTAATAAGCTCATTGGGTGTATGTGCTCATGTTTTCCTCAAGTGGCTGATCACAGAAACTAAATAGCCTACAACTGTCTTACAGTAAGGGGAGTTCTTCTTGGGTTCAAGAGGTACAGGCCTGTAGTGTTTGCTGTCAAATGTCCCAGGTTCAATCGTTATTTATGACTTTCATTCTTGTATATAAAACTCTGATCTATTACCCTGGGAGCTGTCTGAACACCCACCTGCTTGCCCACGCTCTCCAGTTCTAGGGTACAGCTGTCACATCCTGGGCAGGGGACCAGGTTCAGCAGCAAGCTATGCCATGGGAACCTTCTTGCACTGGACCTGTGCCCAGGCTCAGTCTCTGTCTCTAGATCAGTATAGATTTTGAAATACAATAGATCAATATGTAAAAAGTCACACACAAATTAAACAAGATACATCAAGAGAGGGCACACTCATGGCTGCTCAGGCTGGACAGAATCTAAGCAACTAGTTCTTAGACCATATTAGTGGTAGCTGCAGTGAAGTGTGGGGTATCTTGTAACTGTACATGATGATAGGGGAGAGGACAAGAAAAGGTTTCAAACATTCTATTACAGTAGCCAAAGCAATGAAACAAAAGCTTTTATAATGGGAGTGAATTCATGGATTGAATTTTGGGCCACCCTCTGGCATATAAAGGTGGATTATCTGCAACTGGAAACATTAAATGTTAGATGGTGTAATGCTTCTATCAGTATTTAACTGAATGCAAAAACAAGAAGAGAAATGATTTTTTTGTGCAAGCTCTGTAGTGGGTCAGATTCTGCCCCCACTTATGCCTGTACAGCCCTACTGACTGCAACAGGATTGCTCATGTTGTAAATCAACAGATAAATTGGCCCTTTCTTTATAGAGTATTCCTCATCAAACTGGATACATGAACCCATCTCAGCTCATTCTTTTAGGTCCTCTGTCCCCTTTCCAGCAGAACTGAAATGGCACTTCTGATTAAATGTTTGTTTGACCAGGTGAAGATACAATCACTCTTTTGTGCAGAACTTATGCACAGAGCCTCAGAGAACGCTCCAGGTGTCTCTTGCTGCATATTTATGCCATTACCTTCCTCCTCTCTGGATTTATTTGAGCAGGTTTAGAAAAATCTTGTTTTCAATTGATCCCTTTTTAAAAAATGTGGTTTTAGTGATTTTCTGCCATTGCTTGTGTTTTCTAATTAAGAAATACTGTATTGTATTTAATAGCCAAGCTGACAGTTTTTCTATTAACTAGATTTTTCCTTTATTTTTTTTTCAGTCCAATTCCTTGTTCTCAGGGATTTATTATTTTCAAATACAGCAGAGGAGGTCCTCAGAAGCTGAAAAATCCTAACCTTCAAGGTTGTGGCTGCAGCTAATTCCATTGCAGAACTCTCTTGTTGCCACTTAACTAGTGTTAATGGAGAGAGGCTCAAACTCTGGATATTCTGTGAATCACTCTTGTAACATAAGCATGAATTTTCCTATTGTTCTTCATCTCTCTCTCTCTCTCTTCAAGCCTTAACCCAGGTTTGCACTGCAATTCATCAAATGCAAACCATGGTAACAATGTGAGATCTGTGCCAAACCAGCATATAAATGCAATACGCATTGGTAATTAACTCTGTGTGTGTGTGTGTGTGTGTGTGTGTGTAATGCAACCTTTACAAATGCCTCTGCATTTGGTTTACTCTCAAATTAGACTATGGACCATCTCAAGATCAGCTATGGTGGATTAGAAGAATGCTGTTTGACAGTAATGGAAATGGTATATACAGTCCTCCATGCACAGAATTAAAAATATAACTAACCCTATATCTGTAATCTCCTTTACTGGAATGACACTTGATGAGGAGAACAATATGATCATTAATTGGCCAGACGTCTCACCTTTAATCATACAGGTCTCCTCAGGATGGGAATGCATGTAAGTTGTTCTATACACAGCTAGCAAAGGGGTACACTGCCAACAGAGGTGAGGCTTTGCTTTCCCAAATAGTCATGTAACCTACCAAAGTTCTCCACTCCATTCCCTCTTAGTGAGAGTCAGGTGGTAGAGGATGAGATAGAACACAGCTCACAAAACCATGTAAGTGGAAACATTGTTGATTATTTTGCTCTATTGTGGCTCATCAACTAATATCTAGAGCTGGTCAGAACTCAGAATTTCTAATCAATAGGCTATTCCAACATTTCAGAATTTCCTTTTTGTCCAGTAAAATTTTGACTTTTCCTGCAAAATAAAACTTCTGAAAGATTTCATTTTGGAAATTTTAAATGACCTTTGTGCTTTGCGACCTATATAGAATTAATAACAAAGCATTTTAAAGTGCTTTGTTATGAATTATATATATGTAACAAATAACAAAATTATAAACTTGAAACAAAGTTCCTACAAAATGTTTTAATGTAATCAAATCATCATTTTCCAAAGAAAAACTGTTCTGCTGAATTTTTTTTAACCAATTCTATTATTGTCCTCACTGTTGGAGTTCCAGATTATATAAAAAGGCCTAGATAAATGAAGCCAGAGTTTAACACAGTTTCTCCCCACCACACACTTTATTTTTCCTGGTGGTTCAAGAAAAATAGAGTAGGGTGGATTTTTGCACAGATGAATTAAAGATCCCTCCAACTATGTTTCATCTTAAAGATGATAGGCCATTTAGATAGACTTATGAACCTTTGTGCTCTTCTTTTGAGACTCTCAGATGAGGCTGACCAGACCACGGGGAAGAGAGGAGAGCAGGGCTTGCTGTTCTGTCTAATTTATACATCCAAAGGCTAATTAACCTTCCATGACTAAACTAAATTCTGAAATAAAATGAACAGGCAGCGGCCTTTGAACAAGGATTTAATACCCAGTAGAATATGAAGTGCAAAATATATTCAGGAGGCTGTTTGTGTTTAACATTGATGAAGATGTACTATATAAGAAAATGTGACTCTGCAGCATTAGTTAGGAAACAGGCATCAAGGCTTAATACATGGGACAAATCCATAGAAAAATACTGACACCCTAAAATGTAGTGTTCTGCATATTTGTGTAAATTATAAGCAATCACTTTCCTGCACCATTTTATTAGATCAGTATGTGGAATAGGCAAGGCTGCCCAGATGATTCAGGGGGCCTGGAGTCTTTGGCGGCGGGGGACCCTCGTTGCCAAATTGCCACCAAAGACCTAGCACTTTGGCGGCGGGTCACGGAGTGCAAGGACCCCCCGCCACTGAAGTGCCAGCGAAGACCCGGAGCGGAAGAAGCTCCGGGGGCCCGGGTCCCGCGAGAGTTTTCCGGGGCCTCCGGAGCGAGTGAAGGACCCCACTCCAGGGGCCCTGAAAAACTCATGGGGGCCCCTGCGTGGCCTGGGGCCTGGGGCAAATTGCCCCACTTGCCCCCCCCCGGGCAGCCCTGGGAATATCTATTTATTGCATTACCCTATTTGGGGATAAAAGACACAGAATCACTGCTTGGTGCTAACTTTTTGGGACTTTTCAAAAAGCACAATACAGCTACATCTCTTTCTGCCTTCCTGTCTTGTCTCAGTTATGTTGTTGTAATAAACTTGGTCCTGAACTCATCACATGGCAACCTACCAATACCATACTGGCAGATTAGGAAACAGAAAAGAATCCCCTTCACTCTCCCAGAGCTGTGTTGTTTCTTCAAGGTTGACAGTAGTAAAATCTTACTTTTGTCACTAAGGCAAGAGACCTGAGTCTGAATAGGTCCAGCTGGCCGTTGTGTTGAATAAGATTGCTATTTTTAAGGGTAGGACATTAATTTAAGAATTCAGTTGATGCTTGAAATAAATCATAAATCAATTAATAATGAGTTAAACAAGTCCTTACTCAGTTTTCACTCAGGTCTTTTTACTCCCCTTGAGTGAATAAGAGCCTGAAAATCTGGGTCCACAGTGCCTTCGGGAGATGGTAGGGTTGTCATATCTTGGCATGAGCAACATGGGGCAGAGGGTAGGCTTTGGTAGCCCCTAACAATATACCCTTTCACAGTTACAATCACTCAGTGATGCATTAAGAATTTGCACATACCTTTTGGATATTTTATCTTGCAGACTTTAATGTGTTTTTGTTGCTGTCAATATTAATTACTTTAATGAGAACACACCCCTAGTAATAAGTGATTTACATTGCTCCTCTTCCTTGTTATTTATCTGAACACTAGCTATACACCTACTTTGCAGACTTTACTGGGACAGAAAGTTACTCTAGTATTTAGCCTACAAGACTCCATCATACATTGGGATCTGGACAGGACACTCCCCACACAAAATAAGTACATCATGACACTGGAGAAACAAGACTTGTCTGATTTGGATTGTGAGGCAGCTATGATTTTTTTCATTTCAGAGATCACTTTAAAATAAGACTATATTCCCATATCCCCAATGAATTTCTGTTAAGATGTAAACATTATCATGACTCTGTTAAGAAGCAAGCATCTGAAGCAAAGGATCCATACTAGCATGGTTTGCTGATCAGATAACTTATTCCGTACAAAACTCTTGTTTGTTTTTTAAAAACAGTAGCCTGTATGGTTTCTGCTGCAGTGATCTGCCCCAAGTAAGAGCGGTTATTTTTAGCTATTCATTAGAAAATTAATTAAAAGAAAATGTTGGACTCATTCACTGTGATGGAAAAGAGTAATGCAGATGACCTCAGAGATCCTTGAGAAGCATGTAACATTAGTAAGAAAGCCAAAGGTTATCTTTTACTGGTAAGTATAAAAATGTGGTATTTTCATGGATATAACCAAGTTTAGTAGTTTAAAGGTTTTCTGTATGAATGAAATTGGACAATAAAATGGACACCCCTGGATTCTTCTTGAGGGAACCTAAATGCTACTTCAACAGTTACTGTAAATAACCTAAAAGAATTACTATACATGGTGAGGAGCTGTGGTGTAGTCATTAAGAGAAGAGAGCAGGGGACTTGGAGTTAGGACTCCTAAGACATAATTTTGAAAAGTGGTTAGCATCTGTAGCTCCCACTATCTTCATCTGAAGTTGTGGATGCTCAGCACATCTGAAAATCAAGCCCATAAGAGCTGTATTAAATGCACACTAAGTTCTGTACATTTTTGTATAGCAATAGGTCCTATTGAAGTACATTTATCTTAACTTTGGTGTATTTAGTATTCTCTTACAAAAATGATGTTGGACAATTATGGTTTTATTATTTAAAAAATCATTTAAAACCTGATTCATTTATACAATTTTGAGAATGGAATGCAATATAAAACTTCTAATATGATGTATTAAATCATTAATAAGAATGCTATGAATAAATTTCCATATGTTGAAATCTATCATTGAAATAGTAGCTAATTATAATGGAAAGGATTACAGAAAGCATGAGTAAACAGACTCTTCCATAAATTAAAATGGTTCACTTTTGATGTGATACATATTTATAATTATTAGTTTTGCAACTTTTTTCTCTACAACATGAAAGATACATTGAAAAAGCCAAAGAATGAGGTTATTTTGTGAAGTGAAAATAGCTTTAAAATATATTCTTAACATCCCAACACTAAACTTTTAAAAAAAGAACTGTTCCCAAACCAAACTGCCTTCTCGGATGTTCAATAGACATTGTACCTGACTTATTGTGAAACTATGTGCTAGATCCTCAACTTGTCAGCAGATGAACCAGACTGCCCATGATTCTTTGTGTTCCCATATTTCTTTATATATAAAATCCCATGATCCTTTGTGTACGAACTAAAGTGTATTGTATCTATGATCCTGGGGACTTTGTACTTATATTGAATTTTGGTGTGTGATCAAATAATTGTGTGTGTGTGTGTGTGTGTGTGTGTGTGTGTGTGTGTGTGTGTGTGTGTGTGTGTGTGTGTGTGTGTGTGTGTGTGTGTGTGTGTGTAACTTTTTTTTTTATTGTGACCCTGGTGATCCATGGAGAATGGTCCAGATGTCCCAGAAGGGACCACTTGTGATTGATGAGAGATACTCTCTATTACAAATGTCTTGGGTGATCAGAGATGATAACCCACTGAGAGATTATTTTAGCTTATTCAGATTTACTTGCATGGGTGTTTTCTATATTAAGGACTCAGTTACAGATATCTTTAGCCTATTGATTGGATACGCTAAGATACCATTAAGGATAGAAGCTAAAGATATCTTTAGCTCATTGATTAAGTAAGCTGAGATATCATAAAAGGAACTCCTTGCATTGATCAGTTATGAGCAAGAACTTTTACTCTGTCTTGAACAAGCATATAAGCATAAGAGTTTCGGGGAGTTAATTAGGAGTGCAGTCACTTCTTCAGTCTTCAGAGCTGTCTGGTAACTACAGCCGCCCTTTCTGAATTCTGCTGTATTAATCTTGGACTAACAATCTTTGATTAATAATTACTGATTGACCTTAATTATTTCATCTCTTATTAATAACAGAACTGAACCAAAACCCAACCAGCTAATGTAAAGCACTGTGGTTTCATTGAATTCAATAACTATGCCAGTTTGCACCTGCTGATGATCTGGACCCATATATTTCAACACAGACAAATCTACTGTGACATAGATCTCAATTTAATATAGAGAGGTACAAGTAAAGCATTTCCTTAGGAAGTTCTAACATGCATTGCTTCTAGACAGATTTCCTGGTAGTAACTGTGATTTTATGTTTAGCATAGGGGTGTGAGGTCACTTACATGCCCCTGATACAGAAAGAAGCACTCTGAGATGTGCAGGCAGGAAGGTAGGGCTGGTCCTAGGTGCAAAGTATAACTACTGTTCTGTTCTATATAGGTTTTTATGCCACATTCATCACCATAGTATCTGGTAAGTGGTGGTTGATGGTGCCCAGACCCTCTGCACAGCAGCACCCAGGCTCAGTGACCAGCAATCATCACATATTGCTCAGTCTCCCTTTTGTAATTCCAGCATCTGCCAAGTCTTTGATGCTCCTGTACTTCAGGAGTTGTATGGGAGTAATACCTCTGAGAGCACCCAAATGTACAGAACTGGCAACAAGCCCTTTTGATAGTACAATGATAGGAATTATAGTAAAACCTTCAATATGAGCACCAGTGACACTTAAGGGAATGCAATAGACCATCTTCTTTTCCATACACTAATCCCAGGATCTTAATTAGTTACAAGGTATGTGAAGTGTTTGGCATATTTTCACAATGAAAGAATAGAGTTAATGAGCCATACTATGCCATCATAATTAGCTGTAAGGAAAAAAGTCAAAAGCATCTAAGTGCTAAGTCCAGTTTCAAAGGTGAGCCCTCATCCTACTGACTTCCCAGGAGACTCAGGCTCCTAAATTTCAAAGTCACTTCTGAAAATGGATTTAAGGTAAACTTTTACCATGTGATTAAACATGGGAACAGCAAGATGTGGGAGGAGAAGAGAGGGAAGTTGAAAAGGAAGAGAGGGACTCATTGTGGAATACTTTATCTGGGCTAGATAAGGGGGCCTGGAAGTAGAAGGCTAAGACAAAAAAAATCCAGCACAGGACATTTATTCACCTAAGAGTAATGTGACACATCTAAAATTCTACATTCCATTTTTGAAATGGAGGCCTAGGATGACTCCTGCTGAAACAAACTATTCATCTGTTTGTAAGATAAACAGTTATTTGGCTCTGAATAATTTCCAGTGTTCTCCCTCCCAACATTTCCACTTCTTTGTTTTTTGCCAGACTTCTGAACTTTCAGAAAAATTAGACTGTTAAGCAAAAAAGAGCATCTTAAGTTTCTCTCATTCTTATATAACCTACTGAGGACAATAAATCTCAGGAATTAATTAGATTGGGTCAAGGATGAGTGAGTTTCAAAAATATTAACCATATTATCTTTGTTGAGAAAAAACATAACCAGCTAGAAACTCTAGAATTTTTGTGTTTAGAACATATACCTATGTTTACTTATTTCCCTGTCACAGGCAAAAGATTGTCAAGTTTTTCACCTTTTATTTGTAATGGGCAGAAATGTATCCCAATGACATGGTCATAAACTTGGCTTTTATTTTACTGGGTGGTTTACCTTTCTTTGAGAAAAGTAAACCCTCCTTCGAGATTTTTTCCTCTTCAGACACTGCAAAATAGAAGTGGTTGTTCTTACTTTGGATTTTCCATCTATACTAGTGGTGGGCAACCTGTGGCCCATCAGGGTAATTCGCTGACGGACTGCTAGATGATTTGTTTACATTGGCCGCCATTCACTGTTCCCAGCCAATCGGAAGTGAGGGAAGTGGTGCAGGCCACAGGGATGTGCTGGCCACCACTTCCCACAACTCCCATTGGCCGGGAATGGTGAACCGCAGCCACTGGGAGCTGTGGACAGCTGTGCCTGCGGACACTTAATGTAAACAAACTGCCTCGTGGCCCACCAATGGATTACCCTGACAGGCTGTGTGCAGCTTGCGGGCCACGGGTTGGCCACCACTGATTTATACAATTATTTACTATTATGATTCAATCAATATTATGATTATCGTATTAAAAGTGCACTAGATGTTTAGACCAGACAGTAGAATAGTGATTCTCCATCTGCTACCTTTGAAAATGTTTCCAAACATGTTGTGAATGCTGCTTTTGCACCAGCGAGGATATTCAGGGCCTGATTCAAACTCCATTGAAATCAGTCTTTACATGGAGTTCAGTGGACATCATAATAGGACCTTACTGAGTGGTTGTGGATGTTTGGGTTGGCCAGGAGATACCCTTATAGGGGCTCAGATGTTTTTCCATGCACAACGAGCAATGTACTCTGTCTGGTGGTGGTTATTCTAAAAGCCAACAAGAAAACCAAAAGTCCATGTAAGAGAATACGCTGAGTTAAATTTTCAGTAGAGCTCAGACTTACAGTTTCAGCTTCAACACCTACACCAGAGGCCAGCCTTTCAAAAGAGCTGAGCTTCTATTTATATACCGAAATAAGGAAAATGGTTTCAAAAACAATCCACACCCAGCAGCTCCCATTGCGATGCTATGGCCAGATTTGCAAAGCTCAGTACTAATGTGCTCTGCTCTTCTGAAAATCTAATGCTGACTGTATATGTTCTGCGCTTCTGAAAATCTGGGGCACTGTATGTCTGGCCTGTGACAGAAGATAGCATACTTAAATATTTGAAGATGGAGTACTTGGAAAACAAAAGCCAACATAGTGAAATCACTAAATGAGGCACAAAGGGCCAATCCTGCAGGCCCTGCTAGTCAGACAAAACTCACATTGAAGTCAAAAGGCTAAATTCTGCACATCTGCAACCAGGGCTGTCCCTAGGGGCCCGAGGTGGAAGTCACGAGTCTGTCACTTCAGCAACTAACCCGTCACTTCTGGGACTGACCATGCTGGCCAGTCGCACCAGCCCATGGGCCCCCACAAACTGCAGGGCCCGGAGCGGTTGCCCCGATTTGCTATACCTAAGGGACAGCTCTGCCTGCAACCAATGAAGTTGCACAACAGTAACCAAGGACAGAATGTGATTTCAATCTGAGTTTTTGCTGCATGGGGAAGGATGGATCCATTCCTTCTGCATTCAACAAAGAAAATTAGACTTCTTGTTAAACAAACTTTCATCGATTTGATTTTATTAAACAGTGAGTAAAATTGTTTCTTTCTGGGCTCTCTCTTTTCTGTGGTTTTCTACTTGCCAATGAAATTGCTTAGGATCAAATAATGCTCTCAGTTCAATGATGTTTCTGTGAATTAATAGTTTGCCTTTATTTACAACATACTAATTGAGAGCAGAATTTGGCCCTTTAAGCCTGATGTACATATTTAGTCTGAGAACCACTTTCAGCAAAATTTAGTGCCTCACTGTTCTTGTAGGGCAAATAATGTAAACGTTTTGTGAATAGCCTTTTACATTTTTAACAAGTTTGCTTTGACTGTGTGCATCAGTTCAATACAATGAACCTGAATCTCCATTCCATTAAATTACAATAACATTGACTTCAATAGAAGTACACTGATGTTAATGGAATGGAGAATCAGACCCACTGAGTTCACTGGCAGTAAAGTTTGCCAGTGAATTTTAAGTCAATATTGCAGAAAATTCATGAAAAAAAACCTTCTGTTTTGAAATTTCAAGTGTTAACATCAAAAATCTGATTCCAAGAAGTTAAACTCTTGTAGTTAGGGACATATGTTTCTTACATTTAATGAAAATGATAAACTTTTGAATTTCTGCTATTTGCTATACTTTACTCACCAAAATCTAAAGACCAAGAATATTTTCAAAAAGCATTTGGCAAATTTTAAGTACTGACCACATTTAATCAACTCACCCTCAATGCCATTACAATTAATAAACAGAAAACTAGCCAAAATTCATCTAAAAAAATTCATTCATTACAAATTATTCAACCATCTCTGAATCAATTATATTTTTGTGTACTTTCAAGCCAAAAATCCTTGAACAAAGGTTATTTATGGACTCTATAGTAAATTCAGAAGAATCTTATATATAATTCAATGAGTATGCATACAATTTTACTCTGATTTAATTGGAATTAAGCCTTTGAGAATGTCATCTTCTCAGCACTGTTTCCTTGGAGAAATAAGGAACTTTTCATGTCTCATTCACATAAAAGAGAAGATAACAGAGATGTGAAATAACCCCAGGGATGTCTTCCAAGATGATTACACAGCTAATAATTAAATCTGAGAATGAGGACCAATGGTGCACAGGCTCCCACACCTTGTCACTGTGGTCTTGGTGTAACATTGATTACCAGATATCAGTGCCTTTTGGTTTCAGTAGGAAGAGTGCAGCTTAGATCACTGTTGGTTACATTGACATTCCATCACATTCAATATTATTTATAAACCAGCTGCAGGGCTCATACACAAATATGCATTTTTAACTGGCTGGTTATCATAATGAAAATAAGAGAATAGCTAACGATCGTTAGACCATATTATACTGTTGGTTATGAATAGCGGTTTGATGGAGGGTATAAACCCCACACTGGTTAACCATGAGTTAACTGGAGCCTGAGCCCAATTAGGCCACTGAGGATATGTCCACTCATGGGGTCACATAGCCTGGGCTCCAGCCATGCCGTGGGTCTCTTATGACAGTGTTAGATGTACCCTGGGTGGCACATGGAAGGACGTTAGGCATGTCTGGTGATCAAACCTAGCTAGGGAGTTGGGTTTCATAAAGGAGCAAGCACGGGGCAATAGGAAGGAGGGCTAGGAAGAGAAGTAGCTGGGAATGTTCTCTGGTGTTAACAGCAGAGAAATGTTTGGGCCTCAGGAGCATTTGACCTGAAGTTTGAGGGGAAGCTATGGCAGGGGCTGCAGAAAGCAGGAATTACAGGGAACGAGCAGGTTACACTCCTGGAGGGCCCTGAAGTAGAACCTGTGAGAAGCAGGGCGAGGCCAAACCCAAGAGCAAGAGGAGAGGTAAGACTCACAAGTGAAAGGCCCAGGAAGTGAACACTGCAGGGAACTCATTTGCAGAAGCACTGCTGTGAGGATTGCAGTTGGTAGGAACAGGGCCAGGAAGGTAGTAGCAAGCAGTCTGGTGGAGCAGCTCATATCTGCTTGTTATAGGTAAGGCTACGATTTACTCATGGGTACTTTTTTAGTAAAAGTCATGGACAGGTCATGGGTAATAAACAAAAATTCATGGCTGGTGACCTGTCCATGACTTTTACTATATACCCCTGACTAAATCTTAGCTGGGTGGGAGGCTGGGGGATGCTGCTCTGGGAGGAATGTGGGGGGCAGTGCTGTTCAGTGGCCCCCGGCACATTTCTCCCAGAGCAGCATCCCAGGTGAAAGCCTTGAGAGAAGATCAGGGAGGCCAGAGTGAGGGCCAAAGGCCTTTAGTAAGGACATTGGGACTACTATTTGTTGGACTTCTTGTTACCCCAGAAGGAGTGAGACTAAAACATGACCTGGCCAGAAGGACAAGCTGTAAGAAGAGGCAGACCACAGTAGGACCAGAGTGACCATCAGCAGGGGGGTGCAAGAGAGAGAACTGCTATGCCATGCCAGACCCAGCCATGAGGGGGCATGCCTGTGGTGAGTCATCCCTTGTACGGACAGATATATCTGTGTTTCCCTACTGGTATTAACTAATGACTGCCACAGCTAAGGGGTAAATTCAGGAGAGTAGAGAGCCTGGGTGAAGGGGAGAAGAGTGAAGCTGAAGAATCCTGTAGAAACTTGTCCTAGCTTTGTTGGCCTGTGAAGCATGGTGACATACTGCAAGGATACAAAGAGACATTGTCCACTGTTGGCACCTTGTGCATTCACTTACATTACTGAGAGGTGAGGCAGACTGCTCTGGTCTGGTAGCATCCTACATCACAAAGATGTGACTGTCCAGGAGCTTGTGTGTCCCTCACCACAGTTTCTGTGCACCTTGCAATCATTTATGGGTTATATCCTTACAACACCCTTGTTGATGTTATGTTGATGTTGATGTTGAAGATGTTATCACCATTTTACAGATGGGGAATGGAGGCTTAGGGTAGATTAAGTGACCTCTTCAAGGTGATACGGTGGGTCTGTGGCTCAAATGGGAATTGAGTTGCAGACCAGTGCCCTATGCATTAAATCACACTTCCTACCTCATGAATACACAGATGTACAAGCCAGTGGAGAATCTGCCCCACAATGTTCAAAGCCCAAATCTTTATGTCTTTAACTGTCTTATTTACAAGTCTAGAGGGACTGATATTTAGCTAAATTGTTTGCTATGCACAAACCCTGGGATCTGGCTTACAGAAAGCCTCAACACCTGTTACAATATTCTGAGCGTATCAATAATGTCTATACATGGATTCCTGTGCTTTTCCTTTATATGTAAATTCTGTTACTTACAGTAGTAAGATAAGGACCTAACATTTTTAGGAGATGATTGCACTTTGGATGGTAAAATTATTCCTCCTTTGGCCTTGTACCTCATAACAACCCTGAGGGTTCTATAATCATCTAGAAATATGCTGCTTGTTGACTTATTTTTTAAATATGAAGCTTTCCTTTCTTTTTCTTAGCTCATTAGGGCCCTGAAACATACATTTAACAGCACAATGATCACTCCTCATTCACAAAGCTTTTGAGTGCTCTTAGTATAGTCTCTGTGCTATGCTTAAAGGACAGCTTTGATGCAGCTCTGTGCAGCCAGTGTGTTATTAAGATCTCTTTCCCTGATAGGGGACAATGGGCTTTATTTACTAGCATTTTATTTCATTTTTACGCCAGTTAACCTAGCATAAAACTAGGGTAATGCAGTGGTGAATCAGTCTCAATAGGTTACCATTTTTAGGCTAAAAGCTGAAAATACAGTAATACTTTAAAAAAAGGAGTAAACAGGCAAAGTTCGCACACTGCTCTGAAAAGAACCTACACACAATGTATATATACACACAAACTTAACCCTCTCTAGGTTTAGTTTTATTGGTGACTCTGATATTAATAATACAACCTTCAGCCTAAGTTTTCTCCTCAAACTCAGCAATTCTTAAAGTTTCCTGTTCTCTCCTTCCCTTTGCCTCTGACAGAGATAGGTCAGTCCCCTTACTTCCTGGTTGAAGTTAACATAGTACCATTCAGACTGCTGATTTGCTTACATTTTGGAGTGAGAGCTCAAGGACAAGTACCATTCATCCCTCCCCTTATGTGTGTTACTAAAGCAGCGGTTCTCAAACTGTGGGTCATGAGCCCATTATAATGGGGTCACCAGGGCTAGCTTAGACTTGCTAGGGCCCCAGGCCAAAGCCTGAGCCCAACCACCCAGGGCCGAATCTGAAACTGAAGCCCCAGCACCCAAGGTCGAAGCCCAAGGGCTTCAGCCCTAGGTGGCTGAGCTCAGGCTTTGGCTTCAGCCTTGGGCTGTGGGGGTCCAGTTACAGGCCCTTTGCCTGGGGCTGAAGCCCTTGGGCTTTGGATTTGGTTCCCCTGCCCATGGCGGCATGGCTTGGGCAGGCTCAGACGTCAGTCATGTAATAATTCATAGATTCATAGACTTTAAGGTCAGAAGGGACCATTATGATCATCTAGTCTGACCTCCTGCACAATGCAGGCCACAGAATCTCACCCATCCACTTCTATAACAAACCCTTAACCTATGTCTGAGTTATTGAAGTCCTCAAATTGTGGTTTGAAGACCTCAAGCTGCAGAGAATCCTCCCTCTACACTAGACGTGCTGCTTTAACAATGCCAAGAGAGTTAAAGTTCTTTGTTGTCAGAAAGAGATCATGGTGCAATGAAGTTTGATAACCCCTGCGCTAGAGAACAGAACTTCACTCTCCTTGTCTTTGAGAGTGAGCAACCATGAAAACCCAAAGGACAGGCTAAGTGCCTTTAATAAATGCAAGTCTATAAGAAAACTGAAAGTTCAGGCTTGAAACTAGATGAAGGTCAGAGAAGTGACAAACTGGAACAGCCTTCCAAAAGAAGTTGTGGGGGCAAAAAGCCCAACTTATTTCAAGACTTAGCTTGATAAGTTTATGCATGGATGGTACAATGAGAGACGCCTTATGCCATTGTAAGACAATCTGCGACTATTAGGAAATATCCCCAATGGCTGGAGATGTGATGCTATGGGGAGGGCTCTAAGTTACTATAGAGAATTCCTTCCAGGATATGACTGGTGGATCTCACCCACATGCTCAGGGTTTAATTGATTGCCATATTTGGGGTCAGGAAGGAATTTTCCCCTAGGTCAGGTTGGCAGAGACCCTGTTTGGTTGTTGTTTTTTTTTTGTTGTTGTTGGGGTTCTTTTGGTTGTGGGTTTTTTTTTTTTGGCCTTTCTCTGAAGCATGGGGCCTGGGCTACTAGCTGATGGATAAATGGTGGATTCTCTGTAACTTGAGTCTTTATATCAAGATTTAGGGACTTCAGGAACTCAGCCAGAGGTTATGGACCTATTACAGAAGTGAATGAGTGATGTTCTGAGAGCTGTGAGCTGTGATATGCAGGAGGTCAGACTAGATGATCATGATGGTCCTCTCTGGCCTTATAATCTATTAAACAAATTGAATCAAACAGAATAAAAGTGTCCAGTTGGAGACTAGGTTACAGATCAGCCAAAGAGGCCGCAAGGTAAGATGAGTTGAGCTAATGCAATAGAAGTCTTACTGTCTGCAGTGTTTTTGTGTTAAGTCCATGCAATACACATCTTACTGCAGGGATCTGTAACCTTTGGCACGCGGCTCACCAGGGTAAGCCCCATGGAAGGCCAGGGGGCTTTGTTTATCTGCCGTGTCCACAGGTTTGGCTGATTGCAGCTCCCACTAGCCGCTGTTCGCTGTCCCAGGCCAATGAGGACTGCAGGAAGCGGTGCGGGCTGAGGGATGTGCTGACCGCCGATTCCCACTGCCCCCATTGGCCTGGAGCAGTGAACCGCGGCCAGTGGGAGCCGCGATTGGCCAAACCTGCAGATATGGCAGGTAAACAAACTAGCCTGGCCCGCCAGGGTGCTTACCCTGGCGGGCCGCGTGCCAAAGGTTGCCGATCCCTGTCTTACTGTCTGTGTATCTGAGCTAATCTGGCTGTTAAATCTGACAAACTTAATTTTGCAGTCTCTCGTGTGCAGTCACCTTCTCCCAGCCCAGCACTGGGCTTCCATTCTCAAAGATCCTCTCAGCTATATGCTCAGTTCCTTTTGAAGATTGGTTTGACCAGCCTGCATTACTATCTTAGCCATGTAGTCAGCATTTGTATTAGTTAAGGACAGTAATGTTTACTCAAGATTGGCATTTGTAAGTTTAACAAGGTCTCTGCTACTCAAGCATAGGTTATATTGTCCTTCCTGTGCATGTTCCAGGTTTATTGAAAACTGAATGGAACTCTGCTTTCCTGAGTAGATAGGTTTTCCCATCTCCTGACACTTAAAAGTTCCAAGTCTTCCTCTGAAGAACACTCATCCTATATCATTACTAGCCTTCCCCCCAACATGGTTTCCCCTCTGTTGAAGATAGCCTATTAACATTCACATAGCAGGTCCTGTATAGCCTCACTTTGAGGTAATTTTCTTTTGGAGTAGCTTAGAAATACAATCCTTTCCTCCGTTCCTCAGCAACTATCTTCTTCTTGTCTTTCACAAGATGATCCCTTCCTTCTGGTCATCACTGTAAAGTGATTGCCTCAATAATTCAAAGTGATATCAGTAGAATTTCCTTGTTGATGCTATCCAATATGTCACAGTATGTCACTTAATATAGCAGAGAAGAATAGAGCAACTTCATCTACAAATTCTGTTTTCATTGTAATAATTCCCTCTGCTTGGCTTATGTTCCCTGAGTTAGATCATGGAAGGAAAATAAGCTTTGAAGAAAGCAAGAAGGAATCTTAGTTTTCTAGTTGAAACCAGAATCTGAGCGCACTCTCGCAGATCTGTCATTCTCAACATTATGGTGTTCTAGTATTTCTACTCAGCTTAAGCTTCTGTGATTTAGTTTAAGGCTTTTTAGGCTATAGAATGCCTGTTTTGTATGACTAGACTAGAGGAACTCAGTTTCTCATTGTGCATTACCTCATGTTTTCTAGAACTCTAACATGAATTCTGCATATCTCATTCTGCAGTAGTTCAGTGCTGCCTCCTGATTCTTGAGACCAGCTCTTCTCAAGGTGGCCTCACCTTGAGCTACCCAGTAGGTAGCTCAGAAGGTTGGAGATGGATCCACAAAGGTCTGGTCTCAAGAAGCAACTTAAAGCAGGAAAAAAGGTGAAATCTGTCAAATTATTTGTTGTGTATTACTTGCTGATCTTAGTTTGCACAGGACCATCTCCGGAAGATGCTACTAAGGCAAAATACCAAGAAGTTTTGATTGTTGTATTTATCCTATACAGAATTTTGAATATTTGTTTGTTGAAGGATGCACAAGAAAGGTGTAATGTATATTTAATTTGATATCTGAAACTTTAAAAAGTAGGGAAGAAAAACTGTTAGAAATACTAGAGCAAAGAAGGGGAAAACTTACTGCAGTTAATGATGTGTCCTGGGTCTAGTCGTGACCCAGTAAGGAGGGCTTTAAACTAGGTTTGACGGGGACAGGTGAGCAAACCCCACAGGTAAGTGGGGAACAAGACCTGGGAGATGGGTCGGAAACAGGAGGGAGCATGGGCTATAATGGCAGAGAGAAAGGAGGGTCAGGGCAAAGCTGGGAGGCAAGATCAAACCAGTATCTTAGAGGCCTATATACAAACGCAAGAAGTATGAGTAATAAGCAGGAAGAACTGGAAGTGCTAATAAATAAATACAACTATGACATTGTTGGCATTACTGAAACTTGGTGGGATAATACACACGACTGGAATGTTGGTGTGGATGGGTATAGTTTGCTCAAGAAGGATAGACAGGGGAAAAAGGGAGGAGGTGTTGCCTTATATATTAAAAATGTACACACTTGGACTGAGGTGGAGATGGACATAGGAGATGGAAGTGTTGAGAGTCTCTGGGTTAGGCTAAAAGGGGTAAAAAACATGGGTGATGTCGTGCTGGGAGTCTACTACAGGCCACCTAATCAGGTGGAAGAGGTGGATGAGGCTTTTTTCAAACAACTAACAAAATCATCCAAAGCCCAAGATTTGGTGGTGATGGGGGACTTCAGCTGTCCAGATATATGCTGGGAAAATAACACCGCGGGGCACAGACTATCCAATAAGTTCTTGGACTGCATTGCAGACAACTTTTTATTTCAGAAAGTTGAAAAAGCTACTAGGGGGGAAGCTGTTCTAGACTTGATTTTAACAAATAGGGAGGAACTCGTTGAGAATTTGAAAGTAGAAGGAAGCTTGGGTGAAAGTGATCATGAAATCATAGAGTTTGCAATTCTAAGGAAGGGTAGAAGGGAGTACAGCAAAATAGAGACAATGGACTTCAGGAAGGCGGATTTTGGTAAGCTCAGAGAGCTGATAGGTAAGGTCCCATGGGAATCAAGACTGAGGGGAAAAACAACTGAGGAGAGTTGGCAGTTTTTCAAAGGGACACTATTAAGGGCCCAAAAGCAAGCTATTCTGATGGTTAGGAAAGATAGAAAATGTGGCAAAAGACCACCTTGGCTTAACCACGAGATCTTGCGTGACCTACAAAATAAAAAGGCGTCATATAAAAAATAGAAACTAGATCAGATTACAAAGGATGAATATAGGCAAATAACACAGGAATGCAGAGGCAAGATTAGAAAGGCAAAGGCACAAAATGAGCTCAAACTAGCTATGGGAATAAAGGGAAACAAGAAGACTTTTTATCAATACATTAGAAGCAAGAGGAAGACCAAGGACAGGGTAGGCGCACTGCTCAGTGCAAGGGGGAAACAGTAACGGGAGACTTGGAAATGGCAGAGATGCTTAATAACTTCTTTGTTTCGGTCTTCACTGAGAAGTCTGAAGGAATGTCTAATATAGTGAATGCTTACGGGAAGAGGGTAGGTTTAGAAGATAAAATAAAAAAAGAGCAAGTAAAAAATCACTTAGAAAAGTTAGATGCCTGCAAGTCACCAGGGCCTGATGAAATGCATCCTAGAATACTCAAGGAGTTAATAGAGGAGGTATCTGAGCCTCTAGCTATTATCTTTGGGAAATCATGGGAGACGGGGGAGATTCCAGAAGACTTGAAAAGGGCAAATATAGTGCCCATCTATAAAAAGGGAAATAAAAACAACCCAGGAAACTACAGACCAGTTAGTTTAACTTCTGTGCCAGGGAAGATAATGGAGCAAGTAATTAAAGAAATCATCTGCAAACACTTGGAAGGTGGTAAGGTGATAGGGAATAGCCAGCATGGATTTGTAAAGAACAAATCGTGTCAAACTAATCTGATAGCGTTCTTTGATAGGATAACGAGCCTTGTGGATAAGGGAGAAGCAGTGGATGTGATATACCTAGACTTTAGTAAGGCATTTGATACGGTCTCGCATGATATTCTTATAGATAAGCTAGGAAAGTACAATTTAGATGGGGCTACTATAAGGTGGGTGCATAACTGGCTGGATAACCATACTCAGAGAGTAGTCATTAATGGCTCCCAATCCTGCTGGAAAGGTATAACAAGTGGGGTTCCGCAGGGGTCTGTTTTGGGACTGGCTCTGTTCAATATCTTCATCAACGATTTAGATGTTGGCATAGAAAGTATGCTTATTAAGTTTGCGGACGATACCAAACTGGGAGGGATTGCAACTGCTTTGGAGGACAGGGTCAAAATTCAAAATGATCTGGACAAATTGGAGAAATGGTCTGAGGTAAACAGGATGAAGTTCAATAAAGATAAATGCAAAGTGCTCCACTTAGGAAGGAACAATCAGTTTCACACATACAGATGAGAAGAGACTGTCTAGGAAGGAGTATGGCAGAAAGAGATCTAGGGGTCATAGTGGACCACAAGCTTAATATGAGTCAACAGTGTGATACTGTTGCAAAAAAAGCAAACATGATTCTGGGATACATTAACAGGTGTGTTGTAAACAAGACACGAGAAGTCATTCTTCCGCTTTTCTCTGCGCTGGTTAGGCCTTAACTGGAGTATTGTGTCCAGTTCTGGGCACCGCATTTCAAGAAAGATGTGGAGAAATTGGAGAGGGTCCAGAGAAGAGCAATGAGAATGATTAAAGGTCTTGAGAACATGACCTATGAAGGAAGACTGAAGGAATTGGGTTTGTTTAGTTTGGAAAAGAGAAGACTGAGAGGGGACCTGATAGCAGTTTTCAGGTATCTAAAAGGGTGTCATCAGGAGGAGGGAGAAAACTTGTTCACCTTAGCCTCCAATGATAGAACAAGAAGCAATGGGCTTAAACTGCAGCAAGGGAGATTTAGGTTGGACATTAGGAAAAAGTTCCTAACTGTGAGGGTAGTTAAACACTGGAATAGATTGCATAGGGAAGTTGTGGAATCTCCATCTCTGGATATATTTAAGAGTAGGTTAGATAAATGTCTATTAGGGATGGTCTAGACAGTATTTGGTCTTGCCATGAGGGCAGGGGACTGGACTCGATGTCCTCTCGAGGTCCCTTCCAGTCCTAGAGTCTATGAGTCTGAGTGACATATGCTAGTGAATTGCAGACAATACTTTACTGTTGCAAATAATTTTATTCACCAAATGAAAATGACATTTACAGCCTGCAAATTGTTTATTAATGAAGATATCTTTATACTGTACAGGCTTAGTTGCTTTGTCTCTACTCTGGATAGTTAAGGAACACAGTTTCAGGCATACAAACTGTGTGTGTGCTCCTTGCAAACATTCAAGTACTAGTGAAGATTGTGGGTACCTGACTACCCTGGGCTCTACACCATATTTATCACTTGTTTGTTCAGGTCAGCAGATCAATTTTCTGATCGAAAGCTCACTGAAATCAATGGAAAGAATCCCATTGGCTTTAATGGGCTCGGATCAGGCTATAAAGGACAACAGGGAGGCAGAAATGTGGACTTTCTGGAGCTGTAAAGGAAGTGGTTTATGCAGACTTATGATAGAGAAGGAGGGAGTAGTATGCAATTATTTGTGCAGGAGTGCCAAGAGGTAGCTGGTTGTAAAATATATGCAGAAATCTTAAATTTACAAGATTTTTCAAATATCTGATCTGTGGACCAAAGGAACTCCACAGACCTTAGTGCAGTTACCAAAGATGAGTTTGGCCCTGTGAACTTAGCAAACTGTTTATTTGGAAGATAGTCTGTAGTTACTACACCTGTCTCTCTCACCCTGCAGCAAGGCTAATAGAGTTCTCTGGCCAAATCTATGTCTCAAGTGCTTCTTTCATCTTTTAAAATGCTTCATAGTAGAGATGGGCAGAGCACAGTTTTTCTATCCTGTAAATATTTTTAAGCGTTTGAAATTTTTCCTTTCTTGTATGGGTATGAAAAGTTAATCTCAACTACACGCAACTGAAAAACTTCAGGTTGTTTTCACATGGGGGGCAGCTAAAACACTTTGTTTCAATTTTGACTTTTTTTTTCCCTTTCCCTTTTTTTTTCAGCCAAACTTTTAAATTTTGAAACACTAATTTTGAACTAGAAAACCAGAGCTGTTTCATTTTGAAAATGTTGAAATAAAACATTGCAACAATATCAAAACTTTTCTCTTGATATGTTGTTTTGAGTTGGAAATCTCTTTGATTCATTGAAAATTTCCAGACCAGCAATAGTAATGGTCATACATCTCCACTTCACGGTGTAAAAGGCAAAATAACTTCCTAGCTGTAGCAAAATTGCACGGGACCTTGCATGAGGAATCTAGTCTTTCCTAACTGTTGACCCAGTACAATTTTGATAGCATTCATGGTCTGGGGCTTTAGAAGTCAGAGATGACTCTGCTAAAGCTTTGCTTTATGTACTTAGGCCCCTAACATCCAGTGCATATACAGTTTGCAAAACACAATTTATTATAGCTCAAGACTTACTGTAGTTACAGAGCAGAGAATATTGATAAGCCCAGTTAATGGAAAACAACTGCCGTTCTTCAAAATAAGGTCAGCAATTTCCCAGGGTACTTTCCAGAGTTTACACTGTTAATCTGATTCAGAGTGTAGAAAAGAGCAGCATGCCAGCTGCAATTCTGTATGTGATCTCTACAAAAGGATGAAAAATGTCTTCATGAACATCTGTCTGTAGGTGTTGGGATGTACGCTGTTTCCAAGTCACCTCTTAAGCTATCCCTCTATAGTGGGGCTCTGGAGGAAAAAGGCTAGGCTGATTGGGAAAGCAGTCACAGCTGAGGCCACGCTCAGGAAAGAGCTGGGTCAGTCTCTCTCTAGCCTTTGAGGGAGAAGGATCTGGCTGCCTGGGAGAAAAGAGTACCTGAGGCAGAGCAAGGCTGAGGAAAGGCAAGAGGAGCTCCAGCCTGGCAACTCCCCAGGCTGAGGCCCTGATAAAGGCCTACTCAGGTACTGGGGCTGGAAGTTGCAGCCTGGGGATAGACAGAGGCAGCTGGTCCAACCCTCTTGCCAATGATGAGTGGCCATTATGGATTGCAGTTTGCCTCAGTGAGAGGGGGCTAGATGATGACTGGCAGTAGCCACTGAGGCAAGGTGGGTGTAGAGGATTGAGGTTCCCCTGGGAGAGGAGACCCAGTGTGTGGGGGTACTGTGGTGGGAAGAACCCCAAGGTAAGGGGCACTGGGGTCTGGGAGGGACCTGGGAACCCTAAGGCAGGCAAGACAACAGCCTGCAGAGGGCACTCCGGAGGCTGAAAAGCTAATTCCCAAGATGACCAGCAGGAGGCCCGCACCAGTGAGTCTCACTTCAGAGAATGAGGGGATGTAGCTAGAGCACATTGTACACTGGTAATCTCTAACTTTTACCAGTTAATGTCAAATTAGAGCTGCATTAGAACTTCTCTAACTATGTGCTATGGGATTTGCACCCCATTGTGCCTGTGTCAAACACAGCTCAGCTGAACCCAAGAATCTGGGCCACTGCATGGTGGGGCTAAGGGCCATACATAGTGAGGACTGCTGTCCAAAAATCTCTAACACCTTGCATCCTCTTTTCTTTCCATTGCTTCATATTGTATCAATTTCTAAGTTGTATTACCATAAAGTGGTGTTTCCCAAACTTGGGACGCTGCTTGTGTAGGGAAAGCCCCTGGCAGGCTGGGCCAGTTTGTTTACCTGCCCTGGCCACGTTTCGCTGCTCCAGGTCAATGGGAGCTGCTTGAAGTGACACAGGCCGAGGGATGTATTGGCTGCCGCTTCCAACAGCTCCCGTGGAGCAGTGAACCGCGCCCAATGGGAGCCGCGATTGGTCGAACCTGCAGATGGGGCAGGTAAACAAACCGGCCCGGCCTGCCAGGGGCTTTCCCTACACAAGCAGCATCCCAAGTTTGGGAAACACTGCCATAAAGTAACATTATGGTTCTAATGTGAAGAGGCAAATATGCTAAGATTAGCCTGCATGGCACATAGAATTCTTTAATTAAATGGAAATTTAAGGCTAGAAGGGTCCTGTATCATAGAAAGCTTTAAACACACACTGACTGTTTAAATATTTCAGCAGCCAAATTCTGCTCTGTTCCATTGCTAGATTTCAAATTAATTCCACTGAATTCATTTTTACACAAACATAATTTGTCCTTGTGTGTTTTGTATGACCCAATGTTCTTAAGCACATCTGATAGTCACGTGAGCAGCAGCACACATTAGGCAGGAGAGATGGAGTAACATTACTGTCTGCTCCGAGGGCTTAAAATGTGGTTATGGTCAGAAGAGTCACAGTGAAAGTGTTACTTTGCTATTTAACATTTATACCTGGTGTGTCTTTGAATTTGATCTGCTTCTTTACTGGAGGGAAAAAATGACCTTACTCCTATCAGCACTTCAAAAGCCAGTACAGTTATGGAACAGTGAGCTGAAGCCTATTTTACCTCGTCAAGCAAGTTGCCCAAAACACACAAGGAAATTCTAATTGCAGAGTATTTATCACCTATAAGTATGCCAGAAATAGAAAGGGGATAAACTGAATTCCAGATTCCAGGCTGAGAAGTCAGAAAAATAATCTTTTGACTGAGCAAATTGGGTATGGAAGTCATTGAGAGGAATCAATACAGGATTCTGTAATGCCATGTGACCAGTTACCAAGAGCTGTCGTAATGGAGGTGGATGCTTGAGTGTCTGCAGAAACCCCATGGAGATATTTTCCCAGGCAGCTCTCAAGAGATGGTCTATATTTTGCATTGGTCAGGGTTGGTGTAGTATACAATAAATGAGCCTGATTTTCTGTGGTGGTGAGCACCAACAGCTCCTTGCAATGCTAAATGGAGTTGTAGATGATCAAGCCCACCTTGTATAGAACGATTCCAGTCTTAACTTTTTACAACCTTTTTCAGTGCCAAAAAGACAACATTTCATGAAAAAGGACTGTCTGCAAACACTTCATTTTATAAACACATGGAAATTTTGGCTAGAGCTTTACAAGAGCAGTACTTAAAGCTACTAAGAATGTATTTGTTTTGGTGCTCTAATTATTTGGCTTCTTGTTTGGAAAAATGTTATTTAATACTACTGAGTTATGCATCTGAGAAAACTGGGCTTTATAAAGGAAACAATACTAGGCCTTAATGTTAGTATTACTATCGTGCGCTTGCTTTTCCTATGATGGTCTGTGAAAGAAAATTCTTTCTCTTTTTGTGGTATTGCTGCACTTTTTCCTACTTCATTCTCCTATGTCTGATTGGCTGATCATCTGATTGCTGCTCACACTGCATATTCCCTGCTTTATAGTCAGAAGGTGCCCTCAATCTGGAAAGTCATTTTTGCTACACAGCAGTGCAAAACCAACCAGACAAAAGCTTTTGCTGAATCTTTTAAAATGTTGTTTATTATTTTTCTGATATCTTTGTCCATTGCTAAAATCCCTGTATGCAGTTGCAAATGATTTCTGAATCTAATCTGAAATGACGGAGGCCAGAGAGAAAAGATATTCAGGCTGCAGATTGCCTCAGCCTAACCAAGTACTTTTATGGTCGTGTAACTATAGGTTAGAGTGAAAGCATGAAATGTTACAAGCAATGTACACTGGTGGTTATAGCAAGAGTCTTTGATTCTGCCATAATGTTTCATTTTAAGATTTGGGACAAATCAATTAACTTCTTATCAGTCTCTCCACTGATAAAAGAGGGATAATTTTAGCTACGTATCATCTTAATTAAGTAATGTTTGCACAACACATTCAGATTCTAAAAAATTCTAAATAAATGCCAAGCCTGGTTGATTCAGTATCCTGCAATCTCACCATCTCTAGTTTAGACTTAGTGCTGAAAGTTATTCACTTGTAATGATTCCTTAAGAATCCATAAGAATAATGAAAGTTTATTCAAGCAATTGCTTCCAAGACTTAGCTCTTCACCAGTGGTTGTAACTGCCTCCATGGTTACAGTAATTATCCAAATGTGGACTTCAAGTGGATTAACACTCGTACAAAGTCCAGTCGAGTACCTAGCTGTGGTAAGCAATAATAGTTATCAATAAGATTATTGCTATCATAATATTTGTAAACTGTTTGTGCCTCTTAATATGTAGGGCAATGTCCTTCCTTTAGCTCATTTTTCTGTGGCTGTTAGCAACTGGAAGTAAACGAGAAAAAGAAATCTGAGCTACACACATTGCTGAGTGCAGGGGCCTGGGATACAGTTGGAAGGATGTTAGGAACATGATTGCTCCCATAGTACTCAGACTGGTTCAAAATAAGCTTTGCATTCAGTGCTGTTGGAGACCAGCAAGACTGTTACTGATGAATGGACATTCTGAACAGATTTGGGTCAACCAAAATATCTTGCAAATATGCATCAATATTGGCAAATAGTTTTGGTCAAAATGGGGGGGAAACCACTTTGGAAATGTTGGATTGAACTATTTCAACATTATCAAAATTAAACATTTTATTTTTTTCAGGGTAGAGTCACAAGAGGATTTAGGCACTATGCCCAAAACTGCTGGAGAGGGGGTGCTGCCACTGCCTCCCTTAGACCTCCGTATATCAGTGGTTGGGGCACTCACCTGGGAGACCCAGGTTCCAGTCCTGCCCTGGAGCAGGAACTTGAACCCAGATCTCCCCCATCCTAGGGGATTGCTCAACCCCCCAGGTTTACTGGGCATTCCAGGGCAAAGGTAGTGTGAGGAATGGGGAACTAAGGAAATGGAAACTAAAAGAAGGAAGAAAAGGGATAGTCACAGCTCATCAATCTAGTCATGATCAAAATGCTGAGTTTTGTACTCATCATGGCAGAAGTTAATTTTAAGGAGGGATTTGAAGGAAAATAAGGTAGCAGCTGTATGGATTATATCTGGGAGTCTTGTCAAGGTATAAGGGGGGGATGCAGCTGTACATTTATCTAGACGTAACCTAGTGTGGTTAAGGCAAGTTAACATTTATGGCTTTATCCTGCAGTTTTGAGCACTCTTGCCTAATGTAACACAGCAGTTAAGCACTCGCTTAGCTTTTAAGTCAATGATACTACTATGGGGTTTAAGGAAGGTGTTGAATCAGCTAGGAGTGGTTAGCACTTTCAGGGTGAGCCCTAATTTCCTGTCTTTTCAATGCTGTTACCATATTGTTAGCACGTTCGCCTGATGCAGGCAATGTGATATGTGGAGGATAACTCTAAGGCTCCTTTCTGAAGATTCCCTTGCAAGCCTTGGTGTAGGCTATATGCCAGCGATGGAACTGCAGCTTAATGGACATTTTGGGTGGCACTGTGACTCATAGGTAACTTAGACCCATTGGCTGTCCAAAGTACACTGGAGACCTCAGGGCAGCCAAGGCTCAAGAGGGCACAAAGGTACCTTAGCCCTCCCTCTGCAGCTCTCACCTTATGCAGTTCATGAACTTGTCACCACTTAAAGTGATGCAGTGGTTTAGGTCATTAACCTCTCCTCTAAAAGCTGAAACTTAATCAAGGTCAACAGTCAAACGGAGTATTGGGGGAGTGGGGGTTACTACTTAGGAAAATAAATTTCCTTTATAGACACTATCAGCTTGATGCATTTGGCATTCTTGGGAGAGACTCCAGACTAGAATACAGGGTATTACAGCTCAAGATTAAATATGTATTGCCAAGGATGTGAAAGGAGCTTGCACTAGTCGCATTATTGATCCTCTGTCATGGGAAGGCCATTTCACTCCAATTTAAACAAAGATCTTTAATGTCAAAGTTAAATATTTTTTTTCAAGCTGGAAGATAGTGTAAATAGCCTATGTAGTAGTGTTGAAGAAATCCATTTTTGTTGCTATTTAAATATTTAAAATAATAGTTTTAACTAAACAGTAACAGTGAGCTACACTAAGCTACATGTCTCATTGCAAGCACACCTATCTTTAAAGCAGTAAGTATGTTAAAAATAATGTTTTTCTTCTGTAGAGCTTTTTTCACCATGACAACCAATAGTTTTCTGTGCCATTTGCACTACAACCCTCTAACCTCTATTTATCAGAGCAGATCTTAAAATGAAAGTTTTAAATGCATAATGCATTTTAAACACTGCATTTGGAAATATAGCACCATCCCTTTGTCTCATAGATGCACGCTATTGATGAAGGGCCAATTTTACAAGACGTCTCTATGATAAGCCACATGATCATCATTAGTGTTCAAGGAAGGGCAGAGAAACTTAATTGATCTGTGGAGATCTGAAAATTGGATTGTTGCATTCATCAACTGTGTATTTAAATATCTATGGCAGCTCTTGTCAGGCATTTAAAGAAAAGTTACTGCTTTAAAGATAGATGTGCTTGCAATGAGACATGTAGCTTAGTGTAGCTCAGTGTTATTGTTTTGTGGCAGCATCTAGGAGCCCAGTAATAGATCAGGGCATCACTGTGCCAGACACATAACAAACGAGGTCCTTGCCTCAAGTTGATTTAATTACAAGTAAAAACAATATCACAGGTCTACAAATAAAATTCTGTGCCCATAAAATATATTGGGACAAGTTTTAGTCTAGCATTTTTAAACTGTACTTTTTTATGTTTGGATGCTCATCTGTTGTAGCAGCATGTCAAACTGAGAAACTAAGGATCCAGTTGGATGGCAAATGTGCAGAGCAAATAGAATGTCATGGTCTTAATGGGAGAGATGCTATTTCTTCAGTTAAGTAGTGCTGATTTTATCTGTACCTAGGGTGTACTCAGAAGACTCAGCCGTGCCCTAATAGTCAATTGCTTTATATATTGTATGTGTATGTTGTCTTTTCTCATTGTACAAAACATACTGGAGAAAGATTGTTACTTTGCAGATCCTACTGAGTCTTAAGGAATAGACACTTAAACTACTATTGTGTTTCACCTGCCATGTAAATGCCAAAAAATTTCATCGCCTTGCTGAGGCAAATCTGTGAAGCAAAACATTCGCTGAAAGCCCTAAAGCTTGTTCGTTTCTTTTATCACAACATGTTACTGACACATAGCGTAGCAATCAGTTGAGGAAGATTCTAGGATAATGTGCCTACATATTTTCTTGATCTCCCATCCAATATATATATATATCGAGAGAGAGAGAGTTCTGAATACTTGCCTTTTATAGAGAATTTTAAAGCTGTTTTAGAATATTTCAAATGTGCTTCAGATAACTCTGGGCATGTTTCTATATCTGTTGCATTGGGGGGTGGGGTGGGGTGGGGTAGGGTAGGGGGGCGGAAAGGTCAGCACTCAAAACAACAAACACCACCTTTAGCTAGCACTTGTGTCAGTTTAATTACCAGAGCATTCTCCTGGGAAAACTAATGGCCAATTTTTCAAACCTGATTGACTAAAATTAGTCTACTAAGTCCATATGTAGTCCCCTAAATAGAAGAGGCCTGACTTTCAAAAGGGCCAAGTAACACCATTTCCCAATGAAATAAGTGAGGGCTGCATGTGCTCAGGACTAGAACTGAGCAAATAACTAATTTTTTTCAGATCAGTGGCCAAACTGAAAAACCAAAATTCCTTTTGGGTCAAATTAAAATGTTTTCCCCTTCTTGCTGAAACAAAAACTGAAAATAATAATTTGGGGTCAGACAAAACCTTTCCTTTCATCCAAAACACTTTTTTTTTCATTTTATTGTTACATTTGTTTTTACCTTATTTTTAAAAAAAAACAAATCTAGCTAAATTTTAAAACAAAGCATTGTTTCAAAATGAAAAGTTGAAACATCACTTAAGTAATGAGCCATCTGGTTTTGTTTAAAAAACACTTTTTATTTGGCCAAAAATATTTACTGCATTCAACTTCAATTCATGAAAATCTGCCATTTTTGGCAAATGAACTATTCAAACCAAAAAAATGAACCTTGCTCTACTCAGGATCTCAGAAAAGTAGGTCATGTCTACTTATAGATAAGGGAACCCAATATTAGGCACCCATGTTTGAATATATTGGCCTAAATAGTTTTCAACAATTTCCAAAACCCTTTTAAGATCAAGGGATAGACTGATAATAATACTTAGCTTTTTATATAGCACTCTTCATCAGTGATCCAAAGTGCTTTACAAAAGAAGGAAAAATGCATTCACAAAGAATCTCTGCCTTCTGGCAGAATGACCTTTCTTGAATCTTTCAGGGGCTGCCAAGCAATGCCTCTGCCCATCTTCAGTGGTAGATGGTCTTTGGTGTTGAGGGCTACTGAATACATGCACTGAGAGCACTATAATTCCAATCTCTGGTGGAGCTGCCACTGTCTCTCCTTCCCCCTTTTGAATATATAGAAAAGGTTGCCAGTCTTCTGAAAAGAACAAGTAAAATGGCTTCTGCTACCTGTACTGACCAACTGGGCAGACTTTGCCAATCAGAAAAAAAAAGCCAGAAGCAATACTTATGACAAACCATAACCAACAAGCCCATCTTGAAAATTTAACAAACTGAAAGTTGCGATAAGCTGAGCCTATCCTAACAGCACAAATGCTCGCACAAAATATCAGAAAACTGCTCTAAGTTCTTAAACTGTTCCTGAACATAAAGACAAGCAAATTTCAATGAAAAAAAGCTGTTTGCTATGAATAGTGCACTAAATTAAAACCAGGAAAATAAATCCTCTTTCCCCCAACCTCATGACTGTTTTGTAACTGCTATTGCTAATCCATGAAGTAATTATTTTACAGTAAATACCAAATTAACTCAAGTGCATTATTTCCAGTGGAGTTACTGTGTAGTCAACACATTACTATGAATCAATAGATATTTACATGAGATCTCATATTAACTTTATCCTGTTACCTCCTGATAGTTCTGCAATTAACTCATCTCTCCAATGTATTCAGCATGCTAAAATATTAAGTTGAATAGTGAAAGCTTATAATATACCAATTTGCCAGCCTCCTGCTGCTTGTTTCAGCTTGCTAAATATCTGGGTATTGGAACACCTGGCTGGACTAATTCTTTACTTGCTGGAGTCTGGAAAAAATTGTGGTTTCCTTGGTACATAATCCTTTTCACGTCTCCTAATATTTGGCTTCTGCCATTTCTTTTGCGAGATAATACCACATCTTATCAAATCTCACTGTCTAGAACTCTTTTTACTGGCAGTCAGACTAAATTTTCCTCGCCATAATCTCTCATAATTAATTCTAGTTACATTTCTGTGTACCACACTAAATAGTCCATCGCGCTACTTAGTGTTGACATTCTACAGCTATGTATGGCCTGTTACATTGTCCCCTCTTAGTGATCGCTTACCCAGACTAGACATAATTACATCTTTTAATCATCTCTTAAATAAGTCCTTCCAGCCCTTAAGGAGTTTTTGTTTTCTCTGAACTCCCTCCAGTTTGTCAATATCTTTCTTGCAATGTGGTGCCCAGAAACTAATGCAGTTTTCCAGGTGTCTGAGAGTCCCACTAGCTTCATGTAAGGGAATACTCTTCTCTTTGTGATATGCTGCCCAAAATAGCATTTGGCTTTTTTCCCAGCCACATTACATTGCAAACACATATTCAATTTGCTGTCCACTATCTTCCCTAGCTGCCTTTCAGCATGACTGCTTTCTGGGTTTATTCATTCCATGGAAAATACATCATATTCCCCCAGACATTAATTGAGATTCACCCTGGAAAAATGTAAGCTTATTTTTTTTTTTTTTTTTTTTTTTGGCCAGGCATCACACTCAAATTTCAGCTAAATCAATATTGGGATAAGATGATAAAAGAAACTGATTCTCTGAGCAGTTCAAGATTTTCACTCTGCAAAAGAATGGTTGGGGATTGAGAGCTGAGGCTTTATTTTTACTTTTCCTGCAAAAATTTCAAGATATAATGAATGAATGAAATGAAAGTTAACAAAACTTTTTTTTTAAAGGCTCTGACACCCCCTTTTTTTTCCCAAGCTGACAGATGCCATTGTTCAGGCATCGCAGTTACCTCACAAAACAAGATTCAAAATATGGCACCATCCTCCGTGAAGTGCTGAGGTTTTTTTTGTTTGGTTAGTGAAATATATATAGAGAATGATAATGAGTACCTAGAGTGATCAGCCCATTGTGAAGTATTTTTAGAATCCTCACACTATGGGCACGTCTACACTACGGGATTATTCCAATTTTACATAAACTGGTTTTATAAAACAGATTGTGTAAAGTTGAGTGCACGCTTCCACACTAAGCACATTAATTCGGCAGTGTGCGTCCATGGTTCGAGGCTAGCGTCGATTTCTGGAGCGTTGCACTGTGGGTAGCTATTCCGTAGCTATTCCATAGTTCCCGCAATCTCCCCCACCCCTTAGAATTCTGGGTTGAGAGCCCAGTGGCTGATGGGGCAAAAATCATTGTCGCGGGTGGTTCTGGGTAAATGTCGTCAGTCATTCCTTCCTCCGGGAAAGCAACGACAGACAATCATTTCGCGCCCTTTTTCCCTGGATTGCCCTGTCAGACTCCATACCACGGCAACCATGGAGCCCGTTCAGCTTTTTTTTTTTTTTAAAGTCACCGTATGTGTACTGGATGCCACGGACAGAGGCGATACTCCAGCGCTACACAGCAGCATTCATTTGCTTTTGCATGATAGCAAAGACGGTTACCAGTCGTTCTGTACTGTCTGCTGCCGGTGTAAATTGGCAATGAGATGATGGTTATCTGTCCTTCTGTACTGTCTGCTGCTATCATGGGTGCCCCTGGCTGAGATCGGCTGGGGGCGCAAAGGCAAAATTGGAAATGACTCCCCTAGTCAATCCCTCCTTTATGGTTTCTAAAAATAGTCAGTCCTGCCTAGAATATGGGGCAAGTGTACTAGAGAAGCAGTGTATCAGAGAGCACAGCTGCTCCGTGTCAGATCCCGCAGAAATGATGAGCTACATGCCGTTCACGGGGAGTGCCCCTGCAACAACCCCACCCGTTGCTTCCCTCCTCCCCCAACCTTCCTGGGCTACCGTAGCAGTGTCCTACCCTTTTTGTGTCATGAAGTTATAAAGAATGCAGGAATAAGAAACAATGACTTGTTAGTGAGATAAAATGAGGGGGAGGCAGCCTCCCTGTGCTATGACAGTCCAGGCAGGACATTAAGCGGTGCAGAGGAGAGGAGCCCAGCATCCCTCCGCTATGATAGTCCAGGCAGTACAGAATCTTTTCTTTACACAGGAAAGTGAGGGGGCTAATGGAGCTCAGCCCCCAGTTGCTATGATGAGGACGGTTACCAGCCGTTCTGTCCCATCTAATGGGAATGATCAGGAATCATTCCTATTTTTACCCAGGTGCCCCTGGCTGACCTCACCTGAGGCAAGTCAGGAGCACTCACGGGCTGATGGTGACGACGGATATCAGTCATATTGTACTGTCTGCCACTGGGGAGGGGAGAGGAGTGGATACTGCTCTTCACTGCTGCAGCATCGCGTCTACTAGCAGCATTCAGTAGACATAGGGTGACATTGAAAGAAGTCAAGAAACGATTTCTTTCCCTTTTCTTTCACGTGGAGGGGGGGAGTAAATTGACGAGCTATTCCCTGAACCACGCTGGACAATGTGTGTGAACCTACAGGCATTGGGAGCTCAGCCAAGAATGCAAATACTTTTTGGAGACTTCTGGGGACTGTGGGATAGCTGGAGTCCTCAGTACCCCCTCCCTCCCTCCATGAGTGTCCATTTGAGTTTCTGGCTGCCCGTTACGCTTGTCACGCAGCACTGTGTAGCCTGTAGATTTTTTTTTTCCAAATGCTTTGGCATTTTGTCTTCTGTAACGGAGCTCTGATAGAACAGATTTGTTTCCCCACACAGCGATCAGATCCAGTATCTCCCGTATGGTCCATGCTGGAGCTCTTTTTGGATTTGGGACTGCATCGCCACCCGTGCTGATCAGAGCTCCACGCTGGGCAAACAGGAAATGAAAATCAAAATTTCTCGGGGCTTTTCCTGTTTACCTGGCCACTGCATCTGAGTTGAGATTGCTGTCCAGAGCGGTCACAGTGGTGCACTGTGGGATACCGCCCGGAGGCCAATACCGTCGATTTGTGGCCACACTAACCCTAATTCAATATGGTAGTATCGATTTTAGCGCTACTCCTCTCGTCGGGGAGGAGTACAGAAACTGATTTAAAGAGCCCTTTATATCGATATAAAGGGCCTCGTAGTGTGGACGGGTACAGCGTTAAATCGGTTTAACGCTGCTAAAATTGGTTTAAACGCGTAGTGTAGACCAAGCCTAAGGCAGCAAATGAGACATCAGAAAATGGTAAGCAGGGAGACGAGGCAAGAAAGGAAGAGAGGGAAGGGGAAAGGAGATTCCTCCACCCAATATGAAAAGTCATAACACCAAAAAGGCCATGAAGGTTCAGGTATTAACTTTCCTGTAACAGAAAAATTCAAATTGGCAAAGCACTAGTCTTTGTGCCATTAATGTTTGGGATTTCACCCCTCATGACTAGTGCAACTCTAGAGTGTATTTTTATGCTTTAGTCCACTGCCCGTATTTTCTTGTTGAATCTCCCTAGCTCTCTTTTAGTGACAGACTGATTTCTCTGGGTTTCTAGGCATTTAAAAAATTGTATTCCGTTGCTCCAGAAAGAGTAGGAATTTGCATTTGAAACTGCATTGAAAGGATTAAGCTATAACTGACCAAGATATAACATTTCTGCTTTTTGTGTGCAAGCTATTTTAAATCTAGTAGTGAGAATGAGTCAAATCTATAACTTTCCTATTTGAATGCCTAAAATTTGGCTTTAAATTCATACTTGGTTAGCTACATAAGTGGCCTGATTTTCAGAACTTGCTATGTCCATTACTAGTCATTAGATGGGACAAACAGGAGAGGGTTTGCATTTCATCCTCTGCAATAAATCATCAAAACCATTCTTTTAAGTTCACGACTTGCCATGAAGCCTGAATGGCTGTGGTATAAGCTTTGGCATATATTTTCTGACTGTATCACAAAAGAATTCAGAGATTTGGAGAATAAAGCTACCATTGCCCTCTGAATGCGTAATATAATATTCCGAACTGCTGTTTCCTGCTGCTCTCTCCTGCTTTGTGGATATAGTTATGCCGCTTCTACCTAGGAACGGAACATCAATTTGACTCAGATGACTGGGCCTGAGGCCAATCCACCCATTGTCTGTTTTTAAGACTTTGTCTCATACTGCACTTATTGATTTTTTGGGGGGGGACATGTTCCGACTTTCTCTGCAAAGGTGTGGAAAAACTTCTTGTTTTTTCTACCATCAGCAAGCTGGTATAATTCTTTGAATTCTTCACGAATTCCAGGGCCCTGGTCTTTTCTTTTTACTATTATGGGCCCTGAGTATGAAGAAAGCAAGGGTGCAGTCCTTCAGTTATTATTGCATTGTGATATGATTCCATCATATTACCAAATGACTTGCTTGCTTTTTTAAAGGAATTACTGGAGAAAAGAAACAGAGGAGGAGATATTATATAATAGATGCAGTGTAGCAATGGTTTAATATTGGATATTGTCTCATGGGTACTCGGGTACCTTGGATCTGAACCAGAGGCCAATTAAGTCAATGGGAGTCCTTGTTTTGGGGAGGGGTTTTCAGTGGGCTTGGGATCATTGTAGGAAAATGGACTCCACAATAATCTAGATCGAGGTAGTTTAATTGACATCACCTTATTCCTCTCACCCCTCCTAGAACACACAATGGGAGTATTATCTAGTAGCTAGAGATGGAGACTGCAAATTGGAACTCCTGGATTCTAGTCCTCTAGTCTGAGACCTGTAGCTTTCTGTGCCCAGTTTACACACTTGTAGAGTAGAGTTATTACTCGCACCTTGTAATATCCTGGTGAGGTAATTAATTTGTTTATAAAATGCATTCAACCTGTGTTCGTACTCTGGACCTCATTCTTCATTGCTTTATACCTTATGGAGTCACTGACACTGGTGCAAAGTGGGTGTAAAATACAGTTATTCTGATCTGGCAGTGTTTTGCTCCCACTTTGCACTGGCACAAATGACTGCATGAGATGCAAGGCTGTGGAGAATTAGGCTCCTGATTATTTATAATCCTATATGTGCCCTGATTCATATCCTTTCAGGGCATCTTTTAGCAGTGGCATGTCTAAGCAAATACCCAGCTAACCTGACTGCCAGAAGATGCAACAATTGTAGGGGACATCGGGATGCTGTTGATAGGTCATCCTCTCCAATCTATAACTCTAGAATTTAAATATTTAGATTTTAAAAAACAAAATGAGCTATTGGTTGCAGAGCTCTGAATTTGCTTCAATGACCCTTTGTTACTCCATGGAATAAACCAGATTGCTTTCATTGTCTTAGAGACACCAACTGCAGAATTCAGAATTAGGAATACAACATAAAAGCACCACTATATGTATTATTGGTGATCCCAGCATAAGGGAAACAAATGTGTGTATATCTGTGTCATAACTTTCCTACTCAGATCTGAACATTAGAGTTCAAAACATGAGAAGCTAGCACGAAACCTCCAAACTTAATTACCAGCTTGGATCTGATATCGCTGCCAGCAGCCAGAAAATTCCAGTGTCTGGCTCACTCTGGTCTCCCCAAAACCTTCCCTGGGGGACCCCAAGACTCAGATGCCCTGAGTCTCACCACAAAGGGAAATAACCCACTTCCCTTCCCCCTCTTTACCTCCTCCCAGATTTCCCCGCCCTGGGTACTCTAGGATATTCCCTGCTTCAAGTCCTTGAAACACAAGTACCGAGAGATCAAATCTCTCTCTCCCCTCACCCAGAGAGTATGCAAAGTCAGGCTTAGTAAATCTAACGCAAAGAGATTTTCCCCCTCCCTTCATTCCTTAGCCTTAACCAGTGAAAAAACTCAAACAGGTCTTAAAAAGAAAGCTTTATATAAAAAGAAAGAAAAAGACATAAAAATGGTCTCTGTATCAAGGTGACAATATACAGGGTCAAATGCTTAAAAGAAAAAATGAATAAACAGCCTTATCCAAAAAGAATACAATTTAAAACATTCCAGCAACGACACACATGTAAATACAAAAAAACAATATAAACCTATTGTCTTACTATCCTTGTACTTACAACTTGGGAACAGAAGATTAGAAAGCCTGGAGATAGAGAGATCACTCTCAGAGCCGAGAGGGCCACCGAACCAAGACAAAGAACACCCACCCAAAAAACTTCCCTCCCTTGACATTTGAAAAATCTTATTTTCTGATTGGTCCTCTGGTCAGGTGTTTGGTTCCCTTTGTTAACCCTTTACAGGTAAAAGAACATTAACCCTTAGCTATCTGTTTATGACAATCTGTCACTGAACTTTATAATAGTTCAGTATGTCTGTAAAACAGGGGTTCCAGTAGTAGCTCAGCCTGCACAAACACAATGTAAAGCCAAGTCGCTGGAGCCTGAACCTGAATCGCTTGCAATGTTAATTCTTTTAACCCCTTTCATACAATGAGCTCTAATGCTGGTAAAGCACTTCATGAGCTAAGGGTTTGTCTGCAGGAGCACTTAGTTTGTGGCAAGCTGGGGTGCAAATCTATCCTGCACTCTGTGTATATGGACCCAGCTGATGTGCGTCACAGTTCCTTAGTGTGCTTTGATCTACTCACCTTTCAAAGCAGGATAGGTCAAAGCACACCATAGAATTGGTAGCACACATCAGTGTATGGCATGCTAGCAAGGGACAGATTTACACCTCAGCTTCCCACAAATTAAGTATTTGTGCAGACAAGTCCTAAACCTCTCAATACACCCATTAGTATCTCTATCACCAGTTTAAAGATGGGGAAACTGGAATACACAGAGAGGTTAAATAACTAGCCCAACAGGTCCATGGCAGACCAGGAAAGGAAGCCCAGGAGTCATGCCTACCACTCTCCAGCTCTATACCTTTATACTGCTTGATTGGATATTTTTCTAATCTCACATTCTGAATTATATCTAAAGACAAATATTTATATGCATGTCATACTAAACCAGACAGTTCTTTTGTAGAAGAATGGGACTTTCAGCATTCTGGTGTTCAGACTATAGTGTCTGGTTTGCTGCACTGTTTTCCTCTATCTTTGCTATAATAATGTTGTTAATGTAGCAGTATTGAATATGGGTGACAGCTCTGAACTGCTGCAGCAAGATCAATAGGCATTTCTTCCCCACAAAGCAGCAGCCAGTACTGGTATGTTTTCAAAGCTGCAGCAAGAGACACTAAGGTAACAGTCAGATAACACTGCAGCACCTGAAACTCCAATGCACTGATGTGAACACCCTCGACTCCTGTTGACTTCACTGGAATTTGAGGGTGCTCAGGATCTCACAGGAGTAGGCCCTTTCTGCAAACAAATGTAAAAAATGTGTGGTTACTTTTATCACATTGGCTGGTAAATCAATTTTTCTGCTCTGCCTTCAAGTATACTGTTTCCCTTGTCCAGAAGAAATCCTCACGTGACTCTACTTAGTCCAACTTTTCTTACATCATCTTCCTCCCATTTATCATCAAGCTCCTTGAAGCAAGCTCTCTGTTCCCAGTGTCTTCACTAATTCTCCAATTCTGTCCTAGCAGCTGGTTAAATCTTCTCCAGTCTGACTTCTTTCTAGATCTCTCTGGACTGGAGGACAACAATTCTGTTTTATGGCAAATTTTGAGGTTTCAGAATTTGGTTTTGTTCATATTGGAGACTAAATCTTACTCAAGTTCAAGTCCCTGCTCTGCTTGTTTCAAAGTGTTCTGGGATGAAAAGCTCCACTTGATTCAGATCATAGTAGGGTTCACCCACAGGCCAGTGGCACAACCACCAGCCTGTTGAGTATGAGTCTCTCTCGCTCTCAGAAAGACCTGTACCCAAAAATCCTTCCTGACAAAAGCTTTGTTGAAACAGATACATCTTTGAAACACTCTGGTTTCAACAAAACAGCATATCTTGACAAAAATTCATTTTTTGTCAAGCTTTCTGATCATCTCTACTTCTGCCTGTTACACTCCACTGAAACAGATTTCAGAAAAGTCACTAATGACCTATTCCGTCTCAAGCCTAAAGGTCTCTTCTCAACACTCATTTGCTTCAATCTCTCTGCTTCCTGTGACATCAGTGACCTTACTCTTCTTCTTGAGTTCCTCTTTTCCGTGGCTCTCCACCTATCTTGTTAACCAATTCATGGCTACATCAGAGCCATCAGAAACAGTCACCATTGCTCTGTTAAAAAAAATTCAATGTCTGAAGGAAAGCAGACCTTGGTCAAAATATACACACAGCCAAAGAACTTCCAAGTCAGGGTGCAAGAGAGGAGGCTTCAAAGCAAGCTGTCCCTATGGGGAACACTAGTGCAGTACTCTTAAATTGACGTATCTACTGTTCTAATTTAATGACTGATCTACATTACTATGAAGCAAAGAAGTAGGATTATTCCTAATTTCGGTAGAGGTGGGGAGTAGTCTGTAAACTTGGTAACATCACTGTTAGGAGTTTCTAACTGTGTTGTGAGCCTGAGTGCATGAACTACGCTTCTGATACTTCTACTGGAAAAATGTTGTGTTTCCAGCTCCTCCCCAGTTGCTCAAAGTAGTAGTCCCTTGTGTTGGGACATGGTTTTACCACCTTGTTTGATGCTAATGGCAAACAATCAAAACCAGAAATATGATATTTGGACTCAAGCTGTTGGCAAGGATTTTATTAATTTTTTCACTGGCTTCTTTTTTCTTCTTTACTTTCTCTTTTTTCAATTCCTCAAAGAGTGTGTTTAATAAAATTAAATAATAATTAATAAAAACATTGGCTGCATCCTTTAGTACAGAACATTTACCTTAAAGAATGGCTTTCAAATACACATTCAAGGCTGACATTGGGATGTTATGATACATTAGTCAATACTCTAGCATGTCACAAAGGGATATTTCATTATAATATAATATATTGTGTCAAAAAGATGCCAAAAAGATAAAAAGGGTTTCATTGCAGGGAAAGCTTGAATCGTAAGGATTGAATGTAGTAACGCATCCACTGAACTGTTCTATAAGCTTTTATTCTGGATGATTGTGACCCAAGAATTAAGACAAGTCACTAAAATATAATCCGCATACTCCTGTCAGGCAGGGGGAAAAGATGCCTGTTTCAGTCCAGCTTGTCATATGCAAAGTGAGTATTGGATTATTCACAATGAAGGCCCATTTTCCATTTGAGCAAAATGCTAACTAATAGATTATGGGGGCTGGAGGAAAGGACAAGAACAGCAGGGGTTATCCTGTTTTGGGGTAAGAATGAACTTTTGAAACTATCTCTGGGTGCAAACGAATACCCTTCAATCTGTGAGGACAAAGCCACCAGTGGGCTTGATTTTATGAGGCAGGATCTCACCCAAACTGGCTGAAAATGTTAGGGAAAAGGACTTGAGGAATGCCTTTTTAGTTAAGTTTAGGATATAGAAAGCATGTTATGATTGTTTTGTATGTAGCCATTTGTTTCCAGTATGCTTATTTTCTATCACTTGAATCTATGTTCTTTGATGATGATGAACTTATTCTTGTTTTCAATACATATGTAAAATATGTGCTGTGTTAAAATGTTGATGCTGAGTTGAAACTTACAACTTGGGGTGTACTATTTCTTTGGGAATAACAGATCTAATAGTTCTGTGAGTGTTCAGTGGACCAGGGACTGAGCACGAGGGAAGCTTGGAGGGCTTGGGTTGGTGTGCACCAATCATTAACCTGTACAGAGGTGGATGCCTAGAAGGTAATGGGATTGTGTTGCCAGAGGCTGGTGATTTCAGGGAGCTGATCTACTACAGGTACAGACAAGACTTCATACTAAGATGGTGGAGAGGTGCCTAAGAACCCTGCATACACTGGGGAAGTGTGTCAATGGTAACATTTGTCATTCCACCTATTCTTATGGTATCTGAGAACCTATATGGTATGAGTACAGTTACAGTGGTTACCCTTGAAATATGCTTTAAATACATATGATTACTTCAGTGTTAGCATAACATAGCAATCACTGCAATCTGCAGGGCCAGCTTTAGGCCGCTTCCCCAGAATCGGCCCATGTCCATGCCGAAGAGGGCTTAAGAGGGCCCCTTGCTCTAAAGAAGAGCATCTAATTTAGGCGCCTTTTTAATTTTTATTTACTCGGTGGCTGTCATAAACAGATGGTTAAGGGTTAATGTTTCCTTTACCTGTAAAGGGTTAAGAAGCTCAGTAAACCTGGCTGACACCTGACCAGAGGACCAATAGGGGAACAAGATACTTTCAAATCTTGGTGAAGGGAAGTCTTTGTTTGTGCTTTTTGTGTTGTTCGTTGTTTGCTCTTGGGGCTAAGAGGGACCAGACGTACACCCAGACTTTCCCAATCTTTCTGAATCAGTCTTCCATGTTTCAAAATTGTAAGTAATAGCCAGGCAAGGCAGATTAGTCTTATGTTTGTTTTCTTAACTTGTAAATGGGTCTTTTTGCTGGAAGGATTTTTACCTCTGTTTGCTGTAATTTTGAATCTAAGGCTGGGGCGGGGGTCCCTCTAGTCTATATGAATCTGAGTACCCTATAAAGCATTTTCCATCCTGATTTTACAGAGAAGTTGAGATTGAGTCTGAACTCACCAGGGATTGGTGGGGGGAAAGGAGGGGAGATGGTTAATTCCTCGTTGTTTTAAGATCCAAGGAGTTTGGATCGGTGTGAAGCTTCTCAAGGCAACCCAGGGAGGGGAAAGTCTGGGGGGGAAAAGAGGGGGATGGTTAATTTCTCCTTGTTTTAAGACCCAAGGGGTTTGGGTCTGGGTTCCCCAGGGAAGGTTTTGTGGGAACAGAAAGTGTGCCAGACACTAAATTCTGGCTGGTGGCAGCGTACCAGATTTAAGCTAGTAATTAAGCTTAAGTGTTCATGCAGGTCCCCACTTTTTGTACCCTAAAGTTCAAAGTGGGGGGAAAACCTTGACAGCGGCACTCTGGGTTTTTGGCAGCATTTTGGTGGGGGGGCCTTTCCTCACTCCGGGTCTTCGGTGGCATTTCAGCAGCGGGTCCTTCAGTGCCGCCGAAGACTCGGAGCAAGTGAACGACCTGCTGCCGAAGACCTGGAGCGCCGCCGGGTGCATCATCCCTGCCGGGGCCCCATCAAAACTATTTGAATCAGGCCCCGCAATTCCTAAAGCCGGCCCTGGCAATCTGTACTATAGGGAATGCCCACGAAAGCTTATGCTCAAATAAATTTGCTAGTCTCTAAAATGCCACAAGTACTCTTCATTTTTTTGCTGATACGGACTAACTCGGCAACCACTCTGAAACCAGGAAATAGTGTGATACATTATCTAAGGCTCTGTCAATTTTTAAGAGTGATTATTTTATTTCTTCTTTTTAGATGGTCTGAAAATGAACCTCCATGAGAGCAGAGATTAGCTGTCTATTGAATCTCGATCAGAATCATGTGAATCATGTCTCTAAAAAGGTTGTTTTATTTAAGGCACCATCAAAGATGTGGTAATAAGGTCATTAAGGAGTTGGCACACATTTCACTAGTTCTTCCCATTGTGGAATATACTTCTCAGCTCCTGCAAATGCATTTTTAATTAATGAATTTGAGGCCAGTCAAAGAAAAGCCATTGTATTTATTACAAGTAGGTAGGCCAAACTGAACCAATTATTCAAATCCTGGTGGGCCTGAACTGTGTTTCCCTGGAGGTTATACAGACTGAAAATTATAATTTCAATATAGCTGGTATTGATACAACTACATATATTGACAAACCAACTTATTTCCATGAGGCTGGATTGTAAGATATTGAATTATAAATGTCTTTCTAATTGTTTTGAAGGATTATTTATTTCCTTGGACCACTATGGAATGGATAATTTATTGCCTGACGTGGCTAATTATACTAATCATGTTCATTTTTGGAACTTGTTCAATAGTTATTTACTGTCATCTACTGAATAATCAATTACACTGATAATTGCTTTAAAAATGTTTTATTCTGAGACTGCTTGCTATTTCAGTCAAAATTGGAATTTGGAGTGTAAAAAAATCTTTGGGGTGGGGGGGAAGGCATGGTAATATATCTATATAATATTATTTTTGTCCTTCCTTCCACATTTTCTAATTTTAATATATCTTTGAAACCAGAGCTGCCTATAGTGTTCAAGGTGTGGGCATACCATGGTTTTATATAGTGGCATTGTGATATTTTGTGTCTTCTTATCTACCCCTTTCCTAATGGTTCACTTTTTTGGCCTCCAGGATCTCTCTCCTACCTTTCCCTATGTCATTGGTACCTACATGAACCACAACCACCAGCTCTTCCCCAGCACTACAAATAATTTTTTCTAGCTGTCTTGAGAAGTCTGCAACCTTTGCACCTAGCAGGCAATTGACCACATAGTTCTTCCATTCACCACAACTATCTATATTTTTCATAATTGAATCATCTATTACTATTATCATTCTCTTCCTAATAATTGGGTTTCCTTCCCCTGGGAGAGTATCCTCAGTGCGATACATTTGGAAGCAGGATCCCCAACTTTGGGAGTATTTACATCTGCTCCAGCTTGATTTTCTCCTTCCCCAAGACTTTCTCCTCCTCAACAGCACAGGCTTCAGACGGGTTTGGACTGCTCTGTGTCCTGTAATGTCTTGTCTATGTACCTCTCTGTCTCCCTTAGTTCCTCCAGTTGGGCCGTACTGGTCTCAAGAGACTGTACTCTGTCTCTGAGAGCCATGAGTTGTTTGCACCAAATGCATACACATGCCACCTGCCCACAAGGCAGGTAATAATGCATGTTGCATTCAGCACAATCAACAGCATAGCCACTCTGCTGCTGGACTTCTGCCTGCATTATTTTTACTCTTGCAAGATAGTTTGTTTTTTGGGAGCATTTATTGGCCTACATTTAGAGAATATTTGTTAGGTGTATCTGGCTCTCACCCTCCCTCTCAAAACTCCCATTTGCCAGCTCCTTTGGTCCCTTAGGGGCTGGCTTTTAAACCTTTGTTCCCCCAGAGTTAGCCCCCACCTCTTACTGAGGATCTGACACAAAGTAGGGATCAAAGGATGGCAGGCTAGAGACTCATTAGGAAGCTCTCAGCCTTTTCTAGCAGACCTCTAGGCTCAGTACATAGGCCCCTTTCCTTAACAAACCGCGCCATAAACTTCAAGCAAGAAGGCGCACAAACAAATGAACGTAGTAGAAAGCTAACAAACTCATCCCAAGGGTCACATACTCGTGCCTCCTTCTCCTCAAGAGCTCCCTTGCAAAACTCCCCTATTTGTTGCTCCAGTTTGATAGCTCAATCCACACAGCTTGAGTTAGGTACCTAGGATCCGACCCTATACAACCAATGGGGAGACATTGGTGCTTTATAATGCAATCCACAAAAGCCAGGATGCTAGGCAGGGAGCCTCTTAAGCTAGCCAACAGGGGTATGCACTAAACTCTATGCCTCTCAGAGAGGGAGGCACTTAGGTCTAGGCTTCAGGGAAACTTATGTCTCTGCTAGTGATCCATGCATTGGAACCTGCTGCCAGGAGTCAGGCAATATTAGAGGGCTTTCCTTTCACCCTCTCCCCTGGTTCTTGTCACACCTACAGAAAACAGAAAACCGGAAGTCCAAAGCGCAGGCAATTCAATATTTATTAGGGTTAGTTCCAAGCAAGCATATTCATAGTTCTACATGCCGGCAGAGTCTGTTTCCCAGTGTTTCATTCCTAGCTCTTACATCGCAGAGCATTCACCCTGTGTCCCCCTTCCCAGTTCTGATGCCACAGAGCCTTGCCTGTGTCCCCATTCTCAATTCCCACTTCCTCCTCCCTAGCAGGCCCAAAGAGACTGCAGTGCACATCCCTAGTCACACCACTTACAACTTATGGTCCTGTTCCGTTTTTGAGGGTCATGAGTTGGGGTCTTCGTCCCACCCCTTTTGTACCCCATGGGAGGGGTAAAGAGTAAGGTTATGTTCTGGCCAAGGCCAGGCCTTTCTTCAGCTTTTATCGTTTCGTATGCCTCAACCCAACTTGCCCCTCCTAACTGGTTGCTTGACCTTGCCTTGAAATAAGAAGTTGAGGCAGTCTTTGAGTGAGTGCTCATATATTACATTCCCACCATGCCCAGTAACACTTGAGCTGTATCCCTTACCTTTTCCCATTGGACTAAAAGCCCCATTTGGTTGTGGGAAATTCAAGACACAGTCTCTTTATTGTTCTTCACGCATTAGTATTACACATAAAACCCAAAATTCTATCTCAGGCTGACAAATAAGCCTATATACTAAGAGACAACATGAGCATCCAAGACATTTCATGCAGGGATGAGTTAAACCCCTACCTCACTCCACTCAAAAACAATTGGAGGAAGAAGGGCGGGGGGTGCCACAACCCCAATTATAACTTGGGTTAAAGCTCTTAGCTGGGATGTGGAAGACCCAAGTTCAATTCCTCCCTTCTGAGCCAGAGGAGGAGAGAGGATTTGAACAGGGGTCTTTCTTCTTCTCTGTCGAGGGGGCTGGGGGGAATTGAAGCCATGGGTTAAAAGTTATATGGTCGCTTGAAGGTACCACCTTCTCCTTTGGCCAGATTTTGAATGGGTCCCGACTCAATAGCCATGCTCAGAGGCAACCTGCTGGCTCAGGCTCCATACACAACTCAGGCAAACAAATGCTTATCTTCCCCAGTTCATGAATCGCTCTGGGGGTTAGTGGGGATAGGTGTCTGGATGCCTAGAGCAAGGCAGCTGAATGCATACCCAAAGGCAGAAACACAGGTGCCAAGTGAGTTTCGTTGCCCTGCAGCATTCAATCGGAGTTTTGTGGATCTCAGTGGAACTTAAGATGAGGACTTAGATGACTAAACCTGAGAGTTAAGCACCTAGATGTGTGGTTTAGGCATCTGGGTGCCTTTGTGGATCCTACTCTAAGTGTCTATCTCACATAGGTTTCTAGTAGGATTTTAAAAAGAAGCTATGTACATCCCTAGGCACCTAAATATTTTTGTAAACATGGCCTTTAAATTCCAATAGCTGTAAAAGAGAGGAAACAGCAGGCAAATATTTATTTAAGAAATATACTTATCTGTGCATGGTTGTGAAATACTTTGAAAGAATAAAACATTTCAGCCAAGCCATTGGACATTATCAGTGCTTTGAAAAGTGCATGTATTTGGCTATGTTGCTTTTCTATCAATTTGCTTAAAAGGAGAAAAGGGGAGAGTCAATATGACTGAGAAGTACTAATGATGTAGATAGCAGATGAGTTCCTGTTAAGCTTTTAAACTCTAATCTGAAATAATTGTATGCAAGAAACAGTCATTTCTTCTTCTCTAAGGCATCTCGCTTTTCTCAGCACTTGTCAGACACACCAGCGGTGACTGTAGAAGATATAACTATTTGTTCTTTGGTGATGAAATAAGCTCCTGGTATAAAAATGGTACAGGTTGTTAAGTGACAAGTTTTGCCATTTGTCTCCTTCAAACCTGGCTAATGACCTGTGACAGAAATATCAGAGCACAGTGATAATGAGATACAGGGATATAATATGACATGATTCAGACTTTACACTGAGGGCTTCAGTAATGTGGTTTATCCTCTTCACTGCTGAAGATCGTCGCTGAAAGGGATTTGCTGTCCAAATAAATTAGTTTGGGTGTCATACAATTTACAAAGCTCTAAATGCGTTGGCTGGCCCATTATCTGTAAGAGCTAATCCCAGAATAGTTAACATACATAGCATACTGAAAGGTATCATTAAAAATCATGTTTGATTAAACCTGCCTGTAAAGCAGAGGACTGCTTGATTTGATAGAATGCTTGTGATAAACAGTCATTCTGTGAGATATGCTATGAGGTAACCAGATGACACTGTTCTTGATTTTAGAATATATCTCATTGCATGTTATTTAGTACCTACCACTTTGAGCTTTTCAGCTCTTACAAGCTTACAAAAAAAAAGCAGACATGGTCAGTACCTGAACGAATGGCCTTCCAAAGAAGGTGATGTACTGATGGTTACTGGACTGGTATCTCAATGGGGAGTAACCTTCTGTCTCAGTTCAGCACTTTGTAGGAGGGTACTGGTGTCTCTAGAAGTACCAGACTACATGTTAAGGGATATTTTGTCTATTGTGAGGACTTCTCAGAAATGGGGTAGGGGATTTAACCCCAGTGTTTTTAAATAAGTGTTAAGCTTGCTTCAAATGACACACCTGTCCTATAGCATCCCCTGGTGGTCAGTGTGGCTCTTCTGAGGCCTATCTCAGTCTCTCCTTCACTCAGAGCCCCTTAAAAAAAGTCCACAAAGGCCATATATTCTAATCATTCCCCCTCTGAGGTCCAGCTTTGAAGGACATAAATCCACACCGCATAGAGGTCAAGCATAGGAGTTTATTGCACACAGCGCTGGTGGAGTCTCACCTTGCTTAGTAGGCTCAGAGACACTGTCAATCAATTGATTACAATAGAATATATAGATTTTTCATGGGCAAGGGAAAGTGATGGGGTAGGCAGTTCCACACCCCAAGGTAGGTTTTGCAGCAAGACAAGATAGCACATTAGCCAATGGTTAACAGGTTACATAATGTCTCCGCTCATGGTCTCAAGTTAACATTTAATTAATACTTTGATAAAATGTTATTAGTATAAAATATATATATATTAAATTCTGATTTAGGGTCCACAGGAATGGAGCAACTCCTCTGATTGTCCAACAGATACATTCCTAGGGGTTAAAGCAAAGAAACAGTGAAAGTATATGGCAATAAAGATTGTCTCCTTTATGTCTTAAGGCAGGCATTGGTCCCTGGGAAGAGAGGCGGAAGGATGCCATATCTTATACTGACATGTGCCAACTTTTCATAAACTCAAGATTGGATCTGTGGGAAGAATGTTTCCCTACAGGAGAAACACAATAGGAACAGGGATCCTTTGTTCAATTTGAAACATAGTTATTCAGTTATTGCTTTAACATCTGGCATTTTTACTGACCAAGCATATCTTTAGCAGAGGCAATGTTATCTTGTTTACCTCAGCTTTCTCTTAGCTGATTACTGTTTGCTAGGCCTCTGGTCTCTTGACCAAACTCTGGACTTTGGGTCTGGAAAAGAGCTGGCACAATCCATAGACCAGGTTATTATATAAAATGCATATGAATTTTAACCCTTCAAGCTTACTGAGCCTCTGAACTAAGTCTTTCAAAAACAGAGCTCAGACCTGAAAAGTCTTCATTCTAATTTCTACTGAGGTTTTCCCCTCGTTGACTCAGACCCCACTGGGAGTTTCCTTACACTCCGTAGTGTCAGCAAGCAACTGAAACAACCATCTACAGCTGCTCCCCCTTTTTATAAGGCCCAGGTGTCTTCCCTTAAGCACCTCGGGCAGCAGGTAACCAGTCCAGGTGCACTAGACTGTAGTCACTTTTAAAGGGTCCAATCATCTTGTGACACTAGCCTAATGCCCAATGGTGCTGGAATTAGGGCCGCTGGGGGTGGGTGCTCTGCACCCCCTGGCTTGTAGTAGTAATAACCAAACATCAAATACATGGTTTCCATCAGCACCCCCACAATTAAAAATCATTCCAGCACCTCTGCTAATGCCTGATTTAAATCACAGCATAAATTCTCACCTTCCCATCTCTATCCCTGCTCTGTAATGGCTGCTGCATTCTATTCCAGAGCTGACTGCACTTGAGTAGTTGTGAAATGATTCTGCTATCTGACTATTATAGTGCACCTGGAGATAGTGTGTGTATGATAAGTCTTATTTCAATGCAAATTTAGGCAGATACAGGCAAGGTTTAGGAGCCTGTAATTTGACCTAACTGTTTTCATGTCTGTTTATAAAGCTCTCATAATTCTTTCTATATAGGCATTTTTTCCTAGGGAGATAATGAATGTTCATTTTTCTAGTAAACAAACAAAAATGCAAGCATTCTACCCCCATGTGTTGCCCTATCAGTGTTTTTTGTTCTATACAATAGGCCAGATTCTCAACTGGTGTAAGCCAGCAAAACTCTATTGAAGTCTATTGAGATATGCTGATGTGTGTCATTTGAGACTCTGGCCTCATATTTTACAATACTTAGGCACCAAATTAATGGCAATGTGGTGGGGAATATTAGCCTTAACCTATTTATTTGTGCCATTACCTTACCACAAACATAGACGTTCTAGTTTAATTCACTGGCTGTTTATTCTGTAAAGCAAACAAGTGCAAAAGAAAGAAATGTATATACTGTAGTTTATACACTGTACAAAAATTACTTGAGAAAAAGCATATGCCTATCTCAAGTAACTATGAAATTAATAGGTAAAACAAAACACAACAAAACAACACACACGCGTGTGCAAACTGGTAAACTATATGATAAGCCAAAGCAGCTTCTCAGAATCCTTTCTGGCCGGTTGCACGGTTGCACTGGGATATGTTGTCACCATTCTGGAGTGCAACCCAGACCAGTGAGGGGTTGTCACCATTGCCTCTGTAACCATGGGTGCCTCATAATGCTGTGCTGCTGTAGCTCCTGACCTGGGCCCTCACAACCAGTATACTAGCATGCAGGTCACATCCCGAGTGTCTGTGTATAGCTGCAACGCTGGTTCAGCAGCTTGCCAGCAACACACCAGTCACACTTTGGCTTCCACTAGTCTTGGTTACTATTTGCAGAGTGAGCCCAACACACTTCTCATCCTGGATTTCCCCCAAAACGTGTCCGCTGTCCAGCCCTCTCCTGGACAGATTACATATTGTTTCCTCCCCTGTAAAGAGTCAATATTCAACAGTTTGCTACTTTAACTGGAGTTAAGGAACGGTTTGGCTTAAACATCACCAGATTGGTTTAGATTAAAAATAAAACAAATTTATTATCAAAAGAAGATAGGATTTTACATGCATTCAAGTATAAGAGATAAAGTCAGAAATGGTTACAAGCAAATAAAAGTGAAAGCACACATCTAAAAGTCTAAAACTTAATCTAGCAAGTTCCAGACTTATTTTAAGATAGTATTTCTCACCCACAGTCTTCCAGCAAGATGATGACTGACCCTTTCCTTGGTCAGAATCTCTCCCAGAGGCCCAATGGTGCTAGTGCCTTTGTCGTCTTAGGTGAAAGAGATAACTTTAGGTTTTCTGCCACTTTCTTTTATATCTCAGTTTACCTTCGAAATGGATTCTTCTGAAGGTTACCCCTCAAAATAAAGTTTAACCAAACAATGAGGAAGGCGACATGGAGTCTGGTGGTAGAGGCTCCAATGCTCTTTCTTTCCCCGCTAGTGTTTGCTAAAAATGCAAATTGTTTTGATTCCTGCTATCTCCTCCTCCTACTGTCTCAAGGACCCTGTTTACAGTTTGCAAATTGAGGTAAACACACATTCCTTTGTTTAGGATAGACCTATTCAACAAATTTTGCCCGCAGGGCTGTCTGGTTTTGAACATGTGCTAATAACTTCATACAGGGAGAATTCATAACTTTACATATAAAGTTGCTACATACATTTAACCATGATAATATTGAGCAGTGAGGTATTAGTTTTCAAATATACCTCACAAGGCATATTTTCTACAATGACTATAATAATGGTGTGTAGGGTGTGAATACAGGGGTGCTTTCAGTCACACATATATCTTCTCAGCAGTAAAAAGATTGTTGAAAGGTCTGGAAACACACGAATGGGCATGTCAAGAAAACACTTATATAAACCAGAGTATTTTAAAACATCTTCGAATGCCAAAAACAATTAGTCTTTACTATGAGCAGTCATTTACTATATTTTTATTTTTCAAATCCTTTTTTTTTTTTTTTTTAAGGAAATGCAAATTTAACCCACTGAACAGGTCTCACTCTTTACAGACAGTTCCTGAGTGAACCCTTTGGACTTGATAGATGGTTCCTAAGGTCTTGATCCTTCAGTTGGATCCATCTGGGTGGCTCTTTGTCCCTGCAAGCAGCTCTGTGAAAGTCAATTGGTGCTCCTCCCAGGCACAAGAGTCTGTGGGCATGGGTTCAATTGAAGATTCAGGGCCTAAGCCACTAAAATGAGAAAGGAGGAAAAGAAGTTTCTTCATGCAACAGATGTTTTATTTTAGTTCTATAGAGAAGATCTGTGGGCAGAAAATAGAAAACTTTTCATTTTGTTAGACAGGGGAAGCAAGCAAAAATCATCTAGACTTCATTAAATTGATTGTTTCTGGTGAGTGAAGAACATGTCTTTTTTTTAAAAAAAAACAAACAAACTAGAGTTAAATGTTAAGTAGTGAAAGAAACTAAAACAGTCGGAAGCTTCGGAGTATTATACATGCTGGGTATTGCTGATTGTTCTATTTTATGTGGTAATCCCTGGGAATGGTCAAGTGATAAGAATTGCTTAAAGGAGAGTATTGGACAAATCGTTCTGTATGAGCTGGATTTTTTTAACGTAGAAAGATATGATGTGCTCTGGCCACATTTTTTAAAGAAAAATTGTATGATTGGAAACTGAACTGAACAAAATATGGCTTAAGAATTTATGTACCATGCACTATTCCAGAGGTGCATGCTTATTGAGAGAGAAACCAAAAAGGGCAAAAGGAATTCTGTTGCAAATGAATATCAGTCTGAGTACAAAGCATAAACATTTCAGAACTAGATTTACTGAGACCCAGAATTCCCATTGGTACCCTGTGCAGCACTGTGATGCAGACTGGCAGGCTTTGGCTTTTGTTTCTTATACCAGAACAGGGAATCAAATCAACTAATCACCAAAGAGTGGCTTTCCACCACTTACCCTCCTGGGGATTGGAACTACTGGAGAGAGCAGCAGCACACAGCAAATAGACTGAGTCACCTTAGAGGCTTTTGTAGACTCTCTGTGATTGACTTGGTGAGCACTATAAACTTTCATAAGTTTAGGATGCAAATTGCTCAAGTTGCTAAAAACCGTTTTTTTATGGCAGCAGCTATGTAAAATTGAGTGAGACTGGTGAATTTCACAAATAGAAACAGGAAGACTTCACTTCAAATCCAAATAAATCATAAACATGATCATGCAAAGCAAGATACATATAACAAAACACCCCCAAGGTTGACATACTAATAACTTTACAGAGACCATTAGAAATATACATGAAGAGCCTAATAAGTGGAGAGCACCATAAGTGGGCTTGATAGTACTAAGGCCTCCACCATTCTGTCACCCCAGATATCCCAACTAACTGTTGGCCTGACAGTCTTTCAGATCCTTTCCCTTTGCATCCCCCACACATCTGGGACCATATTTAAACTAAGTCTCAGCCCTCTGCCTATGTGTGATATTCTGGGGAGCTGTCATTAGGCTGCTAGCTTAACTTATTTGCATCACTTCATTTCCCAATAGTTTTGATACATAAATAGGGTTGCCAGGTGTCCACATTTCAACCAGAATGCCCAGCTGAAAAGGGATCTGGGCAGCACCGCCGAGCGGGCCATTAAAAGTCCAGTCAGCAGTGCTGTGGGACTAAGGCAGACTAGTCCACACCTGTCCTGGCACCACACTGTGGCTCCTAGGCAGGGGGGCCACAGGGCTCTGCACGCTGCCCGAGCACTGGGTCCACACTCCCATTGGTTGGTTCCCGGCCAATGGAAGCTGGGGGGCAATGCCTGTGGGGTACAGCAGTGCACAGAGCCTCCTTGCCCCACTACCTAGGAATCAGACCTGCTGCCACTTCCAGGGCACAGTGCAGTGCCAGGGCAGGCAGGCAGGCCTTAGCCCTGTTGTGCCACTGACTGGGAACTGCTCGAGGTAAGCCTTTGCCCCAACACCCTGCCCCAGCCCTGAACTCCCCACCCCCCCCAAAACCTGAAGCTCCTTCCTTCACCCCAAAGCCCTTATCCCCAGCCCCACCCTAGAACCCACAACCCCAGTTGGGGTCTTCACCTTCTCCTGCACCCTTGCCCCAGCCCAGTGAAAGTGATTGAGAGTGGGGGAGAGTGAGCCACCAAAGGAGAGTGAATGTAGTGAGTTGGGGCAGGGTCTTGGGGATGGGGTGGAGCAGGGGTGGGGCCTCAGGAAGGGGCAGGCTAGGATGTTTGGTTTTTTGCCATTAGAAAGTTGGCAACCCTATACATAAATATGGTTTCTCCATGGTTATATGTACCTAGAAATCAATTCGTTTAAGCTACATTGTTATTATGTGGTTGTTTATCACAAGATACATATGGCAAAAGCTCCTACAACCCGAGGTCAAATACTTATGCGTATTTCTGGGACATGCCTGGCCTTGCTAGTGCTAACCACTATACTTTGCTAGACCTTAATTAAGCTTATTGCAAAGCCTATTTTATTTTATTGTTCTGTTCCCTGCTTGCATTATAGTTTCTTAAGCAGCTCAGTTTATTTTAATATACAGATTACCATTTATTCTCAGGTATGGACCTCCCAAGATCAGTCAGAGTCCAAGGGCAAAAGCCCCTTGACCTGTGCCTGTGTAGATCTTTTCCCTCATAGCGTGCCTGTGGTAAGTGTCCCTGCCTGCAGGTATATGGGATCTTGGGGAGCAATTACCACACAGGTGGGGTGCCAATTAATTTCTTTAAAAAGGAAGTGGTGGGAATTTAACAATGAAATGCAATGGGATGGGGTGTATAAGGTGTTTACAATAGACAATGATGGGGGGGTTCTTCTTATTGAACAGTGTAGGGAGTTTTAACAGTGGGGTACAGTAAGCGGGGTTCAGCACAATGGGATACAGTACAGTCAATAAGCAACTCAACTTTATATAGGACCAACTCTAGATACAGTGTGGAATGCAAAATGTACCCAAAAGAAAATGCAGAATAAAATGGTAGCTTCTATATAAAAATGGTATACAAAGTATATTAGAAAAATGGAGGCAACTAATGGGGTGTTATAACCACAAGTAAAATGTGAGTCACAGTGCAATAATACAATATGTGTTATATGTAAAATTATGCAATGTAGAAAATGACTGACTTAATTTGTGAGGCTGTGATAGCAAGAGTGTACCTAAAAGCTGGGTCAAAAAGCGGGAGGGGGGAGGGGAGTGAGTGATTAGTGGTATCTGACGAGAGGAGAGCGCAGCTGAAAGCAGCGAGAGACTTTGAAGCCCAGAGCAGTCTTCAGGAGCCTGCAGGCTGGAGGTTCAGGAGACAAGAGCAGCTGGAGCACACTTAAGGGGAGTCTGGGAGCAGCAAGAGGGGAGGGCGCTGAACGTGTAAGCGATGGGAAGGCACATGGAGAATGGGGGAGATGGCTGAGGGAAGAAGCAGGTTGCAGCAGCGGAGAGCACTTCAGGGAAGTTGCAAAGCAGCTGGGTGAAGACAAACGGAGCAGTGTGATGGTGATCTTCAGTAGGGGAGGGGCAGCAGAGGAGCGGGGGCACGAACACAGGGGATACAGGGAGAGGCAGTAGAGAGGTGTAAAGAAGGGCTAGAGGGACACACAAAAAAAAGGAAAGAAGCGGCAAAGGGTTTGGGAAGTTATACGGGGGCGGGGGGAAGCAGCAAGGGGTTACAAGAGGGAGACATGGAGAAGTACACAGAGGGGGAGATTGGAGCGGGGGAAAAACAGACATGGGAAAGTTCAGGGAGAGATTGGGACAGCGGGAAAACGAATTCAAGCAGTAAAAACCTTATCTATCCTCTAACTTAGTTAAACTTATATACATTACAAGCAGCTTATACAAAGTAATAAAACAGGTACAGAATACAACCAGGCAATGGCTTTTTTTAAAATCTATCTTAATCAATGACTAGGCAAAACAACAAATATCACAATTCTAAGCAAACTATAACAAGCAACTATACAGAGCAACAAAACAGCAAACTATAACAAGGCAGGTGAAACTTACAAGCTCTACAATCTTAGCAAACTATGACTTATTAAACTAAAAAGCAAAACCTACAGTGCACCTTATGCTATGGGGAAGTCACAGAGGGCAGAGTGGTATGTGCCCAGGATACAGCTCCCAAGGCAGCCCCCAAGGAAGCCAAGGGATGGTGGCTGTAGCAGTGGATACAGCTGAAAGCAGGGAGCAGAGTTTAGCGGGCACAAGCTTATTTTTAGCAGCAAAGCAAGGCGGAGTTTGAGAGGTTTTAAGACACAGACCAAGGTTTAGCTTGAGTCTGTGTGCTAGGGAAACAGAGCCAGCAGCTAAAGTAATAAAATAAAAGTATAGAAAGTTTCACAGAGGGATTCTTACCAGTCCCCAAGGCAGCAGCAAAGGCAGAAGCAGCAGCAGCATCAGAAGAAGCAAGGAGGGCTCCGTACGGTCTCGATAATCAGGAGATCTCTCAGGCAGCAATTCGTTCTTCGTGGGGAGGGTGTTAAAAACCGGGGGTATGCTCAAAAATAAAATGAGAGTGGAGAAAGGACCCCCAAAAACCCCTGGCTGATCAGACCAGGCAGCAATGCAGGAACCTTTCTGATGTTTGTTTCAAAAATGTCTGTTTTTAAAGGCAAACTTAGGCAGTTTCCCACCAGTGATCCTGATAGGCTCCCTCTGTCACAGGGGAGGAGGCACAGGGAAAAAGTGCAGGTGAGCACAGAGACATGCCTGGGCAGAGTCCTGTGCAATAGGTGACTCAAAAGCACATGAGGCCTATGACTCATGCCAAGATCTTAAAAACACAATAGGTCTTGCAGCTCTGGACATTGCCTGCCCTACACCGAGCCCAAGTTTAACAAGGTGATAACAGGACTAACCCTTTGAACAGGGCAGTGGTCCCACTTAGCACGCAGCACAAGTGGCCATCCCTTTGAGAAGGGCAATGGCTCTTGGTAAACAACTTAAGGGGCCCTCCCTTTAAGAAGGGCAGTGGCCCTGGTAAACAACAGCCAGGGAGGGGCAGTCACAGGAGGAGAACAAAAACAAAATGGAGTATGGGGACAGCTGTAAGAAACAAAATGGAATAGGGGGATAGCTGTAACAGAGAGTAAGAAACAAAAATAGTGCCATGGGTTGAATTTTGCATGACTGTGTTTATAATCCATGTATTAATATTCAGTTGAAGTTACACTTGGCCAAATGATCACATGTCCTGCCTATTTTGTTATAAGTGTAAATGTATTTGTTGGTGTTTTTAACAAGCTCCTGCAGACAACCAGGAAATCTTGCTTCCTTTTGAACCTTTGTGTCAAAGCCCACGTCCAGACTAACCCGCGGCATCGGCGGGTTAAAATCTATTGCTCGGGGATCGATATATCGCGTCTAGTCTGGACGCGGTGTATCGATCCCCGAGCACGCTTATATCGATTCCGGAACTCCATCAACCCGAACGGAGTTCCGGAATCGACACGGAGAGCCGCGGACATCAATGCTGCGCCGTCCAGACTGGTGAGTACCTCAATTTTAGAAATTCGACTTCAGCTACGTTATTCCCGTAGCTGAAGTTGCGTATCTAAAATCGATTTTAATACCTAGTCTGGACGTGGCCAAAGAGAAACGGTGTGGTCCTGTGTCTGAGATCTGTCCTGTTCTCATGCTCTCTCTCTGATACCTCTTTGGTGGCCACCTGGCAGCATCCAGATAATGATGTATAAAGAGGTGGAAGCAGGAACTTTTTTGCACTCCAATAAAAATTTTACTCTTAGTTGAAACAAAAACAAAACCCCAAAACCTTTCATGCATTGTCAGTTCTTTTAAAGACTACAGATACAAAAGATCTGCTATTAAATGCTGTCTGAAAAAGAGTCACTCTGATGACCTGCCAGGATAATCTGCTGTCTTGTCACATAACCTGTATTATGGCTTCATGTTCTCACAGACAGTACTTGGAAGGGACCCACTTAAATATTCAAAGCAGATAAACCTGACCCTTTCAGCCACAATGATTACCTGTTCTTCTGAGATAACTCAGCAAGTGACTGAATAACAGAGGCCAAACCGGAGAATCAATTCTGGACTAATGAGCCTGATAGCCTATCAGGGAAGCAAATAGCACACAAAATTGGTGAGGTTAAAGGCAATATTAATCTACTAACAAGGTAAAGGGAACAACTGCTTTTGACCCTGTAAATGCTTTATACTCTTCATGTTGGTTTGGGTTTCCTTGCCCTTTACTTTGCTTAACTGCTTTTGCTCTTGAAAGTTTATGAAATAACAGGGGTTGTTCATTAGACACACTGTCCTCAGGGGCAGCTCCAGGCCCCAAGTGCGTACTTGGGGTGGCATGCCGCGGGGGGTGCTCTGCCGGTCGCTGGGAGGACGGCAGGCAGGGTGCCTTCAGCGGCATGCCTGCGGAGGGTCCGCTGGTCCCGTGGCTACGGTGGACCTCCAGTGGACCCCGAAGCCATGGGACCAGCGGACCCTCCGCAGGCACGGCTGCGGGAGGTCCACCGAAGCCGCAGGACCAGCGGACCCTCCGCACGCAGAGCGCCCCTCGCAGCATGACGCCGTGTTTAGGGTGGCGAAATGTCTAGAGCAGCCCCTGACTGTCCTTCCTTTCCTCACTAATGTCCTGCATTCAGCCCTCTCCAGTAGCCAAAGGAGGTTTTTTTCCCCAAGTGTGTTGTCTAGGGGTAGATGGGAGGAAGGCACTAATGTTCTTTACATTGTCAACTGAATTTAATAGCTAGTGAAACATACCTATGTACAAATCAGTACGCATGAACCAGTCCACTAGGAGCAACTGCATCCATGCAAAATAGGCAAAAACACTGTCTGAAAGTATTTTTTCCTCCATACTGTGGTAAATAAAAAGAACATTGTAGATTCTTCTGTGACCACAAGACTGTTTCAGTAATAAGTGAACAGTTGCTAATTGACCCCTCTAAAACTTCCGTGATCAGTGAATCAGAATCATGTGCGTTTGTGGTGGATGGGATTACCTGCTTGTGATGGGATCCCCAGGGTACAACTGGGAACTGTGGGACTGCTGTGCCCCCTTAACTCTCCAGTCCGGGCTGTCTCTCACAATGGTTTGCTAGGACAAGCAGCGAGCCCCTCCAGGCGCTGCAATCATTCGGCCATCAGCTAGTGGAGATTCTCACCCAGAGAAATTGCATAAATGCTCTCTCTGCTACTCATGAATCATACAGAAAGAGGCACCATCCATTCATCCCAGCCTTCCACCCCAGAAATATACTGTCTTACACAGCTCAAGACTCCGTGGGACAATGCAAACTCATTAATTAGTTCACTCCTTTGTCAAAGGGGTAAAAAACAAGGGTGATGTCATGGTAAGTCTACTACAGACCGCCAAACCAGGAAGCACGGGCAGCAAGTTATGTGGGCCTGTGGTGCCTGGGGTCCAGCAATATTCAGGGCCCGAGGGCCTAGCTCAGGGTGACCAGATGTCCCAATTTTATAGGGACAGTCCTGATTTTTGGGTCTTTTTCTTATATAGGCTCCTATTACCCTCCACCCCCATTCTGATTTTTCACATTTGCTGTCTGGTCACCTTAGCCCAGCTCCACCAATGTTTGGGGCCAGGTCTCTGCCCTGGCCCCGCCTGCTGTCCCTGCTCACCTCCCCTGTGCCCCGGAGCCTGCAGCTCATGCTGACTCTGCTCTGCCAGCTCCTGGCATCAACTGCTGCTTCAGGGTCCTAGTGCCCACTTCACCAGTGGCAGGGCAGGCTGCTCTTACTCTGCCCTTCCACCACAGACCCTTCCCTTTTCCGGTGGGAGCCTACACTGGTACAGGGGGTCCCCCACCCGCAGTCATCATTCCTGCCCCATGCTGGACAAGGGACAGGCCCACCCTCAGTGAAGCTACAGTGAGGGGCAGCAGCAGGGGAGTAGGCGCACATGTGATGGAAGCCCCCCCCCCCGGCATCCACCACAGGGGAGGTGAGGGGGCTTCTTGGACCTGAGAGGGGCCCTAGGAGCATATGCAATGACAGTGGTGAGGGCGCCCCAGCCCCCAGAGCTTACTGCTACTGGTGGGGAGAGGCCTGGGTGGAGGCCTCCTTTCTGGCCCCAGTCCCAGGGCAACCTGCCTGCACCCCAAACTCCTCGGGCCTAGCTCTGCCCCATCCCAGAGTCTGCACCTCCAGTCAGAGCCTTCACCCCTTGCACCCCAACCCTCTGCCCCCAGCCCTGAGCCTTTCCAGTGCCCCAAACCCTTTCTCCCCAGCCCCAGACAGAGCTCACATCCCCCCACCCCTATGCTCTGCCCTAGCCCTCTGACACCCCAAACCCCTCACCCCAGCCCCACCCCACAGCCTTCACCGTGCACCCCCTTCTATCCCCAAACTCCCTCCGAGATCCTGCACCCTTCCCCTTCCCACACAAACCCCTCCTGCCCCCAAACTCCCTCCCAGAGCTTGCACCCCCACCCCCTGTCCCAACCCGGACCTTGAACTCAGAACCCAAACTCCATCCCACAGCCTGCACCCCAGACCCTCTCCCCCACCCAAACTCCATCCCAGAGCATTAGGCAGTTGGGGGTGGATTTTGGAGGGGCAGAGTTTGGTGGGGGTGGGTATTGGGCACCACTAAAATTTCTACAATCCTGCCACCCCTGCCAGAAGAAGAGGAGGAAGAGGCTTTTTTTTTTAACTACTAACAAAATCATCCAAAGCACAGGACTTTGTGGTGATTTGGGACTTCAACTACCCAGACATCTGTTGGGAAAATAACACAATGGGGCACAGATTATCCAACAAGTTCCTGGAATGTATTGGAGACAATTTTTTATTCAGAAGGTGGAGAAAGCTACTGTTAAGAATTTGAAGGTGGAAGGCAACTTGGGTGAAAGTGATCATAAAATGATAGAGTTCATGATTCTAAGGAATGGTAGGAGGGAGAACAGCATAATAAAGACAATGGATTTCAAGAAGGCAGACTTTAGCAAACTCCGGGAGGTGGTAAGTAAAATCACATGGGAAGCAAGTCTAAGGGGAAAACAATTGAAGACAGTCGGCAATTTTTCAAAGAGCTGTTATTAAGGGCACAAGAGCAAACTATCCCACTGCATTGGAAAGATAGGAAGTATGGCTTAACCAGGAGATCTTCAATGATCTAAAACTAGAAATTAAAAAATGATCTAAAACTAAAATTAGAAAAGCCAAGGCACAAAATGATGTAAAACTAGCTGGGGACATGAAAGGAAACAAGAAAACATTCTAGAAGAAGACCAAGGACAGGCTAGGCCCATTACTCAGTGAGTGGGAAAAAACAATAACAGAAAATGTGGAAATGGCAGAGGTGCTTAATGACTTTTGTTTCAGTTTTCATCAAGAAAGTTGGTGGTGATTGGATGTCTAACATAATGAATGCCAGTGAAAATGAAGTAGGATCAGAGTCTAAAATAGGGAAAGAACAAGTCAAAAATTACTTAGACAAGTTAGATGTTTTCAAATCACCAGGGCCTAATGAAATGTATCCTGGAATACTCAAGGAGCTGGTTGAGGAGATATCTGAGCCATTAGCAATTATCTTCGAAAAGTCATGGAAGACGGGAGACATCCCAGAAGACTGAAAAAGGGCAAATATACTGCCCATCTATAAAAAGGGAAATAATGACAACCCGGAGAATTGTCCGGTCAGCGTAACTTCTACCCGGAGAGATAATGGAGCGAATATTAAGCAATCAGTTTGCAAACACCTAGAAGATAATAAGGTGAAAATAACAGTCAGCATGGATATGTCAAGAACAAATCATGTCAAACCAACCTGATCGTTTTCTTTGGCAGGGTAAACAAGCCCTGTGGATAGGGAGGAAGAGGTAGATGTGGTATATCTTGACTTTAGTAAGGCTTTTGATACTGTCTCACATGACCTTCTCATAAACAAACTAGGGAAATACAACCTAGATGGAGATACTATAAGGTGGGTGCATAACTGGTTGGAATACTGTTCCCAGAGAGTAGTTATCAGTGGTTCACAGTCATGCTGAAAGGTCATAATGAGCGGGGTCCTGCAGAGAGAGGTTCTGAGTCCGGTTCTGTTCAATATCTTCATCAATGATTTAAATAATGGCATAGAGAGTACACTAATAAAGTTTGCATATGATACTGAGCTGCGATGGGTTGCAAGTGCTTTGGAGGATAGGATTAAAATTCAAAATCATCTGGACAAACTGGAGAAATGGTCAGAAGTAAATAGGATAAAATTCAATAGGACAAATGCAAAATACTCCACAGTTTTCATGTATATAAAAGGTGGTTACAAAGAGAAGGGAGAAAAAAATGTTTTTAACCTCTAAGAATAGGACAAGAAGCAATAGGCTTAAATTGTAGCAAGGGCGGTTTAGGTTGGACATTAGGAAAAGCTTTCTAACTGTCAGAATGGTTAAGCACAGGAATAAATTGCCTAGGGAGATCATGGAATCTCCATCATTGGGGATTTTTAAGAACAAGTTGGACAAACACCTGTCAGGGATGGTCTAGATAATACTTAGTCCTGCCTCAATTGCAGGGGACTGGACTAGATGACCTCTTGAGGTCCCTTCCAGTCCTATGATTCTATGAAAGGAAAGTGGATGTGCACCAACCTTTGTAATCTGGGCTAAGATTCCTCAAGCACTTCAACCAAAAATAAATCTGTTTTATATTTTTACCTAAAACAGTGTAGTCACTACAGAAAGATAGATTTTAAGTGAGTATAAATAGCAGGCATAGAGATCAAAGCTGATTATATAAGAAATCAAAATAAATTTGCAGTCTAAATTCTACAGACTAAGCAAGATTTGAATCAAGCAGTCTCTCACCCTAATAAATGTTATAGGTAGTTCAGAATTCTCAGTACTCAGGCTGGATTCCCTTCCTAGTCTGGACTAATCTCCCCAGTTCAAAGTCTTTGTCTTCTTAATGATCTTCCAGGTGTGAGATGTAGGAGGAGAGACCAGGTGATGATGTTAATGTCTCTCTTACTCTTCCAGCTGCTAAAAGATCCTGGCTGTGATGTGGGGTTTATTTAGTTCTTACTAAATATGTGTCCTGTAAGGAGTCTTTGTGATGATCAGTGGGAGAGTGGATTCCCTTCAATGGCCCATCAACACATGTCTGGCTGGTCCTGATGTAAATCTGTCTTACTAGGTGTTCCTTTGTTACCACTGAAAGGCTGGATGTGGGCATTTCCCAACCTCACAACATATATCAGTAAAACACACATAGGAATACTTCATATCTTCACATATAATGATAGTACATACAATTCAACAGGATATTTTAAAATGATTCTTCACAAGGCATACTTTGTACAAAAAATATCATCATCATATCACAGCGGTGAATAGAAGAATTCCAGAGTGCTATTTTGAGGTACAGTGTCACACTCCCTTTACCTACAGGTTCTGGTAACTGGTGTCCATGACAATGTTCTGATGGGCTATGAGATGGAGAGTTTGGATAATGATCGTTGTCACGCTCAGGCAGAGTACACTCCACTGAACAAACAGACCCCAGCAATTTGGGGGCCACCTAATGCTTGGGGAGAGGAGATAAGGTGTCACTATCTCAATTCTCTATTTGGGTAGAGTGAATGCAAGATTATATATTTCTGATCAAATTTGCCAATCTTTGGATGAGTGCTAAAAGCAGGACTAGCAAAATTCTGGAACTATATCCAGTGGCCATTTGTTTCCTTTACTGCTGCAGAAAAAAAGCTCAGCCTGCTTGCTTTTCACTGCAAATGATCATCTTCTAATACCCAAAAAAATAAATTTTAGCACCTGCATCTCTGAGCTCCTGGCAGTACTTTCTTCCACATCTGAGGATCCTCTATTCACCTGGATGAAGGATGAGTGGTTTTCTTGTGGGATTAAAACTAATATCATTGTCACTAATCTGTATTCAACTACATTTTCTCATGATAAAGGAAGAAACACTAACCATTGTCCTTTCCATCTGTGGTTGTCTCAGGTGCCTGATTCATAGTTTTCTGTCCAGGACTGCCCAGAGGGGGAGGAAAGTGGGGCAATTGGCCCCGGGCCCCGCAAGATGCGTCCCCACGAGAATATAGTATTCTATAGTATTGCAACTTTTTTTTATGGAAGGGGTCCCCAAAATTGCTTTGCCCTAGGCCCCTTGAATCCTGTGGGCGGCCTTGTTTCTGCCTCAGGGACCCATCTTGCACTCAGACATTTGCAAAGCTGGAATGAAGACAATTGGATAGTTCTATTCAGGCAAAACTCCTATCTATCTATTGATATGGCCCCCATAACTGCTGAATCTGAGTTAGGAGTGGAGGAATTGAACCCTGGGTGGCTCTCAGTTTTTACTATCTTATGGCAGCTTGAAGGTTTACGTCAAATGAGATAAGTGGTTTCTGTCTAGTGCTCAGTAAATAAATGTGCACATTAGAAAACCACCCATGGTACTGACTGGTACCCTTCTTGAGTGTCAGCAGTGATTACAAGAATTGGATGGGTATGGAGATGAGGGATGGCTGGAAAATAAGAATTCCATTCTGATGTTTTGACATTTTTCTGTTCTGATGCAGAATGCAAGTGAGATTTCTTAACATTTTTCAGGGAAAAAATGAGACACTGCCCCCACCCCCCAACCCCTCATAATAAGCAAGAACCTAGTGATTAGGGCACTCACTTTGGTCTAATTTCAGTAATGCGGTTTAGTGTGGGGGTGCAAGGAAGTATTGTGGCCTGTGATATACTGGAGGTCAGATTAGATGACTTGGTCATCCCATAGACTCATAGACTCTAGGACTGAAAGGGACTTCGAGAGGTCATCAAGTCCAGTCGCCTGCCCTCATGGCAGGACCAAATACTGTCTAGACCATCCCTAATAGACATTTATCTAACCTACTCTTAAATATATCCAGAGATGGTGTTATAACCTTAGTCCCAGATTTGGACCTTAGCGTCCAAAATATGGGGGTTAGCATGAAAACCTCCAAGCTTAGCTACCAGCTTGGACCTGGTACTTGCTGCCACCACCCAAAAAATTTAGAGTGTTTTGGGGCACTCTGGTCCCCCTGAAAAACTTTCCCTGGGGACCCCAAGACCCAAATCCCTTGAGTCTCACAACAAAGGGAAATAATCCTTTTTCCCTTCCCCCCTCCAGGTGCTCCTGGAGAGATACACAGACACAAGCTCTGTGAATCCAAACAGAGTGACTCCCCCTCTCCGTTCCCGGTCCTGGAAACAAAAAGGACTTTCCTATTCCCCCAGAGGGAATGCAAAATCAGGCTAGCCAATTCAACACACACCGATCTCCCCTGATTTCTTCCTCCCACCAATTCCCTGGTGAGTACAGACTCAATTTCCCTGAAGTAAAGAAAAACTCCAACAGGTCTTAAAAGAAAGCTTTATAAAAAAAGAAAGAAAAATACATACAAATGTTCTCTCTGTATTAAGGTGACACAATACAGGGCAATTTCTTAAAAGAATATTGAATAAACAGCCTTATTCAAAAAGAATACAAATCAAAGCACTCCAGCACTTATATTCATGCAAATACCAAAGAAAAGAAACCATATAACTTACTATCTGATCTCTTTGTCCTTATACTTAGAAACAGAAGATTAGAAAACAGAACTACTTCTCCAAAGCTCAGAGAAAGCAGGCAGACAGAAAACAAAGACCTCGGACACAAAATTCCCTCCACCCAAAGTTGAAAAAATCCGGTTTCCTGATTGGTCCTCTGGTCAAGTGCTTCAGGTGAAAGAGACATTAACCCTTAGCTATCTGTTTATGACAGATGGAGATTCCACAACTTCCCTAGGCAATCTATTCCAGTGTTTAACTACGCTGACAGTTAGGAACTTTTTCCTAATGTCCAACCTAAATCTCCCTTGCTGCAGTTTAAGCCCATTGCTTCTTGTTCTATCATTGGAGGCTAAGGTGAACAAGTTTTCTCCCTCCTCCTGATGACACCCTTTTAGATACCTGAAAACTGCTATCAGGTCCCCTCTCAGTCTTCTCTTTTCCAAACTAAACAAACCCAATTCCTTCAGCCTTCCTTCATAGGTCATGTTCTCAAGACCTTTCATCATTCTTGTTGCTCTTCTCTGGACCCTCTCCAATTTCTCCACATCTTTCTTGAAATGCGGTGCCCAGAACTGGACACAATACTCCAGCTGAGGCCTAACCAACGCAGAGTAAAGCGGAAGAATGACTTCTCGTGTCTTGTTTACAACACACCTGTTCATGCATCCCAGAATCATGTTTGCTTTTTTTGCAACAGTATCACACTGTTGACTCATATTAAGCTTGTGGTCCACTATGACCCCTAGATCTCTTTCTGCCATACTCCTTCCTAGACAGTCTCTTCCCATTCTGTATGTGTGAAACTGATTGTTCCTTCCTAGGTGGAGCACTTTGCATTTATCTTTATTGAACTTCATCCTGTTTACCTCAGACCATTTCTCCAATTTGTCCAGATCATTTTGAATTTTGACCCTGTCTTCCAAAGCAGTTGCAATCCCTCCTAGTTTGGTATCGTCCGCAAACTTAATAAGCGTACTTTCTATGCCAACATCTAAATCGTTGATGAAGATATTGAACAGAACCGGTCCCAAAACAGACCCCTGCGGAACCCCACTTGTTATACCTTTCCAGCAGGATTGGGAGCCATTAACAACTACTCTCTGAGTACGGTTATCCAGCCAGTTATGCACCCACCTTATAGTAGCCCCATCTAAATTGTACTTTCATAGTTTATCTATAAGAATATCATGCGAGACCGTATCAAATGCCTTACTAAAGTCTAGGTATATCACATCCACCGCTTCTCCCTTATCCACAAGGCTCGTTATCCTATCAAAGAACGCTATCAGATTAGTTTGACACGATTTGTTCTTTACAAATCCATGCTGGCTATTCCCTATCACCTTACCACCTTCCAAGTGTTTGCAGATAATTTCTTTGATTACTTGCTCCATTATCTTCCCTGGCACAGAAGTTAAACTAACTGGTCTGTAGTTTCCTGGGTTGTTTTTATTTCCCTTTTTATAGATGGGCACTATATTTGCCCCCTTCCAGTCTTCTGGAATCTCCCCCGTCTCCCATGATTTCCCAAAGATAATAGCTAGAGGCTCAGATACCTCTTCTATTAACTCCTTGAGTATTCTAGGATGCATTTCATCAGGCCCCGGTGACTTGCAGGCATCTAACTTTTATAAGTGATTTTTTACTTGCTCTTTTTTTATTTTATCTTCTAAACCTACCCTCTTCCTGTAAGCATTCACTATACTAGACATTCCTTCAGACTTCTCAGTGAAGACCGAAACAAAGAAGTCATTAAGCATCTCTGCCATTTCCAAGTCTCCCGTTACTGTTTCCCGCTCCTCATTGAGCAGTGGGCCTACCATCTGGCATTAGACTGTATGACTCTGTGTGAGAGACCCAGATTCTAGTCACTGCTCTGCCTAATTTAGAGCAGAGATTTGAGCCAGGAGGGGTGTCTCATATCTTAAGTGAGTGCCCTAACCACTGAATGATTCACAATTTGGGCAAGTGTATGTGGAGATGTCTCTCTCCATCCTGGACCTCAGAAACCTTCTTGATGAATCACCATTTTCTGATAAACATTTAGTCAAATTCCTTGACCAGCTCTAAGGGACATTAAACTAGTCTTTGACCTTGAGATGTGATCCCCTTATATTATGGATGGTGGACCAATGTAAGAAAGTTTGTGCTCTTATTATGCAGGCTGTGTATGTTCTGTGCCTCTAGGAGAGTGCTCCAGTGCTGTCAATCCAGCACCTTTCATGACTATTAAATTCCCAGAATTGTTCTTTAAAGATACAGATAAGAAACTGTGTGACTCACACATTTTGAAAAATTCATAGTTGCAAGACTGAGAGAGACAATTTGCCAACTTTCTAGTATGTTCACATAAAAAGTTGTTAAACAAATGACAATTTACGAATTCCCTCAGATTTTTTTTTGTTTCCTTGCTCTCCATTTTACCCTGTAGAGATGCTGAGACATCTAAGAATGATGTGCTCAGTCTAATCTAACTTCAGAACAAAAATGTTGAAGATTTCAAATAACTTACCACACAATGATGATAGAAAGTTACAGAGACAATGCTGTCGTACACGAAGAGCCTCTTGGGAGCTGCCCATCAGAGTAAAGGATGTTCAATTATTACCTTGCAGGATCACGATTGTAACGTTTGAGTTCAATGCAGTTTTTAAAAACACTTATGAAACTATGTAGTGCTCGAGGCGGTACTGTGTAAGGAGAACAGCAGCGCAATAATGGTGATAGATGGATTGGTGGTGTCTGATCAAGACACTCTGAATAAGCAACAAACATAAAACTTCAGTGGCTGTGGCATGCCAGACTCTCTTTATTGTCTGCTTGGGGTCAGTTGGTACAAAATACATTTTTTTTTCTTTTCTGGGGCAGTCAACAGTTTAGAGACACATAATTCTCTCAATCTCCAGCCAAATGTCACCTGCATCTCTCCAACACTGTACAATTTATGACATAAATGTTTCCCCAAAGACATATTTAATCCTTCACAGCTGAGTGAACCAAGGCACTGTGGGCCTGATCTGATTACATCTTTAATGTTACAGCTCTTTGCAGCTGAGCCAGGAACCTTCTGCCTGCTTTGCTGATGCAGCCATTCAGTATCGCTAAATGCAACTGGAAGGGATTTTAATACAGTGCAAAATCCCTACCTGCAATTTTTATTTAGACTTTATTAATATTTTAATGATTTTGGGAGAGGGTTCTGAAAATCACTTCAAAAACAAAATTCTTAGATGGAATTAATCTCACAAAAGCCCATTTCATGATAACTAACCATTGGCCATGTAACTAGCCCCATGTAACATTTGACAGACAGGAATTATGACTTTTCTGTAGTCAGTGTGCACTTGCTTATGTCTAATCGTGTCTACAAATTGACTGTTTCAGTTATTGTCTGATTACAACTGATCACAAGGAACAGAGACACTTCCTTAAAAATGACTGATCTTTCTGTCTCCCTGTGTCTCAAAAATGTACATTTAAACTCACAAAACCATAGCTTGACCTCTTAACTTGTACCAGAAACTGACTATCCCCCTCGCCCTAGGAGAGAGGAGTCTAAAAATGACATGAAGTTATCTATGCCCCATGGCAAGGTCAAGTCCAGGACCTTGCACAAAGACATGTTTTTAACACTGGAGCATGGAGCACAGCATCAGGGAGTAAGTTACACTTCCCTGATTGTCATGATGCAGGTACACTGGCCCTGGCCTGTTGGTGTAAACAGAAGCAGCTTATCAGCTGCACATTTGTGCCAACTGGCTAAGGTCCCTACAGGACCATATACCAGTTTTGAATTTGTGGAGGGTAGGTGCGCTCTGCCTGCCCACAAAATACACCCTCCTGCCTCCAAGGCCAGGATGGGGGCAATTGGTGTAGAAGCGGTTTGAGAGCTCAGAGTATCCCTACCCTACAAAAGGAAAATTATTAGCAGGCCTGGTGGGGACAGATTTCAGCTGTCTGCACTGCCTGAGTGGCACAGATTGGCTTAAGAGAGTCCTAACAGGAGAGAATCTGAGCCTTTAATTTTTCATGAAACATCTGCTATTTACAGAGGGATTCATTTCAATATACTGCATGTATTCTGGTTCAGGTATGTCACTTCATCCAGCTGGTGGAGGTGAAAGTCAGAGGTTTACAGAGATATTCCAATGCAGATATTGATGGATTGGATGATGCAATTTTTGAATACGTTAGCAAGTCATCTCTGCTGAACTAGCTTCAATTTTATTTCAAGATACAAGCAAAATTAATTTGGGAAGCTCTCATCTCAATCCCAAGATAAGACTTGTCCTCAACACAAAATCACAACACAATTTAGTAGTTTTGGCAGTTTTTGCTCAAAAGAGCCTGAAATACAGGGATGCTGCAGGTCAGAGTGAAGTGCATTGGCAGTGTATGAGGAAAACATGCTCAGGTCCTGCCTTTAGCCAGAGCTATGAGTGGACAGGTCACAAAAATTGGAGGAAAGTCCACAGACCTGACCAAAAGAATAAGGGGCTCTCCATTTAGCAATCAGATGAACCCATTAAAAAATCTGGCTACTTTCTTTGCTTCTGCATACTTGGGGAAAGAGATAGCTAAGCAGTGCACAGCAGTGGCATCCCACTGATAGCTGCACCAAAACATAAGGAGTTCACGCTCCCCAGAACATCTCTGGGTAGAGACATGAAAGAGGCATTCTAGGCAAGAGGCTGCTGTGCCTAAGTGTATATACTAAAAGGCTAGGTCACCGCATGTTTCACACAGATTATTTCTGCTAGAGCCAAAACTAATCTGGGTGGGGAAGAGGGATTTTGAATGGTGTTGCAGCTGTGTGCTCCCATTAATGCTGTCACTGCTCTATTACATCTGCCTCTGCCCCAGAAACACATAGGGCCTGAATTTGGCCCCAAATGGAGTAGTTTTGTGTCATTGTAAGAAATGTTTTTCGTTTTGAAATCCTAAAAAAGAAATGCTCAAATGAAGAAATAATATCAAATAACCACAGAAATAGTCCTCTAGACAGGAATGTCAGTCCCAGCCCATATTACGGAAGCAAGAGGTTACCACATTCTGATGTGTTTGGACTTTGAGTGGAAGTTTTCATATTTATTACTGAGAATCAACAAGTTCAGCTAGGCATCACAAGAGATTCAGCTGTCTTTTTTTTAAAGGAGAAAAATAGAGATTCAGATGGCTCATTTGATTCATAATACGGTATGTAGCTTTAACTTCTAGGCCTCTGTCTTGATTTCAGTCTAGGCTGGTACGTTATGGCCTTCTGATGGCTGTTTGAGAGCTTACACGAAATAAGTTAATTGGTTTCAGACTAGTTCCTAAGAGAGAAATTCTAGAACCAGTCCTACATTCTTGAGATGGGTATGAAAGGAAAACAATTCATGGCCACTTCCAGCAAAGCCCCAATGAAAATGATGTAGAACAAAGCTGGCCAGTGAATGACAATTCCATTTTACATTTTTTGAGATTTTGAAGCTTCTGTTTTTTCCTGCATTGGAACAAAGCTGAACCATTTTGAACATTTTCTCAGAACACAATGATATCCAAACATCTGCTTTCAGATCAAGATTATCAGGTTTTCACTACCGATCTTTCCCTTCCTTCTTGGAATTGACCAGAGAGTCCAATCTAGACCTCAAAATCTGCCCATTGAAATTGATATGTCTTCATGAAACATTCTAACTTCAACTAAATAACATATTTTGACATCCCCCCCACTCCCGAAATTTTTGAAAATATTCCAACCAGCCCCGATGTAAAAGTTATAGTGGATGATGGATTGAATGAGCAGAAACAGCACATTGTGCCCATGCACACATACATCTGTATATTGCATTGGACTCCAGTTGGAAGAGAAATATTATGCATAAAACAAGCAAAGTAATTATCCATTTGGCAATAGCTTAATCCTCAGATTAAAATATCGCTTTCCTTTCTGGCCACAATAACTTAAAGACAAATTAGAGGGATTCAGAGGAAAGCATCACAAATGATAAAAAACCTGGGTAGTAAGGCCTCTGAGGAAAGGTTACTAGAGCTGGGCATCTTTCAATCTAGAGAAAAGGGGACTAAGAAATGTTAACTACTTACAAATATGTTAATGGCTATCGTAAGGACGTCAAAGATTAAATATTTTCCTCATCATTGAGGACAGAACAAGGAGTAATGGACTTAAGTAGCAGAAGGGAAAATCTAAATTAAGTACTAGGAAAAATGTTTTTAAAAACAGCTATGCCATGAAACAAGCTGCAATAGTAGGCTGCGGATTAACCACAATTCATGAAATTCAAGGATAGACTGTCTATTATAGATGATCCTTTGTCTATCTATTTAGAAATTGTACGTTCTTTGTGACAGTGACGGTCTCTAAGGCCTTGTCTACAAATAAAACTTAGGCTAACCTAACTACATTGCTTAGTGGGCAAGAGAAATTCACACTCTTGAAAGATGTAGTTAAGCTTCCCTCACCCCATTGTATACAGTGCTGGGTCAACAGTCATATTCTTCCGTTGACTTATCTACTACCTCTCGGAGAGGTGGATTTACTAAATCGATGGAATAGTCTCTTCTGTTGCTGTAGTCAGTGTGTACGCTTGCCTATGTAGCATTTCTAGTGTAGACATACCCTCACTAAGTTTACAGGACTTAGTGGTCCCAGCGGGCGCCTCTAGACCTACTGTAATACAAACGATTACACATCTCTGCAGATTTTGACACAGTTGAACACAAAGTATTACTGACTGACTTCCACAGCCAAGTTCGAGTAGAGAGTGCAGAACTACATTGGCCCAAGTCTTTCCTCTCTAATATCTACATGAGACCACACTGAGCATGAGATAGCTTCTCATCACTAGAGTGGCTTTTCTGGGTCAAAGATGAACTGTATTGTCCGAGGGCCTGCCTGCTGCTCCAGCTGTATCTGCTCTGTGGATGATCAGACATTAGCCTCCTGTGCTGCTAGCCTAGCATGTTTCCCCAGCACTAGTCTCTCTATGAGAAGAGAGAAATATAAATAGGGTGATTATTATTTGGTCTCTGAATAAGAACAGGAACCAATTTCTACTGATTTTACCCATATGAGAACAGAGTTGCTTTAGAGAAAGATACTGCAATAAATAATTAATTTGATTAAATCACAATAATTCTAAAACTATGCAGCCTGCATTTCGACATTAAATAATAATTGTTAATAGTTGTGCATTTACTTTCCTATTGAGAATGAGACAGAACCCAATTTAAAAGAGCTAAGGGGGAAAATATCAATCATGTTCCTTCATTGCACATCAAATTTCGAAACTAATCTTTCAAACTACACTTGCTTTTATTCTTTGTGACTTGAGTTAATGGGATGAAAATAGCTTTAGAATACATCATTTGTTTTCCAATTTCCCATAGTCAGAAATCCTTTATTAGACAGGGATGACCTTCAACACTCCAGTAAATGTTTTTTGTTCTCTTAATTTTGCCATACAGAAGTTACACAGTCTGGTGTCACTCACCAAAACACAGAGCATGCTGATGAGCATTTAATTAGTTTAGTGTGTATATGTAAAATGGAAGAGAGTCTTCATTTGTATGAAACCTCTTACCCTTTTCAGGCTGCTGGAGAAAGGAAGTTCAAGAGAGTTGATTACTCAGCAGCACCAGGTACAGGTCTCATCTGGATAAACAAATCAATGGGAGAGATGCAACTGGAATAAAAAAGGGAATAGCTCATATTACCTGAAGATGCACCTTTAACAATTCTTTTACCAAGTTTTCAATCTGGAGAACTGTCAGGATTTATTGTTGATAGCATATGCCAGCCCGTCCCGAGACCAATATTTGGCTAACAATTTTCTTCTTGTAGGCTCTGGTGCTATCTTTAGGTGTGATCTGAGCCGAATAACTAGTGAAACAAACCCTCACCTCCTTGAGTTTTAAAAGTAATATTATTCCCAAAGGTAACCTAATGAGAATGAAGAATGATTTATTCAGAGCTTATTCTGACATAGACAAGGTGATGAACCCAATGGGGTGGAGGGGAGGCAGGCTGTGCCAAAACTATTGGAATTTCTTCCAATTTCTTCTAGTTTCTTCTACTTGAAATTCAGCTCAGGTAACTCAGGCCCATATACCCTTTAAAAAATAGAATGTAGAAGAAATGGGGTCAAAAGTGCTGGACTTTAGTATGTATCCCTGAATTTTTCCATTCAACATCAAGCAAAGGACAGAGGACAGCCTTTCACTAGGCTATCAGGATTATTTTCTGGGGTATTCTTCAAAGTGTCCTTAAAAACAGTAATCTTTGTTCATTGCAGTGGGCATGTGACACAAAAAGTACTGTGCTTTTTAATGGCATGCTCCATTCATACACTGGAAAATGTCTATTAAAGGATTGATCTTTATTTCCTTTCTTTGGGTAGGGAGAAAAAAAATTATTTTGGAATGGTCTTAGCTGTTCAAATTAAAAAAAACAAAGCAATTCTTAAGTCTTTTACTTTTCTTAGCTGGAGTGGCAACTTATTTTCAATGATAGATGCATTCTAGAAGTTTCATCATAGGGACTGAAGCCTCATATTTTCCAGCACTGTTTTTTAGAGACTACTAGCAGGATATAGCTTTCATCAGTCAGACTGATTGACTCACTTATATCTGCCTTAAAAGAAAGGAAAAGTCTCACAAACTATTGGCTATGCCTATGTAAATGTTTCTGATGACAATGACATGGAGTTTGAACATACCTATTTGACCACTTGTCACATGCATATCAATTAAACTCCATTCTAGAGCTGGCCAAAACTCAAGATTTCCTGTTCACAAGAAATTTTGATGTTTAAAAACATTTTTGTTCTGAATCAGAATGAAAGTACTGTATATACTCGTTCATAATTCGATTTTTTTAGTAAAAAAGAGAAGCATCAAAGAAGGAGGTTGGCCTATGAATGGGTATAGAGAGGTGGGACACAATCCACCACCCCCAACAGAGTGGGCAAGGAGTGGCAGCACAGCCAGCAGAGCCAGAAGGGAAAAGGCGGGGCCAGAGTCTCTCTGCCTCTGGTCACGCTCCTCTCCCCTCAGCCTCTAAAGCAGGCTGCAGCCATGCCACTTGGCCCCACGCCCCAGAGCAGGCTGAGGCCGCGCCGCCCGGCCCGCTGGAGCACGCTGCAGCTGTACCACCCAGCCCAACCTGCTGGAACATGCTGTGGCTGCGCCCCCCGGTCTGGCCCACCGGAGCAGGCTGCGGCTGCGCTGCCCAGCCTGCCGAAGCAGCTCTAGCCAGGCCAGAGACATCCTCCCCTGCCCCTCCCCAGATAATGTGGGAAGGGATGGGATAAAGAGAGTGTGGGAGTCCCAAGCTAGAGAAGGGGTCATGTAGGGGGATGGTCACAGGGGTTACTCCCCTGATTTCCAGCTTCTCCCTCCCAAAAAAATTTCCACACCAGTTGCTGTCCCTGCCTGTCAGGGTAAGCAGCTGGCACTCCGGGACACTTTGTTTACTTAGGTTTACCTCTGTGCCTGCAGATGGTCAAGGTAAACAAATCATCTCCCCCCCCCCCCTCCAGCAGTTTATCCTGATGGCCTGGGTGCCAAAGTTTGCTGACCCCTCAATTATAGGGTCGGCTTATGAATGAGTTATAAAAAATTTCTATTTTTACTTATCTATCTTGGGGGGAGGGGTCGGCTTATAAACGAACCGGCTTATGATCGAGTATATACGGTAAATGGTTTGAATTCCTCACAGACTGGAAATCCTGAAAACAATTTTTGTTTTGGCAACACTGACATGTGGTGTTCTCAAAATCAGATTTGGTCCTTGGGACTGACCGCTGCTGAGTACAAGATGGGGCTGCCAGGGTTTGCAGATCTGGAGCATTCCCATTGCTTCCAGATTTCTGTACCACCTAGATCCCAGAAAGTCTTGTGATCCCTGGCACTAGGTCAGTCTGTGTGGCAGGGCTGTCCCAGAGCTGCAGAGCCTGAAAGCTCATCCCAGGATCTCCAGGTTCCTAGCTCTATAGCCCGCAGTATTTCCAGGCTTCCTGCTATGGAAGCAGGAGCACAGATTCACACTTCCAAACTCCCAGCTGCACAATAGCTTTAGCTTGGCAGGCCTGGCCTGGAGCCATAGACCTTGGAAGCCCAGAGTCCCTAGCCCTGGGGTAGTCTGCATAGCAGGGCTGCACAACAAACTGCCAGGAAATCAGCTGCCTGCCAGATGGGGTTCCATCGGAACTCTGCTGTGGATTGGTTGTCGAGAGCTAATCAAACCCAACTTGTTTTTGTAAGAAACTTTGAGTTTCACAACCAGCTCTAGTAAATTCTTGAGAAAAGAGGCCTTTTAGGAGATTCCATTGAGGTGCTGTTTTAAACAAACAGCTCTAACACTTTTGTCCAGTGCAACAATCCCAAAATACAGGCTGAGAGACCCATAAAATGTGAAGTATGTCTGAGGAGGCTTTAAATACTGCAGTGAGCTACAAGAAGGTACACATTCATCACATACCCATGCATGCCTGGGGTGTTTCACACTCATGCCTCAGGCAACTGAGATATAATCCATGCTTGTTATCTTGAAATTAGATTGCTACATGGGGTTACACCTGGATACTTTTGAAAAGTTGAAGCTAATGCAAAATCCTGTGACCTGTTCATTAGATGGAGTTGCATATTGGGAGCACATTAGGCGAATTATCTGGAAATTGGGGTAGGGGGGTCTTTAGGGCAAAGCTTTGGTTACTGACAGAGTGTGAGTGTGGGGTAGAAGTCAGTATTGTGGCGGGGACTGCAAATGGAATGGTGTGTTGGGGGGAGTGAGTGAGCAGGCTGTTCTACATTTTCTCCGGCTACTGCTGTCTCTGCCTCAGTCATCAAACCTGGCATCATATGTAAGATAAACTAGATCACAAAAGTTATATTTGAAGAAAACTATTTTAAAAATATAAAAGCATGTTTTTTTTTCTTAGTTTTTGTTGTTTGTTTTTTTTTAAATAGAACTGGAGATGAAAAAGGAGGCAAGTGTTCTGGATGCTTAGGGAAAAATCAAGATGGAGATGATGTGGGGTTTTTTAAACATTAAATCCTAACTATTGTCTTATTTGAAGTAGCACAAAGAAGTCTGGGATATGGGAACACAGAAGAAAAAGGTTGGGTTATGGGACAAAAGCAGATTGAAACCCCACTAGCCCAATCCATGTATTGAGTATGTATTTACCATAGTTTTACTGTCCTATAGAAATGTAGGGCTGGAGAAGTCATGTAGTCCATCCCTGCGCTGAGGCAGGATTAAATATACTTAGACCATCCCTCACAGATATTTATCCAACCTGTTCTTATACCCATGTGTGTTTCTATGCCTCTTGAAATGACTGTATTTTCTGCCTCACTCAGACCCATCTTCCTTTTTTTAAATTTCTGAAGACCACAAGTTGAAATGTCATCTATCTAGCTTTATTTTTTATTTCCTGCCTGCATTTGTGATAACTCCGCATACGATACGGCCCACACTTTTTATTTTGCTGTTCATAATCCTGACTGTTTAATTCATGGTACTGCTGCATTTTATGGCTATACGCACGGCTTCGTGTCAGGAGTCATAGTGCATTTTCAGGCTGTTGGCTGTGAAATTACTTGTTCTCGCTTCACGATTCCTTTTGCTATATGGAACTGTTTACAGCATTATTCCTGTAGTGAGATGCGGGAGTGGCATTTCCAGATTTAAAAAAAAAGAAAAGAGAAGCTTTCAAATACTTTTTGTAGCATTTTTGTGGAACATCATAGAACCAAATAGCCACTCTCTTCCCTTATCACATACTTCTTATTTTTGTATAGTATAGTATTTATTTCTTGTGTTTCTGATGAGTTAAAGTTTTTTGTTCCAATGGTCCCTAACCCACAAATGTCCTGAATTCAACTATTTGCAGACCTTTGACAGAGATGTCACACTTCTCTCAGCACCTGGCACATTTCAGCCCTTTATTTCATGAATATACCTAAGTGAGTTCTCTCAGAATTCTTTAAGTATAAGGGTAGTTTTATCCCTGCAGAAAAGTCATAGATCCCCCTGTTTCTTGTACATAGATGACTGCCTCTGCTCTAAATGGCTTTTATCCAGGTTTTCTGGATCATTGTGCTCACAGACACCGATGTGTTTCAGTCCATAAGCAACTGTGACAGAGCCATTAATCAAGACAGTGAACCCTATCCTACTTCCACTGAAGTTACTAGGGCAGAATGGGGGGCCTACTTTTATTTATGTGAAAGATTAGCACAGCAGAATGACTTCACTATTCATCTCTCAACTGCTTTCCAATATTAACTAATCCTCCCTCTTGTGAGGCAGGCAAGCATTGGTATCCCCTGTGGAAGACAGCTGTCTCAGGGCACCACCTTGTGGCCTGATATGGCCTGCAGGTGCCCTGCCCTCAGTTTCCCTGTCTTCCAGGGCTCCTAAAAAGCTTCATATCATTTTATAACATTTCCCTTCTGGAGCGGGATTCACTTTATTTAGTCCATAAGCACATTGGCCCTTCAGGTCCCAATCCAAGATCAGTGCCTCGCTCCTTGAACTAGGAGTCCCAGCCCTACTTCCCAGAGCTGAGTTTAGTTCAGTCCCTTTATTCCTTGAAAAAGCCAATGCTGCTCACTGAAGCTTCCCAGGCTTACCTGGCCAGGGCCGGCGCTTGCATTTAGACTACCTAGGCGGTCGCCTAGGGCACCAGAATTTGGGAGGGTGGCGGCGGGGGGTCCTTCCGCGCTCTGGGTCATCGTCGGCAATTCTGCGGCGGGTCCTTCACTCACTCCGGGACCCGCCACCGAAGTGCCCCAAAGACTGGGAGCACGGAAGGACCCCCCCGACGCAGAATTGCCGCCAACAACCGGGAGTGCGGAAGGACCCCTGCCTAAGGCACCAAAAACTCTGGTGCTGCTCCTGTACCTAGCCTAGAGTGTTCTTGGCTATACCTTCCCCCTTCTGTCTTGCTGATGTTTGGCATTCTCAGGGCTTTTCTTCCTTCCAACTGCCTCACTCTTCAGTTTAGCCACAGAAGACACCCTTCCTCCCTCATCCAGCTCTCCTTTTGCTGAGCCTTCTTCAGCCTTTTAAGGAAATCACCCGCGACCAACTTGGGAGGTGTGCGTGTGTGCGTAAATCCATCACCCAACTACCCTTAAGAGGATGGCCTGTGACAGCCCCCTCCCCCACAGGACAAAAAGGTAAGGACTTGTCCAAGGCCAGTCAGTGTCAAAGCTGGGTATAGAAGTCTCTGGGCTCAGAATACTAGAATATAGCTCTCTCTTCCTTCCATAGAATCATAAGATTGGAAGGGACCTGGAGAGGTCATCTAGTCTAGTCCCTGCACTCATGGCAGGACTAAGTATTATCTAGACCATCCCTGAGAGGTGTTTGTCCAACCTGCTCTGAAAAATCTCCAGTGATGGAGATTCCAGCACCTTCCTAGGCAATTTATTCCCGTGCTTAACCACCCTGAGAGTTAGGAAGATTTTCCTAATGTCCAACCTAAACTGCCCTTGCTGCAATTTAAGCCTATTGCTCTTTGTCCTAGCCTCAGAGGTTAAGAAGAACAATTTTTCTCCTTTCTCCTTGTAACAACCTTTTATGTACTTGAAAACTGTTATAATGTCCCCTCTGTCTTCTCTTTTCCACATGAAACAAACCCATTTCTTTTTGAGTCTTCCCTCACAGGTCATGTTTTAATCATTTTTTTTTTTTTTGCTTTTCTCTGGACTTTCTCCAATTTGTCCACATCTTTCCTGAAATGTGGTGCCAAGAACTGGACACAATACTCCAGTTGAGGCCTAATCAGTGCGGAGTAGAGTGGAAGAATTACTTCTCATGTCTTGCGTACAACATTCCTACCAATACTAATGATGTTTGCTTTTTATAGGGTTGTCAAGCGATTAGAAAAATTAATCATGATTAACAACGTGAGTTAACTGCAATTAATCAACAGCCCTACTTTTTTTGCAACAGTGTTACACTGTTGACTCATATTTAGTTTTTGGTCCACTATGACACCCCAGATACCTTTCTGCAGTCATTTCCCATTTTGTATGTGTGCAACTGATTGTTTGTTTCTCCCTAAGTGGAGTGCTTTTGCATTTGTCCTTATTGAATTCTATCCGATTTACATCAGACCATTTCTCCAGTTTGTCCAGATTATTTTGAATTATAATCCTATCTTCCAAAGCACTTGCAACCCCTCCCAGCTTGGTATCATCTGCAAACTTTATAAATGTACTCTCTATGCCATTATCTAAATCATTGATGAAGATATTGAACAGAACCAGACTCAGAACTGATCCCTTTGGGACCCCACTTGTTTATGCCCTTCCAGCATGAACCACTGATGATTACTTTCTGAGAACAGTTTTGCACCCACCTTCTAGCAGCTCCATCCAGGTTGCATTTCCCAACATTTCATACTTTTCTGTGACTCTAATTTTAAATGCTTTCACAGGATTTTAATTGCCATGCTAACTATTGTTTCAGTGAAGGCATCTAGAATGATCGGGGCAGATAAGTGCCTCAGAATTAAAATGTATCATTTTAGACTCCAATAAAATTTACTCAGGCTCCTGAGAACATAGTATCATTATTCCTGTTTGCTCTCACACTTTCTGTCCCTTAGGATGTTCAACATATCTGGTAAAAGGCACTCCCTTCACATGGAATATGTGACATCTGGTGCTGCCTGCTCATACAGCCTGTCCTTTCACTGAGAGTAAGTGTAATGTGTTCATAAAGTGTGGCCCCAGGTGAGTAGAGAACCATAGCGCGGGAGCCATTGAAGGAACAGCTGTGCCATTTGTTTTTAACAATGCTTCAGTTAAAACCCCACAAATGATAAACAACTCTCTTCCTCACAATAAAACTAAATTCCCAGCTTCCCTTGTCTCCTTTCCCTGTTGGAATGATGAACTTAACTGGATCAATCTCTTTTCTGTGATTCTTCTGAGAGTCATCCCCTGATATGTAGCTACATATTAAAAAGGGGAGAGGTGTTTCTCAATTTATTCTCCTTGATGTAGTGATGTAAATTTTGTTATGCTCTGAGAATCCACTATATGAGTGGGGATGGTTTTTATTTCATCTTTGAATGACAAGATAAAAGCAACTGATCAAAGCCCACTGCTCCCATCTATTACACTTATTTGTGCCTTTTTTACAAGTGAGTTTCTTCTTTGTCTGACATTATCTTTGTGGGGAAGAAGTAGATGTGGAGCATTGTATTCCATTAGACACACTCACTCATGAACTACAGTGGAGGGGACTGGCACTGGCACTATGTAGTCCCAGATCAAAGAAAAGGGTTAGAAGTTCTATGCTGCACAGAAGAAGGAAATAAAATTCTAGAAACAATAATTTGCTTCCCATTTGCAGTGTTTCTCACCGAAGCTTCTTCAGCTTGCTGCTTAATGTGGGAGCTCCCTAAAGGTCTTTCACTAGGACCGTTATCAAATAGTGGGACTCGTGGTGATTCTTTTTTTAGTTGCTGGGTTTTTTAATACTTCAGGGGGCAGAAAACAAGAATAATCATGCTGCAATATTTCAAGAGACATACACTTTTAGTTATTAAAATAAATAATGCATTACTATTCCAGCTGATCTGGTTTACGTTCCATAGTGTTGCTATGCCATTTGTCTTGAAATCACTCGCCTATTTCATAATGTGCCACAGGACAAATATGTCTCCCAATAACCAGGCATCATAATCTCCCAAAGTTTAATTCTCTTCCCAAGCTTAGGCTCTGATCCTCCAATAAGCTCCAGGTCTCCCTACACCTATGTGGAGCCCCAGCAGAACTTTAGAAGGTATCTTATCTTTTGAATAGATTTTTTTCAACCTATGCCTAAATTCACAAAGAATGCTGCCAAAAATATAAATAGCACCAGAACTTACAATCTACAAGAGGAGACAGACTTCTCCTCTTAAGTCAATGGATTCACTCTGGATTTAATGCATGGAACTGAAATAGGAGTCTGGTCTGTAATACCTAACAATCACAATTTTCTTTAGGGGCTGCAGGGACTAAGTTCTCCAACATTTTCAAAATGCTATGCATAATCTGCATGTTCTATTTCAAGTTGAGTTGCCTTCCTCTCTGGCCACACTTGAGCATTGATGGGCATGCATACTTGGTTAAAATAAAAAACAAATGGAATATTTTTTTCCCTCGAGCCAAATTGCACTTGACCATTTCTTAGTTCAGTTTGAGGGTATTTTTGTCAGCTCTGAAATGTTCCTATATCACTTCCTTTTGTATTTTGCAAAGAGATAAAATGAAAGTGCTGGAATATCTTGAGAAAGTTGGTCCAGAAATCTGAAGAAATTTGCAATTTCCTGACCAAAGACGTTTACTTATCCTCCTCCTCTTTCCCCCAAAACGCAAACTGCATACTACTTCAGAAGACATGCTTTTCTCTTCTATATAGGTTCTTATACTACCTTTCACCATAGTATCTGAGTAACTTCCAGTAGTGCATTAGGTGATGTGACATGATTACATGAGGTTTGTTCCTTTTTCTCATCCTCTCTCCAGAAATGTGTGTGTTTTTGTTTTAGTCGGGTTTTGGTTTGGGGGGATTTTTTTTAAATGTACATGATTGTGTGTGCTTATAGAGGAGAAAGCAAGGCTGAAAAGCATTCCTGGCACTTACAACAGAAGGTTATGTCAAGCCAGACCACATTTTCCTCATCACCTATATTTCATTAAACAGATAACATGAGTGTTTCTAAGTCCTTGATTCTGTAACATTAATGGGTTTCCATTGGGGATAGAGGGGTTGGCTCAAGCAGAGAAAGTCCCAGAAACAGGACTCAGAGTAGCAGCCGTATTAGTCTATATCTGCAAAAAGAACAGGAGTACTTGTGGGACTGTTTGTACAGCACAACAGAGATCTGATCCCAACCACAGTTTCTGGAGTCTGCTACAGTATAAATGAGCATGACGTATAGAGTGAAATCCTCAGGGCCACTGGGGGGGGAGGGACGGCAAGTGGGGCAATTTGCCCCAGGCCCCATAGGGGCTCTGCGAGCATCTCCAGGTTTTCAGTGGCACTTCTGCGGCACTTCACTCACTCCAGGTCTTCGGCAGAGGGTCCTTGAGTGCAGCGGAAGCCTCGGAGCGAGGTGAGGGGAAGCTGCGATTGGCAGCACTTAGGCTGCTCTACTGCCACCACTTCATTCTTCACCCAGCAATTCGGCGGTGGATCTTTCCCTCCGAGGGGGACCTGCTGCTGAATTGCTGCTGAAGACCTGGCCCTGCCCCAGGCTCCCTGAATCCTCTCAGCAGCCCTGGAAATCCTGGCCTCTTGAAAGTCAAAGGGAGTTCTGCCATTGAATTCAAAAGGGCCAGAATTTCATCCTGCAGTCTTTTGTTCTATAGGGTTGTCTCTCTATCCACCTAATCTGTACCTACAGACTAGTCCTGGTCAACTCTGGAGCGCAAAGCTCTAATCTCATTTTTCTAAGGGTATATCTATCTGTGCTGCAGCTGGGAGGCCTGATTCCCAGTCTGGACATACATGGGCATACATGGGCTAACTCTCCTTGAGCTAGCGTCTCAAAATAGCAGTGTGGCCATGGCAGCACAGGCAACATCTTTGGCTAACCTTCTCAATACGTACACAGGAGATCAGGTGAGAGGGTGCTTAGGCAGTGAATCCAAGACACTGCCGTGGCTACGCTGCTAACTTTAGCAAGCTTGCTCAAGCACAGCTAACAAATGTACTTCCCTGCAATCACACCTGCCAGCTGCTGTGTAGACGTACCTTAAAATCAATAAGAAAGGGGGTCACAGACACTTCACTTCAGTGTCTTCTGAGGTGATGGTATTTCATAGTACATTTCCAGATAGGGAACAGGTCAAAACATACCACAGATATAGAAGATGCTTCTCATATTCTATAAAATTAGTCTTTATAACAGAGCTGCACAAGTATCAATTTACAATAGGAATACAGAGAAATAAAATAGAAGAAACAATTAACTGTAGTACAACCCATCTCAAAAGATATTTATATGTTGGGGAAAAAACAGATGGCACAGGACAGTTAATAAAGAGAGTGTGTGTGTGTGTATTCTCTCACAGCTTTCCTCTCTGGCCAGTGAGAATTAATCTGTCAATCCTTTACTCTAAGTAATGAATAACTGGCATCCTAACAGGTAAATAAATATGGCCTACTCATCCCTTGGTGTGTTTTCACTATTAACACCCTGTCTGGTTAACACTTATCTCAAAGTATTTTACCCACATTAATAACAATCCAGTGAGTAGTTCAGAAATATTATATCTCCTCTTTATAAATGAAAACTCTATGGGCTGGCTCTCTAGTCCAGGGCAGAGGAGAGAGAAAGGTGGCTTGTCTCCCCAGTCATGGGGATGGTAGGAGCCACCCTGTCCCTCACTGGTGAGGGAAGCCCTAAGGGGATGCTCCAAGGCAGGGAAGGCCCAGAGGAGGGAGGGGAAATTGTGGAGTGGGAGCAGGCAGCTGGATGGATCTGCTCCCCAGCTATGGCCCATGGGGACATTGCAACAAAGGTTGCAATTAAAGCAGCCACTGAACTGGTCCCTATGGCCAGCAGTCCCTGAGCAGAGAAGTCACAAGGCACATTCTTGCCACCCATGAACCTGTAGCAACACAGGGATGAATCTGACCCCCTGTACCTTGTAGATGGACTGAGACAACCATCTACAAATGCAATGCTGATATCTAAACCTTCACATGGGCAGTGCATAAAGGCAGCAGGGTTCTGAAGATAGCCCAAATACACTGATATGTTAATGAAAGGCAGCTAAGACTTGCTAGGCTTTTCCTTTCACAATGACAAAATGTTATTTTATTTGGACGCTTGCCAGTCCCTGTATAAATGGGGAAAGAAACAACATCTTTTCCCTTGTATGCTTTGAAACTATTAATCTCTTTGTTTAATCCTTCACAACTTGGTATCTTTTCTCTTTCTTTACCTTTGGTGATGACTACATGCTCACTTTTCAGTCAAAAAGCTATTTTATATATATATGGCCCCCAAAGATGAGCTGCTAAGAGAATGCCTGAGGCAGCAGCAGACATGTGAGGAAGACCAAGCAGAAGAAGTGCCATGGCAAGACAAGATCCTGCATGGGATGTACCATCGACAGATAGCTGAGGTGGCTGACATTGGGAAATCCTACCAGTGGCTGGAAAGGGCTGGACTAAAAGACAGCACTGAGGCACTGATCATAGCAGCACAGGAACAGGCACTGAGCACCAGATCCATTGAAGCAGGGGTCTACCATATAAGAGAGGACCCAAGGTGCAGACTGTGCAGAGAGGCCTCAGAGACAGTCCAACACATAGTGGCAGGATGTAAGATGCAGGCAGGAACAGCATACACTGAACGGCACAACCAAGTGGCTGGCATTGTGTACAGGAACATCTGCACAGCGTATGGGCTAGATCCTCCCAAGACCAGATGGGAGATTCCACAGAAGTTTGTGGAGAATAGCAGGGCTAAGATTCTGTGGGACTTCCAGATCCAGACGGACAAGCAGGTACTGGCCAATCAACCAGACATTGTGGTAATAGATAAGGACCAGAAGACAGCGATGGTGATAGATATAGCAGTGCCAAGTGACAGCAACATCAGGAAGAAGGAGTATGAGAAGCTGCAGAAGTACCAGGGCCTGAAAGAGGAACTAGAGAGGATGTGGAAAGTGAAGGCCAAAGTGGTCCCAGTGGTGGTAGGAGCACTCGGGGCTGTGACTCCTAAGCTGGGTGAGTGGCTCCAACAGATCCCAGGAACAACATCAGAGCTCTCTGTCCAGAAGAGTGCAGTGCTAGGAACAGCTAAGATACTGCGCAGAACCCTCAAACTCCCAGGCCTCTGGTAGAGGACCCGAGTTTGAGGAAGACACATACCACCCATAGGGGTGAGAGGGGGTGTGTGTGTGTGTGTGTATATATATATATATATATATATATATATATATATATATATATTTGCAGCATTCCTCATTATTTTGCAGAGGCAGGAGCAAGTGTCTGGAAAATCACTGTACTTTGCAAGAAGAGGTTGGGGAGGGGAGGGGGAGAAAAACAGAAACACATTTTCTGAACTGCAAAATGTATGTGTCTGCTGCTTATTAATATTACCCCAATATCTTGTTAATGGTGGTTAAGGTTAATGGTTCTTCAATTAGCAAACAACAGACTTTGACTGATTGCCTCCACTTCTCATTCTTCCCATAAGAATTTTTCTTAAAAGACTAGTGGTGTGTGCAGCGAGCACTCTTGGAATTGCAAAGTGCTATGCATTTGTCTGTTTTTTTAGGGTTAGGGAAGAAGGGAGACTAAATCTGCTATCTCAGTGCCATATATCATAGAAGCCTTCTGACTAGTCATCAGTGATGTTCCATGCAGTGAAATATTACTGCAGTGGGGGGATATGGGGCTGGGACAAAGCAAATTGGCTTTTGTTTCCTTTCTGAGCTTCGAGTTTTAAAGTAAAAAAATAACATTGGTGCTTGTCTGCTGGTTGAAACTAACTTTAGAATCTATAGTATGTTGGTCCTGAGCAGCTGTCAAACTATAACCATTAGGACTACCAAGACTTCAGCATAATGCCAGATAGGATGAGACCTTTTCATCTCTCTTGTGTGTGTGTCCTGGCAAGACAATAATAAAATCCTTTTTGACTGCCTGTTTAATTTACAAAAATAATGCTTGAATCATTATTTTTTCCTTTTCGTGTCCTTGAGCATAGGAGCAACTAGAAGATACTGAGTTATTTTAGTTACCAGCTAGAAAATACTGCATTGTACCTCCCTATTACTACAGAAATCTTAAATGAAAGCTATTTTTCTAAAAAAAAAAAAAAAAAAAAAAAAAAAAAAAGGGGGGGGGATATACAAGCCAGTTCTACAGCACTGTTTTTCCTTGATAAGCAAACAGGATTTGACTGTATGTTGCTGAATGCCTAATCCTGACCATTATTCATTATACTCTCCGTGTTTAGGTTGGGAAGGAGCGGGGATATGCATTATATTTGAATTTGGAGTGCATGTTGTGACAGTTATTAAGAAAACTCAGCCATGCTGATTATCTTTAATAACTGTCATAGAGCAAAGTCCACAATCATCTAAATGAGAGATGTTTCATACCATCAGCCATTGTGGCTGTGCAGAACCTCTTTCAACTGGGTAACCTTGTCAGCAGGTACTTTGATGGGAAGTTATGCAACACAATCACATTATTTCAATTTTGGAGTATAAATGCATCCTCTGCTCCAGCTAGGGGTTATTCAAGTGATCTAAAATTGAAAAGCCTCCTGTGGTAGAATGCAGAGACCTGGCTTGTTCCCATGTACAAAAGGGGTTAACTCCAGTTTCCCTTTTCCTTCCCTTTTGAACAGGTGTTCAGGACAGGGTGAGAGAGGAAAGGCTGCTGCAGAAAGAGGACAGTGCTTGAGGAAAAGCAGAGCTTTCTTCCTGGGCTCTTAGGGGATCCCCAGGCTGGTGAAGCTTCTGTTTGTTACTCTTTTTTGCCTTTGCACCCAGCTTTGATTTGTATTTACAAAGATTCTTTCCTGCCTGTTGCTGTTCAGTCATAGTATCAGTTTATGTGTAATAGCAGGATGCATATAGAGACTGTGAGGAATACAAAGACCTGGAGTGGGAGAACGTAGAGAAGTGGTTGGTGGTGGATTATCTGGCTATGCCGAAAGAATGACAGGAGACATTAGATATGGGTTTAATCAGGCCGCAACTTTAATATTAGATGTTTGGGAAAACCCAGTGAATAAAATGTGCAGTGCAGGTGAAACCCCACAATTAACTTGGGGGGGGGGTGCTTTTTCCAGCTCCTCCCCCCACCTTTCCATTCATGTCCCTCCAGCAGATCCACTGCCAGGAATCTCTAATTCCAGCCAATTCTGGTGGGGCTTCCACCAGCTCTACCCCTTTTCATCTAGGTCCCTCCAGCAATTCCCTTGCCAGGACCTTACCGACACCCCCACCCCCATAGGAGAGGTTAAGGTGGACTATAATGATGGGGGATTGGCTCCTTGCTGTACCAATCAGAGGAGTCCCCAACTGCCCTCAGCTTACTCAATTACCAAGCACCTCCCCTTAATTCCTTTTCCAAGCCATTTATATGTTCTTTTGTGCCTTAATTTATGGAGTACCTGCACTGAACATCCACTATATATTGAAATAAAGAGTTGCAACATATGGCCTACCACCCATCATGTTATGCATGAACATAGCCCAACTGAACTAGCTGCGAGGAAAGCGAAACAACCCCAAATGCATCTGGCCAATACGGTGGTAAGGGAAAAACAACTTCCCAGCCCCCGTCAACAGGCAACTAGCAGATATAGCTAATCACCCAGCATATTTCTGACCTAAATAGGGAGGGACGATGGGTGCTGCATAGCCTGCTCTGAGTGATGAGGGGAGGGTTTAGGCCCAGGCTGACCTTTTTAAACCCCTCATTCCTAGTTGGTAAATCATCCACCACACTGACTGCTGTTTCAGCAGTTTTACATCTCCCCTCCTCCTCACAAGCCAAAAAGCATTGCCCTCTTCTCCCAGCAAGCCAGACAAGCCCCCCTCCCCCTTGATCAGTGAGAAGCACCAACTGCCAGACAAGCCCCACTCCCCCTTGATCAGTGAGTAGCACCAACTGCTTTCATTGTTTATTCAATAGCATCAGAAATAGTAGCAGATGCTGATGGAATAGATAGCACAAATAACTCTGTAAGTAAAGGAGTTTCCCATCTCTTGTTTCCATGTTGGGGCAGATGTACTGACCAAAATGAAAGCAGAAGATGACTGTGTTATATCTTGAGTATTCTGAGCATCTAGCAAGCAGCATACCAGTGGCCTCAAGACGAGTGAGTGTGTAAAAGAGCCTGAAATACAGGGATGCTGCAGGTCAGAGTGAAGTGCATTGCTTTGTGTAAGCTAGTCTGTGTGCATGTGTATTTTGGCCAGGTTTTGCTAGTACTTAGACAGGATGCTGTAGGGTTATTTCTCATCTCCTGCCAGCTAGAGACAGTCCATCTCAGACTATGTTGTGAAAAACTATTTCAAAATATGGTGGTCTCCAGATCGGACAGGTTAGGCGGTGCAGTTGAAGTACACTCGCTTTTCAGTTCCAGAGACGAGAATTTGAATTAATCATAAGCAAGATGAAGTTGCTTCCTATTACAATATGTACCAAATGTATTATCTTTCAAGTGCATCACTAAATCCACCCTCACAGTTAAGAATGTCTTCTCAAGAATAGCAGTTTCTGCAAACTGGAAGACCAGGATTAAAATAGCAGGAGTGCAGCAAGGCCAAGGTTTTCAAAAGCAACTAGTGATTTTTTGGGGGGGGGGGAATCAATTTTTAAAGGGTTCTGATTTTCAGAGGGTGGGTGCTCAGCCCTTTCTGAAAATCAAGTCCCTCTAAACTGTCTCAAGATGGAGATTAATAGTCACTTTTGCATATTTTAGTGCAAATCAGACCAGATCAGAGGTGCATTCTGGGACAGGGGAGGGTGTTCGGGAAAGCTTACACAGTACCATTTGCTCTGTGCCAGGCTCACACCAATCCTATTAGTTGCGCATTTTCATGAGCATTAAACTTATTTTTATTTTCTTAAAAGCAATGGTGCCTACTCCATTATCTTTGTTTCCATTCATTTAATAAATTAACAATGATTAGTTAACATACACAGAGCGCTTTGAAAATGTAAAGCAGTATATAACTGCCAGGTACTACTATTGACTATCTGATCTGAAATTTTAATGTGCTATGCTGTACCATAGTGCATCATTTATGGCATCTGGTGGCTCTTACCAGCTGTGAGAGCAGTTAAAAGGGGCTGAGAGCTGAGGAGCAGCCATAACCCCAGACACCAGCAACAGCAGCAGGAGAATGCCACTGCTGCCCACTCCATATCTCCAACCAGTGCAGCAGCTGCCCCGCATTGCCAGGCTCCAGCTTCCAGCCTCCAATCTGGCCAGGGGACAGGGCCTCAGGGTGTGTGTGAAGAGAGCTGGGGGAGAGATGGAGGTGTGTGTGGGCAGGTGTGTAGCTGCCCCAGGACTGCCCCACTCTGGGCACTTCAGTTGGGGAGGCAATGCTTCCTGTGCCTCCCCATCTCTGCATATGGGCTCTGGGATTCTGCCCCACAGGGCGCACTGGGGCTCGGGCCTTCAGCCCGGCAACTGAAGTCCTGGCTTCAGCGCCTGGGGTCTGTACTTGGGTGGCTAGCCTGTGCCTCAGTGTCCATATGACTGTTTTTAGCATGCTGGCTAGAGCAAAGCTAGCACATGTCCAGCTGCAGTGCAGACATACCCTCAGGCTAGATCCATAAAGGGTACAGACTCAGGATTGTATCACCTAACTCTGAGGTGCCCTGCCTGTTAGAGCAATCTTCAACCCCAAGTTCGGCTATACAGTGCATGAGACGCCTAAGTGATTCACAAAAGGCAGCAAGCTGAGTAAAGAGACACCTAAATGATCAGATATTAAATGCAGAAGAAAGGGGGACAGAGGGTGGGATGGCTAGGCATCTTAATCCCTTTGTGAATCTAGCCCTTACATTTCTCTGTGCTTCAGTTTCCTCACCTGTAGAGCTGGGATAATATGTTTCTTATTCCAGAGGGCTGTTGGGAGGTTGTAGTTCACTAATGTGTATAAAGGCCACACAGAGCCTCATATTTCATCAAGTGCTAGAAACAAAACTTCCCCCAGTCAATCTGCCACAAGAAATGCCACATAACACCCTCTATTCTGTTGAAAACAAGCAGTTTCCAAATTGTGGCATTAAAAGCCTTGGCATGATGATAGTACCACAAGAAAGTGTGCTCCTGGCATTAAGGAAAGAAGCACCTGATGTAGTGCACAGAGCAAGCAGCATTATCATGCTGCTCCTCAGCATACATTGGACAGCTATCACAGTACCTAAGCAATAACCCAGGCATAACAATGGAAACGGGGGTATTTCACTTCATAAAAGAGGTGTAGCCACGGGGCCTTGTTTGCAGGGAGAAATGTGAGCAATTCTCCATCCATCCACCTAGCCCTGGTACAACTCTAGCATAGCCTGGCTTCTAGTACCTGTACTGTTATGCGGGGTTAAATAACCCGCTAGTTAAATTGCTGGTGGCCAGTCTGTTAATACTGACAGAGCTGCACAAGTGGTAGTAAGAGTGGGAAATCTTAGGGCTTCCCAGTGTAAACACTACTAAAGTTTCTAAGCATGTTATAATTTATGCAGAGACAAAGTGGGTCCGATCTTTTATTGAACATGGCTACCTTGTCTTGCTAATATCTTGGGACCAACATAGCTACAACACTGAATACATAATTAATGGAGAAATAAGCAGCAGATATCTGAAAAATATCTGAAAAACAGTGGTAATGAGTAAGTAACATGAATCTGCAAATAAAATGTAATAACCTGACCAAAAATTTTTGAGTACAAATCTTAAGTTCTCTTTTTTTAGAAAGCCATAGATAGGTATAAAAACATTTCAGACTGTGATGGTTTAGGATCAAACAAACTGACAACATTTCAAAGATTCTCCCAGTTTGATAACAATGGTGTCTCTACCTCTGTCTACACTGGCCCAGGAAACCAGTTTAGCACAGTGTTTAAAAACTATTCACTCAAGAAGTGCCAGCACCTTTATTCTGAATGTAGAAAATGCACATATACTCTGTATTTCTGTATACACGTCTTGTCTCTTGTTTTATATTCAGATTATAATCACTTTGGGGCAAGGACCAACTTTTTGTTTTGTGGCTGTATAGCCCCTAGCACACTGAGGTCCTGGTCCAGGACTGGGGCTCTGATGCACTACTGCAATACAAATAAATAATAAAAAAATAAAATAAAATATACTTATAAGTTACAACCCTTATTGTGTCAGTAATACAGTGGCTCTCCAACTTTTTTTTACTGGTGACTCCTTTCACATAGCAAGTCTCTGAGTGCAACTTCCCTTATAAATTAAAAACACTTTTTTATACATTTGACACCATTATAAATGCTGGAGGCAAAGCAGGGCTTGGGGTGGAGATTGACAGCTTGCGACTCCCCATGTAATAACCTCATGACCCTCTGAGGGTTCCCAATCTCCAGTTTGAGAACCCCTGTGGTAATATTATTTTCTCTTGAGTTTCCCCAAATGATCTTTAGTACCAGATTTAAACCGAACAGAAACAGGAGCAATTGGAATTTCATGTGTAGACAAACAATACAATCAACGTAGTTGGTAAAACCACGTCACTTCTTTTTAATATCTTTTCTGACTTCCTGGGTTGCTCATTACCCATTAGCTTCAAAACTGGGCCAAAGGAGTCAAAATGAAAGTGAAAAGAATATGTAACAACGAAATTGAATGACAGTCATCAGTATAATATGAAATTTTAGCCATGTCCATGCTAAATTCCCTCCACTCCACTGCTCTGTCTCTCCTAGTAAATGACAGTAAGCACTGCATAATAAGGTTAGCTTTTGGGCACAGTGGAAAAAAGCAGGAGGGAGGAAGGGTGCTTCTTGGAGACTTAAATATGGGGAACTGCTAAATCTATTTACTTGAAATTTGGCATAGTCCTTGATTATGCCAGAATCTGTGAAGGAACCAGTGACAGTGAAACTGGATTTTGGTCAACTGGACATTGGGTCAATTCAGCTCAGACGTAGAGCACACAAAACTCCCAGTGATTTTAGGGAAACTGCACAGGTGTAGCTGGAACATAATTATTTCTTTATGTTATGAAGGCACAGACTGCGCACAGGAAGGAGTTAACTATAAGGTTTGATTCTTTGCCTTATTAGCATACTGAATACATCCTAGTCTCAATCATTGTTTGGATATCAGTGCTTATCACTAGGCGAGGTCTGTAAAATCAATTTTACTTATCAATTTCCCAACTTTTGGTATGGCACTAATGTAGAAATATGCAATTCTATAACATCTTTGTGAAGGAAGGAGTCATATTTTTATTGTTCTCTATTAGCATCAAAGGAAGAGATTATTCATAGGCATTAATCATATGAAATTCTTTGCACATAGCTTTTTCCAGAGCTACGGGATCCAAACTGTAACCCTTTCAGTCCTTCTAGACTGGGCTTGAGCTACTTGGAAATATCCTTTTAAAAGAAGAATGAGAGGACATAAAATTGCACTGGGTAATCGTCTAGAGCTGATCTGTACTGCAGCATCAGAGGGCTTCATAGTAATGAAACATCTGAGAAAAATATGGTTGAATTTAAATACACAATCAGGCTCTTTAATGTGTGAAAACACATCTAAGGGTCTGTCTACTTGACTTCTGACAGCAAGCCAAAAAGAAAGCTGCAAAATGCAGCCCCCTGCATGGCAGCTGTTCATGGGCTATGGAATTATAGCATTTGAAAGTAAAGCGACACAAAATGCTGCTTTCTCCCACCAAAGTAGATTTTGGCAGAAAGCACAAGGATCACAGTGCATTCAAACAGCCTGACGTGTTACATGCTACTCATTTAAAATATTGTTCTGAGAGTTTAAGAGAATTTGGCTTTTGCAAGACAACTCAGGTCCGCTTTAGTTACATTCTTCTCCCTCCTAAATAATATTAGGAACAAAATTATTTATATGAATACTGCCAAATTCTTTATATACCATATTGATATATTTTGTTTACTTTCCATTGCTTATTATATTCTCTTAACCCTCCAAAATGCATTTTCACTACTGGTGTGGTAATTTTTCCTGAAGCACAACCCAATAGGACTGTGCCTTAGTTACTTGTTTATGAAAAATTCTTTAGCGGTAAGGTCAGGACAATTTTGGAAATAACGTTTCTTTATAATTTGGACTCCCTCTTCTGACAGGCTAGTGCTGCTCTTGCTTAGGACAAATTATTACAAACCATCAATGGATGCATGGATGGATGGATGGATGGATATCGAAGCCTGGGAGTTTCAATTTCAGAATGACAGATGGCATTGCAAACTGGGGCAAATGTAGCCTACTACGGCACAGTCAGGGCCAGCCAGATTCAGCAAAGATATAAATGGGGGAATTAATACACTTTCTTAACCTGATATAACTTCAATGCAAACCTGTAGAAAGTGTTGCAAGGTTTGTTTCTTTGCCCAGGTTTTTCAAAGTTATTGAACTATGATATCTTCAGTCCTAAACTGAAGGATAAAGAATTACAAATGTCGTATCCTTACCCCTGCTCTGCTTATGGTGAATAAAAGGGCAAGACAGGCATAAAGGGGTTCTAAAGTCTCTCACTCTGATTGTGAGAGAAATCCTTTGGCATAGTACTGTGGAAGACACCCATAATGCCATTTTCTGAGGACCCCCTCACAAGCCCTGGCATGTGGGAATGCTAGGGGGTGAGGTGTCTGCAGCATGCAGTACTGCAGAGATTCCAGCTAGTGCTGCTGCCTATAGGGCAGCCAGAGGACCTCACTCATCATGACTGTTACAATCACTGAAAACAAGCATAGTTTAACAGGTGTACAGAGATGGATTTGAGAGACATACTAGTTAACACAAATGATTTCTTTGTGATTATTTATCCAAATATGCTCCCTCTCTTTTTTTTCACATTTCTGTGTTTTCTCTCCTTAGGCACCACTAATTAATGTTGATCAGATAATTCTTTGACTTTAGCCTGTCAACTTTTGCCTAGTTTCTTAGGGTGCCAGACATCTGTTGGAGATCTGTAACTTACAGAGTCTCCCTGTTGAGGTTGGGTATTTCATTCCATGTCTATCTCCAACAGTCATGGAGGCTGCATTAATTTGTCAATCAGACATCAAGGAATGAGCAAATCACTGGCATTTTAGTCATACAAACCCTGGGAGGATCTGCATCGCTTTAAGAGTAATAACTAGTTTGACACATCAAGACAGGAAATCACCTAATGCTGTACCAAATGATGCAGATGGTGAATCTATTAAAATCTAACTCTTGGCATTCAGCCATTTTCTTCCATCCTGGATGTAAACTGACATGATAATCAAGGCAGAGCTACTCTGCTCTGGGGTCAGCAGAGCCCTTAGGAATCAGCGATTGCAGGGGGGGCCCTCCTGGCACACAGCCTCTAGCAACCCCTCTTCCTGCAGCCTGAGCTACCCCCTGCCCCCCCACACAGCCCGTAGCTGTACTCTGCCTGTATCCTGAGCAGTTTCAAACTTTTTGAGCTGAACCCCCCTCCTTTGGCCTATATTTGTGGTTATTCCCACCCCAACCCAAACAACCTGCTGAGGTGAATCAGGGGGTGGAGGTGGCATTCCCTTCCCTGGGCCTTGCTGTGCGGAGCTGGCCCAAGCCCTCCCCCGGGCCCTGCTTCCCTCAAAATAGAAGTCAAACTACACCTATGCCTGAGGGTCTTGCCCAGCAGCTGGAGCCCCAAGTCTACCCTCTCACCCCCCCTCCTCGTCACTGGGCACTGGAGTTTTTATAGCATGTTGGTGGGGGGAGGGGCAGAAGTGGGAGGAGGGGGCTGAGAAGGAAAAAGTTTGCGAAAAGAACCCCTGCTTTAAGCCACAAGCTCATCCTCCTCCACACCACATGACTGAGATTGCTTCTTCCAAAAATAGAAAGCTCTGAATCTAATAGTGGAGGAATAAGCAATGGCATCTATTTCATAATCAGTTCTCATATACAGTGATTAAAAAAAAATTCTCACTTCTCATGCAGGATGCTAATTATTCCTCAAACTTTAGCTTGGATAACTGGTTGCTGAATACATTACAATGTGCTGAAGTGCTTTTGGCAGGGTTTCTTCACTCAGTGATAGTGGCTGGAGGTGGGGAGCCAGCACAATTTTTTTATAAAGCAGCAGTTAGATGTGGTTCTGTACAGGCTAAGACCCTCCATTAGGAGTCCTTCATATTCTACAAGTGATTTTTATCATTACCGCAGCCTAGTCATAGCATGATGTGCTGTGCTGTGCTGTACTTTTCTTACATTAGTGACTGGTTTTTGATATGCAAAAAAAAAAAGTGGAAAAATGTAATTGTTTAAGACTCTATTTGCCACCGTTTGAAACCATAGCAATCAGTATATTTACAATAATAATGAATGATGTCTATATCATGCTGTTATACAAGGTAAAAGACTAATGGAGAAGTCATTGATATGTGATTGTGGCCTCATAGGAATTTTAAAAACATGTCACTATAATTAAATCAAGTTTGGTGAAGCAGGGAAAGTTTAGAGAGCTGTAGTTAAGGTGAGTAATTTGCTGGCTTTGCATGTGCCTACTAATTACTACAGTGGTGTTCAGACCAGCATCCCCAGCCCTTCTGGAAAAGCCCTATAAAATGTTTAATAAATAATATTTTATTCTCTCTGAAGAGACCATCTCTAAACATGGAAGAGACTGTAATTTAAAAATTACATTATGCAAAGTATTTTGTGTTGTAAGTATAGGAAATATGAGAGATCTCACAGGTAAAACTAAAAAGATTTTATGAGCCACCACTGTACTTCATTTTGAAGGGAAAACACTGATTAAGGCAGCTATTTATTTATCTTAGTTGAATGAAATGTTATCGCATCTTACTCATATACACATATGGCTAATTTTGATCAGAACATTCATGTGCTTTTGCAGAATTGGAGGCCTTAAATAGTAAACTGTTTTTGGTGGAGGTTATGTCTTGTCAACCATATTTTAGATCTGATTGAATAAGTAATCAATATGACCATGGAATAATCTCCCAAAGGAAGGAAAGCCCACTCTTGGGCATTTATGTATTAGCTTTTGTCCAGTCTAAGTATAACTACTATTAAGAACCATCCTACACTGACAATGAGATTTGGCAGATGATCTCAATAGTCTTTTCCATGGCTAATTTCTGTAATAGAAAAAAGAAATAGGTCAGAGTAATTTAAAAAAAAAAATCTGAGCCCTAAACTGTGAGCACTGTTTCCATTTTGCAGCCAAGTGAATGCAGAAGGAGGTGAACTCAGAAGTGCAAGGGTAGAAGGACTACCTCTCCTTTTTGGAAATATGTCTGTTCATATCATATGAACAAAGACAAGAAATAAATGGAGGGAGAAAAATGCAGCTTGCTGAAACAACTGAAATGTGAAACTTCCAGCCTCCCTGGCTTGTATGCATTCCAGATCCAACATCTTCTCCCTTTGTGACCATACGCGTGATTTAAAACTTGTACTGTGTTTCAACATGAGTAATAGATTAAATATTATCTCCACTTGTCAGGAAGAGGTTAGAAATGACAGGAGGAGACTGAAAAGGGGTGTTTTTATTCTTATCGGGTTGACAGAGTTGAAAACAAACTGCATGTTGAGACAGACTATCAAATGAAGATGGCCAGAAAAGCTTTTTGTACTTAGTGTAGCTACAAGGATATTGAAAATTGCTGGAATCAATGTGAGGCTATGAAATACTGAAAGCCAACTAGTTGCTGTTGGAGTGGTGACACCATATAGAAAATTCCTTTAAACCATCTTTATATTACCAGTCCACTGTGAGTGAGTGGTTACACCTCAGTGCTATATTTGAATGTATTGAGCAGAGTGTTGAATCTGTTTGTGAATTTGCAGTTATCATTTCATAAGCAGTTGCTTAGGTCGAATCTATTGCTGTTTAGTGGTGACTATGTTTTTCTTCTCTCTCTGCAATACAAGAGTTGGTCAGCCATTGTGGCTCCAAGTGTGGCTGTGTTTCTAATCAGGGATTTGTGGTGTATCCGCCACACATGAGAACCTCCAATGGGTGTTCCCAGCTCTAATCCAGTTCTAACACCTTTATTTCCATTATGTCTCCTTGGAAGTGCCAGATGCTAACTCTTATCATTGCAACAACCGAACCCACTGGTGTTAGGATTCCCCTCTGTGCCTGAGCTGCAGAGCCAGAACCTTGGATCAGATCTTTACAGAGGGAAATAGATGGCCCAGTTGGAAGGTTCTCCCCCATCTATCTTTGACATCTGACTCATATCTGGCATGAGTTGTCCCGCACCTAGGAAGGTGGCTGTGAATTTCAACAAGACATTGAAGAGGCGCACCTCTGAGTGTAAAGACATGTCCTGCAAAAAAAAATGTATCTTTTTCAAAAAACTGTGTGTATTATAGCTACTGCCTTAATCCTTTTATTTTAAAATATCTGGGACCAGTGAAATTGTGTTTGTTTGTTTTTTTAAAATAACACTTCTGGTTCCTCAAGCTGTTGCTACAAGCTCATGATTTAGCTTTGGAGGTTCAGATCCTGGCATATTGGTCAAGATGGCTGTTTCATCAGCAAAGAGTGAAGCTCTATAAGCATCTGTCTGCTCTGAAATCGCTTCCCTGGAGCAGTTGCTTCCACAGGTGGTAATCCCAAGTACTGCAGACCATTCTGTCCTGATTCAGAGAGTTTGTCTAACTCCAATTCCATTGATCATGATACAATGGTAGCCATCACAACAGCACAATGTTTAAGATTTTTATGGGAAATATTTCAGGAATTATCCTACTGTGATATGGCCCAGAATCATCGTCCTACTGGTGCTTGAAACATTTGCCAATCAAATATCACTGTAATGGTAGTGCACCATTAGCTAGTGCCATAGAGATTAAACCAAAAGACTACAGTTTCCAGTGCCTTCATGTTTTGCTGAATGTTTTTGAGTTTCAATCATAAAAACACATATGGTCAAATCCCACTAAATTTGCTTTGAGGAGGGCTGGAATATATGGCATAGCTTGTTGCCAATGACTTAAAAAAAAAATCCCAGCCCTGAGCCCCCAGCCATTCATATAATTCATACACAAAAAGAAGAGAGAGCAATCACCAGACAAATGGTTCTGGGCTGTGGGGATGAATGGGATAGAAATGTGCATTACCACACTGTATGGAAGAATGCTAGTGTGTTCTGGCTCCATGCCTTAAGTGATGGGGCATTGTTTTGATGCACGCTGTTCTGATGCATGATATAAACGTTAAATAGCTCCAATAGAAATCCTAGACAAGACAAAGTATTTAAAAGAGGGGAACAGGAACACTGCTGAATGAATTTTGCTTTGGGATTAGTTTCCCCCATCTGATCTGTTATTCTACATGCATTTTTCTTATACTACATCACAGTGATTTCTTTTTAAAATCCTATAACAGACTGTCTGATTAATAAATTGCAATCAATTCCAATGCCTAATTATCTCCTTAGGAGGTCTGAAAAGCAAGTAATGAATGAAGCATGCCTTCCTCTCAGCATGAGAGGAGACAGCTAGAGCAGCTTGGTAACAGTCAAATTCCTTAAATAAAGGGGAGTAAAGTAGCAAAGTCCTAAATAAATACACAGCCTGATCTTTTTGTTTTTCCCCTTTTTAAATCATGTACCGCAAGTAGATTGATAATGTACTGCTTATGTCTGGATAACTGAAACACTGGTTCAGACATCAATGTCTTTAAAATTCTGTCAAAATCCAAGTAAGAAATTTATTTCTGTGCAATGTTTGAGAGAAAAATCAAGAAATAAGTGCTAGTGGTCTCATTGGAAAGCTGACGTATGCTGTGGGCAGACTGCATTTCGGAGTACTATAGAATTCATCATTTCAAGGAAACTACATCCACTTTCAAAATTTTACAAGTTCACGAAAGAGGTGAGGATTTACTTTTGTTTTTAACAGATCAGGTCAAAGTATAAAATTTCAGGGGAATATTTTGGGGAAAAAATCACTTTTTCTAAATAAGTCAATTTCATGACTGCCAAGTTGTGTTTTGTTTGTTTGTTTCTGGTTTTTAGGGAGGCTCAAAAAATTGGGGACTTTTTTAATGTCAAAAATTGACTTTTTAATCAAAAGTTCAGGAAACTTCAACCACTCTGTTTTTTAAATGGACTATAATGCAGTGTCTGTAAAAAGTCAAATAAATAAGACGAGGTGGGGCAAATGAAGGATTGGGAGGTAAGTAATAGAGATAAGGGAGGGAAAGAGACTTGGGTATTACTTTAGATGGGTTTCTCTTCTCGTTTCTTTTCTGGCACCTGAATGTGGTATTTCTGAATCAGTAGGCAGAAGCCTTAGAATAGAGATAAGACCTGTAAATATTATCAAGGCAGGGGATGGGGGGGGCGAGTGTAAAAATTTTTTTAAAATCCAGACTGCCTTGGAATACTAAATATTGACAATAGTTTGCATGTTCTAAAGTGCATAGATCTCAAGGTGCTTTACAAGAGTATGTAGACACTGTTATCCCCCTTTCCAGATGGGGTAACCGAAGCACAGAATGTCTGAGTGACAGCATGAGTGATAGTGTGAGTCAGAGGCAGTCAGGAATAGAACATAAGTCTGTTGTCTTCCAACCCTGTGGTTGCTCCACTAGACCAGGGGTTGGCAACCTTTCAGAAGTGGGAGCCGAGTCTTCATTTATTTACTCTAATTTAAGGTTGCGGGTCCAATAATACATTTTAACATTTTTAGAAGGTCTCTTTCTATAAGTCTATAATATATAACTAAACTATTGTTGTATGTTAAAAAATAAGGTTTTTAAAATGTATAAGAAGCTTCATTTAAAATTAAATTAAAATGCAGAGCCCCCCCAACCAGTGGCTAGGACCTGGGCAGTGTGAGTGCTACTGAAAATCAACTCGCGTGCCACCTTCGGCACGCATGCCATAGGTTGCCTATCCCTGCACTAGACCGTAAACCATTTATTTAAAATATTTTGATTTAATCTTGGAGATTACTTTTACTTAGGGTTTGGCTACACTTGCAGCTGTGCAACGCTGGGAGTTTAAAGCTGTGTAGGGAAAGCACTGCAGTGTGGCCACACTGACAGCTACCAGTGCTGCAGTGTGGCCACATTTGCAGCATTTGCAGTAGTGTAGGGAGTGGTGCATTATGGGCAGCTATCCCAGCGTTCAAGTGGCTGCAACGTGCTTTTCAAAAGAGGGGGGTTGGGTGGAGTGTGACAGGGAGCGTGGGTGAGACAGAGAGAGTAGATTTTTGGAGCTGACACTGTGGTCTTGGCTACACTCACACTTTACAGCGCTGCAACTGGGGTGTGAAAAAACACCCCCCTGAGCGCTGCAAGATACAGCGCTGTAAAGCGTCAGTGTAATCAGGGCAGCAGCGCTGGGAGCGCGGCTCCCAGCGCTGCACGCTACACCCGTAAGGGATGTGGTTTACATCCAGCGCTGCCACTCTGACTACACTCACACTTCAAAGCGCTGCTGCGGCAGCGCTCCCGCAGCGCTGCCGCGGCAGCACTTTGAAATTCCAAATGTAGCCATACCCTATGTTAGTTCCCTGCCTTGCAAGTTCTAAGGACTTGAAGATACACAGCACCAACCTTCAATCATTTTAAAAGTATCAACCACTTCCCCCACTCCTCTCTCATTCACTAAATACAAATAGCCTTCAGACCAGATAAGCAGCTGCTCCAAAATGGAACCCCTCCTCCGGGATGCTTCTTTCCTCAAGCAAACACTAGCTGTGGACATTCCCTGCCTGCCTCTGCTCAAGCAAACAGTAGCTGTGTTTGTGTTTTAGATAAGCAGCTCCAGGAGCCCCGAGTTCACAACAAAACAAAGAGTGTTATCTTTACTTAAAAAGCATTATGGGAAGGTTCCGGAGGCCAGTTACAGCGTAGTAAGATTAATCACTGTTTACACTGGCACCCCAGTGGTGCAAGAGCTATGCTGTTCTCTTTATTCCTCTTGTCGAGGTGGAGTACAGCCAGTGCTTTAGCCAGGGAGATACAGCGCTGTATGTGCCTTGCCAGTGTGGATGGGGAGTAAGTTACAGCGCTGTAAAGTCACCGCCAGCGCTGTAACTCTCAAGTGTAGCCAAACCCTTAATCATCTCTCCACCCCCAAATCCCTATCGGGTTGCTTGTTGCAAAGCAGGCTTGCAGTCTAAAAACACTGTCTCTTTTCATGTGTGCAATACTAATCAAATGTTCTTAATTAGCCATCAAGACCTTGCCTGCAATTACCCACATCTCCTGTTAGTTGCAGATTTATTCCATTAGGTATTAAAGGAGACTGTCAGGTAGGAATACAATTTAGGCTTTGTAACAAAGAAGGGTTTACAAATTCTAATTACCGGTATATCCCTGCTATTGGCAGGATTGTACTGGCATCCCCAGGTAAAGAGGCCCTCCCATGCACTGATCTTTCCCTTTCCTCACGGAGGGGGCTCAATTAACTTTGTAGTACCTACTGCCTCTTTCCCTCCCTCCCACCCCCAACTCCCATTGCCATGCCCAAATCTGGTCCCAGTAGAACTTTATTTGCTTCCAGGTCTACACGGAGGGATGGTTAGAAGAGTGGGTAGATGGAGGGAAGGGATGGATGGGCAGGTGTGGAGCCAAAACACATCAGTCCAGTTTCCGTCCTGCAAACCTTAGCTAGAAAAAGTAAGAGAGGTCCCAGCTGGTATTACCTTTTCTGTGTAGTACCCTCACTTCCACCCATAAGAATTTCAGTGCAGCCAATGCCTATAGGTAGTTGAGAGTCTGTTACCTCAAGTCCAATGGAGCCATATTGCTTGAGAGAGAGGCCTCAGTGCATATAGGTTTGGGATCCCACTGGTCCCCTGGAATCTGCTTTCTCCACGGGGGTGGAGTGGAGAGCCTGTTATTATTGATTTCTATTACCAGACTGCACAGGAGCCGTAGCTGCGGTCCAGGACCCAATTGTGCTACAAGCTGTATAAACAGAACAAAAAGACAGCCTTGCCCCAAAGAATTCCTTCCCTCTTTCCAGTGGGATGATATGTGGGAATCCCCACAAGGGATTCCTTGCAAAGATTCCCCCCAAACAATCCCTAACTATAGCATGTAACAGATGGGAACAATCTGGCCTATGGAATTGTTCATAGGATGGCTTGAAATTGCCATAGAAAGGATAGCATTTTTGCTTCAGTTCTCTGTCTCCTCCACCCTCTGCCTGTGCTGAGAAGTGCAAGATTGCATGAGAGCTGCTCACCATTCCTTTGCAATGATGGGAGACAATAAAATGTGCAAAGTTCTTGAATTTCTATTTGTGACGATAAGGATTTAAAGTGTGGACTTCCTTATGTACTCAGCCAAGAACATGTGCTATGAGCATGTAGTCCTTCCCTGAAGCAGAGTGTCTGGATATAAGGCTGTTCAAGAGACGTCTACATATCATGACCCGCACTTTCATTTCAGGCTGGTAATCTTCCCACTTTTGACATTCCAGTGAACCTAGCCTGTATTATCAGTGCTTCAGAAACATTCTTGAAGATGCTCCCAGTGCAATGCTAATTCTTCAGATAAGCCATCCACAATGGGGCTTCAGACAGCTTAATAGGTAATCTGAAATAGCATTTTCAACCTTACTCTTGTGCATAGGAGACCCAATGTACTTCCAGCTGCACTGGGAGGAGGTAGAAGCAATAAAAATGCTGGCTGAGCCCCTGGATGGGGTAGAAAATGTTGAAAAGTACGGCCTTTTATTTTATTTTTTTTTTAAATTCAAGACAGCAAACCAACCTAAGTTCCAGATAAACTTAGATTTCAAAGGAGAAAAAGATGCTAATTGTTACGTATCCTGAGCAGATGGAGCACATGCATTGCTTTTGTTGTTTCCCAGACACAGCCTAAACTGAAACAAAATCAACCAACTAATGCAAAAAAAAAACAACCCACACAGCCACAGATAGTGGGCTAATAACATGAGATAAAAGTTTTGCTTACAATTCCCAGAGCACTATATCAATATCTGTCAGATTATGAATTGCCTGTCAGCAGCTCAACAGTTGAAAAGTTCTCACTTTTTAGTATACAGCTCCTTCTCTGGTATTTTTCATGTGCTGTCAGACTGACCACTTAAACTTTCCAGTCACTCATCAGTAGGTGTGCCATGTGTCCTTTACTGAAAGCTTAGGAACTTGTGTAGCAAAAAGAGGCTTGTGTGAGGCAAAGATTTCTCTTGTTGCCACTTACTATGTTATCTTGTCTGACCAGCGTAATGCTCTTTTCAATAAGCTTCCCATTTAGGAGAGACAAAGGATGCTGGAAATCTATATATATTTTGCTGATCTTGCTGCTTCTCCCCACCCCTAAATGGTTCCATTTGAAAGGTTCCCCCCCTCCTTTTAATGCATAACCTCAGAAATCCAAATATTCCAGCAAAAAGAATAGATGGCAGCTGGGCTCAGAGTCATCAATTCTTCTGTTCTCCCAGAAATACTGTCCTCTAGGCAAGGTCAAGCTTCTTCCTATCCCTCTGCCTGACTATAAGGACAAAACAGTATTTGCCAATCTCATCTGACAATGTGCTGAACAAATAAACTACAGGTGGACATAAGCTGTGTCTGAACTTCCCCTATAATGAGGGGTGGGAGTTATGATCTTTGTTTTTTGTACAGCCCCATAACAAAGTAAACCAAGGATGCCTTTCTGGCATATGCTGGGAAGTGGTAACACATGTACTTGTCTTGCTATGGTTTAAATTTTTTGGGGGGGGGCATACCCACCATCCACTTAGCCCCACTTTGGTGTATTATCCCAGGAAACAAAATTGACACCTGGAAGTTGCAGCTTTAGAAACATGTGCCTCACTGCTTTAATTTGTTCCCCACAATGCATCAAGGATAACTGACTCCTGAAAGGACAGAGTATCAGTTTTCTAACATGTCCAAATCCAATTTTTTTTTAAGTTCCTTGGTTTTCAGAACTCTTCAAAACCTTCCTCTGCCCAGTCAATTTCCTACCAAGCTCATTCCCTCTGGTTTTTAAATATCTGTTTTACTTGTCAAACCCCCATCCATCTCCTTCATCTCTGTCCTACCAAGTGCCTTTCCTCTCATGACTATCACACTTTCCCCTGCTCTCCATCCCTCTTCGCTGACCTTCTGTTTAACCTTTTCCTACCTGATCATATTGTTTTCTCTCTTTCTTCTCCCTACCAGCTTACTGACTCTTCTTACCTTTTCTCCCTTTTGGATGCATTCTTCCTTGCAGCCCAGCCATTCACTTCACCCCATTTCCCACTCCATTACCCTCTACCATTTCCTTCCTTCACCCTGATAGAGAGTGTGGAGATTTTTTTTTAGGGGGGAGGGGAAAGTTAGTAGGGATGGAGGAAAGGGACTGAGCCTAATTGTTTTTTTCAATCCTTGGTGTCGGGTTATGAGGTAGAACAAAACTCATGTGGACATTTGTCCACCGGGGTGCCCATGTGAGGAGTACCCAGTAATGTTACACAGAGGGCTGGTCCACACTACAGGGGGAAATCGATCTTAGATACGCAACTTCAGCTATGTGAATAACGTAGCTGAAGTCGAATATCTAAGATCGGATTACTCACCCGTCTTCACCGCGCGGGATCGATGTTCGCAGCTCTCCCTGTCGATTCCGCAACTCCGTTGGGGTTGATGGAGTTCCGGAATCGATATAAGCGCGCTCGGGGATCGATATATCGCGTCTAGATGAGACGTGATATATCGATCCCTGAGCAATCGATTTTAACCCGCCGAAACAGCGGGTAGTCTGGACGTAGCCAGAGACCGGGGAAATTACTTCTAATCCTTGTAGAGCTTAACTGGAATTGTCCTAGGACTGAAAGGCTCTGTATCTCATTATCTGAGAAGTCTGTTAAAATCTAATCATGCCAAGATGCTACCCACCCCAAAGCATTTTTCCCATACTGACAATGTAAAAGGTTGTTTAGCAAGATATAGTCCTGAGCAGAGTCTCTCTCCTAGTGATCATCTCCACTCCTGTTTGTGTTTAACTGTTCTACGCAGGAAGGCAGCCTTTGTACACTGCACATCTAATGACAAGTAAGAAATAGCACTGGGTAGGGGCAAAGCAGACTAGTGATAAATATGCAGGGGCAACAACACCAGTCTTTTTGGCAGATAGACAATTTGCTGTCTCCAGTTCAATCCCCTGCCAGGTTTTCTGTTGTCATCATCCCCGGGTGACTAATTTGACAATTTCTTAAGAGCGCTGCTTTACCTGAGTTCACACCCCTTTGGAGTACAGGATCCAGGAGGCCATATGTATCGTATCTTTAAATAGAGCCTTTCTATAAACCATCTATAGGGAAAATGTCACTTGGATAATCTGATTATTTGGTTTTGATGGCTTAAAAGTTTATTTCGTGTTCTCTGATTGATTTCTTCTCCCTTGAGTTTAACTTTTTACTGAATTTCCTTCACTCTTATTTTATGTCAGAACTTAATTTTATTCCTTTCAACTCTTCCTACATTCATCTGACATTTCTCTGTTTTTGTCCATCTTATTTCACTTTCAAAGGCTAAGTAAAATCATAGAATCATAGGGTTGGAAGAGACCTCAGGAGGTCATCTAGTCCAACCCCCTACTCAAAGCAGGACTAAATCCCCAACTAAATCATCCCAGTCAGGGATTTGTCAAGCTTGACCTTAAAAATCTACTCTTTTATAGTGGTTAAACTGGGTATAGATTTTATATATAAAATTAGATTATTATAGAAAGTTAGATTATATATAGATTAGCATTAGAATAAGATACATTTAATACAATTTTTATAGATTAGTTAATTACAGGATGCCTCTGTCAAGGTCAGTCTAATTAAAGAGATGCTGTCAGTTATTAGGACAAAAAAATGTCCTACCTTGAATGGCTCCATCTGGAATATATTTACCCTCTGGAGTCCCACAGAGAGCTTTTTTTCCCATTAAACAAATGTTACTTGTTAAATGAAAAACAAACAAGACATGCATCCTCCTGTCATCAAACACAACAGCCCAGTGCTGTATGCTGCCCTAGATCTTGTCAGAAAAGCAATATATGAAGAAGCAGCAAGCCTCAAGAGAAACCAGGTGACGCTTTTGAACACCAGGATTGAAAACAAGGTGGAATTTTATGTTGCAAGGAGATATACATGTGTATGAATAACATTACATATATTTCTTGTCAATCCTAAGAAATGGGAAATGTCAGTACTTGGTTTCCATGCACACGTTTCATAGTGCTTCTTTTTATTTGTGACTGGACTGGTGTGTTTTCTGTGCTTTCGCTAGGGGATTCCATGATATTCCTATTCTCAAATGGTTTCTATAAATCAGCCTACTTTGCCCACGGCAACGGAAAACCACAACAAACTGCCATCATATATTGCACTCTGCAGTGTTCTCCACACAGATGCTGCAGAGGAGACCTGCAAGTGACCTTAGGGGGCACTTAAATCAGTTTTACCCTGGAAAAAAATGACCATATTACACAGAAGATCATTTAACACAGAAGATCTTTTTCAGGTATGTCAGATTCAGAACTGTTTATGTTGGAGACACAAGTTGTTTATCACTTTGTTCTCCTGAAAACACTGTAGAGCTAATACAGTTTTGATGGAGAAAGCCAGATACTTTTTCTTCTTAGGTATCATCATTCTTCAGATGAATTACCTACTAAATTCCAGTGAGTTACACCTGTGCAACTCCCATTGCAAAGAGGTTGCACAGATGCCAATGAAGACCCAGTTTGGCTAGTAGACCAGTATTTGGGATGACCATGTACAAGATGAAAAGAACCCAGTGTAACTTGGAGTCCAGTATAAATTTGCAGAGATAGTGGAATCTGACCGGATTTAGAGGCCTAAATGGCTTAAGCTCCTTTGATGAAGCAAATAAACCTCTTTTTACCTTTGCACTGCAAATATTTGATTTAGAATCACTGAGATAATAGAGACCCACCATGACACCATTTTTAAAGGAGTAGGACATAAGCAGAACTTTCATAGTTCATAGACCTTTTTGCACTAGAGAGAAAAGATTGGCGGGGGGTGGGGAAGGTTGGAAGGGATATTATTTGTTTTTGTTGTGATGGGGCTAGGAATTCTTTAGGCCTACAACCTTAAACCATTAATTTCTTTCTTTAACCACAGAAAGGCATATCTCACATTAATTAAAAATAAAATAGGTATAAATAAAAGAGGACACATGGAAACCTTACAAAATATAATCCATAACTTTACTTACGAAAATCATATCACAGGGCTGGGGAAACATACACAGCACCTAAATCAGGACTCAGCTAGCAGGTACTAAGGATAAAGCGGATTAAACCTAATGGAAAGTTGAGATTGAAGCCTTACTTTCTCCACTGGTTTCTGTTAGAACCTGCTTTTTATTTTAATGGAAATTGGGGGTTTTGACAAAATGCAATTTTTCATGAAAAGTGTCTGCATTGGGTGGAAAAGTTCAAATTTTCACTGAAAATTCAAAAATCAAAATATTTGGGGTGAAAATGGAAGTGATTCAGTGTCGATATTCCACTGTGGTGCCTCATGGGAGTTGCACTTTGGTTTCTTTATTTCCCCATTTTCCTTTATGGGCTGAGCTCCTGCACTTGACAATATCTCCCATAATGCAACCACCTTTCCCTTACCATGACTGGAATTCATGGGACCTCATGGAAGATGCAGTGGGAATCAGAGTCATAGATGAGAATGGGAGCATAGGGCACCTGAACTACCACTCCCACAAGGCACCAATGGCAATATTTTCAAAATTTTAATTTCTGACCTAAATATTTTAGTTTTAAATTTTTCACTGGAGTTGAAATTTTTCACAGGGAACAAAAGCCTATTTTCTTCCTAGCTCTAGTTGTCCAGCTATGCCCTGTATTAGTAAGCTGCCGAGATAGGTTTGCCAGATGAATAGAAGAAAATTAGGTGTGGAAAGATTGAGATTCTCAGATCATATAACTTAAAAAAAACATGGTTTAATATAAAAATCTCTTATTACATGTGTTTCGGTTTAAATGAAACAGCAGTTAATTAATTTTAATGCTAAAGTTAGCAGTAGAAGAAACATTTGAATGCAGGTGTGGATCTGTTTAATGAGGTAATAAAAGTGAAAATATCGTAAAAAATCTTCAGAATTTTAGTAAGAAGCTGGGAAATGAAAGTAGTACAGGGATTGTTAATGTTTGCATAGAAAAATACTTGAACACCTTTATCTCTTTAATAGTAGAAAGGAAAATGAAAGAAATGAATACAGAAGCTACCAGATTGCAGAACTAAGAATAGATTTTTATTTTTATGACAGATTTATTTAACCATGGGATTGATACAAGCCTTTCAGTAGGTTCTGACAGGCACTGATCAAGTTGGATTGGAGCATTCAATGCGTGATATCTTATAACGGGTTGATGAGACAAAGGATACAGAGAAGCTGGAGATAGAAAACAGGATGGTATCACACAGAGCCAAAACAAAACAGGCTTTAAAGGCTTGTAAATGATGAAAACCCTGAGAATATTTAGGATGAGTACAACAAAATGTCAACAATATTTAGGATGAGCACAAGAAAGTGGTGATGGATACGGCTATTACCCTAACTAGTTCAAACAGGAGTAAAAGCTTGGTGATGCTATGCAACGCTAGCGAAGTAAGAACCATGAAAATAGACCAGAGTTGCGTGGGACTTTGTGAAAAATTATGACAGGAGATATTAATGATCATTTAAGACACTGAAGGCATCATTAAAAAACAATATTCTAAACAGATGTCAGACTGTTTTTCCATGAATTGGAAAGAAGTTTTTAAGGCTAGAAATAACTGAACAGCATTATTAAACTTTGCTTTTCATCTAACAAAAGAACATTAAAAATCCCTTCCCATCCACTATAACAAACTACTTTCCATCCACCCACACCAAATCCCTAATTAACCCTAAGTTCCCTCCTCCTTCCGCTTCCAACCCCACTGCCTACACTTACACCTGGGAGAAAAAGCCTGGTAGAACAGAAAAGATAAAGGATAGCAGCATATCATAAACTGCCATATAACCTGTTGACAGATTCAAAACAGAAAATATGGACCTCTACGTGCCATCTGTTATACCTGGCATGTAGGTAAGGTAATGTCAGGTGGGAAAACTACAGGAGACATTCTAAGGTCATAGATATGGTAAAAACAGAAAACAGTGATGCTCAGTACTATTAAGCTGCCAAGATAGGTTTCCTGGATGATTTACTTATATATAAGTAGAATACCAGAATGATGGGGAAAGTACAGGCACTCCAGTAATAACAATAACAAACAAATCCACTGAGAGCTCTAAAGAACTGTAGATAGGATGAGTGAAAATTGTTAACCAAGTCTTTGGTGTGACCTCGCAGCGCTGATCCTCTAGCCCAACTGGCACAGCTCCCAGCGGTGAGGTGGTGAACTCCTGTAGTGGGGATTAAGGCTGCCAGGAGGCACTCAGGTCCTGATCCAGCAAATCACGTACATGCATTTTAAGCACATTAGAAGTCTATGGGACTTTTCAAGTGCTGAAGTGTTCTGTTGGATCAGGGCTTCAGCATCTGGTAATCAATGACTGGTATTTAGAATTTAATGTGAGTTTAATTTCTATGTGGAAATATATGATATTGGGTTAAATTAGAAAGAGGTCAGTGGTGCTATACTAAATTACACCAACTGAGGATAGGGGCCAAAGAGCCTCTTATATATTTACTAATGGAGATATAAAGAAAAATAGCAAGGTGGAAAATCAGAGTGGCTTTGTGCTGGATATGAAATACACGACCTACCCAAGATATTTGGACTTATCAATGGGTATGTTTAGCACCAAGAGATGGAGCTGCTATCCTTACTTATCACTCCCAGGTGTACCACCTCCAGAAGTTGCTGTTGTCTGGAAGGAATGGCACTGCAAAGGTTTGTTAGGCCAATGTTTTTAAACCTGGGTGCCTATTTAGGGTCCTAAATTGATATGTTAGTACTTAAATAAGTGGTGTTTATTTTCAGATTTGGATCCCTGCTGGCCTCAGTGGGTTGGCTTCCAGCAGTCCTGGGATTGATGAAAGAGGAAATGTGGCTCAAAGCCTCTTTCCTCTCTCACATAGTGCCAAGTATGAGCTAGTACAGCTAATTCAGCTTGTATGCATTCTGCTCCTCTCAGCTGGGAACCAGGAGGTGAGCCAGAACTCTTACGATTGGACCTCCTCTCCAAAACTCCACCAGTGAGTGCTTTGTTGATTATCCTGGTCCACGGACCACAATTTGGGAACCTTTGTGTGACAGTGTGTGAATTGTCATCCTCTGTCATGACTAAATGGGAAGATAAAGATCTACCATTAACACTGGAGAGAAAAATAATTCTCATGGGCAGGATTTGTGACATGAAGGAAATCAACAGAAAACATGAAGACTTGATTATGCTTAGTGTATGTTATTGACTCATTCTCTTGTTACTGTGTCTTGGGCTGCAGTGAATGTCTGTAACAAGAGTTGATGGGAATATCTGTTTTATATATTGAAACTGATCATTTTGACCCAGAAACAATCAAGTTAAGATTGCTATAGTCAGGAGTCTCTAAGCTACCACAAGGACTCCTCGTTGTTGGTTTTTTTATAGTCAGGAAGAGGTCCTAGAGAATGGTGCCAACTATTACCATCATTTATAATAGCCAGAGAGTCTCTTACAAAAGCAATAGGAAACCATTAGGGAATTCCTGGTGTTGTGCAGGTTGGAGAGGGACAAATGGCATTTTCTAAGCAAATGATAACCTTCTAAGTAAATAGCTAGATTATTCTGCAAATAGTCTATCAATGGAATCCTTTCCTTGAATCCACAAACTCACTTCCTTGTATCCTGCTTGGATACAGTTATCCAAGCTCTAGAGAATACACTTTTGCAATTCAGTCCTCCCTAGTTACACCAATTAAAATGACTACCCCAATAGTAAGGCATTGTAAGAATGTTTTGGGAAGAGCACATAAACTGGTTAATCTTTTACTGGAATTAATCCATTATTCTTCCATTGGGAGCAATGGCAAAATGAAAATTGAGGATAGCCCCATTTGTTGGGAGGAATGGAAATTGGCAGGAATTGTTACTTTTGCAGTTTTATATCTGGAGAACTTAAGTGACCTCTAATCTTTCCAGAATGTTTCTAACTCAAGAAGCAATCATATGTGAGATTTCATGTAGTAACACGCTATTTGCTTTCCTGCTTGCCTAAATTGCTTGAGCCCTCTCTTTTTTCTTTCTTGCACCATCCTCTTCTTTAAATTCTATATGGCGTTATTTGGACTCTTATCCAACTTGTATATTTCAATAACATTAAGATGGATAAGAAAGTAAATTAAATATATGTTTTGCTTACAGATAAGGGTAAATGCATTGGAGTATATATCAAAATATGCTAGTGAGGCTAAAGTGAAATGACAATTTAAAATCCTACAATGAATTGACTGGACTCCTGAGCACTTTTTCAAATGTGGTCTAGTGGACAAAGATTGTGCTGACAGTGGGAAAATCCAGATGGTAATTTGACACTATATTTGAAAATATTAGAAGGTGTTCAAATTGCTGGGTGAAATTCTGGCCCTATTGAAGTGAATTTCACCCTAAATATTAATGTTACAAGTAGCACCCAGAGGCCTAGATAAAGATAAGGGCTATATTCTACAAAGGACAAAAATGTGGTCCCTGTCATTCTAAATGTTGAAGGAGTAGTATGCCATCATAAATTACTATATGAGTCAGAACTATATTTGCTATATGAGTTTTCAGTGTATGTTAATGATTTTGAGTGGAGACAAATTTACTTAGTATAAAGACACTGTAGATCCAGGTAATGTAATATATACTTCTCTCCTCCCATATTGATGCCACCAAAAATGCTGTGGCAGATCAGTTACAAATCCAGGAAGAAATATTTAGCAATCTACATTATAAAGATGAGCAAACTATTTCAGATAAAAATAAGAACTTACCCAAAGCTTCATCCTTCCCTTGAGCAAAAGCATAAACATAACATAACATAAACCAAACCTTTGCTTTCCATGGTTCTATTCTTTTTAGTTCTCTTGTTCTGCATGCCTCCTTCTTCTTTTTTTTTTTAAATCATTATTCTTATTCTTATTATTATTATTCTGATTGGGACTGAAAGATTAAATGGAAAAAAGGAGAGCCTTAGTATTTCTGACCTGTCTGGAAACAGCGAGTGCAAGAAATACAGCAAGAAAGCCAGTTCTTACAAGATTTGCAAATGAAGTGATTTAGATAAGATTCATGTAAGCCTCCAAACTTCTGGGTGCTCATCTGAAGTGAACCTCTGGAAACTTTCACTCATCACTACTAAACTGGCTTATATTAGAGAAGCTCTCTCCACATTCACTAGGCTAAGTTCTTTTATTTCACAAGCATTACCTGAAAAAAAGCACTAAAATACTTTCCATAACATAGGACCAATCAGAATAGATCAAACTATTGAGCAAATGTAAGGTAAATGGTGTTTGTTTAATTTGGTTTCCATGTATTTTTCAATGTTTACTTTCCCTTAACATTCCCCTCATTTCCATCTGGAAGGCTGGAAAGGCAGTTGGCTTCCCAGCAGACACCAACTCTACAATTAACTACCTGGCAGGCAACAAACACTTCTCTTGTTCCGGGAGACTGTGTGCACTTCAGTAGACAGCATGGTGCATTTACCTTTATGCACAGGGAAGTTGGCTACAACTGTTGGCCCTTGGTCAGTAGCAAAAAGGGTTTCATTGGCTTTGCAACAGTGATGATACTGTATATGACTAGGCATTAGAAAACACATGGATAATTCTTAAGGGACAGTTACAATAATAAATCCAGAATGCGGGCAGTATTGCATGGAATATGGTATGTCTTTGGGGCAAGTTGCTCTAGTTTTATTTGGATGGCACAACACCAATTGGTTGCCCTTTTATTCTGAGCACTAATTTTTATCGAGATTTAAAACTTAGCCGTGTGAGCATGAAGCACAAGCAAATTCCTTCAATTGGCTTTATGGAGGAATATCCAGCACAGCCTACGATTTCTGAGCAGCGCTGGCCATTAAGGATATGATTTTGTTTAAGTATATTTCAGTCCTTTGAGTCTTCTGCTGTGCTTTAGGATATTGTAATTAGAAGGCACTGTGAACCTTGGCTGCTGCCAAAGCTTTGCTGACATTCAAAGCCCCTGTTCAGCCTTTCTTAGTTTCCCTAACTTCTCTGAGAATCAGCAGAGCATGATCTGTAGCTGCTCGCTAGCTCTGATGCTGGCTTGCCTGCAGATTAGAGAAGAAAAATGTGTTCATATTCTGTGTGGTGAAGCTAAATCACTGAGATGGTTTCAGGACAAGCAATAAGTTGGAATTCATTGCCAACGTATGCAATATGTTTTTTAAATTGGGGTCCCTCCATATAAAATGTCCCAAAGCACTTAAAACAAAAAGGTAGAACTTCAGATTACTTTATAGAGCTGGGAATTTTTAGTTTAACATTTCTAAGTCCATTTGACTTTGTTCTCTGTCTTCTCCACATTCCTCTTCTACTTCCTTCCTGTAGTATACAGGAATAGTTTGTGTGCCCTATAGTTGCACTCAATGTGTTATATTTTTAGAAGGCACCTGAGCCAAGTCAGAGCAGTAAGATGTATACAGGTAGGCTTGATGTGTTTGGGCATATTTAGCAAACACTTGTTTGGAATCCAATGATGCCCCGTTAGTTTCTTCATACTGCTTTATCTATATCTCTATATAGAGAACAAAAGACACAATACTTCCTCCTAGACTTTCCGGTACATTGTCCTCATAAGTTTCCTTTTGTCCTCTTCTCACTTGGACACCGCAGCCCCCGTGTTGTTTTGTAGCTCATATGTAAACCACACTGTCGTGGGATTGGCAAGGTGGCGTTATCTGAATGTTTAGTATTTCAGCTTGGGATTTTCAAAGGTGTCATATAGCGGTAGGAATCCCACTCCCCAAAATCAATGGGAGTTAGGTGTCTAGCTACCTTCCTTAGGCCTCTGAAAATCCCAGGCTCAGTTTATGCTGTATGCCTGTTTTCATTTTCTAGACACACATAATAATGCTTCATATTACACTAGATATATGTGCCAGGGAAAATGAAGCATTTTACAAACTATTTCTAGCTTCACCTTTACCTGTGAGGTACAGAAGTGTTGTTTGTGGAAGCATTTCATGGAAAAATATTCAATTATGAAATAAAATAATTTAATCTGTTTTTCTTTCTTTTCTTTTTTTTTTTAAAGAATGGTACATCAATTCAAAATGCATTTGGAAAGGATAAGTCCAGACTATAAAAATAAAATAATCCTTTAATGTCAAGTAAACTAAAATAAGTGTGATCAGTTTGGGTATTACTACCTCAAGAAATCTGTCAGGATATTGATTATTTTATTATGCTTTTTGTAGCTAAATTTAAGCCATTTTCATTACACTATCATATACATTATAAAATATTATATATAAAAATAATATATTATTATATATATTATAAAATAATAACATAACCAACGTGGCTTAGATTTAGCTACAGAAAGGATGGCTACACACAAAATAGAGCTTCCACCAATAGCTCCAAGGACTATGATTTCCTAAAATAAGCACATCACTATATCCTGGGCCAAAACTTGAATAGGAAACCTCCAAACAACCCCCTACAAGCGCTACCAAAAATGTAAGTGCTATTAAAACATCCTTCTCTCTAAATCAGTACAGTGGCAATGCCCCAGTGTGGTGCTAGGCAGGTGCCATCTTTTGATTGAGATATAAAACAAAAGCTCCAGTCACTTGTCAGATTAAAGATCCCACAGCACATTTTCAAAGAATAGAGGTGTTAGCTGGATATACAAAACCTTCTGGCTTCTGTTTCAATGGGATCTACCAATCTCCAGTAGTTATAAGGTTACCCATTCCTCTTTCATTTTTGCTGGAGATTTCCATGAAACTTAATACTTGAAGCAAACCTGATTCAATCACTATGTAGTTGGCAAGTTTTACCATCCAATTCCTTCCCATGTTTCCTTTACCTTATGCAATCTTATCAGGAAGAAGCAGTGGAAACCAGTCATAACTCATATTGTATTAATTGAGATGGAATATATGAGCCTGAAAAGCTAAAGGTGGCAACATGACCCAGTTACTGTCCAGCATTACACAGTTTTAAACAAGCTTTGGGGTTCTGTATTCAGAGACCTCAGCCTGTTTAGTAACATGGAAAACACACCATTATTTTTATTTTAAAAAGAAAAGAAAGCAAAAATAGAAAATGAAGTTTCTATTTCTGCTGTTGGCTCCCACTTGCACCCACCCTGGAGAAACATAGCCTCAGCAAACAGTCTTATCATCCACTGAAAGGCCTGGCAAATTTGTACCCGGCTGCCTCTTTTTAGCCACAGACTTACAGCAGTGTTGCAAAATATACAGTCTTGGCCAGGCAAGCCAACTTTGATTAGACAGAAAGAAAAAGGAGAGAGATGGTAAAGAGAAAAATAGGATAGGGAAGGAAAAGGACACATGGAGGAAGATGAGGAGACAGTCTCACATCCCAGGTGGTGTTTATTATTCAGCCAGAGCTGGTGGAGGTGCCAGTGTCATCTGGGTTTTCTCTCTCTGGGCCTTGTCTGGTCAGGACATCTCTCTTGACTAGGACAAAGAAGGTCCTGGATCCCAGGAGACTGTGGGGTTGGCAGCCATGATGGTGAAGCTCACTCCAGTAGCAAATTTTTCCTCCTCAGTCTTTCTTTAAGAAAAGTAATAGCTCATCCCCTTATAATTTTGTTTACCAATAGGCCTAATTTCTGACACATCAATTTTGGTTCATTGATTTCCAGTTTCATGCTATTCTTGTTTACCAGGCTTAACCTAAACAGAGTCCTTGAATTATATCAGTGGGACTTTTTGTTTGGACTAATTTAGTCCATTTTTGGCACCTTTTCACATCAACATTTCTTGTAATGTTATTATGATATCTTACAAACTTACATTCACTTTTTACAGTTAACCTCACAAGTACAGTAACTCCTCACTATAAGTCATCTCAGTTGACGTCGTTTCATTGTTATGTTGCTGATCAGTTAGGGAACATGCTCATTTAAAGTTGTGTAATGCTCCACTCTTACATTGCTTGGCTGCCTGCTTTCTCCACAGCTGGCAGACTCCACGGATCATCACCTTCTCTCTCCCACCCCCCACCCATGCCCATGGCATTCAGCTGGCTTGCAGCATTTCGGGGGCAGGAGGGAGGAGGGAGGAGCAAGGACTCAGCCTGGGAAGTAAAGGGGGAAGCCTGGGAAGTAAAGGATGAGGGCTTCAGGGAATGGGGGGAGTGGGCGGACTGGGGGTTGAGCCCACCCTTCCCTGGTGCTTGCCGAGTAGGAGAAGCTGCCACTGCTGCGCAATGTGCTTCTCCTCTCCTAAAGCACCTTCAGCTTCCTTGCCTGCCTCATCTCCAGTGCTAGTCGGCTGCACCTGTGTGGGGTAAGGCGGGGGCACCTCCCACCTATAATACTGTACTGTATGTACAGTATGTTTGTAAACACACAGCACATGCTCACTACTCCACCCCAGTGTAGTATTAAATTGCTTGTTTAAAAATTGTTTAAAACTTATACCTATATTAAATTGTTTGTTTAAAATTGGTTAGCATGTATATAATGCCTTTTGTCTGGCAAAAAAAAATTTCCTTGGAAATAACCCCGCCCCCGTTTACATTAATTCTTATGGGGAAATTGGATTCGCTTAACATTCTTTCACTTAAAGTCGCATTTTTCAGGAACATAACTACAACGTTAAGTGAGGAGTTACTCTAGGGTAAATTTATGGGCCCAATTCTGACAACACTGCCTTAGTTCTGATGATTTTTGTACAGTCGCTGACTTTCCTTCCCCTAGATTCACAGGACAGCATCAAATACTCCACCCAAGAAATGCTCTACTGCTTCCCACCTCTGTCATCCAACAGCTGCAGTTTCCAGTTGACTGTGTTGCTCTTCTATCACTGTGGAGGCCCATGTACACCAGAATTCCTTGCTCAATAATAACTCCCCAGGCTTCACCCGGTTTCAGGTTTTGTTTCACTCCATCCTATTGCTGATCCTACTTTCTTGGCCACATTACAACACAAGTAATTACAGTCTGTTTACATTTCCCACCAGTTTCTACTGGAGATGATGTTCTTCAGTTCTCATTACAACAGCACTATATTATGCTGCTGTTGCATTTTCAATTGGTGGCTGCATTTCAACAGCAGGCAAAGTTGTGCTCAGAGTCCGTGAAGCTCTTATTCCTGCTTCCTTTGGGATAAAAGGTGCTAAATAAAAGTAAGGGACTATAATCCTTTCCATGAAGTGCCTCAGCTGCATGGAAAAACTCAGACTAAGCAGTGCACCCTTACTTTCAGGGTTCTGCATGATAACAAAATGGACACCAAACTGAAAACAGAACAAGTGTGGTGATGGGAATAAATAGGATATTAATCATTCTGTTTTCAGAAAAACAGGTTTGGTACATCTGATGCCAAAAGTGTCAAGCAGGAACATCTGTTAACTCTCTTTCTTTTTTATTGAGCATTTAAAGAAATTAGCCCTGGCAATCTGTGCATGCAGTCATCATGTGTGAGCATCCAATACACGGAAGTGTAGGATGTCGTATCGTCTGTTGGCGATTGGTAAATTAATTTACTTCAGTTTAAACTACACCACTTTACATCAGCTAAGGATCTGGCCCTCGCTTACAAAGATGCCCTATTCAACTTCAGTGTGCAATTTCCACTGTCATCTGTGATCTCTATCTTCAACTTCCCAGATTTCTAGGAAATGAATTGAGTTTCACCAGCTGCATGTTATAAGAAGGAACTGTGATGTACAATCCCTTAGCTATTAAAATTGTGGTTTTCTCTCTCTCTATTCACTACAATTGTATACTGGTTTATGATGTATAAAAGCCACTTGTGAAAAATCATTTCCAAGAAAAAATGCTCTAATGGTTTTACAGTATACCTTGAAGACTATGCCTTCTGAACAGATTAGACCATAAATTGATCACTGAGGCAGTAAAGTGGAAGAAAACCACTAAGGTCTATTTTGAGTCTGACTTGGTTTTGCTGGAATTGCCAGTTCACAGTGATGTGTCAATTTCAGAAGGGTCAGTAGTGGTCTGGAATAGCATCATACATGTCCAATACTGTATCATGAGTCACTGGATCTAGCACACACTGTGCCAGAAATATCAGAATAAAAAATTAACTACAGTAAGTTGGAAACTTTAAGGGAGAAACTATGGCTTTGAGACAGTTTACTGGGTTAAATTATTGTAGTTGCTTGGATGATATGAGCTTCCTGCAACAGTGCTAATAGTGCCTCTAGATTAGTTAGATTAACCTGATTCTCCATTTAGAACCTGACTCTGTTTAGAACAGCGCCGAACAACTTCTTCCTCTTCAAAACTCTCATTGTGAATAGAATATTCAGCCACTTTACATTGAGGACCCACTTCTAACTCATTGGTTTCAGACTGAGTCAGCTGATTAGCTGCCTCTTGGTAGACAGGGTCTGTGTGAGGGCAGAGCACTTTTAGGAACTACTTCAATGTAATATCAAAAATGATTTTTTCCATTAAATCAATTCAGTTTTTGAAAAAAAAATCCACACCACCTAGAACAGTTTTGGAAATGTAACTCTAGTTAATGATCTTAACTGTTAGGATACATTGTGGAAACTGCATACCAGGAAAAAAGAGACTTTTTTTGCTTACTTATTAACCTAAATTTGGGCTATTGCAGATTATGTACTATATGTATGTTATGACTTTTAAACCAAACTTTGTACTTTTGCTTGAAGAAACAGTCTTGCTTCAGAAACATTCTTGCTTAGGTAAGTACTTGGTAAGATACTTATGATATAATCATACTGCTTCCCAAGGCATTTACTGTACAGTGGATGTGATATTACATTACTTGTATGTTACTGAATAGTTCTAAATAAAAAAAAGCAATATAACTTTGATGCTCTTCTCCAGGATATTAGACCATCCTATGGGGCATTCGTTAATGTGCAAGAGCGCAGCCTGATTGGTGGTTCTAGCCTCTTTTCCTTAGTTGATTAAACCAGATTGTATTTATTTGCAATTCAGTGAAGAACTTGAATAAAATTAAATCTGTGAGCATGACTATTTTTCTACAGAATTTAAAAGTCCTTTTGGGAGCTGCTTTAATTAAAGAATTAGTCAGGAGAACACCTGTTTAGGTGAACCATGGTTTTAGTTTGAAAAATACTGATTAAAACTTTTCATTTGACATTGATTTTTTTCACTGCCCCAAAAAAATCCATTGAAAGACAGAAATAAGAAGAGCATGTTCTCTCCCACATGTCAAAAGAGATACATTAAATCCTGCATCAGGTATCATTTTGTAGCTTTGCTATTAAATATGCATTTACAAAACCAGTAGCATAAGATATGAAATACAAGCATGTTGTGAGTGACAATGCATGGTCAATAACAGTGAACACTATTCTGTCAAGTTGGAACCGTAGATCTTGCACCTTTTGGCTTCCACTTATATCACTGTTGAACTATTGCCCACGAAGCCCTTATGTGCTGTACATCAGAAGACAAATTCATTAGACAATTTCTTTGACTCACCTTATATTTTTTGAAGTCAGATTAGCAGTAGTAATAAAATGATTTTTTTAATGTAATACATTTAGGGGAAAAAGAATGTAGCAGTATTCAACGGCAAAAACTCTATCTTGAAGTGGCATCAGAGTTCTGACTGAAACCTACAAAACCCCAAGGAATTAGACTAAAATGGCATCTGATGTTCCAGCCTTAACTGGTGCTAGAATGTGAAGCTAGTACTTCAGTGCCAAGTATCAGAGGAGTAGCCATGTTAGTCTATATCCTCAAAAACAAGGAGTCTGGTGGCACCTTAAAGACTAAGGGATTTATTTGGGCATAAGCCTTCATGGATAAAAAAACCTACTTCTTCAGATGCATGGAGTGAAAATTGCAGATACAAGCATATCTGTAACTTTTACTCTATGCATCTGAAGAAGTGGGAGTTTTACCCACAAAAGCTTATGCCCAAATAAATCTGTTAGTCTTTAAGGTGCCACCGAACTCCTCGTTGTTTTAGTACTTTAGTTACAGTGGTGCAAGACAAGATCAGAAAACTGATTCAGATTTTCAACATGTAGGCACTGGTTCAGCAAAAGAACTTCAGCACATGTGTAATTTTAAGCATGTGTTTACATCCTACTGAAATTAATATTTAACATTATTTCAATTAATTGTTTCTATGTAACTTGCCTCGTTTTGTTCTTGCCTTTTATTGTCCTAAAAGCTCTCTAATTACATATTTAGTTGATCAGTCTGTAATGGCTTGAATTAAGAGTGAATATATGGTTAGGATATCCTCCAAACTGGTTTATATATTGAATAATTAAAATGAACTTTGGCAGATTTCTAACTTGAATGGAAGCCCATCATACGGCCCTTCAGCAAGCCTTTTAGTGCAGAGAGAAATTTTTAATTGGGCATTGTAGACTCTATACCACAGATTGGTCCCAATATCATACTTTATTTAGGACCTAGTAAAGGTTCTATAAAAACTAAAAAGCAAAACTGTCCCCAAAACACTCTCACAAAAAGGAGTTTACATACCTCATGACAGATGGGCTTTTTTGTTCATTAGACAGTTTTAGTCCTATTGTTCAGCAGCTGTATGAATTAAGAGGTGACATACTGAGGGTATGGCTACACTTGAAACTTCAAAGTGCTGCTGGGGCAGCGCTTTGAAGTGTGAGTGTGGTCGCAGCGCCAGCGCTGGGAGCTCTCTCCCAGCGCTGGTGCTGCGACTACACTCACACTTCAAAGCGCTGCCCCAGCAGCCCCGCAGAGGATGTGGTTTACGTGCAGCGCTGGGAGAACTCTCTCCCAGCGCTGCACGTAAACCACATCCTCTGTGGGTGTAGCTTGCAGCGCTGGGAGCCGCACTCCCAGCGCTGCGGCACTGATTACACTGAGGCTTTACAGCGCTGTGTCTTGCAGGGCTCAGGGGGGTGTTTTTTCACACCCCTGAGCACGAAAGTTGCAGTGCTGTAAAGCGCCAGTGTAGCCAAGCCCTCAGTATGATGCTGTGTATAAGAAAGGTGATCATTTATATCACTGTTGTTAACACTGTTATACAAAATGTGTCATGTACAGTATCAGTAGAAAAGTTTTATGAATTGTTCAGTATGCTTATCTTGTTCATTATGCAGGTGTGCTCTTTTATCTGAAGTTATGAATATTGGCTATGTACTTGTATCTTAAACATCTGTTGTATTTGTGGGTGACACCCCTCAGATAGATTTACATTAGACAGCTATCCGCTGATGACCCATTAAGAACACTCCACTCCCACAATGGGTCGCTGAAGAATTTCATCCCTCCCAGGCCTTTCCTATGGATTCCTCAGTGAGGAGCCAATGGTTACCCCCCTTTGATTCAACAAAACATGTAGACACATGTTATATGCTCATATGACTCTGGAGTCCATCTTGGACCAGTAACTTTCTATACACAGGGGCCGTAGACTTTGTTTGGGATAGGAAATTTCCATGCACATGACAGAAGATATAAAAGATACCTGAGACATTTCCATTTTGCCTCTTTACTGCTCCAAATTCTCTGGATTGTGGATTTACAACTAAAAGGTGTATTTTGAACTATGGACTGAGGACCTTCCAATCTTTTGAAAGTTATTGGAGAGACTTTTACAAGCCAGCAGGTGATTCCATCACTGCTATGATCCTGATATAAGGACTTTGCAATCATTTGTATGTATATGATCTTTTAACCATTTATAACTCTTTTCTTTTATTAATAAATCTTTAGTTAGTTTACTAGGGATTGGCTGACAGCATGATATTTGAGTAAGATTTGAGATACATACTGACCTAGGGGTCAGTATCTGATCCTTTGGGATTAGTAAGAAAGAACCTCACATATGGTGAATTGGATATTCAGTAACCTCTCACTACATTAAACCTGTCTGTCTAGATTGGAGATAAGGGCTGGAATGTCTAAGGGGGACTGTGTTTGGCTTCTGCTCAACCAGTGCGGTACTGCAGAAGTTCTTTTGTTACTGGCTTGGTGAATCTAATTATAGAATAAACCACCAATTTGGGGGGATTGCCTGCCCTATTTCTTGCAGTCTTCCCTGAGTGTGGCATTCTCAGTGTGATCCATCCCAGGCACCCGGTAACACTGAGCTCCAGTATATACTGTGTAGAGTTGGTTGAAAATGTTCCCTCAAAACCACTTTTAAATTAAAGTATTTTTGTGGAAAATGTCTTTTTGTGGAAAACTTTGTATTTTTGTTGAAACCCCAAACACACGACTCAAAAAAGTTTAATCTGAAACACACAAAATTTCAATTTGAAAAGCTGCCATTGTGCCTCATGGGAGGAGGAGTTAGGCTATTTTGTATCCCCATTCTCCTCTGTGGACAGAGTTCCCCAGCTGGATTATATCTCCCATAATGCACTGCAACATCTCAGCAAGAGGGGAGATGGGATGAGTCAGTATTTGAATAAGAACTTCAAGGAACATCTCTGAGATGCTTCAAGAAATTAGTATTGATTCAGGAACTCAAGCAAGATGTTAAAGGTGCATTGTTGCTGCTGAAGATGCCATTTTTTTGATGAGATGTAAAACTAAGGTCTCTTTCATTTGTGATCATCAAAAGTTGCAGGGTGATAGTTGTGGTTAACCCTAGTGTCCAAGTCAAATTCCAACTCCAATAACAGCATTCTGCCATTCTAATGCTCCTCTCATAAACAGTTGTATTCTGTTCCATCACAAAGATAGCTCTATTTTCTTGGTAGGTGATATGATCACAATATTTTCTTTAATTTCTTATCAATGCTTGTAGAGCACATTGATGCCCTGTAGGATGACCAGATGTTCCGATTTTATAGGGACAGTTCTGATTTTTGGGTCTTTCTCTTACATACCCACCTACTGTCCTGATTTTTCACAATTGCTGTCTGGTCACCCTAATGCCCTGAGATGGAAACCAATGGAGAACAGCAAAGTATTATTACTACTTTCCCTCTGCAAGAAAGAAATGTGGCAAAACTCCAGTCTGTGCCTGTCACATATGACAGACCCATGCCAGTGGGGTACAGGAGTCTGGTAGAGGGCAAATATACTGGTCATTGGCTGAGTAGTTTTCTGTTCTCTGAGTGACCAGAGCAGGGGCTGCACTAGAGTAATGAGGAACCTGCTAGAACGAATTAAGGCAAACAAGCTGATTAGAACACCTACAGGCAATCAAGGCAGGCTAATCAGGGCACCTGGGTTTAAAAAGGAGCTCACTCTGGTCAGGGAGTGGGGAGCCAGAGGAGAGGAAGTGTGTATGAGGAGCTGGGAGTGAGAGGGTGTGCTGCTGGAGGACTAAGGAGTACAAGTGTTATCAGACACCAGGAGGAAGATCCTGTGGTGAGGATAAAGAAGGTGTTTGGATGATGTCATGGGGAAGTAGCCCAGGGAGGTGCAGCTGTTACAGGAGGTACTATAGACAGCTGCAATCCACAGGGCCCTGGGTTGGAACCCAGAGTAGAGGGCAGGCCTGGGTTCCCTCCAAACCTCCCAGCTCCTGATCAGACACAGGAGAAGTTGACCCAGACTGTGGGGAAGATCACTGAGGTGAGCAAATCTGCCAATAAGTGCAGGACCCACCAAGGTAGAGGAGGAACTTTGTCACACACGTGATGGGTAAACTGTTTTTAACAGGACCCAAGCATCCAGGGAAATTCTGGGACCGAACAAAACATTGCTGGGTTAGAGAGACAGGCATGTAAAATAAGACCACTGTTGATTAGAACATTAAGTTAGTGAGAAAATTTGCAGTTGTGCTATAGTTCAGCAAAATTTCAAAACAAATAGCCTCAGTGTTTGTTTGCCCTGGGCTTGCCAACTTTGTGTTAAAAGCCTGAGCAACTCTGGCATCCTGATTCTTACAAGACAAAGCCAATCCCGTCAGAATGCAATGATATGCTTACTCTACAGCTTTGGCCAGGCTTCTACATTCATGGAACGCTGGAAATCAGCACCAAGAGCATCTTGCCTGATGCATCTGCAAACAACTGTGACTCCTCTCTCAAACTTTGGCTGCAGCTTCCCTGTAGCATTGCCAGAGAAATGCTCCAAAAACCCGACAATCCAAATGGAAAGTTCTGTCCTTAACTTTCGCTTTTGCAATGAAATGGCATGGATTCTCAATTTGTTTTGCTACTATGGACATTGGGAGGAGAAAATGTAATCTGTTTTTAATTATATTTACAGGCAAAGTTTGAATGGTCTTATATGTATAGATCTTTATAGAAACTGTAGTTGTGTAAGAAGATTATTTGAAATACTGTAGTAGAATCCAGTACTTAGCATAATCCAATATTTCTCAGACTTGGGGTCCTGACCCAAAGGGGGTCTCAAAGCTATTGGAGGGGGTCAAAAGATAGCATGGTATTGCCACCTTTACTTTTGTGCTACTGCTGGTGGCAGCTGGGGAGCTCTGGAGGCAGAACAGCTACCAGCAGAAGCACAGCAGTGAGGGTGGCATGGTATGGTATTTTTGGGAGGGGGCTCATCACAGCCTGAAATATTTTCAAAGAGGGTCCCAGCAAAAAACCTTCGAGAAGCCCTGCAATATCTGAGTTGCAGTTGTAGAGAAGATGAAACTTGTGCAGATATCTAACATAATATGGCACCGATACCATGAAGACTTGTGCACATATTTAACTTTATCAAAGTCAATAGTCATGTGAGTAATTCCAATCAAGTGCCTAAATTTTTACAGAGTTGGGGCTATGGTGAATTCTGTAATACATCTATCTAAATTCCACCACTAGCCTTTCACTTCTGGAGAGCTAAAGTAAAATTCTACTTTTGCTAATAAAAGAAAATGGATTAGGGACCTCTTTCTAGTTCCCATTTGTGTTTATTCCCAGACTACTCCATTAACAAGACCTGCTCTGGAAAATAACAGAGCTTTACTGTGTGTTTTAGGTGCACTGCAGACCTATTCATCATCCTCACTGGTGGGTACTAAATTCATATGCAATTGAGGATTTTTTTTTTTTTTTTATAAACACAGAAGTAGGAAAAGATCCTTTCATACCAGACATAACTTTGCTCACCAAGGCCAAAAAGTATGATCCTACCCTTTTTTATTCTGAGACAACAGCACATGACTATAGAGGGAACAAAGGAAGATTGATATTTACACTGTTGTGATATATTTCTTTCAGTGTAGGTGGAGTTTTGTAAAAAAACAAACAACCCCCTCCTCCAACCTCTAATTGTTGCATTTCTGAGAGCAATAATGGTCAGATATAAAAAGACTGATATCATGAGGGGTGAAATCTGGGCTCAGGAGAAGTCAATGCTATTTTTGCCATTGACTACTCTAGGGCCAAGTGTCTAAAATGAGTGGTAAAAGGAGGTATGCACTGAACCCATTTCTGAGCGAGGAGCGAAGTGCACCATTTGGAGAATCTTGGCCTTCCTCGTGAAGTGAATATTTGAACACAAAAAGTCAAGACTATCTGAAGAAGGCCAGCATTTTAAAAGCAGTGCCTTTAATTGGAGAAAACATTCTGTAATGGCTTTCTTGTGGTTTATTTTTTTCCCTCGTCCTGACTTTTTATGTGAATCACGCTGTGAGCACCAATGTTTGTAGTAAGTACAGCTTGACAAGATATTAACACAGCTTCAAACGGTGAAAAGCTTGAGAGACTTAATAGCAATGGAGTGGAAACAGCTCACACATCTCAAATAAAGGAAGATGTTTTAACTCTGACCTGCTGGGGAGAAATGGCCTTTTTCTAGAGTTGGGACTCAGGAAGGCCTTGAGTGTGGCCGATAAACTATGAAAGCATGTGTTAAAATAAGAAAGAAGCTCTTTTCAAAATGGTCCTATGTTTTACTTCACATACATCCACCACTAGCTAAAAACTGTGAGCTCCACTGAAATATCATTGAAAGTTCCAGACACAGCTTAAGGAAAGTATGTGGCTCTTAATTTGGGTGGTGGGATAATAGATTTTGAAGTTCCCCAATTCCCTCCACCTGCACAAACCTTATCTTTTTTTAGACCTAAGCCCTTCTTTACAGTTCCAAAACATCCAGATAAATGGGGGGGAGGGAGCAAGGGGAGAAGTTGGATGGTCATGGGGGAGATCCCTTAATTCCAGTCCCACTCCAGCTGGGTGAGGCTAGGACCAGAAATCTGTAGATCTTATGAAAAAGCCTGTTCTTTGTGAGGTTTTTAACCCAATTTTTACAAACTCCTAAAGCTTGCATACAAATTTTGGTTACTGAACCAAATTCCAAAATTGTTGAAGTTCTCTCAGTCAGGAAATAGTATCTAGTATCCATTGACAGATAAATTCATGTCTTCAAGGATATTAGGACACTCCCTACCCAGGAAAAACATTATTAAATTTTCTGTACTGAGTTCTGTTTAATTATTTTACTTGAATATGAACTTTTCTAACTGTTCTTGTGAGTAGGAAAGAAATTGTGCACAGGCAACAGAAAATCTCATGTAGATCTCTTTAGGTACCTATCCTTCCTTAAACCATCTTTCTTTAAAGGGGTTCACAGCTCTGCCATCTCAAGGCTCTTTATAAAACAGTGAATACTATAAATCAGATTTTAAAGATGGAGAAACTGAGGCCCAAATCCTTAAAGCTATTTAGGTGCCTAAGTCTCCTTGATTTTAATGGGAGTCAGGCATCTAAATAACTTTGAGGATCTTGGCCAGAAAGAAAAGCCAAATCTGCTGTGTTCCTGCTCAGTGCCCTAGCCACTAGACTCCAACTGCATTGTGCCATGCACAGCTTCTAATGCTGGGGCTAGCACCATGGGGTAATTGAGAGTTCTGGCTGAAGAAGTGAAAAATGGCATGAACATCTGAAAGCTACACAGCAATGTAACTAACAGCTGGTGGCATGTTTAGCATATGCTCATTAAACTGCAGCAGTGGGGGGAAGAAAATATCTTCCCTGACTCTAAATTATTGAACATTCATAGAAAATGATGGAGGGAAGGGGCTTTTCCCCATTACATATACATCTCAGGTATTTTTGCAGTATGTGGTTGCTCAGAACACACAGTGTAGATGAACATACACCGAGAAAAGATTTCCCTGCTAGTTCAAGTGATATGACATGGTAAATATTAGCTGAGATTAACTGGTTAAATGTTAATAATGTTGTACTACAAAGGATTGTTTCCACCTTGAGAGGACAAGAGCTTAATTTAATAATATAATATCTCAGTTCCTCAAAGCTCTGCACAGACACTAGCCAGTTAATCCCCTCAGGCTAGCACTTGCTAAACTGTTTGCTTCCTTCCACCCGCAAAGTTTTGACTGCAAAATCTGCAACCAGGTTCAAAATCCCACTTTAGTACAACGCCAGCATATTAGCAGCTCCCTCTCCAGCTGCTTGGAGCTGCAGCCTGGGTGCCTTGCTACTAGGCTTTCTGGAAGCTACACCCTTCTGTAATTACAATGTCCCACGAGCCTTGGGAGGGAGGGAGGGGAACTGGCCCAGGGGAGTCTTCTCTGCTGCGCGTTGGGCTGTGGGGAGGTGAGTAGTTGTTTGTAAATAACAAACAGCTGTTTCAGTTCAGTGGGCAGTTTTTTACTTACTCGCTACCAAGTGAAGCGAGACAGGAGTTTAAAGCAATCCAGCAGCTCCCCCCAGCCTATAACCGGGGACTTTTTGCAGAGTGCCTACCTCTCCTCTGCACTTGGCAGCTCCTTATCCCGGCAGGGAAACAATAGGCAGCAGCCCGCTTTCTTAGCGCTTGACAGCTGCCCCACTCCCACCTGGGAGCTGCCTGCGAGCCCTTCCAGAGGAATTAGGGAAAATCGCCCCTCATCCTGCCAACAAGAAAAGAGCTAAGGAGGCATTCTGCCCCCCGGCACCTGCCTCTCCCCGCTCGGAAAGCCAGGAGAATCCACTTCCCTCTCCTACACTAAACCTCCCCCTGGATGAGTTGCTCCTAGGAGGTAAGCAAGTGCCCTTTGCTCAAATTCTGTTCCTCCCTTTCCCACAGCTGAGTGGCCAGGAGCGTGTGAAAGTTACCAGCGATCATCAGAACCAAGAGGGGGCGCAGGAGGTGGGGATGTGAAACGCTGGGGCAGGCTGCGACTAGAGCAGGGGAGAGGGGCAGCCTCCTTGTAATTGGAAAGGGGGAGTGGGAGTCTTTCTCCCTTCTTGTTGTCTGCCCTTGCTGCGCCCACACCCTGAAGCTGGAAGGCTGAGAAACCCTTGTTTGTATTTGTCAAACGGTGTCTTGGACATTATTTGTCTATATCCCCTAGTTATTGCTTGCTGCAGCTTAATTATTTCCTATATCTGAGAAGCCACACATCATAAGCGCAGCAGGGATCCTGTTAACATTAATCCTTGCAGTGATGAAAGGCAAACAGGCAGCATTTAACTGCAAACCAGTTCTTCCAGTACAGAGGGATGTGCCTTGTTCTTACTGCTATTAGGAAAGCTGGCCTAACAAAGAGTTTGTGTTCTGGTGTTGGGGAGGTTTTTTTTGTTCGTGGGTTTTTTTTTTTTTTCAAAATCTTCACCAAAAGATTGATCCTTGTGGTGTTGGGAAAAAATTGAAAATTTTCAAGCAGCTCTAGTTAACTATAGCTGCAAACTAGAAGACATAGGCCGTGTCTCAAGGGGATTACAATGGGAAGCCCCAATCCAGCAATTGGCTCTTTGTGGTTGGACCCCCTGGAGTTTCTGTGCTGGTGTGGGTGTGTAGCTGGGCTGTAAAGGCCCAATTATGCAAACACTTACACATGGGCTCAACTCTATGACTTCAAAATCTATTTTACAATTTGGGGATGGGGGAAAGACACCCATATCAACAAGTCTCTAAATTAAGACTAAAAATACAAAATGGGGAATGGTGAGAGAACTGCACTTTAAAAAAAAAAAAATCCAAACAAAATACAGTACTAGTGGGCAACCTCAAGCACTCCAGACAAAATTGTGAATGTTTCATTTTCTCTCATATCAGGTCTGCAAGGCTCTGTATATTTGTGGGAGGATTCGGGAAAATATATTTTTAAGATTCATTTCAAAGAGTTATATGTACAGGAGAAAGGAGTATGGTAGAGAGGATCAGGTCCTGTTCCCAGTAAATCTGTATTATGGGGCAATCCCACCACTTAGTTTTTAAAATTGCCAGCTATTCAGTTATAGTGCTAACACAGAACTGTATCAGTGTTCCACAATTTTAAAATATGTGATGTTCGAGGTAAGGTCTGTGCAGTATTTGATATTGCTTGGGAAGATGATTTGTACCAATAGGCAGGAGGCTTGTCTTCACAACAGAGGTAAGTAGACTTAAGTTATGTTACTCCAGCCAACGTGAATAACGTAGCTGGAGTTGATGTAGCTTAGGTCGACTTAGCCCGGTGTCTTCACTGCGCTGTGTCCACGGAGGCACTCTCCAGTCAATTTCCCTTACTCTTCTCGGGGAGCAGGAATACCGGTGTTGACTGGAGAGCTCTTTGCAGTTGATTTAGTGGGGCTTCACTAGACCCACTATTTTGACCCCTGCTGCATTGATTGCAGCAGTATCAATCTCCCTGTAGAGCCCAGAGTCACAAACTGTTGTCTTATTCCAAAACCTGTATTATTTTCTTCATTAGTATCATGTGTATCCCATATATACTTTGATGTATGGAACTTGTTTTCTAAGTACAATAAAGTAATTTAACAGTCTACCACCATACAAAATTCTTCTAAAAAACGAGTTGAAAATGTGCTAACCAACATGTCATTACTGCCAAAACAATGAACTTGTAAAATTCACATGTTCTGTGCAGAAGCTGGTAAGTCTTTCCATGCCAGAGTAATATGACAGTGGGCCCAATCCTGGACTCCTTACTCAATAAAAATTTGGACTGAGTTCTGTTTGCATAAGGTAGAGAGGATTGGGACATGAATGTGATACTGATTTCTTATTGATCCATAGATGTGCTGGGGTGGTGGGAAGGGCAGGCAAATGCTGCTCTTTGGAACTGTGAGGAAAAACTATATTCCTGGTAGGTAAATTTTGGAACCTAGTAAGGTTGAAGCAATGTAGCATATGTTCCCATGGCACATGTGGTAAAAAAACAAGTGTCTACTACAAAAATGTTATTTATTAATTATATGGTGCCGTAAATGTATTTGGGACTATATCCCAGGTAGAGTGTGCCAAACAAAATACAGAGGTTTCTGCCTCCAAGGCTTGAGGTGCAATATAATAATGGCTTCCAGTTACTGAGCCAAACCCTTCTGCTTGGTCTGATGCAGGGTCGGCGTTTCCATGTAGGGCACCAGGATTTGGGAGGGCAGCAGACTGCTCCGGTGGGCCTACTGCAGGCGTACCTGCAGACGGTCCGCTGGTCCCGCAGCTCTGGTGGAGCATCCGCAGGCACGCCTGCAGGAGGTCCACCAGAGCCGTGGGACCAGCGAGCTGGCCCTGCGCTTAGGGCACCAAAAACCCTTGTGCCTCTCCTGGTCTGATGCCGTTCCAATTTGCAATACAAAACTAGCCTGTCACAGAATATCCTCAAAAGGTCCTTTTAGAACACTAATGCCTTGTAGAAATTTGGGAGGAATAAGCAAATAACCAAGCTGCCCCATGTGATACACCTTTTAAAGGGTAAATTATTTCTACTCAGAATTTACCATTCTCAGACTTTCACATGTCATAGGATGATGAAATATTTTCTTGGATTTGCTACTGGATATTCTCTGCAAATGACGAGGATGTGTGGTATGCTTCAATCCCCAACTGCAGAGAGCTAGATTCAAATTGTTTCTTGCTCAGTCCTGCAAAAGGATCCCCGAAAAGCAGAGCTTTTCTTCCACCCAGAATTTAGTTGATTTCAGTCAAATGCTATTTGGGATTGAGAATATCTCTTTATGGTAGGGTGACCAGACAGCAAATGTGAAAAATTGGGATGGGGTTGGGGGTAGTAGGAGCCTATTTAAGAAAAAGACCCAAAAATCAGGACTGTCCCTATAAAATCAGGACATCTGGTAGCCCTACTTTATGGGACTAGGGTCCTAATTAATGTTAATTGCTACTTGGTGCATTATACACAAACATTAACTATTCATCACAATTCCATGATTTAGGTAAATTAATATTACTATCCCCATTTTTATTACTGATGAAACTGTGGCAGATAGTGTAAGTACTTCCCATGCCCGACAACTTCATCATTGGAGACTCTCACATGGCTCTGTACCTCAGTTCAAATCACTAGATACTACTGACTGAGAGTTATGAAAGTGATAGTTCCCTGTATGCTTGCATATGCTGTTAAATGTTCTGCAGTGTTCCATATCTTTCCCCCCTAGTGAGATCTGAGCCTGATAGCTTGTTTCAGTCTTTGCACATGGTCTTTGCAACCATGTGCATTGACAGCTAATACAAACATAGGTGCTGAAACCGGGATGGCTTGAAGTGGTTTCCATCGTATACAGGGTTTATAGTTTGGTTCAATGGCTCTCAGCAGCATCACTATAAAAATTATTCCTGCACGACTGAATAAAAAGATCATGTAATCAAAAGAGGAAAAAATCCTATCGCTAACTTGTGGAGGCCATTTTTGTAGTAGATTTTTGTAACTCTTTCTATGTTGTAATAGAATAATAAGAAGGAATAATAAGGCCTATTGTCCCTTTAAGCAACACAAATCTGAATTTCATCACCCAGGGTGAATTTGCCTACATTCCACATTCCCTAACTCCTACCTTTTAGGTTCAATGGAAGCTGTGAGCATGGATCAAGATAGTACATATCTTCTTCATTTGAGAAGATCTACAGTGCTGAGAAATAAAAATCAGGTGGCACAAGTTTTCTGGTTGCACTTTTTAGTACTGCCACACATACATATACCTTTAGTATTTCCACTACAAAAGATGGTAAATATGGAATTAGATGGTAACTCACCCACTATCCATAGATTAAAGGCTTAGTACTGAAAATGCACCCTGTTACAACCCAGTCATGTTGCTGGTCATCTATTCTTCATGGGAGGTATACCTTTGAGATGGGCTTCCAGGCCTCTTAACTTTCAATAGTGTGTGTTTGAAGCAGCCTCTGAAAACAAATGTATGACTGATGACATGCATGACATTTCACCATGGCATGTTAGCATAAACTGTAGTTGCTAAGCAACTTTTTAATAAATTCAGATTAATCAATGATGGGTTAACTTGAACGGCAGCTGGAGTGGCTCCTCACTGCTGAAAATCAGGACACTTCTGTTTAGGTGACTTGAAAACTTTGACCACTGTCTCCAGGTGAACTGGATGACTTATTACATGTTCATTATTTTCTTTAATAACTGCAGCCATATGGTTTGGGGTTTTTTGTAGTAAAATAATAAATAAATTGCATTTGGCCATAGGGTACTTGGTTGCTATGATCTGTTATTTGCCAACCTTTTTGCCTTAGACTTTGGTGATATTTTTGTGTTGTTTTTTTTTTTTTCACACTTGCTTGCTTCAGCCTGCATTGATGTGATACTTTGGATCATTTTATCCTATACCTTGCTGAAGACTGCTGGTTGTTCCATAGGTGTGATTACTTCTTAAGTGGTGCTTTTGATGCCTGATCGGGAACCGTCCAACTCAAAACACTTGTTTGGAATATCTGCCTTTGCTCCTGCTTTGAGTTAAACACCATCACCTTGTTTTGTATCACTGTTCTCCTGTGGCAACTGGACAATAATCCTGGGAGTTCTTTGTTTCTTTGCTGTGAGACTCAAAGGAGTGTCATTTCAGTGCTGCTACACATTGGTCAGAGGAGCATGAACAGATCTTTGATTTGTACTTGATTGCCTCTAAGCCCAGTGTTGATATCACCTTTTCTGAACCCTTCTGGCCAGTTGTCTCAGTTCTCATTTACAGTTCTTTAAATTACTGTTACTGTCACTATATTTATGCTTGTAACTTTTGAGTGTCACTTATCACAAATTGTTTCATCTTCCATTTTGCTCATGGCAAGAAATTATTTGGAAAATTGTAAGCTGTTTTTACCAAATTGGGCAAAGAGGTTACAACTTCCATGTGTCCACAACAATAGGTAAAGTTTTAAAAGCTGCCTAAATCACAAAATTGTTGAAAGTGGCTTAGGCACCTAACTCTTATTCATTTCAAATCTGGTCATAAGTCACTTGAAAATGGAACTTGGAGTCCTAGTAATTTAGGAACTTTTAGAAATGTTACCCCATCTTCTGTGGGGTTAACTCTTGTAAATGTTTGGTTTGTTTTTCACCCTGTGGGAAGCTGCATAAAGACCTGATGCTGCATAACAAGACAAAATATGAGTGAGAATCTTTATAAGCAGGTGATGATGTGAACCACATAAAATATATCTGGGGGAGAGAAACAAAAAGATTCTCAGACTGCTGAGTTGCACAGAATAAATCAAGGATAAAAGAGATGGAATATCTTAGGTTACTTTTCTTCCATCTACAAATAAACCACTAACGGGAACTTTTATTCCCATATAAGTTGAGGCTATCTAGGTATTCCTATGGCATAAATGTTAAAACATTTGGAATGTTATAGTTCATGAAAGAACAACCCTATTTAAGATTTCCTCTTCTCTTACAACTTTTCTTCCTGTGTCTGCCTTGTCCATCTGTCCTAGGGCCTGATCCAATTCCCAGGGAAGTCAATGGAAAGGTTGCTTTTTTCTTCATTATGGGATCAGGCCTCCACTTGGAAAAAGGTAGTTTTTTCTAGTGGTGAGAACACAAGTCTGTTTATATCTTGGTTTTATTCCTGACTCATCCATTGGGCTAATGGTTTCCTCTCTCTGCCGCCCTTTACAGTCCATAAAATGGAAATATCTATAGCCGCCATCCTGGGATGTTTCGATATCAGATTGCGACCCTGGGACCTGTTGGTACCAACGAGGAGGTTAGTGTTTTACAGGGATCCCCTGGATCAGATATCTGCACAATAGTTAAATGAATAGTGGCATGTGAGGTCTCTACCGAGAGCCAGTAGCCCACTGGTCATCATAATCATTGTGAAATGTATGTAAGGATAATATTTAAGGACTTATATAGCTATACTAAAAATATGTTCTAAAGGTCTTGGAGTTATAGCAGGTCACCAGGAGATGACATAGCTCCTGCCTTAAAGGAATGTTTCCAAGGTAACAGACTCTTGTCTGGTCATTTGCGAACTGTATGCCTCACAATGTAAACCTATTTGCATATGAAGCCAGGGGACGAATGAAAGATTTACAGGATGAATCAAATAGCAGGGGGGGAGGTGTCCTGTTTCTGAATAAAGACAAATAATTGTTGTATATTGGGAGTGCTAAGAAATATGTGAGATTCTTCACTGAGGATGCAAACTGACAGTGTGTTTTATGAAAGAAGGGTCACAGAGGCCCTGGCAGTAAAGTGTTTAAAGGGTTTTGGGTGAGCAATGCACTGTAAGACATGAGCGTATCTAGTTAATTAAGTCTAGGCTCTAGAACGCATGTTATGATTTTATTTTATATGTAACCATTTGTTTCCAAGACCTTGACTTGCTATCGCTTGAATCTCTGTGCTTTGTTAAATGAAGTTACATTTATAGTGTAAGTAAGTATATCTGTGTGCTAGGCAGAGACGTGATCTGGGGTATACTGTTTGTTTGGTTTCCGAAGCAGTGAATATTGCAAGAGGCTGGGGCTGATGCTGCAGGGAGAAACTCAGAGGGCTCAAGGGTTGGGATCCGTGTGCCAATCGTTAACTTGTAGAGCAGTGTTTCCCAAACGTGTTCTGTCGCTTGTTCGGGGAAAGGCCCTGGCAGGCCGGGCCGGTTTGTTTACCTGCCCCATTCACAGGTTCCACTGATCACAGCTCCCACTGGCCACGGTTTGCTGCTCCAGGCCAATGGGAGATGCTGGAACTGGAGGCTCAGCCCTACCCAAGCGGTATCCCAAGTTTGAGAAACACTGCTATAGAGTAACAGCAAGACCTATGAGGCATAGAAGGGAGGGCTTGTGTTGCCCATAGTCAGCAGAGTTACGGAGCTGGCCCATGTTTTTTTCAGACAGGGCTTCTTCACGGTGAACCTCTATGAAAGTGCTATTGTATGACAGGAAAGAGTCAGTTCAATATAACTTGACACCAGTTAGACTATCATCAGGCACAGCAGTATGCAGAAATCAGAAAACAGATTTAAAGACTGGGATAATCTGTCTGTAACGAAGATTAGCCAGTGGTTTATGCAGCATAATGCTTATGCGAGGCTAGTTATGAGTGTTAGGGCCTCCCTTGTGTCGTGTAAGTAACCTCCGTACTTATGTCATAAGACCTAAACAGTGTGGGACAGTATCATTATCCCCATTTTACAGATGAGGAAACTGAAACCCAGACATCAAAGTGACTTGCCCAGGAGATCTCTGGCAGAGCTCAGACTTGCTGAGTCCAATCCAGTGCCCAATTCCAATTACTCTAAAAACCTACAGAGTTGAATAGACAATAACACCCTCTCAATAGGTTTCTTAAATCATCTGATAGAACTCTGAGTTGGGGAGAGGATATAACTGCCTATAAGATATTACAGGTTGGCTCATTAAATTGTATGGCAAGGTTACAACTTTCTATTCATTTCTCTATGATTGTTTTCATCAGTGTTCAGTGGGGTGATTCCAGCTGTGTAATCATGCAAATGAGAGCAACATTTGGTTTAGCAGCTTTGCAAGGATAAGCTGAATCTTTTGGCTAAGACTCCATGTTTTTATTTTAACTTTTGTTGTTGTAATTACTTTTCTGGAGAACTTGCAGGATAAAAGCTGCTATATAATTGGGTTCAGGGTTGTGTTCCCGAGTATGTACAATTTTAAACTTTTTATAGATTCAGTGCCCACTGAAGTCAATCTGGAAGACTTCTCTTTACTTCAATGGACCTAAATGGCTAAATTCATTCCTGGGATTACTCCACTGCAGTCAATGTAGTTACATCAGGGATGAATTTAGTCCTGACGCTTTTGACCCTCACATGTGTTCAGGGAAGAGAATAACCTGTTCACTACCCTCCTTTAAACATGTAAGATTTCTTGAGCTGTAAAATGATATCCCAGTAGGCAGTTATTTAATTCTCAGTCCCTTTCCTAGCCTGCTTCTCCCTGAGTAGTTCTTGCATATTTCATAAAGCGAATAATAACTACTCAAACTCAAATTGATGATGTATTTATCTCACATTATGCCCTTAAAATACAGACAGCCCCTCTTAATATTTCTTTAAATTACTTGATGGTTGTGTACGTCTGACACATTATTACATGGATGAATGCTTTCTTCTAACTTATTTTGGTGCCTACATTTATATCCATGTTAGTTACAGAAATAGTCAGGACCCTTTCACCATGAAGGCTTTGTGGAAAGCAACTCAGTATAGTGAGAGAGAACCTATTTGTTTTCATTTTAGACAATGGCACTAGCAAACTGGAACTTTTCTTTCCTTATGCACATGGCATATAGATACATGACTACTGAAGCAGCACAGAAAATGTGTGGTGCCAGACTGAAGCATTGACAAGTGAAACCTTGTGCTTGAAGTTTTTGTATCCATTCAATCCTTGACCTCTGTTCAAGCTGCCAAAAGTTATGATAAAAGGTTTTAAGAGTCTGTACGGGGCTGAAGCACTCTTGTATCTTTAACCTAACAGAACTGTTTCCAGAGGGTTCTTCTGCTAGTGCAACTCCCAAATTAAAAGGGGAAGCAAAATGAGAAGATAACTAGCAAAGTTTAAGGAGAGACATCCAAACATATTGCAGTGAACAATTAAACTTGTAAAAGCACTTCCTGCTTCTGAGAGATTAGACTGGAGATTTTGAGTCCCGTAGATATGTAGCATGAAGTATTTTCCCCTTTTGTTCTCCTGAAACCTGTTTAGTGATAGTGAAAAAGATTAAGATGAAAGAGGTGCATTTTACAATCAGTATTTGCTTTGAATATATAGATCAGTGTTTGAGTATTTTCTTTTCCTGAAATGTAGCCAGAGCCTTCAAGGTGCTTAAACACAAGCATTATTAACAGCCAAGATTCAGAGTGTTGGATTCTAAAATCTGTGTGATGTGCACCTCCTACAAACCAAGTACACTAGGCAAGAGACTTGCCTAAAATAATACTGATCAGTTAAAAAGCCATGAATGGAACCCAGTGTGCTGAACTCTTTTGCAAAAAATATAATTTAACTATATTATGATAGTGCTTAGCTGCCCCTTTATGTTAGGCATTATACAGACACATAGTAAGACAGTCTGTGCCCCAAGGAGCTTACAGTCTAAGCAAACTGGATAGACAAAAAATAGGAGGGTAAATAGAGGTGCAGCATTTTGAAGTGATTTGCTGAATATTGCTCTGCAACTCAGTGGCAGAAATGGGAATGGAACCTTCCAATTCTCAGTCCAGCCCCTTATTTGCCAGACTACATTGTTTGTCATCAGAAAGATATGTCAGATTGTGGGAGCTAAAATATATTGAAAAGTCTTCTGAAGAGGATTGTAGTTAGAAGAGGAGACTGGGAATCTGGATTAAAGGGTTCTATCCAAAGCACTTTCCCCAAGTGAATTAACTTTTCTCTATTAACTCAGCAATCCTTTTATAAAATAACTTTTTCAACCCATAGCTGTTTTAGGAGTACTGTTTTTAAGAATCATGAGCTCAGTGTGAATTTACACAGTTCCTTCTACACACAGCATTCAGATACTAAACAAAATACTTTATTCTCTCTATGTAAAATGCCTTGTATCCAAAGTTTTTAACATGAAACCTAGAATATTTTTTCCTATTTGGTCAACATTAGTACCATAGTTCATATTGGTGTGGAAATAATCCTTGCTTTTAGAAAGAAGAGGGCTGTATTTGGTATAGTCAGTTACGTGTTTTTAAGAGGATAGAATAAAGGCAAAGCTCCTCAGTGTAAGAGTCAACTTTCTTGGGGACTGATCTGAGACTGTGGACCTAAGGAACACAAACTTCACCACCTTCTACTCCCAGTGTACACTACATTACTTGTATTTTCTAACATAAATACATAGCAACGGGTATATTTATACACCTACCTACCCCAAAAGACCCCTACCAAAACAAGACATTCCATTGCACATGCTTCTCCCCTGAGCAAAAGATGAAATACCAAACAGCATATGGCATGTTAGTCATGTTGCCGAATGCGCTGCAGGAAGATGCTCAAACACTCGGGTGATGACTGCTGTATCAGAACCTCAATATAATTGAGAACTAATATGGAAGTGAGGTGAATATTGGAGACAGAAGCAGAAATGGAGCTGAATTTTATACAGTATGGTCACTGTGCTTTTTGGTTTTCTCATAAAAAGTCAATGTGAAGTAGCATTCTCTGCTTTCTGCATCTGTTGTAAAACCATTGGATGGGACATCTCATTTGCCCTCTGTATCTTCAGACAAAAATTAATTGTATGTCAAGCCACATTTTGTGGTGGTGTTCAGACAAAATTATTCTTTGGATTTCTTTCTTTTTCTTCCTCCTACCCTTTGGCAGCATTGGCAAGCTTTCTGTGAAGGTGGTAAGCTCTAAAGACCTAATTCCTCCTCATCTACGCAAGTGTGAAAATCAGAAGTAGTTTGCAGGGAGTCAGTATAGTTACACAATTGCTACGTGGAGTGTAAGCAGGAACAGAATAAGGCCAGCATTTTGTACAATATTTAGGTAATGACTTATACCAACTTGCTGACAAACACCTGTATTTGTAGTGATCTCCATCTTTCTTATTAAAGCATATTTGCCTATATAAATTGGAAAACTGTACAAACAAAAAGTGAAATGTTGTGAAGTTATTTAGTGAGTTTCAAAATTACTGGACCAAATGCAAAGAAAATCTAAGCTGGTATATTTACATCTTTTCTTGGGGCCCTTAGTTTATAAATTACGTTGGTAAGTGAGCATGAATTTAAGTTCATGTGCATCTTCAGTCTCTCTACTAGAACACCAGACTGAGCGTTCAGAGACTTGACTTCTATTCCTTTCTGCCACTAGCTTGCTGTGTGGACCATAGGCAAGCCATTTCCACTCTGTGTGTCTGTTTTCCTTACTATCCTTTACCATTTTATTTGTTTAGACTGCAAACCCTTTAGAGCAGGGACTTTCTCTGTGTTTGTACTGTGCCTTGCCTAGTGCAGCCTCAACTTCAATTCTGGCCTTTAGGCAACAAAGTAATACGAATAATCTCTGATTTTGGCAGCCTGAATCTGCTTCCCTAAACTGATACATTTTGCATGCCAAGGAACCTGAAGAAGCTGTAAACTAAAGAAAGAGCTGGTCTGTTTTTATTTGCTTCCTGCTGTTGGTTACTTTTTCCCCCGTGCTCTTCTACTACAGCCCTGGGCATACCAGTCACACCATATAAAAACAACTATGGACTCAGGCCAAATTCAGATGAAAGAGGGAGATTGTTAGATTTTGGTAAACTGATGGTAATTTAAATACTGTAAGTCTGTTTAGAGGATTTTTTAAAATTGGTGTAATACATTCATTGATGAGATGTGAAGGTGAAAATTACATCAGGGTAAACTTTCTAGACTGAATTATGTTCTCTTCTAAATTTGGCCCCTTAGCATCATTTTCTTTATCACAACTAATTCCATTAATCTTAAAATGGGTTTGTAGCATGTTGCTGAGCCTTTAAAATGGCAGTGTGTTCAGCTGGAGAAAACAAACCCCCGAACTTGCTGCTAGAGCTGGTCAAAATTTGGTGGAAAAATGTGGACAAGTTTGAGATGAAATTTTCCCAACCGTTTCCCCTTGTTTGTTAAAAATTTATAGAGCTAGTCAATAAATTTTATTTTCAACAGATAAAAAACTACTTTTTTTCCAAATAGCTTCACTTGTCACATGCTTTGGAGACTTCACTAAATGCCTAGACCTGCTAGTCATATAAAAAAACTCCAGAAAATATCTAAATCCAACCAGTATTTCCAGTTGTGATTTTTTGTTGTTGTTTATTAATCTAATTGGGACACTAAAATGATCCCACCCCACCCATATTTTAAAAACATTGGGATGTGCTTCTTCTGTCACTTTGGCTTTTGGTGGGTGTATGTAAATAAAAGTGCATTGTTAATTTGAAGTAATGGCTCGTTGCTTGGTTGTTTAATGCCTTCTTAGGCTAGAAATGATTTTCACCCTACTAATTTGGTTCTGTCCTATTAACAGACGTTCTTTCTCAGTGTAAGCAGAGTCAGGATGAGATCTACCCTGACATCTGGTGGTGAATTATGCTGAGTGTGGAAAAGAATTTCAGGGGCTGATCGTGTTTGCATAGGCCCACCCTCCCCAGCCAGCATAGCCTACAGCAGCCTAAAATGGTTACTTTGACAGCTCTGGGATCTCTAATTTCTTTGTTATTGGGGCAGGAGGAATAAAGTGTTTGTCACCCTGATTGTGTGAATGAGGAACTATAAAACTGTTTTATGACAGAGGGTCTCACCGTTAACCAAGTAGCACTCGCTAGACAAAGGACATGGGTTCCAAAACCCAGTGAATTGAAAGAGGCTGGGAACAGGTATCTGTACCTGGTGGTGTGGGCTCCTTGTGTGAGCCAGAAGCACCAATTGCACCCCCTCCTCTCTCCACTGTTGAATATCAGAGCTGATTTTTGATTCCCTTAAGAATCTAGTTACAGGTTACTGAGCTGAACTCACTGTGGGCTAATGGTGCACCAGCACTGGGGCTCCCCTACTATGAGCTGAAATCACTAAAGAGCTAAAATTGCTAAGCTGAGAGCACTGAGTGCTGTGCTAACTAGTGGAGGAGCCTAAAGCTATATTGTGGAATAGAGCAGCTGGCGGAGTGGAGCGGAGCAGTTTGTGGGGACAGTTGGAGTGCCCACGGAGTGAGCGGAGCTGAACAGTCTACGGGGACGGCTGGAGAGGATCACAGGAGGTCTGGTGGAGCCGAGGAGCTGGCAAAGAGGATCAGTTTGTGGGACAGTTGGAGTGGCCCACGGAGCAAGCAGAGCCAAGCAGTTTGCAGGGACGGCTGGAGCGGATCACGGGATGGCTGGTGGAGCAGAGCAGCTGGCAGAGCGGAGCTGATCAGTTTGTGGGGGCAACCGGAGGAGCAGAGTAGAGTGGCTGGGAGAGCAGAGCAGTTCGTGGTGAAGGCGGAAGCAGAACCCCACGAAAAGGCAGGGCAGTCGGCCCCGGATCACGTAAGGTACCCCTTTCTACCCAGGCTGAGGAGGGAGGGAAACCCTGCAGATAGACTCTTGAACTCTGGGGCTGCACTGACCTGGGAGAGAGACTTTAGGGTTGAGGGACTTTTGGGACTGTGGGTGATTTTTGGGTTGCTGGACTCTAGGGACATTTGGGGTATTGGGGTGATTTTGGGGTTGCTGGACTCAAGGTAAAGTACACGGTCCAATTTCCTGGGGTAGGTCTTTGCTCATGGTTTGATCTATGAACTCTAGTTGAGATGTTTTCCCAGTTTAATGCTATGTTGTTTATCTCATGTTGTTAAACATTTTCTGCTACACTGAGACTCTCTGTGCTTGCGAGAGGGGAAGTATTGCCTCTTCGAGGCACCCAGGGGTGTATGTAAGATTTTCCCAGGTCACTGGGTGGGGGCTCGAGCTGGTTTTGCATTCGTTGTAGGGAAGGGACCCCTATATATTCAACCTGGCCCTTGCTGCTATCAAATCGGCCTGGCAGAAGGGTTACATCAGTCTTTGGCAGACTACTGAAATTAGCCTGACTATTTTTTGTTGAACAACAGCCATATCTTCAAGTTGTCAAATGCCTGGTCTTGCCAAAATGTTTTTGTATCTATCCTAGTTTCATCTCATTGATAATGTCTGCACAGCTCTGAGAAGTGTTTGTTACTTAACTGCAGCTTTCAGACCAGAAGGGTTAGGTACACAATGTGTCATTTGTAACAGCCTGTTAAAATATAGGCTATCATTTCTTTTGATTTAAAAAAAATAAATTGTTGATGGAGGCATAGATTAAAAAGATTGAAAGTCAGGAAAGAAGTGGAAGGCTTCCCCCATCAGATCAAATCTAATTGGAGGAGAGTTATATTTAGTCTAGTGACTTTAGGGTAGGATATGGTTTGAATCTAGAATGTAATGTTGGTGTAAACTCTGAATCTAAGCCCTGATTCAGCATTTAAGGAGGTCTGTAACTTGAAGCCTGGGAGTAATGATCCCATCCTTATTCGGCAAATCATTGAAGTGAATATTTAGTCCTTTGAAAATCGATGTGTAAGCTTCTGCTTAAGTGCATTGCTGACCCAGGGTCCTGATCAGTACTAGGAGGGAGTCAAAAGTCATTACAGTCTTAGTTGTTCAGCAGCTTCTGTAAGAGATGGTGGTTCTCATTGTCTGGTTCCTAGTAGTGTTGTTTTCACTATCAGAACTGATGCTAATTCTTGTTGGCGGTCTCAGTAAATACTGGAGCACAGAGTGGAACATTTTCTTGTCCACTGCAAGGCGGATGATTCAGGGCTGAGGCATGCTGGCAGGGTGTGATGTGGGGAAGCTAACTGAGCTGCTGTCCATGCTAGACCAATTCTGTAGATCAGTAGAAAACTTCAGTCTCCCTTATTGTAAATCTGAGACCTTTATTAAGCGCAAAGATACATTTCAGTATGAATGTATGGGATTAACACTAATGAATCATCAGTTAGCAGTACACTTTCAGTATCTGTAATGCATGCCCTCAACTTCTCTATGGAGCTTGCTGACTACACTGGATGGAAAATTGTTTTCTGTCCCCATGAGGATTTTGAAATTCTTTTCCTGTCCCAAAGTAGGACGAAGAAAATATTTTGCAAACTAAAAAAGTCCCTTTCATTTTGGGCAACTGAATTTTTTTATTGCAATTTTTGCACCCTTCCTCCCCATCCAACCACCACCACTTTAATTTATACTTTAACAAAAAGTTAAAGTTAAATTTTGAAACCAAATGTAATTTTGATCCAAAGAAAATTTCATTTTGAAAATGTCAAACTGTGACACTTCAACAATTTCAAAATGTTTTCAAATTGGGAAATTTGTCAAAAGTGATTCTTTCCCTCAAACAGTTTTGGTTTTGACAAATTGGCATGGGGGTGGGGGAGAGGAAACAAAAGTTTAACTGAAAAATTCCTGACCAGTTGCACTAACAAGAACCTTAAATCCTGTTCACTTTTTTATATCTGTATGCATAAATTCATAACTTGTTTTGTTTGTTATAACTCTGCCATTGTTCCATGTATTTTATGTTTTGTTATAATATTGCTATATATTAGTCTTCTTTTTAAATGTTATCATCCACTTAACAAACAACTTTTGGTTTCTAATGAGAGGAGAACTATTTCTTTGTGGATTACAGAATACAAAATTTCTCCTTCCGAACAGAGATGACTAGCTCTGAGACCAGAGCACATGGAAATCTGCTCTAGGTTCTGGAGCTCATGGGGTCATTTGTGCTTCATACTGTTTGCAATCTAACACAAGAGTGGGAGACTCCTGTGCATTACTGCAGGCATGTGTTAGACACAATGATGAAGTCTCCCTGCTGTGTAGTTTTTAACATGCTGATATGGCAGACAAGTTTTAATGAGTATTCTGGTAATTAATTCAGACTAATCTGTTGAACAATGAACAATCTGGTAATTAACTGAACTTGATATATGATAACTAATTAGTTGATATAACAAATAGCCAAAGTACAGCTAATTTTTTTAAACAAATATTTTAATGGTATTACAGAACATCTTTCAAACATGTTATAAATAGTTTGTTCCAGAGGGATCTCTTATTTTAGGACTCAATTTTTTTTAAGACTAGCCATGCAGATAGGAAGGTAGTAAATTTAGCTTTTAGCACAACGCAATAATAGAGACCACCAATCCTTTATCACTGACTTGCTGTTAGACCTTGGGAAAGTCAGCTGACCTCTCTGTTTCAGTCTAGCCATTTACAAAGTATGTAATAACAAAGTATTTATTTACCCTGCAGAAGTCCTAGAATAATTAATGTTTACAAACAGCTTTGCAATGCTTGCCTGACACAAGCTTCCATAGTATCGACCAAGAAGCCCCAATATGTGCGTCACATTTATACAGGTTTCTTTAAATTTAGAAGGAAACCACATATCTAGAGTCTGAGATTAACACAGTAACTATTGGCAAATGTGGTGTTGGTTTTTTTTTAATTGCAGTCACTGTGTATGAGTAGAAAGTGTTGCTAGAACTATTCAGGCCACTGGTTATAAATAATATTCACTGAAAATGTGGCCCTCTCTTTTCATGAGTAACTAATTATAAAGCAACCAGGCCAGTTTAGACATGTGTAAACTAGTCATGGTTGAAGCACTTCTTCAGCCCCTGAGCCAATGGATGTTGGGAGTAGGTGGTGGATGGAAGGGGACAAAGCAAGGATGACTAAAGTAGCAGTGGAAGGGAGAGGTGTAGTGAGCTGCTATTTTTCATCTTGGTCAAGACTCCTGCTGGATCCTGAAGACCTTGGGTTTTGCTGGTCTCAGCTGCTTTGTGCAACCCAGCTGGTACTCTCTCTCGACCTACTTTTGGGTCATGTCTCACAATTTGAAAACTGCTTATCCAATCCATCCATCCTTTTGCTGAGCAGAGCTATGAAGTGAGGGAAAACATTAAATTATTTATTCTTTTTGCTTTAATCCTCTGGGGATAGGTAGAGACCCCGGGGTGGGATTTTCAGAAGTGCCATGGATTGGCTTAATTTTGTTCCCATTGAAGTAAAATCCCATTGACTTCATTAGGGATAGTGTTAGGCCACCACTGAGCACTTTTTAAAAATCCCACTTTCCAAGCCCCTGGTTTTGTCCAGATTTTCCCAAGCTGAAGAGAAAAAATAGAAACTGTTTTTTCAGGACACTTAAACTGAGATATAAAGAGACGTCTCAACTTCTTATCTTATCAGGAAGGTGGATTTTGGTAAGCTCAGAGAGCTGATAGGCAAGGTCCCATGGGAATTAAGACTGAGGGGAAAAACAACTGAAGAAAGTTGGCAGTTTTTCAAAGGGACACTATTAAGGGCCCAAAAGCAAGTTATTCCGATGGTTAGGAAAGATAGAAAATGTAGCAAAAGACCACCTTGACTTAACCACGAGATCTTGCTTGACCTACAAAATAAAAAGGCGTCATATAAAAAATGGAAACTAGGTCAGATTACAAAGGATGAATATAGGCAAATAACACAGGAATGCAGAGGCAAGATTAGAAAAGCAAAGGCACAAAATGAACTCAAACTAGCTATGGGAATAAAGGGAAATAAGAAGACTTTTTATCAATACATTAGAAGCAAGAGGAAGACCAAGGACAGGGTAGGCCCACTGCTCAATGAGGAGGCGGAAACAGTAACAGGAGACTTGGAAATGGCAGAGATGCTTAATGACTTCTTTGTTTCGGTCTTCACTGAGAACTCTGAAGGAATGTCTAGTATAGTGAATGCTTACGGGAAGAGGGTAGGTTTAGAAGATAAAATAAAAAAAGAGCAAGTGAAAAATCACTTAGAAAAGTTAGATGCCTGCAAGTCACCAGGGCCTGATGAAATGCATCCTAGAATACTCAAGAAGTTAATAGAAGAGGTATCTGAGCCTCTAGCTATTATCTTTGGGAAATCATGGGAGACGGGGGAGATTCCAGAAGACTTGAAAAGGGCAAATATAGTGCCCATCTATAAAAAGGGAAATAAAAACAACCCAGGAAACTACAGACCAGTTAGTTTAACTTCTGTGCCAGGGAAGATAATGGAGCAAGTAATCAAAGAAATTATCTGCAAACACTTGGAAGGTGGTAAGGTGATAGGGAATAGCCAGCATGGATTTGTAAAGAACAAATCGTGTCAAACTAATCTGATAGCGTTCTTTGATAGGATGACGAGCCTTGTGGATAAGGGAGAAGCCGTGGATGTTATATACCTAGACTTTAGTAAGGCATTTGATACAGTCTCGCATGATATTCTTATAGATAAACTAGGAAAGTACAATTTAGATGGGGCTACTATAAGGTGGGTGCATAACTGGCTGGATAACCGTACTCAGAGAGTAGTTGTTAATGGCTCCCAATCTTGCTGGAAAGGTATAACAAGTGGGGTTCCGCAGGGGTCTGTTTTGGGACCGGTTCTGTTCAATATCTTCATCAACGATTTAGATGTTGGCATAGAAAGTACGCTTATTAAGTTTGCGGACGATACCAAACTGGGAGGGATTGCAACTGCTTTGGAGGACAGGGTCAAAATTCAAAACGATCTGGATAAATTGGAGAAATGGTCTGAGGTAAACAGGATGAAGTTCAATAAAGATAAATGCAAAGTGCTCCACCTAGGAAGGAACAATCAGTTTCACACATACAGATGGGAAGAGACTGTCTAGGAAGGAGTATGGCAGAAAGAGATCTAGGGGTCATAGTAGACCACAAGCTTAATATGAGTCAACAGTGTGATACTGTTGCAAAAAAAGCAAATGTGATTCTGGGATGCATGAACAGGTGTGTTGTAAACAAAATACGAGAAGTCATTCTTCCGCTTTACTCTGCGCTGGTTAGGCCTCAACTGGAGTATTGTGTCCAGTTCTGGGCACCGCATTTCAAGAAAGATGTGGAGAAATTGGAGAGGGTCCAGAGAGGAGCAACAAAAATGATGAAAGGTCTTGAGAACATGACCTATGAAGGAAGGCTGAAGGAACTGGGTTTGTTTAGTTTGGAAAAGAGAAGACTGAGAGGGGACATGATAGCAGTTTTCAGGTATCTAAAAGGGTGTCATCAGGAGGAGGGAGAAAACTTGTTCACCTTAGCCTCCAATGATAGAACAAGAAGCAATGGGCTTAAACTGCAGCAAGGGAGATTTAGGTTGGACATTAGGAAAAAGTTCCTAACTGTCAGGGTAGTTAAACACTGGAATAGATTGCCTAGGGAAGTTGTGGAATCTCCATCTCTGGAGATATTTAAGAGTAGGTTAGATAAATGTCTATTAGGGATTGTCTAAACAGTATTTGGTCCTGCCATGAGGGCAGGGGACTGGACTCGATGACCTCTCAAGGTCCCTTCCAGTCCTAGAGTCTGAGTCTATGAGTCTATCTTAAGAAGTCCTTCCTCCTAGAGTATTCCTTAACCCTTTTACCTCCTCCCCCACTACAATCTGACACACAAGTGTTTACAGGTTTCATTAACAGACGTTTTGGAGCATGAGCTTTCGTGGGTGAGTACCCACGATGCATGCATCTGACGAAGTGGGTATTCACCCACGAAAGCTCATGCTCCAAAACGTCTGTTAGTCTATAAGGTGCCACAGGACTCTTTGCTGCTTTTAGAGATCCAGACTAACACGGCTACCCCTCTGATACAGGTTTGATGAGATATTTTATCTTGGGCTGCATGTATGGCATGAAACTTGTATAAATCCACTGCTGATGCCCATTTGAATAACAAAGGCATATTTTAAAATCCCCATCCTTTAACACAGGAGACTTCATTTCAGTTCTGTGGGAGCTTACCGAGATATTGAAGCATGGTGAAATTTTCAACTCCTAATAATCAAGGCTGAACCTGGGATGACCCTTATGTGTATCCTGAATGGGTTAAATTATCCTGACATAAAGGACATTGGTAACTTCTGAGATCTTAGGTCTTTGAGGATTGCCTTTCCAAGAGCATATGGTGTATGTTTCAACTCCTAATTCTCTAGCAGGAGTTGTGTCCAACTGTTTGAACAGTTGCTCTTATCAAATTATATAAGAGAAGAGGGTTTTGCCTGCCTTCCTTTTGAAGAGATAGAAATGATTTAGAAATAAAAGAGGAAGGGAAGTGAAGAAAAGCTTTTTAATTAACAGTCTTGGTTGTTATATTGTTTCATGAGGTGTGAACTACCCATTTCATCATTTCCTCTCTTTATTGCTCTAGTCACACGGGAAATCTCTGCACAGTGTTCTTCATTGTCTTGTTAGCTGATTAGATTAAGACAAGTTTTAGTGGAGTTAATGGTGTTAATTAAAAGGGTGATTCTGCTGAAATCTGGAAAATGGCCCTATTTATAAGAAGATAGGGGTTGGTGTAGCAGAACAGACCAATGATCCAACTAGTGAAATATCTTGTTTTGTGCTGTGACCAATACTGCATGCAGTCGGGACCCAAAATCTACATGAAGCATCTCATTGTCTAATGCTATACAATAAGAGGACACTCTTTTTACTTCAGCTACTGATCAACTTATGTTCTAAAGCATTTCCCACTTTTAATTATTCAAATGTAATATAGCCAAATATCAGAAGCTTGTATTATAGATACATGGTCACAAAGTAGGGGTTTTTTTTTTTGGTGGGGGGGGTTGGGAGCAGGACAAACAAAACCCCAAGAAAATATTTCAGCCAACTTTGGGGGCAGTCCTGCCCTCACTGAAGTCAGTGTTGATGTCAGTGGTACGGGGTTGGCTTAGTAAGTAGAGGAGTCTCAAAAGCCATATTGAATATTTTTTCAAATTTAGCTTTGTGAAGTTCTTCTCCTTAAAATTCGTGCTTGTCTTTAGATTTTTTTGCTGACTTGCTAACATGAATCATCCCATTTGCTTCGTTTAATTTCTCTCTGATGTGATATAAATCCCCCACAGTCAATTCTGCATATTAAAAATGTGCTAAGAGAAGCTTAGAGGAAATTTAAAGGCAACAATCACTCTCTCTTTGTTCCTCTCTATCACTTTTCCAATGTGCATTCTGCATTTACATTAGGAAAGCTGCTCTGTGGGTCTGGAAGGTTCAGTGGGCCAGTTCTGTAGACCAGCGTTTCTCAGCTCGGGGATCTGGGGGCATGAGTAGGTTTCAGGAGTCTGCCAAAATAAATTGGGCTTCAGCCTGGGTGGCAGGGCTAAAGGAGAGAGCTCTACGTCCACCTTCTGACTCACCTCAGCAGGCCACCCAGCAACAAGTTTCACACTGATTAAGTAAAACACAAATAATGTTCAGTTTTTTACATTCGTACCTATATTATCCATTTCTTTTTTATATATTGTGTGTTTGTTTAACTGTATTGCTATCATTTTGCTATCTACTGTAGACAGTCTCATACTCTACTCCTGCAGTGTGATGTCTGAGTTCTGGCACTATTGTTATAGTCTTGAGTTCTACGATGAAGCAGCTGCCAGATTCCTCTTGTTGTCTGAGTAGCTCTTGGGCCCAGTGCAGTCCCCTCCAGATTCTTGCACTCGGAACAGTCCTTTCCACCAGTAGGTGTTACTACACTGTAGTCCAGAGATTGACAACCTTTGGCACGTGGTCCGACAGGGAAATCCGCTGGCGGGCCAGGACGGTTTGTTTACCTTCAGCGTCCACAGATTCAGCCAATCGGAGCTCCGACTGGCCACGGTTCACCGTTCCAGGCCAATGGGGGCTGCGGGAAGTGGCACAGGCCGAGGGAAGTGCTGGCCACCGCTTTCCACAGCCCCCATTGGCCTGGAAGGGTGAATTGCCACCAGTGGGAACTGCGATCGGCCGAACCTGTGGACGTTGCAGGTAAACAAACTGTTCCGGCCCGCAAGCGGATTTCCCTGACAGGCCAAGTGCCAAAGGTTGCTAGTCCCTACTATAGTCATTGCCAGATGTAATGTCAGAAATTAAGAGTTAATTATCTGGGGGAAAGGTCAGACATTTCACAGATGTGGTCTCTGTCTGAAAAAGATAGAATTTCTTCTGAATAAGATTTATCACTAGAGAGAGAGGTTTAAGAAATATCTTGAAGAAGAAAGATGAATTTCTTAGAACCTCAAAAAAGTCTTTCCCTCTCATTACTGTATTTCTCTGTAATTAACAACCTCATTTTAAAATTTCATTGATTGCAGGTGAACAGAACACGGTGGTCAGGGGGGTGTTCAGGGAATGCACATTCAAACTTGAGGCCAGTGCCAAATGCAAATAGAGTATAATTACAATGGCTAGATATTGTCTTGATAGTAGCTCAAATTCTGCTTTAAGTTGAGTCCTGCTGAAAGAGAAACCTACATGCTCTTATTCTCACTTTTCACTCTAGTTACTTACAGTGTGATGTCAGTTCTGCAGTGAGCTTTGTATAGGTGTTGGAGTCATTGCAGGATCTCATTGCAAGTTCAGGGCCTTAGGATCCCATCACAAACCCATTCAAGTCGATGGGCTGACTCCCATTGACTTTGACTCCTATTGACTTACCTGGGATTTTGATGATTCTTTGAATATCAAATAGTTTGTCTGTCATGTGTATATCTATATTTAAGTTAAGGAAAGGAAGTGCTTAAGAGCTGTCAGTCAAAAGTTTAGCCTATAGAGAAAGGAAAAAGATGTAAATGTTAATAGTTAAAATACAGCATTTTAAGAGTGCGATGTAACAGGAAAATCCAATTCTTTCCTTCACAGGTTCTTGCTGTATCAGATATTTTAAGAAGTGGTAAATAAAGTTTTTATGTTCATTACATGTGGCATGCACACTGAACTTGATATCTACTGTGAAATGCAGTTGGTTTTAGCTCTGTAGCTGAAAAGAAACATTTTTAGCTGTCTTAGTCAATTTCCACCTTTCTATTATTTATGGGACTTTGTCAACTCCCTCTGGAGGCAAATGTCTGAAATTTACTTATGTATGCTGTGTAGCTGTAGCCATGTCAGTCCCAGGATATTAGAGACAAGGTGAGTCAGGGAATATCTTTTTTGAGCCAACATCTGTTAAGAGAGACAAGTTTTTGAGCCATACAAAACTCTTCTTCAGCTCTGGGAAAGATATTCCTAGGGTCACAGCTGAATACAGGTTGGAAAAGACTGTTTAGCATAAGTAGTTAGCACATATTCTAAGGAAGCATTCAAGGTAGAGTGGCCCATTAATACCTCTGCAGACATAAGGCAAAAAGAGGGGGCTAGTGGGTTACAGATTGTTGTAACAAGCCATAAATCCAGTATGTCTATTCAGCCCACGGGTTTTTAGTGTCTGACAGAGTTATGAATCGGCATTTTCTGATTCAGAAAGTTGAGGAAACAACTAGGTCATTCATTTTGGATCTGGTTTTGATCAACAGAGATGAATTAGTTGCAAAAGTGAAGGTGGTCGGGAATTTGGGCGGAAATGATCATGATCTCATAGAATTCAAAATCCTGTGGAAAGGAGGATATGAGAACAGCAAAACAAGGACACTGGACTTCAGAAAGGCAGACTTCAACCAGCTCAGAGAAACAGCAGACAAGATTCCATGGAAAGACCAACTACGAAGAAAAGAAGTCAAAAGGAGCTAGCATTTCCTAAAAGATGTATTACTAGAGGCTTAACATCGAGCTATTCTGACACTGAGGGAAGATAAGAAGAGCCACAGGAGACCAATGTGGCTGCACAAGAAGCTTTTTAGCTATCTAAAAACCAAAAGGGATACATACAGGAAATGAAAGGAGGGGCACGTCACCAAGGAAGTATACCTGGTAATAGTGTGAGTGTGTAGGGACAAAATCAGGAAAGCCAAGGCAAAGAATGAATTATACCTGGCAAGGAATATTAGAGATAAAAAGACAAGGTTCTTCAAATACATCAAACAAAATAAAAAGATCAACGATGGTGTGGGTTCACTTCTCAATAAAGAAGGTGAGCTGGTAACAAAATATTACAGCAAGACAGAGCTGCTCAATGCCTACTTCAGTCTTTTCACCAAAAATAACGTTACCGGACAACTAGCAAAGTTATCATGGACAATAAAGAAGATGGAATGCAGATCAGGATAAGTGAAGATCTTCTGACCAATCTGAATGAATTTAAATCAGCAGGGCCTATTCACGCAAGGGTACTGAAGGAATTGGCTGAAGAAATCTCGCAGCCACTGGCAGTAATATTTGCAAACCCATGGATCACAGGAGAGGTCCTGGAAGACTGGAGAAGGGCTAATGTAGTACCCATTTTTAAAAGGGGGGGAAAAGGAGTAGCTGGGGAACTATAGACCAGTCAACCTGACTTTAATACCTGGGAAGCTACTAGAGCAATGTATAAAACATTCATCAGAGGATGAAGGGTTAATCACTAGCAGTCAGCATAAATTTACTAAGACCAAATAATGACAAACCAGCTTGATTTCCTTCTTTTGACAGGGTAACTGGTTTGGTGGATAGGGGGAAAGCGGTGGACATAATATACCTGGACTTCAGCAAGGCTTTTGATGCAGTCCCACATGACATTCTGATAAGTAAGCTGGAGAAACACTGTCTTGGCAGAACTACCATTAAGTAGATACATAATTGGCTAAACAACCACAAACGAAGAGTAACTATTAATGGAATGATGTCACAATGGAAGGAGGTCTCAAGTGGGGTTCCACAGGGATCTGTTCTGTGTCTGGTGTTATTTAACATCTTTATTAATGATGTAGATATAGGTATAGAGAGTGTACTGATCAAATTTGCAGATGACACAAAACTTGGGGGCAGAGGGTTATCAATACTTTGGAGGATAGAGCTAAAATTCACAGGGATCTTAGTAAATTGGAGAACTGGTCTATAGACGAGAACATGAAATTCAGCAAAGACAAATGTAAGGTGCTACACTTAAGGAAGAAGAAACAAATGCACAAATATAGAATGAGGGATAACTGGCTTGGCAGCAGCTTTGTTGAGAAAGATCTGGGAATTATGGTGGATCACAACCTCAACATGAGTCAGCAGTGTGGTGGTGTTGCAAAAAGAAAGCAAACGCAATTTTAGGTTGCATTAATAGAGGCATAGTATGCAAGTCATGGCAGGTGATAGTACTGCTCTACTTGGTGCTGCTTAGACCTCAGCTGGAATACTCTTTGGTCACCAATGTATAGAAAGGATGTAGAGAAACTGGAAAGGATCCAGAAACGTGACAAAGATGATCAAGTGGGTGGAATGCAAGCCATATGAGCAAAGGCTGAATGAACTGGGTATGTTTAGTTTGGAAAAGAGGGGATTATGTGCGACATGATAGCAGTCTTCAAATACTTGAAAGGCTGTCATAAAAGAGATGGAGAAAAGTTGTTTCACTTGCCACTGAAGGCAGGACAAGATACAGTGGGTTCAAACTACAGCATAGCAGATTTAGATTCAATCTCAGGAAAAACTTCATAACTGTAAGAATAGTAGGACAATGGACCAGACTGCCTAGGGAGGTTGTGGAAGCTTCTTCACTGGAAGTTTGAAAAGGAGGCTGGATAGTCCTTTCTCTTCGATGGTTTAGACATTAACAAATCCTGCATCTTGGCAGAGGGTTAGACTAGATGACCCTGGTCCCTTCCAACTCTATGGGTACGTCTACACTACGGGATTATTCTGATTTTACATAAACCGCTTTTGTAAAACAGATTGTATAAAGTCGATTGCATGCGGCCATACTAAGCACATTAATTCGGTGGTGTGCATCCGTGTACCGAGGCTAGTGTCGATTTCTGGAGTGTTGCACTGTGGGTAGCTATCCCGTAGCTATCCCATAGTTCCCGCATCCTCCCCTGCCCATTGGAATTCTGGGTTGAGATCCCAATGCACGATGGGGCAAAAATAGTGTCGCGGGTGATTCTGGTTAAATGTCGTCACTCATTCCTTCCTCTGTGAAAGCAACAGGAGACAATCATTTAGTGCCCTTTTTCCCTGCATTGGTCTGGCAGACGCCATAGCATGGCAACCATGGAGCCTGTTTTGCCTTTTGTCACTGTCACAGTATGTGTACTGGATGCCGCTGACAGAGGCGATACTGCAGCGCTACACACAGCATTCATTTGCCTTTGCAAGATAGCCGAGATAGTTATCAGTTGTTCTGTACCGTCTGCCATGCCATTGTAAATTGGCGATGAGATGACGGTTATCGGTTGTTCTGTACCATCTGCTGTTGTCATGGGTGCTCCTGGCTGAGGTCGGCCGGGGGCGCAAAGACAAAAATGGGAATGACCCCCTGGGTCATTCCCTCCTTTATGTTGTATCTAAAAATAGTCAGTCCTGCCTAGAATATGAGGCAAGTGTGCTAGAGAACCAGTGTATCAGAGAACCAGAGAGCACAGCTGCTCCGTGTCAGATCCTGCAGAAATGAGCTGCATGCCATTCTAGCACCCGTTGCTTTCCTGCTCCCCCAACCTTCCTGGGCTACCGTGGCAGTGTCCCTCCCATTTGTGTGATGAAGTAATAAAGAATGCAGGAATAAGAAACACTGACTTGTTAGTGAGATAAAATGAGGGGGAGGCAGCCTCTAGCTGCTATGATAGTCCAGGCAGGACATTAAACAGTGCAGGGGAGAGGAGCCCAGCATCCCACTGCTATGATAGTCCAGGCAGTACAGAATCTTTTCTTTACACATGAAAGGAGGGGGCTGAAGGAGCTCAGCCCCCAGTTGCTATGATGAGGACGGTTACCAGCCGTTCTGTACCATCTACTGGGAATGACTGGGAGTCATTCCTATTTTTACCCAGGTGCCCCCAGCCGACCTCACCTGAGGCCAGCCAGGAGCACTCACAGGCTGATGATGACGATGGATAGCAGTCATATTGTACCATCTACCACCGGGGAGGGGAGGGGAGGGGAGAGGGTGCTGCTGTTCAGTGCTGCAGCATTGCGTCTACCAGCAGCATGCAGTAGACATAGGGTGACATATAAAAAAGTCAAACGATTTTTTTCCCTTTTCTTTCACGGGGGAAGAGGGGGGTAAATTGATGAGCTATACCCTGAGCCAATGTGTTTGACCCTACAGGCATTGGGAGCTCAGCCAATAATGCAAATGCTTTTCGGAGACTGCTGAGGACTGTGGGATAGCTGGAGTCCTCAGTACCCCCTCCCTCCTTCCATGAGCGTCCATTTGATTCTTTGGCTTTCCGTTATGCTTGTCACGCAGCACTATGCTGAGTCCCTGCTGTGGCCTATGTCTGGAGATTTTTTTCAAATGCTTTGGCATTTCGTCTTCTAGATGGGAGCTCTGATAGAACAGATTTGCCTCCCCATACAGCGATCAGATCCAGTATCTCCCGTACGGTCCATGCTGGAGCTCTTTTTGGATTTGGGACTGCATCGCCACCCGTGCCGATCAGAGCTCCACGCTGGGCAAACAGGAAATGAAATTCAAAAGGTCCCGGGGCTTTTCCTGTCTACCTGGCCACTGCATCCGAGTTCAGATTGCTGTCCAGAGCAGTCACAATGGTGCACTGTGGGATACCGCCTGGAGGCCAATACCATCGATTTGCGGCCACACTAAACCTAATCCGATATGGTAATACCGATTTCAGTGCTACTCCTCTCATCAGGGAAGAGTACAGAAACCGGTTTAAAGAGCCCTTTATATCGATATAAAGGACCTCGTTGTGTGGACGGGTGCAGCGTTAAATCGGTTTAACACTGCTAAAATCGGTATAAACGCATAGTGTAGACCAGGCCTATGATTCTATGAATTTAAACTCAGGCTCAGCCTTTGAAGGTGTTGTGCAGGTTTCTTTTGAGGATAAGGATGATTGATCAGATATAGAGTGATCACTTTGTGAAAAGTGTTTGCCCACAGGTGACAGGGAGTTTTTTCGTCTTTTCTAATTTTTCTGTGCGACTTTATTTGAGAGTATAGTGATGGTCTGGTTTCACCCACGCAGTTGTTGTTGTTGTTGTTGGGGCATTTAGGGCACTATATGAAGTACACCCTATGTTGTGATAGGCATGGGTAGAATCCATGGATCTTGAAAGAAGTGTTGTGCGGGGTGTTGATCATTGTAGCTGTGGAGATATGTCTGCAGGTTTTGCATCTGTTGTTCTGTCTTGTCTCTCTGAAATAAACTTTTTTAACAGTAGTGTAGTGTGATGGGTAAAAAGTCTCAACTCTCCTCCAAGGTGCATATGTAGAATCAATGTATCTTGCACTTCATAATGGAAAGTAGAATTGAACTCCTTATTCTGTGGAGGAGGTACAACTTTGGTATGATGAAGAAAGAAGTTTACCTTCGCCTGAGATCTGGGATTTGTTCTATTTAGTCTGAAACGGTCTCTCCTCCTCTCTAAAAAAGCCTTGCTGGATGGAGTAACCTTTACCAAGTTTTGAAGGATGTGATTCCAAGCTTCCAGAAGGCATAAAGAGTGGTGCTGGGGAGCTGCATGCTTTTCAATTATTGCTACAAAATTAATATCAGGCTTTCTTTTTCCATGTTATGATCTGAGGGCAAAGAAAGAAGATGCTTAAGCAAGTTCCTAAGCAGTGAGTTTTCTCTGTCTTGGGTTGAGCCCATGTACTGGAATAGACTGAGTGTGGGGTTACAAGTGTTGCAAACCCTAGGACTAGCATCTGCATGAATGTGCTGTTTAGGCTGCTGAAAATGTAAATGCTGCCCACTCTGTGTGCTCATGCTCTATGTGTTGGCCATGTGGTCAGGTTTAATATCTGATGGTATCATAAACAGATAAGTAAGAGTTAATAGAACAGAAGTACTTCATATCTCTTCTGCCTGTAAAGGGTTAACAAAATCAGTGAGCCTGGCTGTCACCTGACCAGAGGACCAATCAGGGGACAGGATACTTTCAAATCTTGAGGGAGGGAAGTTTTTGTGTGTGCTGTTAGATTTTGGTGGTTGTTCTCTCTGGGTTCTGACAGTGACCAGATGTGCAACCAGGTTTTTCTCCAATCTCTCTGATACAGTCTTCTATATGTCCAGAATAGTAAGTACTAGGTAGATAAAGCGAGTTAGGCTTATGTTTGTTTTCTTTATTTGCAAATGTGTATTTGGCTGGAAGGAGTTCAAATTTGTATTTTGCTGAAAGGATTTTAATTTGTACTTGTATAGTTAGGCTGGGAGGGTATTCCCAGTGTCTATAGCTGAAAGACCCTGTACCTATTCCATCTTAAATTTACAAAGATTTTTACTGTTTTTTCTTTCTTTAATTAAAAGCTTTTCCTGTTTAAGAACCTGATTGTTTTTGTTTTTTTTATTCTGGTGAGACCACAGGGGACTGGGTCTGGATCTACCAAGGAATTGGTGGGGAGAAAGGAGGGAAGGGGGAAAGCGAGGTTAATTTTCTCTCTGTGTTAGGATTACTTTCTCTCTCTCAGGGAGAGTCTGGGAGGGGGAGAGAGAAGGAGGGGGGAAGGTGAATTTTCCTCTCTGTTTTAAGATTCAAGGAGTTTGAATCACAGTGATCTTCCAGGGTAACCCAGGGAGGGGAAGCCTGGGAGAGACAACAGTGAGGGAAAGGGTTTACTTTCCTTGTGTTAAGATCCAGAGGGACTGGGTCTTGGGGGTCCTTGGGCAAGATTTTGGGGGGACCAGAGTGTACCAGGCACTGGAATTCCTGGTTGGTGGCAGCGCTACAAGTACTAAGCTAGTAATTGAGCTTAGAGGAATTCATGCTGGTACCCCATCTTTTGGACGCTAAGGTTCAGAGTAGGAAATTATACCATGACAGGTGGCTAATCTTGCCCTGTGTGGAATTTAAATAGACTTCCTACATAGAAGGTGTGTGAAGCCTCAGTGATTAGAAAGCCGCTGGAAATACAGAACTCTGTGCCTGCAAATCCTGGTGCCGTGCTCAGTTTAGTTAGTGAGCTGACCACAGACTGTGGAAATGAAATGTTTTGCATGTATGTCGTTTGTCCTCTCTGCAAGTGAATTTTAGTAGGAGTTCATCCTGGTTTGAATTCAGTGATTTAAGGAACACTTTGCTAGCTTAATAGAAAAGCTTCAAAAACAGACTCCAATGAGAAACTGCTGCACTTGAATTAATATGCAAATTAGATACCATTAATTTGGGTTTGAATAGAGACTGGGAGTGGCTGGTTCATTACACATATTGAATGTATTTCCCCATGTTAAGTGTCCTCACACCTTCTTGTCAACTGTCTAAAATGGGCCATCTTGATTATCACTACAAAAGTTTATCTCCTGCTGATAATAGCTCATCTTAATTAATTAGCCTCTTACAGTTGGTAAGGCTACTTCCACCTTTTCATGTTCTCTGTATGTATATATGTATATTCTTACTATATGTTCCATTCTATGCATCTGATGAAGTGGGCTGTAACCCACGAAAGCTTATGCTAAAATAAATTTGTTAGTCTCTAAGGTGCCACAAATACTCCTGTTCTTTGTGTGGATACAGATTAACACAACTGCTACTCTGAAACCTTTACTAGCATTGTTTTGTCTCTAGTCATTACTGACCATCAGTCACTCAAACAACCAGTGGATCAAATAATAATGGGTTGCTTCTTTGCATTCATTCTCTCTCTCCCCTTTCAAGTGACTATACTGCAGGTAGACAAGTGCCAGGTTGATAGCCATAAAATCTGAAATCTTCTATTCGTAGGACAGAAACAGCATATGCAGCTGTAGTGCAGACTCCAACCTTTTTCTTTTCAGCACACTTCCCTTTCAGCATGGTTCAGCCTGATGTGAAGGGACCATCTCTAGTGACAGAGTAAAGCAATTTAATCTCTGACCTTTCAGCAGATATGCTTAACTCAAGTCCCGGTTGCGATGGTTATGTTAGTCATGTGGCCATATCCACCAGGAACTGGATTGAGGACACTAATTCCTTTCACACAGGCTAGCACAGATCCATCAGATGATAATGACTTTTGGTGACTATTGACCTAGTTGAAATTGAATCTTGTCCTCTAGAGATAAGTCTCAATGAGTTTAACAGCATTTTCTGGAGAATGGCATCTCTAACCTATTTGAATTCTGCAAACGGTGGACCTGATCACATGAGTCATGATTTGCAGGAAAATTCAACCTCCCAAACTCTCATGAGTGAAGATTTTTTCAGGTCCTAATTTAACATAATTCCAAGAAAATAGTGTGTCATATTTGTGTATGTTGAGAATCTGCTTAATCAATTGTGTTTTTGATTTACACTCTAGTTGGTCTTGAACTTGCTGTTTGTCTAGACAAGCCATAAATTATTCCAGATTATGTACTGGTGATGTGGTCGCATATGACAAAAACCCACCAAACTGATCTTTTGTGATTTAAGCTAAGGTCACATTCCAAGTCAAGTTCTGCTGAAATATTGGCAGATAGTTACATGAATGGCATTATTTCACCACTTTATTTTCTGTGTTAATTGATTGACATTTTGTGCAATTTCTTCTGAACAAAATGTGAGTAATTTGCCATGCCAGAAGAACCAAAGCTACTTCCAAATTCACAATAACTTGCTCACAGTGCACTGATTTCTCATTAGGAATTGTTGTGTTTTATATAATATGAACCAGCGAACTTTTTGATAATATGCACACTTCCCCCGCACCACCATCACAGAGTGTATAACTTAATTCAAGGCTCTGCATCTCGTCTCTGTGCTGAGAGACAATATAAGGCTATGCCGATTTCTTTACTTTGCAGAGGTTATTGAACCCTTTTCTGCTTCTTGTGGGTTCACAAGCCATAAATTTCACATTGAATTATGGGTTTCCATGCACCTAAAGTCTTAAAGCAAAATTCACCCAGATTCAAGGGGCTTCTATTGAAAAGTAACACGGGGATTTTCAAAGAAGCTTGCCCTCATGCTCAGGGTTTAGCTGATCGCCATATTTGGAGTCGGGAAGGAATTTTCCTCCGGGGCAGATTGGCAGAGGCCCTGGAGGTTTTTCGTCTTCCCCTGCAGCGTGGGGCATGGGTCACTTGCTGGTGGATTCTCTGCAGCTTGAGGTCTTCAAACCACAATTTGAAGACTTCAATAACTCAGGCATAGCTTAGGGGTTTGTTATAGAACTGGATGAGTAGGGTTCTGTGGCCTGCTTTGTGCGGGGGTCGGACTAGATGATCACATTGGTCCCTTCTGACCCTAGAATCTATGAATCTATGAAGCCTATGGGAAATAGCTGACTCAAATCTCTTTGAAATTCATTGGAGTTTGGATACATAACTCCTTTTAGGTCCCTTTGAAAATCATATTTTAAATTGGCCTAGTTTTGCCCATCTCTGTAAACATGACTTGGTTTCTCAGTTTATAACACAACTGGATAGATTTTACTTAGTGTCTGATTTCATGATTTAAGTACTCCATTCATAAGAGATCTTATTCTAGTAAGCAGCACCTCCTGTTTCCTGGGCACCCTTACTAGATTTGAAATTGACAATCTAACATAATTATCTATTATAATCCATTTCATCGCAGGTCAACAAACAGCTAATTCTTCAAACCATCCCTTCCCAAACATGGACCTTGTGATAAAAGATGAAAGTTGGAGTTTGACCAGAAGGTTTGAAACCTACAAGTTTCATTTACCTCTTAGTCATATATGAAAAACTTACTGTCTGGCCAAGACAGAAATTTCTGTTTGATTCTTTTTACAAAATTTGTCCTCGTGTCACAGATAGTATTAATTTAATTAAATTTCCTCTGCTTGGAAATTTAGTGGGACACTGTAACAATTGATTATTTGAATGATTACCAATATTGTCAGTTACTGCTACTTATTCAGTAAACGTCAGTGTTTCCTTTTACTGTTCAGAACTTGGTTGACCATAAGTAACCCACTGCTCTAAGGAAAGAGTGTAGTACTGCTCTAGGGGCTAGCATGGATGTGATTAAACTCACGTAAACCCATGCTGTTAATAAGGAGTAACATTTATTACATTATATACTGAGTTCTCTATATGACTGTACTTAAGAGATGATTGCTGCAACAGAGTAAGAGTTTCCTACTGTTATATAAAAGACTCGGCATTTATGGAAAATTTGGAGGCAAAGCTAAGATTTTAAATGCAGAACCACACTGAATCCTTGACAAACTTCTGTTGTACCATTATTTTGGTTATACCAAATGGTTGAGGAACCATCATTGATCTGATGGCAGGGACAGGTGAGTCCCTATTTTGCTGGCCGCCTAAAGCCAGCATGAGGTCTAGGAGATAGAATGGGTGTCTGGAGAGAGAAGGCTCAGGTTCCCCCACTGTGCTACAGATGCAATGTGTGACCTTGGGCAAGTCAGTTAACATTTCTGTGCTTCCGTTTATCCATCTGTGAAATAAGGATAATGATGCATACTCATCTATTAAAAGTGCAAATCAGAACCTACCTACTTTAGAAAATCTAAAATAAATATGGGGAAAAGTGCACTGTGCCTCGAGGGATAAGCTAGTTGATGACTGCCTTAAGTATTGTCACTCTTCAGTTTATTTTTAGGCTTTTATTTGTGAATAATGGTCAGCCATCCACAACAGTGACTTAGTTGCGCTGCTTCCTTTTGGGGTCTTGTAATATTTATTCCACAGTGAGTCATAACTGAGAACTCGCTTTTAGTTACAAGCAGAAATGCCTTAAAATAAATGCAAAAAGAACAGGAGTACTTGTGGCACCTAGTCTCTAAGGTGTCACAGGTACTCCTGTTCTTTTTGCAGATACAGACTAACACGGATGCTACTCTGAAACCTATCTTGAAATAAATGCTCTGTTTAGTGCACTAGTATTTCTTAGATCCATTTATAGATGACTTACAGCATATAATAATATATCATCTTACAACACATGATTATAGCTGGTTAACTTCATGTGTAATCGTCAAATGAGTGACATCAATGTAACAATTGGGCGCCACTTTGCAACTTCAAGGACTGGCAGACGGTCTAGGTTCCTGACAGGATGCAGGTACTAGTTGCAGAAAATTTGTTTGCTCCTCCTATTACATATAGTAGGTACCCGTCACGAGAATCCCAGTGTAAGCATCCCACACACTTACTGTATCTGCACATATTTAAGGTGATTCCACTTACAAGTATAAAAACACATGTTCCTGCTATATGGGTTAGGGATTTATTTTGTAAGGCTTGTGTACTTGGATCCTACATCACATTCAGTGATTCTTTCAGTGGTTAAGAACCTTTAAAAGGTAATGGGTCTAGCCCCTCTACTGCAACTGGCAGGTCCAGAACCTAGCTTCATGTACTTTTTGTATTTGTGCTCAGTGTCTTAGTGTCTTTCTCTCTTGCTCTCCATGCTAGCGCAGGAGCCATCACATACAGTCTTTTTTCATTTATTTATGAATGGCACCTGCAAAGCAGTCTAATGCTGTGACTCACTTGAAAGAGGTTTCTTTGAATTAGGAACTTGTTTTGCTATCATGATTAACATGGCACAAAACAAATTGTAGCAAACACTTCTATAATATTTCATTTCCAATAGACCATATAAAATGTAGCTATTTAACAGAAAACATCAAATTAATATTATTGAATGTATCCATTTACATAATAAAAGTCCCATTGCTTTTTGCTACATCACAACTCTGTAAAATCTATCGCAAATGCACTCTGGTTGACTGAATCCAGATTTAAACATCTGAATGCTGGCAATAGCTGTTTAAAAAAATCTGTTTGCTATGGTAAATAATGAGATAACATTTGAAAGTTCACAGGGGAGAATATACAGTTTAATCCACAGCAAAAGAAATTACCCCTGGAAAAATAAGCACTGTGTACAGTGTGTGGATTTAAAATATTTTCCAAACATTTACAAGAGGCTAAGTTTATTATGTTGCGTCAGGTGTAGTTTTGTTGTTAAGTTACACTTTGCAGTATGGTGGCTGTAATTATCCCATGCAGTTACAGTGTTGTTACATTTACTCTTCATATCTTTTAATTTTATTAACCCATATAACTGGAGGGCCTACATCCAGGAATTACTTATTATTACTCATTTGGATACATAATGAATGCATTTGAAGATAAAAATGCATTTACTATATTGTGTCCATGATTGTGGATTTATTTTTAATGTAACTACTACAAAAAGTGTAACTTCAGCAAAGTCCCTGGGTTACATTCACTCTGATGCAAAAGACCAGCAAAAGGTCCATGTACCACTTAAGACATGTCGGCTTAAGCAGCACTTGAGTGATTCATAAGCCTTGAACGGGTCCTCCATAGAGGAGTTCATCTGGTCATTTTTCTACATCTGTACCTAGTGTGGGATGTATGCATGTCTGACACTAATTTCATTATTTTAACTACTGTGAATTTACTGTACCTGGAACCTAAAATATGTGAAGGAAGGAAGATCCAGTGGTTAAGGCACTGGACTGGGACAAGTCTAGTTCTGCCGCAGCCTTCCTTTGTGACCTTGGACAAGTCACTCATTCTCTCTGTTCACTAACTGTTCAGTGAAGATGCTTCCTTTCTCCCACCCTTTGTATTCTCTTTAATACATTTACTTCATTACTGTTCAGTAGTGCAAGGTACTCATGTCACATGGCTGAGTGCAACCTTCTGCATTGCTCCCAGCCCATGAATCAAGGACTGGAAAACTTAAGCCTGGGTTTTTGTATAGCGTTAATTTGCATTGCTAGCAGCCTGGACAACAAAATGCATACAATAATAGAGGTAAGAGTATGTGGGAAAGAAAATCAAGACTTGCTTGAGTCCATTGGCAATATTTCAAATTGAAGCAAGTTTTGAGAGATACTGTTTCATTTGGCTGTTTTAACTCTGAATACCTCTCTGTACTAGTTTAATCAGGAACAAAATTGTTAGTGCCAGCATACACTGGAAAAGCCTCTTGCAAGATTCCTATCCTAGCTTTGAAGACCTCAAAGATTCAGTTAAACAAAAGATTTTTGTGCTTCTAATCCAAGAAAGAACAACTTGAGGTTTACCCATCAGAAATTTAAGTTCAGCAATATGTGGCTCATTCATTCCAGCTAGTCCCCATTATAACTTTGTGGCTCGTGTTAAACAAATTGCCTTTCTCACGTTCCTTAGATGACTGACTGATTTAGTAATACTTCAAGTTATAACACTTCAAAAATAAAGCCCTTTCCATGTGCCCTTCACCGAGCTGCATATTATTTTGTTGAAGACTCCTTCTAAAAGATGCCTGTCTTTGCTTCTGCAAAGTAATAGAGTTATGCAGTAATTTCTTCACCAGCTAGTGTCGCAAAGCCTTCAGCCTTAATAAGAAGCAGTGAAAGGCATTCAGGCACTGAAACAATATTTTCCAATGCAGAGCTTTGATTTTGAATGGGGGCAGTGAGGTTAATTCTGTAGCCATAATCTTAAGTGTATATGTAAGGAATGGCAAAATAGCTTGAACTTTTGAGAGGCCTTTTGTTTTTATTTTTTAAAGGATGGCTTAAAAATTCTATTAAAATCTTAAATTTAGATAGGCGTAAGACTGGAAATTGCAGTTGTCCCCTCTTGTAACCTTTGATATTTCCCCCCCAACCATTCTTCTTTGTCATTAATTTTTCTGTGCTAATACATTTTCCTTATCTTCTAATTAGTTGTTACTCCTAGCATATTTATGATGGTGTGTTAACATCTACTCAGATTTCTCGTTCTTCTTTCTCATGCTGGTCCCCAGCTGTAATCAACACAGTTGATGCTTTGATGCTGTTGAACCATTCTGAATCTCAGAGGAGTTCAGATTAAATTTCTGGATCGTAACCTTTCCTCCTGGTTTTGGTTCTGGGTACGACACAAAGTTAGGAGGGAGGCCTATTTTCTGGCTTAGCTATACCTAAAATATCACGTCTTCTGCTATAATCTTGTGAGACCAGCTTCTTTTGAGATTTCTGCTATTTTGAATGAAAGTAATCTTGCAAGGTCTGGTTTCAGAGTAGCAGCCGTGTTAGTCTGTATCCTCAGAAAGAACGGGACTACTTGTGGCACCTAAGAGACTAACAAATTTATTTGAGCATAAGCTTTCATGGGCTACAGCCCATTTCTTTGGATGCATAGAATGGAACATATATTGAGGAGATATATATATACACATACAGAGAGCAGGAAAAGGTAGGAGTTGTCTTACCAACTCTGAGAGGCCAATTAAGTAAGAGGAAAAAACTTTTGAAGTGATAATCAAGATAGCCCAGTACGAACAGTTATGATAAGAAGTGTGAGAATACTTACATGGGGAGATAGATTCAATGTTTGTAATGGCTCAGCCATTCCCAGTCTCTATTCAAACCTATGTTGATTGTATCTAGTTTGCATATCAATTCGAGTTCAGCAATTTCTCATTGGAGTCTATTTTTGAAGCTTTTCTGTTGCAAAATTGCCATCCTCAGATCTGTTACTGAGTGACCAGACAGGTTAAAGTGTTCTTCTACTGGTTTTTGAATGTTATGATTCCTGATGTCAGATTTGTGTCCCTTTATTTCTTTGCTTAGAGACTGTCCGGTTTGGCCAATGTACATGGCAGAGGGGCATTGCTGGCACATGATGGCATATATCACATGGTAGATTGTGCAGGTGAATGAGCCCCTGATGGCATGGCTGATGTGATTAGGTCCTATGATGATGTCACTTGAATAGATATGTGGACAGAGTTGGCATCAGGCTTTGTTGCAAGGATAGGTTCCTGGGTCAGTGTTTTTGTTCCGTGGTGTGTGGTTGCTGGTGAGTATTTGCTTCAGGTTGGGGGGGGGGGTTGTCTGTAAGCGAGGACAGGTGTGTCTCCCAAGATCTGTGAGAGTGAGGGATCATCTTTCAGGATAGGCTGTAGATCTTTGATGATGTGCTGGAGAGGTTTTAGTTTGGGCTGAAGGTGACAGCGAGTGGTGTTCTGTTATTTTCTTTTTTGGGCCTGTCTTGGAGGAGGTGACTTCTGGGTATTCATCTGGCTCTGTCAATCTGTTTTTTTCACTTCAGCAGGTGGATATTGTATTTTAAGAATGCTTGATAGAGATCTTGTAGGTGCTTGTCTCGGTCTGAGGGATGGTTCTCTTGATATTTCAGCTCAGAAGAACAGGCGCCTTTCAAGGAAAGATTTGCCAAATTTCAATACTGTCAAATCTTACTCTAACCCTGTGTCTTCATGTCACAGATAGTGTAATTTAAATGTGAAAAATAATTTAATCTCATTTGACCAGTGCCACCTCCAACACTGCTCTAATAAATGATTCCCTGTGCTAATAATCCACCTATGGTACCTTAGCGGTATCAATGGCACTCTTTGCCTTACAATTTTCCTATATCTTTCAATTCTATTTAAAACTGTATTGTTAGAATTCTGATTCCTTTGGCCTGTTTTGTGTATCTAGTGTTGTGAAATTGCGTTGCTTGGCATGGTGCTCTGTGAAAAACTCAGAACTTGCAACTGAAATGACTTGCCACTAAAATGATGGGCGAGAATAAATAGTGTTTTCAGTATAGGCAACTGACTAGATTAGAAAAAATATCTGTTAAAATGACACCTTTGCTGTCTTGTGTTTCTAGGTAAATCTTCTACATGATTCATCAATAGTTTTTATTATCTTACAGTGCAAATAGCAGTAGTGATTTTACTCTCCTGTTTTTTCCAGACTCTCCTAAATTAATAATCTTGCAAAACTGAATAAGATACAATACCTGGCCAGTTGTGCTGACGTTCATGGCCTTGAATGCTTCATGGACTAGAGAGGTCTTCGGAAGTTTTTTGAAGGAAGATTGTGTATATTGTGGAGAAAATGTATATGGAATTGGGAAGCCATTCAAAGTCCTAGTAACACTGTTGCACATTCATTTCAAGTCCTCAGATCCTTTCCCCTTTTGGGGAAAAATGATTTAATGGGAAGCGGACAGTGCTGCAAAAGGAAAATATTAATAGGAAAGAATGATTTGGATGCAGTTTTCACTGTGTTTAATCTGCTTTCATTTTCTGGAACAATTTGGCCTTTCAGATTTCCAGGCCTTGATGGCAGGCTTATGGTTTTCTGCTTCACCCAGTAGAAATATAGAAATGCATTGCAGCTGTGAAAAGGGTGTTGCAAAAGATTTTTTTGGCATATTTCACATTAAATGTGTAAATTAAGTCAGGGATAAATGTTGAGGGTGGTGATGAAGTGTTAAGACCATGAGCAATACTGCATAGAGTATGTACATTTAATTATACAACATATATAGTTACGTATGTTCAGCTGGCCTATTCCGTACATCAGTCTCCTCTTCACACAAGTTACTAAAACTGAAAATTATTTTGCTGCTGTTTACCTACTGGTACAAGGTAACTTCTTGGCAAAAGAAAATCTTATTAAAATCAGATTTTCAAGTTACCTGTCTGGGAAGCAAATGTGACTTTAAAACTGCCCATAAACGGCTAATTCCTTATTTGCTTCAGGAAATGTAATTGACTACATCTCTGTGTGTAATTTGGTTTAGGAAGCTAATCTTTTTTTAGTAGTGGTGAAAGAAACATGGATCTATCTCCATATCCCAGATTAATTCTGGTTGGTAGGAAGATCTTGTTGTGATTACTAAAGTGAGCAAATATGATACTGAATTTGCTGTCTGAGGAAGAAAAATAGAACTCCAAGATGCCACAGTTATTTTTCTAGCCATAATTATGGTCTAAAAGGATACATTTGTAACTAATATTACGCAGAACAGGTAGTTTGACTAGCTCTGCACAGAAGTATCAGCTATTGCAGAATGTAGCTACCTGCCTTTTGAGTATGGTAGTCTTTCCAGATCATAGTGTGTTCCCATCCTCTGCCAGGTAACTTCCAAAATGAAATGTAAAGTGTATATGTTAACATATTGGCTAAATGGGTGCGATCGTGTCTTGCCAACCTGTCCCAAGGATAAGAGTCCATTGCTACCATGAGAAGGGGAAGTTCTTTTCACTACCTGTTTGACAGTTTTCTGATGTTGCAGCGCTGACAAGGTTTCCCCATTTCTAAAGCTAGCTAACATACAGCCCAACACTCATAAGCATACAATTATGAACCAGGTTGTCAATGTTCAGTAAAAACAACAAAAACCAATAAAAAAGTTGATTCCCTTGCAGTCTTTTTAAGGGGGTTATTAAATAGAGATAGAGTCCAAATCCAAAAGCCCAGGCTTTGACACCCTCAAGTCAGTTTATATGATTTAACTGTTTTTGGCTTTATGTGAAACTTTTTTCTCACATTCTCATAGAAATTGATACAGAATGCAGTGGCTTGCTCTAGGTATCTTAAGGAGTGTTAAGAACAACTTATAAAGTTTGTCACGCTTTCTTACATTCTATAGAATATTTCTATACAGATGGGGAAATCTGTAGTTTTAGCTTTGTGACTTGACCCATTCGTATTTACAAGCAGTAGCTCTTTTTAAAATGCTGAAGCCTATTTTGATATTGTCCTTTTAAATGTCCTTTCACACTTGGCTTCTTGAACAGATATTTCCCCCATTCACTAAAGAAATCTCCCATTGTAAAGGGTGAAAGGAACTTTCTGTTATCAGCGTTTCAGTTTACAGACTCTATCAACTGAAGACTTTTTCTAAGTAAATCCACCTGTTGAGTTGCTGAATTATGATATAAATCTTGCAGTTTTAAACTATATTTTTGTTTATCTCTCATTAATTTAGACCATGTTTCATTCCCTGAAAGCATTTTCAAGAACCTTTAGTATGCTGGCAGGAATCTTATGTTAGTGGGATATAAATTAGGAATCAATATGTTTCTGTCTGGAGTTTATCTAAGGTGACTTTATACTACAAGAACCTATAATTGCTTGCAAAGTAATTTCTTGTTTACTTGAAGGTATCAGCTGGACATCTGAATGCATACAAAAAGCTAAGCAAGCATTCAGACAACTCAAGATTCCAGTTCGAGCCACTTTTCCTCTAGTCGTCCTCAAAAATAAAATTAATACTAAAATGTGTTACAGTGTCTGTCAGTAATGAAGTTTGTAGTTTTATCTGAGAAGTGGAAGGACTCCACAGTTGTTTCTTGTGTAATTTCTTACCTCTCACCATGCCCCTGGCAAATCTGTTTTGCATGCAATGGGGCAGACTCTCATTGTCTCTTTCACTGAGGCCAGCTACCCTCCATGTGCACAGTTTGATCCAGGTTCTCACTAGACATGGCTTCATGCAATGATCTCCCACCCTCCTTCCCCACAGCACACACTCTCCCCTCCTCCCTTGCGGAGTATTCCTCCCAGAAAGATAAGGATTCTCTGCTGGGGATATGCATGCCGAATCTGTTGGGTTGGGTTCTGTGTGTGTTGAAATATGAACTACTACTATTGCCTGGAGGGTGCATGGAGTGGAGTATGTAGGTTTGGAGAGGGATGAATTAATTCCACAGTCAACTCTTTCACCTGCAGCTTTCCATTTTTTATATATTGTCCCTTCACCTTTGAAGAGAGATGTTTTTGGAAGATTATAATTTAGAGAGGCTCCCTCAAAAGTGGCAGTATTATGAATACTGGTATTTAGAGATGTGCCCTGGAAGCTGGGATTGAGAGAACAGTGTAGCTGTGTACAGAAGTTCGCCAGAGAAGCACTGTAGTTTGTTTCATTAAAAGTTTTATTCCTTTCTCATTCACTCCTTTGTTGTTTGATGAACCCCAAGACATTACAACCTTCACCTGTTTAATGCTAATTTTAAAGTGTGTAGTATCTCAAAGTGTCAGGATGGCACCTGGGCAACTCTGAAAGAGCAGAAGTTTGAGCTCAGGGGCATGGTTGACCTTTTCTGTGTCAAGGTAAATGGGTGAGGGAAGCTGCTGGCTCCTGTTAGTACTTAACTTCATATTTCACTTAGTCAAATGTTTGGAGGAGGTAAATCACCTTCCTGTATCATGCAAAACCACACTGTTAACATTGTCCAATATGAGTACATGGCCTTGTCTCTTTCAAGATCCCTGTACTCTTAATGAAAATATACCAGTGATGAGTGAGGTTTGAGACCAGTTATCTTTCTAGAAATTCCAGTTTCACCTGTTGCTGCAGCAGATCCATTACAGCTGTTCAAACTTTTGCAAGTGAAGCAAGGTGAGGCTTCTTTACTACGGTATCTCTTTTTTTTCAAAAGGGCTGAAGGACTGAGAAAGGATTGTTTCCACCACCAACCACTCACCCTATCAGAGCTAGTACTGTGTGACAGCTTACATAAATTCATTGTTGGGAAGCTTCAGGCAAATGAGTTGGGAGGAGAGGCAAGGAATCTGTTCAGTAAGTAATTGCCCCCCGCCCCCCAAAATGGGTTATAGGAAATATGCTTTATTACATTATTCCTGATAATCAATCATTGTTCAGAGTACCTACTACGTGTCAAACACATTGCAGAAATGTTGTAAGAAATAGCCCCTTCCTCAAAGAATTTACAATTCTAGTCAGGCTGTCTTATTTGCTTGTACATATTTGTATTCTGCATTTTTTATTTCCTTTTGTCATGGAGTGCATACTCCCAAAAGTTAATTTTCACATTTGAAATGGAGAGAAATAAGTGGATCTTTGAGAGAGGGAGAACTACAATTGAATAGAGAGTAATATTTTATTTGTTTTTTTGAGGGGAAAGTTCAGATAATTATCTAGAATATGCAGTGCTTGTCTGTCAGCCTTGATACATAATGAGAAATTGCTGGTAGATATCCTTAGGGAAAGTTACCTTGAATTATCACATTGAATTTTATGCTGTAGAGTTTGTTTGAATGAATAAATAAAAATAGATAGAATAGTTGAACATGTGCATATGGTGAGTAACAGCCAAGACCGAGAAAAGATGAGAGACACACTATTTTGGATACTGATCTCCAGAGAGAGATAAAGAGACTGACCCATTGCAATGGTAATGCAGCACCAGGCAGTCTCTTCAGTGTTGCTCTGAACACAAATGGATTGTTCTTGGAAAACTATGATTGGGGAGTTTCCCGGTGGAGAAAAGGAACTTCATTTGTCTTTCCAAAAGAATGGAAACATGTCGGGGAAGAAGGGCTAATAACGGATGACATCAAGAAAGCTGAGATGTTTAATGCCTGAAAAGAAGAATGGTGACAGGTACTCAACACAGGGTATGGCTACACTTGAAAATTCAAAGCGCTGCCGCAGCAGCACTGCCACAGCAGCGCTTTGAAGTGCGAGTGTGGTCGCAGCTCCAGCGCTGGGAGAGAGCTCTCCCAGCGTTGCACGTACTCCACATCCTCTATGGGTGTAGCTTGCAGCGCTGGGACCCACGCTCCCAGTGCTGCGACACTGTTTACACTGAGGCTTTACAGCGCTGTATCTGGCAGCGCTCAGGGGGGTGTTTTTTTCACACCCCTAAGCGTGAAAGTTGCAGCGCTGTAAAGCGCCAGTGTAGCCATGGCCACAGTTAATATTCACAACAAGAGGGAAGGAATGCAGGCCAAGGTAGGGAAAGAGCAGGTTAAAGATTAGTTAGATGTAATCAAGTCAGCAGGGCCTGATGAAATTCCTCCTCGGGTACTTAAGTAACTAACTTAAGTGCTAATGGCTCCTAGATTGCTTATCTTTGAGAACTCTTGGAGACAGGTGAGGTTCTAGAAGACTGGAGAAGGACATACACAGAACTTATCTTTAAAAGGGGGGGAAAAAGAGGACCTGAGGAATTATAGATCAGTCAGCATAACCTGAATACCTGGAAAGACACTGGAACAAATTATTAAACAATCAGTTTGTAAGCAGCTGGACAGTAATAGGGCTAATTTCCTTCTTTGACAGGATACCTGGCCTAGTGGATATGGGGAAGCAGTAAATGTGATTATATCTTGATTTTTAGTAAGGCTTTAGTGAGGTGATGGGTACACAACTGGTTGAAAGAGCATAACCAAAGGGTAGTTATAAATAGCTTGCTGTCAAACTGAGAGGGCATACCTAATGGGGTCAGTCCTGGGTCTGGTACTAGTCAATATTTTCAATAATGACTTGGATAATAGAGTAGAGAGTAAGCTTATTAAATTTGCAGGTGACATTAAAATGGGAGAGGTTACAAGCCCTTTAGAGGACAGGATTAGAATTCAAAACAACCTTGACAAATTGGAGAATTGGTGTGAAAGCAAGATAAATAAAGACAAGTACAAACTATTTCACTTCAGAAGGAAAAATCAAATGCAGAACTACAAAATGGACAGTAATTGGTTGGGGCAGTACAGCTGAAAAGGATCTGGAACTTTTAGTGGATCATATATTGAATATGAGTCAACAATATGATGCAGCTGTGAAAAAAGCTAAGATCAATCTCGGCTGTATTAACAGGAGTGTTGTCTGTAAGACAAGGGAGGCAATTGTCCCACTCTCCTCGGCACTGGTGAGGACTCAGCAGGAGTACTGTGTCCAATTCTGGATGCCACACTTTATGGAAGATTTGGAGAAGTTGGAGAGAGTCCAGAAGAGAGCCACAGAAATGATAAAAGTTTAGAAAATCTGACCTACGAGGAAAGGTTAAAAAATGAGGCACGTTTAGTCTTGAGAAAAGAAGACCGGGGGACAGAAACCTGACAACTATCTTCAAATATGTTAGGGGCTGTTCTAAAGAGGACAATCAAATTGTTCTTCACATCCACTGAAGCTAGGACAAGCAGCAGTGGGCTTTATCTGCAGCAAGGGAGAATTAGGTTAAATATTAGAATTTTTTTTTCTAATTGTAAGGGTAGTTAAGACCTGGAATAGGCTTCCAAGAGTGCTTATGGACTCCCCATCACTGGAAGATGTTTAAAAACAGGTTGGACAACTGTCAGGGTTGATCTCAGTTTCCTTGGTCCCACCACGGTGCTGGGAGCTGAACTTGATGACTTCTTGATGTCCCTTCCAGAAATGCCCCTAAATTTCTATGATCCTATGATTCAGATGGAAATCTTGTCTGTGTCACCTTGAAACTAGTGTGTTCTATATGGGGCTGCCTTAAATCTATTCAGTAACTGAGACTTGTTAAGGGCATTTTGCAACAGGCACACTAGATCTGTGCTCTGGGATGTTCATTGGTTGCATATTGGCTTCTGAATGGAGTTTAAGGTGTTAGTATATTGACCTATAAAGCTCTGAATGGCTGGGGGACTCTCTCTCTCTCTCTCTCCCTCCTCCTTCCCCAGTGACACTACTGCAGCTGTGCTCTGCAGAACCACTCAAAGTTAAACAATGTTGGTTTAAAAAGAGGAGATGCTGCAAATGCTTTCTCCATGGGGCTGTTTGACTTTGGAACATACTCCCTTGATTGGGTCTCAAATTTTTATATATAATGTCTGATCTTGAGTTGCATCAGAGGCCCATCTATTTTCACAGCCTTTGCAGAGGGTGGGGTATTATTTTTGTGTGATTGAGTTTTTGGTTGATTAATGCTGATTATAAAGGATAGGGACAGATTTTTGATTTGTGTGTATCTCTTTTTGGATGGAATTTTCAAAAACACCAAAGGGAGTTAGAAACACAAATCCCATTGAATTTCAATGGAATTTGAGTTCCTAAGTCACTTAGGGCAGGATTTTCAAAAGCACATGTGTTTTTATTTTTGATAAAAAGCATGAGGAATAGGTTTTTTTACATGGGGGGGGAAAACCACGTACACATACTAATAAAATATCCTAATGCAGTAATTCTGCAAAGAGTACCACAAGTTTTGTCTTTGCCTCCTAGTTGTAGGAGTTGGAGAAATGAATCATACATTCAAGCAGTTCTTAAGCTCTCATATCCTATTTCTGCAGTACTGGGGATCTCTAGAGTATATTCAAATGTTTACCTTTAATGTTGTTTTGCTACAGATTGTGTCTCAAATGTTCTTGTAAAGATTTCCTGACTTTAGAAATGGTAACCCCCACCACGAAACTCTAGTCTTGTTCAGATGTTGTGCAACTCTTGCTAGAACTCATTAACTTTTTAAGGAGGATGCAATTAAAACACACAGATTTCAGGAATCTACCATCTTAAGAGCCAAAAATACCAGCCAGATGTTTATTACAAATCACAGTAATTGCAGTATCTTTTTTTGCCCGTATTCCTTACTGAAGGTTCTTTGGCACTATGTTAAAAAAGAAAATGGGCTACTTGGATCTGAATCTTAATTCTAGCCTTACTGATCACACAGCAGGACGCAATTTGCTAAAAATATAAATTAGTTCTCACTGTGTAAATTTCACCACTTTCTAATCTTTCCCTCTAATTTCTATATTGATTTGAATTAATTATTATTCAGGGAGTCACAAGCTCTTCCCTATGATCTTCTCATGACTTGCACTGATGCTCTATCATACTTGATTTGCATTTTAACTGTCATCGATTTTTCAGCATCAATTACTGGCTAGAAAGGAGATTTTTGTTTGAGTAGTTCAGCTCAGCACTCTTTAAAAGTCTCATAATTCAAAGATCTGGAGTAATCTATTTTTTAAATATATTTAATGTTTTGATAGAGCTGAATTTAAAACAGTGTGATGCTGTAGTCTCTTGATTCTGGGATGGCCAGGTGCACTGGGCCGGTGCAACCATTTAGGCGGACTAGGCGGTTGCCTAGGGCGCTGAGATTTGAGGGCGCCAAGAAGTGCCCCCCAATTTTTTTTTAAATGGTTGAGCAGCCGCTGCTGCTGGGACAGAGAGGGAGTCTCAGCTGCTGGCGGCAATCGACAGCCCAGGCTGTCCCCCGGGTCAGGGCGCCGCCCCGGCAGCCGGCAGCCCAGGGGCGGGGGTCCCCCGGGTCAGGGCGCCGCCCCGGCAGCCCAGGGGCAGGGGTCCCCTGGCCCAGGGAAACCCCGGGCTGCCGGCTGCCGCGGAGGCGCACTGACCCTGGGTCAGGGCGCCGCTGCGGCAGCCAGCAGCCCAGGGTGTCCGGAGGGGGAGGCAGGCAGCTCCCGTGGAGCTGCCGGAGTCGTGTCTGCGGACGGTCGGCTGCTCGCGCGCCTCCGGTGGACCTCCCGCAGACACCACTGTGGCAGCTCCACTGGAGCCGCGGGACCAGCGCGCGGGGCGGCAAAATTGCTGTCCGCCTAGGGCGCTCAAAACCCTAGCGCCGGTCCTGCAGGTGCAGAAGGTTAGACTTGTGTTTAAGGCACTAAACTAAGGCCATGTCTACATCTAAAATTTTGCAGCGCTGGTTGTTACAGCTGTATTAGTACAGCTGTATAGGGCCAGCGCTGCAGAGTGGCCACACTTACAGCAACCAGCGCTGCAAGTGGTGTTAGATGTGGCCACACTGCAGCGCTGTTGGGCGGCTTCAAGGGGGGTTCCGGGAACGCGAGAGCAAACCGGGAAAGGCGACCAGCTTCGCCGCGGTTTGCTCTCGCGTTCCCGGAGCCACCCAGCAAACCGCAGGGAAGGAGACCTGCTTGCTCGGGATTCCGGGAACGAGAGAGCAAACCGGGGAAGGAGACCAGCTTCGCCGCAGTTTGCTCTCGCGTTCCTGGAGCCACCCAGCAAACCGCAGGGAAGGAGACCTGCTTGCTCGGGGTTCCGGGACCGAGAGAGCAAACCGGGGAAGGAGATCAGCTTGATTACCAGAGGCTTCCTCCTTCCACGGAGGTCAAGAAAAGCGCTGGTAACTGTCTACATTGGATTACCAGCGCTGGATCACCAGCGCTGGATCCTCTACACCCGAGACAAAACGGGAGTACGGCCAGCGCTGCAAACAGGGAGTTGCAGCGCTGGTGATGCCCTGCAGATGTGTACACCTTCAAAGTTGCAGCGCTGTAACTCCCTCACCAGCGCTGCAACTTTCTGATGTAGACAAGCCCTAATACTAGCACTGCCATAGACTTCCTGTGTGATGCTGGCTAAATCTGTGAATTTCTCCATGCCTTAGTACCCAATTTTCTGTGGGTAGATTATTTCTCTGCTCCTCTTGATTATATAAATTGTAAAGCAGGGGTCAGCAACCTTTGGCATGTGACCGCAGGCCAGGCTGGTTTGTTTACCTGCTGTGTCTGCAGGTCTGGCCAATCACGGCTCTCACTAGCCACTGTTCGCCGCTCCAGGCCAATGTTATACCGATTATATTAGACCAGTAAAAACCAGCAGGATCTTATTAAAGGGGACAAGACAAAGATGCCACATTTATTATGATAACAATTTGATTTATGACTAATAACTAATATCTTAATTCTTATACACACACTATACCTAATATCTATATACACACACACACATTTACACACATCCGTCAGATGTGTTTACCAGTCCCGAAGATAGCTTAAGTTCATAGCTTGATTTTGTAGCTTGGGTTCGTAGCTTGTGGCGGCTAATTGGCCAGGAAAGCCAGGCACAAGGACAAGCTGGATCTCTGTTGGGCAGGCACTGATGTCCTTCATGTTGGCAGCAGAATGTTACCCAGGCCATGTCTACATCTAAAATTTTGCAGCGCTGGTAGTTACAGCTGTATTAGTACAGCTGTATAGGGCCAGCGCTGCAGAGTGGCCACACTTACAGCAACCAGCGCTGCAAGTGGTGTTAGATGTGGCCACACTGCAGCGCTGTTGGGCGGCTTCAAGGGGGGGTTCGGGGAACGGGAGAGCAAACCGGGAAAGGGGACCAGCTTCGCCGCGGTTTGCTCTCGCGTTCCCCGAACCCCCCTGCAAACCGCAGGGAAGGAGACCAGCTTGCTCGGGGTTCGGGGAACGAGAGAGCAAACCGGGAAAGGAGACCCGCTTCGCCGCGGTTTGCTCTCGCGTTCCCCGAGCCCCCCTGCAAACCGCGGGGAAGGAGACCAGCTTGCACGGGGGTTCGGGGAACGCGAGAGCACACCGCGGGGAAGGAGACCTGCTTGATTACCAGAGAGGCTTCCTCAGGTATGCTGGGATACCTGCTTATTCCACGGAGGTCAAGAAAAGCGCTGGTAAGTGTCTACACTTTATTACCAGCGCTGGATCCTCTACACCCGAGACAAAACGGGAGTACGGCCAGCGCTGCAAACAGGGAGTTGCAGCGCTGGTGATGCCCTGCAGATGTGTACACCTCCTAAGTTGCAGCGCTGTAACCCCCTCACCAGCGCTGCAACTTTGTGATGTAGACAAGCTGCATAGATAAGCCCTTAGCCACAGATGGGCTAAGTGACTTATTACACAGCTAGTCTTCTGCTCTACGCACTAGATGAGACTGCGTGACATCACTGAACGTTAGTCAATTATTAGAAATCTAGTAATCAGACCATCCCTAGCCTGCTTGTCTCTGCTATTAAGAGATTTATTACATTACATATTAGAGACCTAAATCAGTTACAGGGCCCCGTTGTGGAAAGCCATGTACACACAGCAATACTAAAATATTCCCTGCTCTGTAAGACTTGACACCTAGGATCAGCAACCTTTGGCCCGAGGCCCAAGATGTTTGTTTACCTGCCGTGTCCACAGGTTCAGCTGATTGCAGCTCCCACTGGCCGCGGTTCGCCGCCGCAGGCCAATGGGGGCTGCGGGAAGCGGCGGCCAGCACAAACCTCGGCCTGCACAACTTCTGCAGTCTGCATTGGTGTAGAACTGATAAATGAAATTGTTTTTAATTGTTCACTTTATTAATGTAACTTCTGTTCACCATTCACTACACTTGCCTACACTGTAACTTCTGTTCCATATTGTAATTCAAACCCCATTTTAAAACACTCACTCCATTTTGTAAAAGCTTCCTTCAACCTTCATTTTTGCAAACCCTGTTGTAATCTTATTAGTTTAGTTTAGATGTGTGAATGAGGTATGAATGAATGACAGAATCAACCTCCAGCCTCAGCCTGACCTGATGAGATAAAATTCAAATACCAACGGCTGAAGACCTAGACAACAGCCCTAAACAAAATAAGAAGCATCCACCCTAAAAAGAAAAGGACAACAGAACAACAGAAGGAAGATCAAAGCCAGGTTCAAGGCTGAAAGTCATGCCTGCAATTGATGGGTGATCAATCTAAACCCAGAGGCAGCGTGACACAGTAAGACCTATAGACTTTGAATCCAAACTAAAAGCCTATAAAAAAGAAGGGTGAGATGAGAGACTCTGGGGGCTTGTCTACATCAGAAAGTTGCAGCGCTGGTGAGGGAGTTACAGCGCTGCAACTTTGAAGGTGTACACATCTGCAGGGCATCACCAGCGCTGCAACTCCCTGTTTGCAGCGCTGGCCGTACTCCCGTTTTGTCTCGGGTGTAGAGGATCCAGCGCTGGTAATAAAGTGTAGACACTTACCAGCGCTTTTCTTGACCTCCGTGGAATAAGCAGGTATCCCAGCATACCTGAGGAAGCCTCTCTGGTAATCAAGCAGGTCTCCTTCCCCGCGGTGTGCTCTCGCGTTCCCCGAACCCCCGTGCAAGCTGGTCTCCTTCCCCGGTTTGCTCTCGCGTTCCCCAAACCCCCGTGCAAGCAGGTCTCCTTCCCCGCGGTTTGCAGGGGGGTTCGGGGAACGCGAGAGCAAACCGCGGGGAAGGAGACCTGCTTGCACGGGGGTTCGGGGAATGCGAGAGCAAACCGGGGAAGGAGACCTGCTTCCCCGCGGTTTGCTCTCGCGTTCCCCAAACCCCCCTTGAAGCCGCCCAACAGTGCTGCAGTGTGGCCACATCTAACACCACTTGCAGCGCTGGTTGCTGTAAGTGTGGCCACTCTGCAGCGCTGGCCCTATACAGCTGTACTAATACAGCTGTAACAACCAGCGCTGCAAAATTGTAGATGTAGACATACCCTTAGTGTGCTACAAGCTGGGGTGTGAATATATAGCAATTAGCCACCTGCTTGCTGAGTTGCTGTGTGGATCCTGCTACTGTGCACTAAAAGTTCCTCAGTGCACTTCGACGTGCACGACATAGTGAGAAGTTCCCAAATGGTTATAGGTCTGTTTATAAGTATCTGAAAGAGTACTTGAGAGTGTCGTGCCAGAGTGATTTTTCAAAGCTAGGGTATCCTAGAGACTGTCTAGAACAGGCATATGGAAATTTAGTTCTTTATATGGAGCTGCAAACACCTGATTGGTGGGTTAGAGTATCTAATTGAAATATAGTGAGACTGTCATTGAGACTTATTCATCTTTATCTACCCAGGTGGTACATTCAGATGCTTTAAGCTTGCCATCGACTGTGAAACAAATAAATAGGTGAACAAACCAGCATGCTCTAGTACCATTGCAATGTCAGAGTTCAGAGAGTTACTAAAAGGCAACTGGTAAGAGCCCACAAATTAACTTGATCATTGTCTGTTTTTCAGATATGCAAACTTCCAGTTAGAATAACTTACCTCACTGTTTTTCTGCAGTCCGTTGATTTAAGAGACAGTTTAACCTTATGATTTTAGGATCAGTGCAATGGTGATCTTTGTTAGTATCTCCAGAGATTACTGGACTGCTGGTTTGCTTGTGAGATGGATGACTGATCTTTTGACATGACTGTCTGAAAGTGTTTCTTTCAATTATCTGAGGGACTGACAACTCAAAAGATTATACATGGAAACATCCTTGGTTATGTATAAATCAGTTTGATCAGCAAAGATGGAAGTGCATCTGATTCTCTGTATTTGCTAATGATGTGCACAGATAAGAATGAGTGGTTATTTTGACTTGCCTTATCTCACATGATCAAACTATAATCAATAGCCGGTATGGCAGGATATCTCAAACAGCAGATTTATGGATCTTGGGCATGGTATAATAGCCAACATATGAATTAAAAACAGTACAAAGTGCCTTTACTTTTATTCTCAAGTGTCCTTGAGATGCATTAGCTGAACTGGATAACATAACATAACAAAATAGAGATAAACAAGTTTGTAATAAATCTAAATGAAACAAATTGGAAATAATTAATGGATAGGATAATTTAGACATTAGGTTGAAATGGAAGGCAATAGATTTCTCTTTCCCTCTGCAAAGTGAAGCTTTTTAGCAATTGTAACCCTTCTGCCCCTCTAGTTGGCAGCAACAAGGGCCGGGTTCAGTATCCAGGGGTTCCGTTTCAGTAACACAATGCATAACCGGCTCGAGCCCCCACCCAGTGACCTGGGACACTCACATACCACACCCCCCTGGGCGCCTCTAGGAGGCAATACTTCCCCTCTCGCAAGCACGGAGTCTGAGTGTAGCAAAATCTTTTTTAATAAAGGAAGGAATCAATGTGGCATCCCATTGGAGAAACACCACAAACAGGGTTATAACACAAACCATAAACAAAAACCCACCTCCAAGTACGTTTGCCACTGTCCTTTTTCCGCTTAGGGTTTTAAGTCCAATCACCCCAAAGTCCAACAACCCAAAAGTCTCTGGTCAATGCCACCCCAGAGTTCGAGAGTCTATCTGTAGAGGCCCCTCCCCCCCAGCCTGGGTAGAAAGGGGCACCTTACGTGGTCCAGGGCCAACTGCCCTGCCTCTCCGTGGGTTCTGCTTCCGCCTTCTCCACGAACTGCTCCGCTTTACCAGCTGCTCCACTCTGCTCCTCCAGCCATCCTCAGGAACTGCTCCGCTCCACCAGCTGCTCTGCTCCATGAGCTGCTCTGCAAAACTGCTCGGCTCTGCTCACTCTGTGGGCCGCACCACCCGTCCCACAGCTACTCCCTCTGCTGCCACCAGCTGTCCCGTGATCCGCTCCAGCCGTCCCCGCAACTGCTCCACTCCACCAGCTGCTCTGTCCACAGCATATCTTCAGGCTCCCCCACTAGTTAGCACAATGCTCAGTGCTCTCAGCTCAGTCATTTCAGCTTTTTTTGTGATTTCAACTCTTAGTGATCTCAGCTCTTAGTGGGGGAGCCCCAGTGCTAGTGCACCATTAGCCCAAAGGGCGTTCAGCTCAGTAACCTGTATTTAGATTCTTGAGAGAATAAAAAAAACCAACTCTGACATTCCACAGTGGAGAGAGGAGGGGGTGCAACTGGTGCTTCTAGCTCCACAAGGAGACTGCACCACCAGGCACAAATACCTGTCCCCAGCCTCTCTCAATTCTCTGGGTTTTGGAACCCATGTCCCATGTCTAGCCAGTACTACTCAACTGAGGGTGAGCAATTTGTCACCAAGCAATCCCACAGCTTGGGAGTCTGGGATAGGGTGGGCGTACCTATGCAAATACACTCTCTGAACTTCTTTCCACCAGATGTCAGGGTAGAGCTTATCCTGACTCTGCTTACACAATGTAAATATAGCCAGTCTGTATATTCATAATACTGAAAACAAAATGCAGCTTTCTGTATTTCCTTACATAGAACCCTTTAGTGTTGTTACTTCTGTCGCTTCTAATTTGAGACTCTTAAGATGGAAAGCCGGAATAGAGGTGGAATACGATCTGTTTAGTACAAGCTGTAAAAGTGAAACATTGCATGCTTAATGTTTGTTTGCATTGTAGTGATGTGTACAATATATAATACCAAATGGCAGTTCCACAGCTTCATTAGATAGTAGTTAAAAAAAATCTTACATATTTCTTTAAAATATATTTGCAGCACATTTTTATTAACCTTTTGAAATTAGTACAAAACCTGTACATTCCAGAATTATGTTTTGTGCATTGCAAAGATGAGAAAATCACTGTAAGTTCAGATAGCTTTGAGAACATTTGTTAAATGATCACAATGCTTATGTATATTTATGTGCATACATTTCACTTTAACAGTTTTTCATGTAACATATTTTGACTCCGTGTTCCTTTTCTTAAATCAATGGTAGTAGGCGAGTCCTGTAGTTAGATTATGCCTCTTCCCAGTATAATGAACAGGTTATTCTCCTCCTGCCCCCCACCCCCATATTTGGAAGCTACCATTTTGTGCTCCAGAATATAAGCTTTTTTTTAAAAAAAAGTCACTAGCTCTTTTGATTGAGAATATAACCTTTTAAAACTGGGACAGAATGAAGGGTAAATGGTGAAATGGTTGAAACAATAGCTTTGAGAATTATGGTCTTTCCTCATTCATCTCACAGTGGTGCTAACTCTGAAGTCAAATGACAAATTAAATATTTCACACTGACCAAAAGGGGAGGAAGGAAAAGACAGTCATATAGACCGGTTGCCTCTCTCATTATGACTGGGAGGCTCCATTTTATAGCTACTTCCCAGATGGCTCTGACTAGGCACTTCATTCTTCTGGTCTGGAGAACTGAAGTGATATCTTGTGCTGTTTCTACATGAGTGAGGCCACTCTAGATGGATTTTAACAATACAAACTAGCTGCGAGGACTGTCTACACAGATAGATATATAGGCTAGAGCACAGCCCACTACCCAGCCATAGCCATAAACTTGGAACTGGGACTAGAGCAATGCTGAATAGTGGTCTAGCCATCTCTCTTGGGCTGTAGAGGCTTACTATCAATTACCAGTAAACAGCAGGCAGAACACTCCAGCAGGGGAACAAACCACAGCCAGAGCTGGGCATTTGTTTATGGCAGGAAGCATTTGACCCATGCTGGGACAAACAATAACCAGCAACCCAGCTACAGCCCTTCACTGCTCCAGGACAAGGAACAAATGGGGCAGACTCTCAAGGAGCTGCTGGAGTCACCCAGGGTGATTCCAGAGCCAGCTCAGAACAGAGCAATTCCTGTGTTCCTACAGATATATCCTACTTAAGTTCTGGTAATTATTATCATTTATGAAAATAAGGCAAGGTATAGTCTCCAAATATGCAAATTTGGGCTCAGGTAACTTAAATAGAATTGCACATTTCCTAACCTTCAGCCTTAATAAGATATGTTGGTATTATGAAAATGAAATGAAACTTAAGTCATAGTTTAACTCCGAGTTGGAAAGCATTGCTTTGTGGGCTGAACTTAGATGAGTACTGCTAGTTCTTCCCTTTTTTTTTTTTTTTTACCCCTTCTGATTGACTGTTGGCCAATGCTGTTACACTAATCCTTCAGGCTGGACTATGTATATTTCTGGTTATAGTTAAATCTTCATTGTGAAGAAGCAGATGCAGTCTATGCCATTTTGAAAGTTCCAATTTTTAAGAACTTGATAAACTTGTTTCATGGCATTATGTGGTTGGGCAGCATGGAAACTTAAAGCTTTTAGTTGGATAATTGCTATGACCTTAAAGTTAGGATTTCCCTCTGTAAAACAGTGGATGTGAACTTTTTTGATGTACAAAAGTGAAATTTTTCTACAGATGAAAGCTTAAGGATTAGTTCAGTGCCTAACCTTGTACCATTTTCAAATTCTGAATTAATGCAGTCAGGATTACCAGGGAATTCCAGATCGTTAAAAAAATGAGCTGTTATATTGTCACTAATCAAGCAAATCAGATACATTGTTTTCTTTTTAGATACTACTATAATTACCCTTAATAACATCTACTGAACGTTTCGTTTCATTTCATTTGAATTGATGGCCTTTTTTTTTTTCTTACCACAAATATATGCAATTTCAATTCTGTTTACCTCCTAAATTGCAAATATTTTTCTTATTTTGATACTTGTTACTATATTAGAAGTGCAATTTTTAAATTCTTTGGTTTAAACTGATTAAATATACCGAATATGTTTTTTTGACAGTGATTAAAATATACCTAATTTAACTGCAAGGTGTGACTAAGAAAATATTAAGTGTCACAGTCAGGGACCCGTGGGATTCAGATTAGGTATTACTTCACTTATACTAGGGTTAAAATGGAGGAAAAGAAGTGGTGACTTTTTTTTACATTCTGGGTCTTATTCACATGAGATGCCACTCAACAGATTGTGCAGATCTTCATAAATGAAACTCTTTCTCTGCTTTTTCATGCTTGGATCATCTATAAAATATAGTAATCAATGTTGACATCATCAGGCTTTGGCACCAATGACTTACTGAGATGAATAGGTGTCAATCACTCCTCTCAGGATTGCTGTTTTAAGTACTCTAAGTCTGTGCACTCTGGCAGACATTACTGCATCTGTTTATAATGTGATTTTTTAAAGACCTACAGATATAATACTGTGTAAATGAGAGATTAGATTCTGGAGCACAAAATGGATAACTTCAGAAAAGACTTGCTGAGCTAAAGCAAACTAACTTAATACAACCCCTAGTTGTGCTTCCTGATAATGAGTTTTAAATGATAACTCTTATGCACTAAGGTTTGCAGTCTCTCAAAAGTGTTTGTATCTCCAGCTAACTCCCTCCATTATCCGAAAAAGAGAGAAATCCATTCTCATTGCTGACTTTATGGAGAATGTACTAAAATTGACATGTTCTAATGACTGAGTTAGGCAACATCATGTCTGGGATGTTTATCTTCTAAAATGTTTGTGGGTTGTTTTTTAGAGTTAAATTTTGTGGTAATTTTTAGGTGTCAGAAATGCTCCTGGATGATAACATTTTATATTGGACAAAATACTGGCACGGGTTGGAGGTGATGACCGTGTTGGAGACTATCAGTTGCTTCCCAATGAATGGGCTGTAAGTTAGGTGGAAAGGTACCATTTCATACTGTGCCTGCAAATATAAAATGCACCAGGGAAGCAGGAAGGAAACTACAAGGTGGGCAAATGCCTCAGAAGATTAGAACCTTGCCAGTACTACTTTGTTGTATAGTAACAGCCATTCCTAAAATGACTTCTCAGTTTGGCTATGCCTGTTCTAGTTCAGACTTGGCAGAGTTTGTCACATACCAAAGAGGAGTATGAAAAGAGCAGTTTTCAACTGAATGCCAAGAAATCCCATCAGACATGTGGGACTGTATCCGATGGACAAAGTTAATGTGTTTGATGGTGTCATAAACAGATAGTAGGAGTTAATAGAACAGAAGTACTTTATATCTCTTTTGCCTGTAAGGGTTAACAAGATCAGTGAGCCTGGTTGTCACCTGACCAGAGCACCAGTCAGGGGACAGGATACCTTCAAATCTTGAGGGAGGGAAGGCTTTGTGTGTACTGTTAGATTTTGGTGGTTGTTCTCCCTAGGTTCTGACAGTGACCAGATGTGCAACCAGGTTTCTCTCCAATCTCTCTGATACAGTCTCTTATATGTCCAGACTAGTAAGTACTAGATAGATAAAGCGAGTTAGGCTTATGTTTGTTTTCTTTATTTGCAAATATGTATTTGGCTGGGAGGAGTTCAAATTTGTATTTTGCTGAAAGAATTTTAATTTGTACTTGTATAGTTAGGCTGGGAGGGTATTCCCAGTGTCTATAGCCGAAAAACCCTGTAATTATTCCATTTTAAATTTACAAAGATAATTTTTACTGTTTTTTCTTTCTTTAATTAAAAGCTTTTCCTGTTTAAGAACCTGATTGTTTTTTTTTATTCTGGTGAGACCCCAGGGGACTGGATCTGAATTCACCAGGGAATTGGTGGGAAGAAAGGAAGGAAGGGGGAGAGAGAGGTTAATTTTCTCTCTGTGTTAGGATTACTTTCTCTCTCAGGGAGAGTCTGGGAGGGGGAGAGAGAGAAGGAGGGGGGAAGGTGCACTTTCCTCTCTGTTTAAGATTCAAGGAATTTGAATCACAGTGATCTTCCAGGGTAACCCAGGGAGGGGAAGCCTGGGAGAGGCAACGGTGAGGGAAAGGGTTTACTTTCCTTGTGTTAAGATCCAGGGGGTCTGGGTCTTGGGGTTCCCTGGGCAAGGTCTTGGAGGGACCAGAGTGTACCAGGCACTGGAATTCCTGGTTGGTGGCAGCACTACAGGTTCTAAGGTGGTAATTAAGCTTAGAGGAATTCATGCTGGTACCCCATCTTTTGGACGCTAAGGTTCAGAGTGGGGAATTATACCATGACAGATGGCCTTTCTGATAAGGAAGATCACAATTCTGAAAGCAGGCCTGGATTAAACCCAGAGTGACAAGTGCATTAATGAACAGGTCCCTGCAAAGAAAATTCATATTTCCAATTGCTAGTGTATATTTTCCAAATGGTATGATACACTAGTCTTGAAGGGTCTTCTATCCGCTACAGATTCCAAAGGTTTGTTGCTATTAATTCTTCTGGCAATGTGTGTTTATAACAAATTCTGTCATCTACTGTACTAAATCCTTTGGAGTCTGGTAAAAGAGAAGATGTGTTTGGATTCTGTGAATACAGCTGATTTCTTGAGAGACTCCAGGGGATGGAGGAAAGAAATTTCACCTTAAGCATCTGTCTGTTGTTGTTGGCATCTGGCAGTCCACGTGCCCACTGCTGGTATGAAATGAGATGAAAACATACTGTTTCATTTGTAATATTCTCTCCCTAGCTAGCTTCTAGCCTATGCTTGTACCAGCTGTTACTGAATTAAGTAGTAATGATGTGTCCTAAATGGTCTGGTGATTGCTACCTGCCAGAGAAGCATCTGGAAGAAGCTGTACATATTCCTCATTGCCTTTTGATTTGATTTGTTCATCTTTCTCTGCTCTCTGTGTGGTCAAATCTCTTGTTCTTTGGTGGGTTACATACTGGCTCTAACACAATCTTCATAAGGGCAGTTTGGCTCTATATCAACCCAGGTTGCATACTAGAGAGACCATCTGCCTGAGACACTTTCTCCTGGCATTGCTCCTTGTACATGGGAAGTACGCATCCACTAGGATGGAGCAGATTACTTCCTCTAGTGTGCAGGCTCTGCTTTGCAGGCTGGGACATGGCCTTGCCTCCTTACCACCCCTTTTTCAACATCCTGCTTACTGGGAGAGAAGATGCATATGGTGCCTGTGCTCCCCAGAGTGCAGGGATTTCAGGGCACTACTGTTGTGAGCAGCCTTCAAATATCCAATCAAGAGATTGTCTTCTTGCTTTCACCCCTGCCGCTGCACAGCTGCAGAAGGACAGCTTATAACAAGGCCATAGATTTTTTTTTGATACAGTGAGTTATCAAATGTAAATTCTCCAGTCTCCTTCCCCTCTTAACCAATGAGTCAAGGTTTTGATGTCTTGGGAGGACATTCAAACTTAGTCAAATTTTATAATACTAGAGTAGATGTGAAGCAGGGCTTTCAAAGACCTCTTGTGCTGGATAGTTATATTTAGGGAGAAGGTGAGGTGGTAGGACTCCCTGTCAAAATGGCTATGGTTTTTTCAGTGCCAAGGAAAGGGGATTTTCTCAACTTGCTTCCTAATTCCTTCCCCCCAAAAAGGGCTGTCATAAACAGATAGCTAAGAGTTAATGTTCTTTTACCTGGAAAGGAGTAACCTGAAACACCTGACCAGAGGACCAATCAGGAAACAAGACTTTTTCAAATCTGGGTGGAGGGAAGTTTGTGTCTGAGTTCTTTGTTTTTTTGTTTTCTGCCTGTACTCTCTCGGCTATGAGAGGATTTTTCTGCCTCCTGCTTTTCTAATCTTCTGTTTCCAAGTTGTAAGTACAAAGATAGGAAGACCATAGGTTTTGTTTTTTTTGTATTTACATGTGTGTAGTTGCTGGAATGTGTTAAATTGTATTCTTTGTGGATAAGGCTGTTTATTCATATTTCTTTTAAGCAATTGACCCTGTATTTGTCACCTTTAATACAGAGAGACCATTTTTATGTATTTTTCTTTCTTTTTACATAAAGCTTTCTTTTTAAGACCTGTTGGAGTTTTTCTTTAGTGGGGAACTCCAGGGAATTGAGTCTGTGCTCACCAGGGAATTGGTGGGAGGAAGAAGTCAGGGGGAAAATCTGTGTGTGTTAGATTTACTAGCCTAACTTTGCATTCCCTCTGGGTGAGGGGGGAAGAGAGATTAGCTCTCGGTACTTCTGTTTTCCAGGACTGGAAATAGGGAGGGTGGAATCCCTCTGTTTAGATTCACAGAACTTGCTTCTGTATATCTCTCCAGGAACCCAGGGAGGGAACACCTGGAAGGGAGAAGGGGGAGGAAATGGTTTATTCCCCTTTGTTATAAGGCTCAAGGAATTTGGGTCTTGGGGTCCCCAGGGAAGGTTGTTGGGGGGACCAGAGTGCCCCAAAACACTCTAATTTTTTGGGTGGTGGCAGCTTTACCAGGTCCAAGCTGGTAACTAAGCTTGGAGGTTTTCATGCTAACACCCATATTTTGGACGCTAAGGCCCAAATCTGGGAAATATGTTATGACAAGGGCAGCTGGAGGCGCATCCACAATCTCTGCCATCATAGCCACTATATTTAAATTTGCCAGACTCCACCTTTGTTGCCTGCAAGTGTGGCTTGGAACAGTGTACTCGCATGCAAACCGCCCATGAATGCCATAGTAACTGTGCCCACCAAAGGAACCTCATCTCTACTATGGTGGAAGAATCCCCATCAGGTATAAATGGATATTCCCTTCCTTTCCTCTTCACCAGATAAGGTGATCATTACAGATGCTTCCTTTTCAGGCTGCGGGTGGGACTCACATGGATAACCACACAGTGCAAGGCGCTTGGACTTTCAGAGAGACCAGCATGAACATCAATATTCTGGAATTGCAGGAAGTCCAGGAAGTTTGCAAAGCCTTTCTCCCATTCATTCAAGGTCACCATGTCCTCATCATGTCAGACACTATAATGACAGTCGTTGATATAAACAAGGAAGGAAGGGCAAGATCCATTCCTCTGTGTGTAGAAGCAGTCACCCTATGGAATTGGCGCATCGGCAGTCAAATCACACTGTCAGCAACTTATCTTCCAGGGGATCATAATGTGCTGGTGGACTCCCTTGGCAGACGCTTTGCTATCGACCATGAGTCAGAGTTACAACACTTTGGTAGATAGTATTTTTGCTCCATGGGGATCCCCAGCAAGAGACCTGTTTGCCTCTCAAATGATCAGAAATGTTCCAGAGGGGCCATGGAACTTCAATCTCAGAGCTACGCTCTCCTCCTTCTGTGATCAGGCCATCTGAACTATGCCTTCCCTCCTTTACCACTCCTGCCTTGGGTCCTGTGGAAAATTCATCAAGAAAAGGCACAAGTCATCCTCATCACCCCCAACTGGCCCAGACAATTTTGGTGGTCATCGAACTATGTACAAACTACATATCAATAATTCTATGCAATAGGGAGCATGGTTTAACTATTTCTAATACTCCCATATGCATGGGACAAAATACATCTCCTATGTTGCCCTACGCACTGTATTTGGCATGTCCTCATTGAAAAACAGTATGTCAGTGGATCATTTGTACTTAAACGATTCCTGTAGCTCAAGGCTAAAGTAATATCTTTCAGCTGTACATTTTCACTGTCAGTGGGAATCTGGGATGGTGACCCAGGTGCTGTCTCCTGTCTTCCTAAAATGTAAAACTCATGGCTGAGAAACACTACGCGTATATATATGCTGTGTTGAAAAGGTCAATATGAATTTGGAAACTGATGTATGCTTTGGGGCTTTTTCATGTCATTACACTGAGCTCAGAGGTAAAGTCATTGTATTTTAGTACAATCCTTCAAACTTAAGGCTGTTCTGATTCTATTAAATAGTGTGTCACTGAAAGTTTCTTGAGGACAATGTTTTCTAATACTCCGTGTAAATAAATTCAAGAGACCTGATCTTGTTTAATCTTTCTTTTTCTCTTGAATTGCTGGCACATTACCTTATATCATGTGAAAGGCATTTTGTCCTCTACTGTCAAGCAAGCTTGATATAATAATGGAGCATTCTGAAAAAATCAATCAAATACTACAGCATCCTCGGGGAATATCTAGCTTAAGTGTGAGAATGTGAGAGATTTATGCTGCTTGAAAACCAGCCTGTTTTTTTTTAACAGCTCGTAATATACACCTCTACCCTGATATAACGCGACCCAATATAACACGAATTCAGATATAACACGGTAAAGCAGTGCTCTGGGGGGGCGGGACTGTGTGCTCTGGTGGATCAAAGCAAGTTCGATATAACATGGTTTCACCTATAATGCAGTAAGATTTTTTGGCTCCTGAGGACAGCGTTATATCGGGGTAGAAGTGTAATAGAGTTTACCTTTCTGCATTGGGTAGTGTGCAAATATTTAACTTATTACACATTGATCATTGTGCGTTGGAAGATTTTAAACCGTAAACACTTCCACAATTATTTTACCAGTTAATATGGTACTTTTGAAGGTAATTCATTTGAGTTTTATATGTTGTGTTAGTGGTTTGAAGTTTTTTATATTCAATTAATCAATGTCATTTACACTCTTGTAAAGAAGATTTATTTGGCTGTAGTGATGCAAACACCTGTGTAGTTGCTCCACTGCAACTTTCTAACAATAAATTGTCAGCTGAGTTTTAATATTCCTATTGTTTGCAGGGATCACCTAATGGTGAAATCGGAGCTGCCTATGTGTGAACTCCTGTTTATCATACATTTGTCAGCCAGCCTCTCTTCTTCCTTTTTTTTTCCAAATATACATACACATTCATAACTATGATGTGTACTTATTTGGTGGCATCTTCACATAAACAAGATGACTTCTCATAACTTTTAGAATTGGTCTTGGGACTAGGTAAAACTACATGACAGAGTATTTCAACTATTTAATAAATATTCCATGTGTTCTGCTAGAAAACTTAATGTGAAGTGTATTAGAACTTTGGTTTTGATCGTTATCCATGTAAGTAGTAGAAAAGAAATCCAGTCACAAATTTAACTTATCCTGCAATATCCTGTCAGAGACTAGAATTGCAGCCATTGCCCCTGTTGTGTGTTTGTGATGTCCAGTAAAGAAGTTCTTCTAGTGTAGTGGAGGATGTATGCTGATTCACTAATGATTTGTGAATATTTGCAATAACTGTTTCTAGACCTACAATGGGAAGGAGAATGAATCATATGAATTTGGGATTAAGAACAGTGCTTGTAGGCCAAGGGATGGGTTTTGTGATGTCCATTTATAAGCAATATTTGCAGAGTTGATGCGACTCTGAATGAGCACTGAATGAAGGTCAATGGTTATATTTACCATAGAATGGTCTCTTTCAGAAACCATGATTGTTCCATATGCAGTATTATACAATGAGAATATTTTATGAGCTAACATAAAAAATAAGTTATTCAAATTGTTGCACAAAGGAGAATTGTTCTATTAAGCATTTTAAAGAGGGTTTTTTTATATTACAGTTTTTTAAAACGTAAAGTGTATTTTCATGCTGTACATCTGTTCCGCCAAGACAAAACAGGTTGGCATATCTCAAGAAACTTTCCTATAAGTCAGAGCAGAAAAATATCTTTTTTTAAGAACTGTATATTTGGGGGTCCAGGCTCTGCACGCTTCATATTGATGGGGCAGCTTGCATCAGTTCTCTGGAAATAAGTCCCAACAGGTATTCCTCCTTGATGGTCCATAAATCACTTAGAGGAAAGCATGTTTGACTGATGGGAGTAGTACATGAAGGAGAAGGAATTACAGAGCTGGTTTTTGCTCAAAAACACTTACACTTCTCAAGGGTGAAGAGGATAGAAGCTATCATCACGATCTCTGGAATTTGACTGGTTGGTTAAGCAGCAGTAAATTCGTCTGGGAAAGGATACTGGACACTTTTTTAAATCTTTAGTCACAAAATCCCATCATGTATGGATCTGTGTATCACTAAGGAAAACTGGAAAGTTAAGGTCTGCTCTCACAGGTAACCATAATAGGAAGCAGTAATGATAGAGGTGGCATTCACATGACTTTGCTGGTTCTAAAGGTGTAACAAGACTTACATCAGTTTAGGCCTTTGTGGGTCATGATGATGTGCTGTGCAGCTCTAGTCAGTATAAAAATTGATCATGACTCTAATTCAGAGGAGGAGGGGGCTCTCGTGAAGTGATGCCTCCAACATGGTGGTTAATCACCACTTAGTCTTTTGCAGTCACTGTAGTTATAAAGTTTCTAATCCTTTGGATACCAGTCCATCTGACATAGCTGGCTCTCCTACCTTTTCCTCATTTACTTGTGATCTTACCTGACAATATGCGATCGGCAAGCAATGTGTCTGCAGAAGATGTTATTCTGTTACCTATGGTCTCCAATTGTACTGTTTTTTCAAAATTCATCCTTATTGCCACCTCATCATTTGCAGTTTTGGTTATCCACCCAATTTCTAATATTCTTCTGTGACACCAGAACTTGAACTTCTGAGTTGTCTCTATGTCCTTTTGTAAGATTCCAGCTCTCACATCCATACAGGAAAGTTAATGTAGCGAGGTGGTCACCTGCTCCTGCTTTGAGGGGCTTAAAACAGCCCTTGGAGAGGGCTATGGTAGGGGAAACCTGGGCTGAGTGGGGAAGTAGCCACAGCTGGGCCATGCCCCAATCAGGCCGTAGCTGGCCCTATAAAAAGGCGGTGAGACTCTCTCTCTAGCCTTTGAGGAAGGGTGGCCTGGTTGCTGGGGAGCATACCTGAGGTGGAGCTGGGGAGCTCTGGCCTGGAAACCCCCCAGGCTGCAGGCCTAGTATAAGGCCGAATATGTATTGGGTTTGCAGGGGGCAGCCCAAGGCCAGAGGAAGGCAGCAGACCCAAACCCTCCTTGCCAGTGATAAGTGGCTTATACTGCAGTCTGCCCTAGGGAACAGGGGCTAGTTGGTGACTGGCAGTAGCCTACGACTAAGCCGAGGTTGGGGATAGGAGGTGGGGGTTCCCTGGGGAGGGGAGACCCTGAGGAGTGTCCGGCCAGGGGGCAGCACCCCAGATAACGGGGCACTGGAGTTGAGGGAGGGACACAGGGGCCAAGCGACAATGGGACACTGACCTGCAGAGGGTGCTCCAGAGGCTGGAGAGCTAATTCCCTGAGACAACCAGCAGGAGGCTCCGCAGGGTGAGTCTATGCACCATTACAGTTGACAATATGTAGCACTTCAGCAATCTAGTGTGGATGTGCAATTTTAACTTTCAACAAAACAAAAGTCTTTGAAAGTCAGTGAAAATTTTTTTGCAAGCTTTATCCTTCTCCTGATTTTTGTCACATCTCCTGTCTCTTCTTCTTAAGAGAGAAGCTAATTAATTCAAAAGATATTAAGCTAAAAATCAGTATATTACAACAGTCCTGAAAGTGGGTGAGAGAGAAAATTCTTGAAATTTCTTCCCTTGAAGAATATTAACATGTCTCTCAAGGGACCATTTAAAGTTTAAATGACCCATTAACACCCTTTCAGTCATGAGAAGGAAGAGAAGTGGAGGAGGAATTGGCAGGATATGTTGGTAGATTGTCATAAGTCATGAACGCAATGTCTGTTGTTCAGTCCATGATTAAAAAAAAGAAAAGAAAAGTGGGTTATGACAACGATCTGTAACCCACTAAACTCTTCCCGCCCTCTCCTGCTGCTTCCCTCCCCGTCCTTTCCTTCCTATCACTGGAAGGGTATTAACAGGCCACCTCACCTTGAATGGTCCCTTGAAAAATGTGTTAACTACTTATGCTAAACAATCAGTTCCACCTTGTATTTAGCTGTGACTCTTTGAGTAACTTTCTCAGATCAGAAGAAGAGTTCTGTGTAGGCTCGAAAGCTTCTCTCTCTCACCAACAGAAATTGGTTCAATAAAAGATATTACCTCACCCAATTTCTCTGTCTCATATCATGGGATAGACATATTACAGCAACACTGCATGCAGTATTGGCTCAGAAAGGCATTTTGAGGTTTGCTTTCTGAAAAAAAATGCTCTGGTATGTAAAATTATTTTGGTGTGTACCTGTTTCTTTGTTACTTGAGAACATGGAATGATGCAAGTTACCTGGATATGAGCAAATGTGGGTAAAGGCTGTAGCTAAAACAGAAGATGCTTGAATAGGAGTAGGGAAGGATGAATCACCTGTACATATGGCATTGGTGAGAACTGCTGAAATGCTATGTGTAGTTTTGGTGTTCATGCTTTGAAAGTTGGCAAAGTAGGACAGCTACCAGGATGATTTGAGGTCTGCAAAATGCATCGCAATTGCTTAGTGTCTCAGAAAAGATTAAGTGGAGACTTGGTCAAAATGCAGAAGTACCTACTCAGGCAAAAGAGTATCTGATCCTAGAGGGTTCTTTAGTCTATCAGACAAAGTGATAACAAGATCCAATACTTGGAAATTTAAGTTAGAAAAACTGAAATTGAAAATAAGGTACAATTGTAACTTTAACCATTGGAACAGTCTGTCATGGGATGTAGTAGAATTTGTATCATTCAAAGTATTTAAATCAAGCATCCAGTGACATACTGTAGTCCCCCTTTAATTACTGGGCTTGATGAAGTAATTATTGGGTAACGTTCTATGATCTATGTTTTATGCAAGAGGTCAGACAAGATCACAGTGATCCATTCTGGCGTCAGATATAGGGGCTAATGAAAAAGGCAGCTATTAGCCCGCTTGCTGATTTGTGGTGCAAGTGAAATGATTGAAGACGGATATAGAAAAAGAGGAAGTATGGCTTTGTGATTTAAGCAGGGCTTTGTAGCAGGAGCTGGAGCCCGGAGCAATGGAGCTGCAGGTTTTTGCCTTGAGCTGGAGCGAAGCTGGAGCATAGCTCTAAAACCCTGGATTTAAGGCAGTAGAATGGCACTTGGAAAACCTACGTTCTTCTGTGTTCTTGGGCAAGTCATTTAATTTCTCTGCCTCAGTTCCCCATCTGTAGAACGGGGATAATAGTTATCTATTTTGATGGTAAGATCTTTGCAAAAAAAATTTTTCTCTGTGTGTCTGTATGATGCTTTGCACAGCAGGGCCCTGATATTGGCTGGGGCCTTTATGCACTATTATGGTAGCAACACACAGAAATATTATGTATCAGTCGGACTAACATGAAACTTAGTAGAACATAAGCAAGTCATATAATAGAGGTGGCCAGAAACTAGAATTCCCTTCCTCTGGGAAATTCTGAAATCTCAGAAATAAAAAGTCATTCCAAAATGGAACAAAAATGAAATTTCCAACAGAATGGGAATTCTGAATTTGTGGGGGGAATATTGAGGGGAGGCGGAGGGGAATCCGACATCTTTGTTTTGATCTTTCTGAAATGTCTCCAAGGCTACCCAAGCTCCTGAAGTTCCAGCGGCTTGCCAGGTGGGCTGCCTCTGAGTCCAGGCTCTGAGGCATTCTGCCTGATGGCTTTCCCAGAGCTAGGAACCCTGGGAACCCCAGCGGACCAGACTGCAAGGGGTTCCAGTGTTCCCCGTATCATGGCATCCTGTCAGGCAGATTCCCTGGGTATTAGAGCTCCTAGTGAATCCAGGGAAGTCTTTCAGCCCCAGGAGGGACATTTGTGTGTCATGACCCCCTGGGTCTTGAGTCTGGGTCCACTGGGTTCCTAGTTAACTGTTGTCTCTCTGCTCCCATCTAGTGGTTTGTTGTTAACTAACTGAGCAGAAGAGACCATGAAACCTGAACTTACATCCTGGAGGGCTTCCCTGTGCTTGACTGGAGCAACACCATGAATTCTGATGCTTCCTATTTAAATCCAAAGAGGCACAGGGAGGTATTTGCACAGCTGGATTCTATCTGGCTGCTACTTTGGACCCTGCCTTCTTGCCTGACTCCTGAATGCTGCTTCCCTCTTTGTTCCACCTTCCTGCCTTGTTCCTGATCCTTGCCGCTTGTCTCTGATTCTGACTCTGACCACTAGACCCAGCTGCCTGCATCCCGGCCCCCATACTGCATTGTCATTTCATATTAGCCAAAGGTGCGTCCTCGCACCTGATTTAGGATAGGAGGCTGATCCAAGAGCCTTCTCCACCTTTTTCAGGGACCTCCAATTTTCCACTCTTTTTCCATTCTCCCTCCTCACTCCTTTTATCACAGCTATGGTGCAATATGTACCGTCAGCCTGTTCTGAAGGGGATTCCTCTTGTGATGACTGTGCTCAGGAGGTTAGGGGTGGGGGGAGAGTATTCCTAACCATTAAGCAAATCCTGGAACCATAGTGCAGCAAGTCTGAACCTGACTTTCCTCTTCCCTTGCTAGGATCCTCTCCCATGATCGGAGTTGTCAGTATGACCTATCTTACAACCAGTTCCTGCCTTATCCCTCAGGTTGGGAACAGGCGAAGGAAGGTGTGAAGTACAGTAGGAGACAGGGAAGAATTAGCATGGAATTGAGAGGAGGAGCGAGGAGAAAGTGGAGCCACAAGGAGTGATGGGGAGCGTAAGGCTACTACATCCCAGTGTGTGTGCAGATGGATGTTGCAGGTCCTAGTTGAGAGGGAGATGGCTGGGGAGAGGCAGGAGATGGGATTTGGAGCACATGTGGGATCTTGTTCTCTTTATGGGGGCATGGAGAGAACACATGATAAGGAGAATGTTGAGGACACATTTACTAACATTTTGGCCCTTGGTGTATTAAATAATAATGCCTCCCTAACTGTTGGTGTCCCTAGGGGATACTTGCAAGAAACTGTCAATATTTGTTTGCAGCCCTGTTGTTAAACTGCCCAAAATGAGGACTGAGCTAAGTCCTTTGTACTTTTCAGAACAATCTTCAGTATATTTGCAGGCACACTTAGACTCTGTATTCACAGAGGATCAGGATGCATACTGAGACTGTAGGAGAGAGATGTGCAACTGAAGAAGAGGTGGCAGATGCTATGGTTACAAATTAGAAGCAAGTCCTTGTGGAGACTTTAAATAGGTATAAAGGTTAACTGGATGCAGACTTGCTAAAAATCTAAGTGTTCTATGCTTACATTGATGATAGCAGGAGCTGGATGCATGGATTAAGGGGCTGTCCCTTAAGGCAAATATCTCCTCTTTACCTTGAACTCTTATGTGCAGTACAGATCTGAGGCATATTCTGTCCTTGTTCCCTGTGCAGAACTTGCAAGGATTTCAGTGTCTACCCTTTGGAGTCTCTCCAGTTGCAGAATGCCAAAAAGGTTGGAGAGGAGAATTGTACTCTTGAAATACAAACACAATCAGATTAATGCATAACTGGGGAGAAGCACTTTGAGGTGTATTAGTTGCTAACTGTACTAAATGCTAGGAATATGTTACACCATATGTAGAGATTAGACATGTTTCCCTGAGAGAGAGGAAGAAAGAGAATGACAAATCCTCTGAAGTCAGTGCAGTTAATCTGGTTTTGCACTGGTGTAACTGAGAACAGAATCTACCCCAGTGTTATAGCGTGAGATGCACTTAAACATTTGCATTTTCTGTTCACCTAGTAAGAAATGGCCAGTATGGATACAAAAGAGAAAATTCTTATTCATTCAAACTCTTGCCCAGTCTTTTAAGGCTGGATTTCTGTTTTTCATAATGCAGTGCATGTGGCTGAATTTATGGATTTTTGAAGAAGGTGTTTGCTAAAGTTCCACTTCACGGGCTCCTGCATCAGTTGAAAGCTGCAGCTAGCCAATGGAGGGTGTCAGAGTGGATGCAGAGGATAAATACTGGCTATAAAATGGGAACAAAGCAACTGCTTGTCAGAAAAGCTCTTCGAAATTGGAAAGTAGTACTAAATAGGGTCCTAAAGAGGCATCAACAGTGTCTAATCTATATACATGACTGACAGGGAGAGTGAACTAGTTAGTTGCTGATGAAACTAAATTTGGAACAGCAGAGGCTGTGAAGGGAGACTTGAAAGGATTCCAACCTGAAGTATAACTGAGCCACGGTGCATTAAAAGAGCTTTAACACAGACAGATGAGTACGCAGCTATCACAAAAGTAAAATAAAGTGTTCCAAAGAGGAAAAAGTCAACTTGAATGGTGAGGGGGTAAAGCGTGAGGCCTGTAACTTCCAAAATACATGGAGAAACAAAAACTATACCCAGAGCAGAAATCCACATGGTACACTTCCACTCTAATATTCTGCCCACCATAATAACAAAAGGTTCCCACTGACATATTATGTCATGCATGAAGATTTTACATGGTGTGAAGCGTATAGAAAAAGAAGAGTTTTGTAATAAGCATCCACTTCATAGATCCAAGATCTGAATTTTTCTCACAGAGGAACAGATTCACATGGGCTTTACACTGTTTTATGCAGTATCGATCTTGGTCGAGGTCTCTGGTGTAAATGATCTTCTGAGAATTCAGGTTGTCAGGGTGGTAATCTCAGTCATATCACTCTTGGGCTCAGTGCAGCCCAAGCAGCACTGACTGGAAAGTGAGTGTGGCTAGAGTGGCCATGGAAAAAGCTGATTGGTGTGCCCCTCTGCAGGTCCCAATGGCTACCAACCCCTGGAACGAGCCCCACGTGAATCCGCCCTCTGTCTTGGAAGGCTTAGTTGACGCAGGCAGGATTACTCGCCAGCATTTTTCTCTGAAATTGGTTCAAAGTATCTACGGTGAGTAGCAGAGTACTCCGAGAACAGAGAAAAAGGGGATTCTACAGTTACTGGGTGTTTAAAAGCTGCCCTAAAATTTGTTTGCCCTTCCTGTTTTCGGTCTACCATAGGCCTATTTAAAAGAAACCAGGCTACACTTAGGACTAATGGCTATAAAACGTCTCAGCAAGATTTTTTTCAAATTATATTTCTGTAAATTTTTAGATATGCTAGGAAAATATGGTGAGCCAAAACATTCCTCTAATAAACACTAATGCTTTTGAAAGGTGTCCAGCAGCTCTATTTGTTTAACACACACCATGGGCAGAGGTGGGGTATGCTTCCTCGTGCAGTACTGTTGATGTGCCTCCATGATGTCCTGGAGCCGTCCTTTCTAGTTCACTTTTTCCTCACCCCATGTGGGCTATGTCTAGCCTGAGCTCTTACTGTCTCCCCTTTGTACAGTAGCTCTGCCAAGGCTGGCAATGATGTTGACACTCGTGTCAATGGGATTGCTGGTGTTTTTACCTCTGTGTTGTCTAACTCCATTCAGAACAGATCTAGAAGATGCCAATGGCCAGACTGTGCAGAGTGCTACACTGGTGCCAGTTCAAGGGTGGCTGATATTAAAGAAAAGTTTGGTGTGCAGAAGTCTGATGTCCCCAGCTTTTTTATTTACAAGGTTATACTGTAAGTGACAGACAAGCATATGACCCATGAGTCCTGACTCCTAATCCTCTTTCTCTAACTACTAACCTATGAGAGTCTCTGAGCCATCATAATTCAAACTCAATAATTGTAATACAGATGCTCCCTGGGTTACACAAGACCCAACTTACACAAATTCACACTTACAGAAAAAGTTCCATAAGCCAGTTCGAGTTGCGGAAATTTTTGTATAAAGTATGGGTATACGTTTCCGACTTACGCAAAATTCGAGTTACGCAAGGCTTTCTGGAACGGAACGATTGCATAAGTTGGGGATGTATCTGTATTTCACTCAGCATGCAACAGTCCAGAGAGGCCTCATGCATTTTGTCTTTACACACAACTCATAATTTTGTGTGGTCCTTTATTATTTTACATACACCTGTAACATTAGCAAGTCCAATGAGGATTCCAAGGAGATCATCACATGCTGAAGGGAAAGCATTTTGTTTCTATTGTTAATGCAGTTATATTTTTGTCTTGGCAGTCAGGTTGGACAGTTTTCTGGCTTTGGCTGATGTGGGTTAATTATGGTTGGTAGGCGGGAGAGAGGCTTGTGCGTGTATTACTGTAGTCAGACTGGAGAAGAAAAAAATCAATAGTAACTTCAGATGATTTTATTTCTGAAATGAACTGGCAATATGTGATTTCAGCAACAATTTAAACTGCATCTCGGATATGGATTTTAATTAAGATTTAGAAGACAGTTAAACTTAAAAAGATACAGTTAAATACCAGTTGATTATTAAGCATGGATTTGTTGCCAATTGCACAAGGTATATTTTTAATATTCGTTAAACCTAAATTAATGGTTTGGATTGTCAATTGGGATTTAACATTTTAATAATTGAAAGTAGGCATGTAACTTCCAATACTTCAATAATATTTCTGCCCTCCTGTGGTACAGCTTTTGGGCCCAGCTCTTTGTTCTGTTAGAGCAGCTCTGTGTCATTCCACTGGAGCAAAGCTTCTGGAAATCTGGATGAACTGGCTCCATAAGGATTATTCCCCTGTAAGGCAAATCCCAGACCATAGCTGCTCTGATAACCCATTGCATAGGGGCATGGCCAGAAAAATGGGTCAGCACTAATCTGCTTACATCTGGATTCTGGACTCCTGTCATGAAACTCCAATGCCAGTTTTGGTTAAAACTGCAGTGGTCAAAAGGTAGCTCTGAGTGAGGAATGTTAATTCTGTTTAGTTTTGAATTAACTACACATGTATTTTGTTATTCTTGAAAGCGTTTCTATGCAGCACTGGGGAATGTGAGTGTTTTGAAGTGCATAAACTCAAGGCCACTTATATTTTTAAACAGCATCTAAACCTATCTCTTTTTGGCAAGCTGGTTTTGGCTGTGTTTTCACGTAGGGCTTTAAAGTCTGTTAGAAATGTTCTAATCGACGTGCAAGGTTCTGGGATGGCATCTGTTACAATAAAATACTGTCTGCTATCGTCAGTCAAGTTTTGGATGCTTGTACATTTTGGAGTGCTCTCAACAGAGTTGAAAAGGAAAATGGTCCTTACATTTCCAGTATATTTTACATACAATGGACATGATTTGAAGTCCTTGTGCAACTGAAATTCATTCGATTAATTGGGTGTCTGGGTTACATAAAGATTACAGAAGTTAACCTAGGTCTGTACTGTTATCTGAATTGTAGTAGTACAAATTGTTATGAGGGGCTGTAGGAAGAAACATGCCTTCCATTATAATCTCAGTTTTTACACCCCAGCTACCTTGATTAATGTAAACCAATACATTGGAAATGTCTTCAGTGTGACTTTATGCTATGGTGGTGTGGTACTTATCTGGAAAATTTTGATTTTGAAATCAAACCAGACGTTTCTGAACAATGAATGTTGTGAAAAATGAGGTGATTTCACTTGAGCACCCATGGGTAGATATAACTCAAAAGCTTAGCTGGCCTAGAAACTCACATTTGCTGTAGTATGTTGGTCTTGGAGGTGCTGATCTTTTGGACTGGTTCTGGGCCATTGGATGTCTGGAATTGCTTAAGGCCCAGTTCTGCATTTCTTGTTTGTGTTTGACTAACTTACTCCTCAGATAGCCCTATTACTGCTTTATTGTAAGTAAGGGATGCAGAATCAGGCGCTTGATTATTGATATGGCCTCTCCATGCACTGATACTTTTACCACTGTGTACCTACGAGTGTGTGTGAGGCATGCCTGTTCGGGGGGCAGGATACTGTTGCCCTCTGTGAGAGACCAGGCCAACTAGAGGATGATGAGCCTGCTACAGCTGTGCCTTTGCGACGGTTATTGGGGGCTCCTCTGTGATCAGTCAGCTTCTCGCCCTGGCCTCACTCCCACATGGACTATTTATGAAAACATCCAGACCAAAAGAAAATGATGGTCTTTCCCATGAGCGCTGGTTTCTTTTGTGAGCCTGAATAATCCCTTAGACAGACTGCATGGGCTAGAATACTGGACTGAGACTCCATAGACCTAGGTTCTATCCCAGTCTCAACCACTGACTCACTGTATGATCTTGGGAGAGTCAATTCACCTTTTTTTCCCCTCCCCATCATTATCTGTCTTTTAAGTTCTTTTGGCAGGACTCGCTCTCTCCTCTCTATTGGCACAGTGCCTAGAATAATGGAGTCCTGATCTTGCTGAGGCCTCAAAGCACGGCCATAGCAGAAATAAATAAGGTGACAATAAGTTACATTTCAATATTGCTTCCCCCCACTGGGAATCTCAAAGCCTTTGACAAAATGTGTATTTCAACTCCATTTAGCCACATTAACCACAGTCTGTTGAAATGGAATTTATTAATCTGCAATTTTATTTAATTATGTCTCCTCTGCATTTCAGGGCCAGTTCTATTTGAGTCCTTAGTGTCCATCTGTTACTGATTCTATATGAAACTTAATTTAAAAATAACAAAAGATTTTGTTTTCCTTTTGGCATCATGTTTCTTTTACCGCTGCAGTTAGAAAGATGAGGCAAAATCTGAACCATAGTAGAGCTGCTAGAAGAAAAGACTGCAGACGAATTTGGCTGTGACAGGTAGAAAAACATCTGCGATTGGTTTTAGTAGTGCAGTTGCATTGCCTTTCCTGCTGTTTTTCTCTCTTTAACCATGCTGCCTAAAGTGGTTCTGCAAGCTAATTAGATTAACATGCAGACATTTTTGTCCCTGTGGCTTTGAAAAAGCATCAGCATAGCTTCCCATAAGATAGATAAGATTTGGTTAGTACTCTTAGGTTAGAGAGCACTAGACGTATAATCAGAATGCTGGGGAGTTCATTATGAGGCTTCATTAATACTGCTGTCCTAGGGTACGTCTTCACTGCCCGCCGATATGGCGGGTAGCAATTGATTTTTCGGGGTTTGAGATATCGCGTCTCATCTAGACGCGATATATTGATCCCCGAACATGCTCCTGTCGACTTCGGAACTCCACCAACGCGAACGGCGGTAGCGGAGTCGACAGGGGGAGCCGCGGACATCCATCTCGTGCTGTGAGGATGGTCGGTAACTCGATCTAAGATACTTCGACTTAGCTGAAGTTGCGTATCTTAGATCGATTTCCCCCCCCCAGTGTAGACCAGTCCCTATAGCCAATATTGACTTAACCTTGAGTTGAGCTTTGTATTTTCTATGAGAAGGTGGAATGAGAAGGAGCTCTGGGGTCCATGCCACTAAAATTATGTTGTCATTTGGATTCAGAAAGTTCTATTCATGCAGCAGCTTTTTACTGTATTTTACTGTTTTTTATTAAAAGGTCATGAGTAGGAGGAGGAACGACTGGGACTGAAGGAAAACGGCTTTTGATGGTGGTTTTGTATGGATACTGTGACAGTGATGGAGTTCTCCCCAAACCATGCTATTAGAGTGCGTCTACACTGCAGCAGGGAGCGAGCCTCCTAGCATGGGTAGACAGACTTGTGGTAGCTTCACTAGAACCGGGGGGGTGGAGGTGGGCGGGGAGCAAGTGAGGCAATTTGTCCCAGGCCCTGGGCCCCACAGGGGCCCCCACGAGAATATAGGATTCTATAGTATTGCAACTTTTTTTTTATGGAAGAGGCCCCCGAAATTACTTTGCCGCAGGCCCCTTGAATTCTCTGGGTGGCCTTGTCTAGAACTGGAACATCATCTGTCCATACAGATGGTCCAGTAATATTCACAAATAGCTTATCAGATTATATGTTTTCTATCCACAGTTGCACATCTTATTTGCAAATATTGGTTTTCTTGATTTGACTATATCTATTTGTCCAGGACAGAGAGAGTGGTGGAATGCAAGTTGAAGTTAATGACCAATACAGAAGTCTTGGTATTCCTCAGACATTTGAGGGAATTTGCAATATGCACATAGGAAGAATTTGGTAGAAGAATTCTTAAATTCATAGGTGCCAGTAAAAATGAGTTCACTTGTTTCTCATTTACTTTTAAACATTGGAAATATTTGACATAACTTTGTAACATACTCTAAAGACACTAAAAAAGAACTTTGCAATGTAGCGTATGGTGCATATATGCTTCATTACCACTATTTGGTTATTATACTTGAATTATTCTGTCACCCTGTACGTTGTAAGAAAAGTTGTTTTCACTGATTCCTACAATTTCAGATAGATTATTCATTAGGACTCAGTTTCTCCCTCCTTCCCTAACCACATCAGACCAGATTTTTCCTTTGCTTTTGTCCCAAAGGAAGTTTTTCCTTCTCTTAAAGCTATCCCATTAATTAATTACATCAATCACATGACCAAATAAGATCTAACACTGCCATCTAGTGTCCATATATTTTATTACATTGAGTATTTTTTAATTCAATGGCATGTGGTAGCCTTCCCATTTTAATTTAATGGCATGTGGTAGCCTTCCCAATCTTGCTTCCACAGAATTCAACGGGCATTTTGTTAAATTGTGCAAACTTACTTTTGTTCTAAATTCTATTTTGTTTTTTGTTTTTTGTTTTGTTTTTTAAAAAAGTAGAACCTTATGTGGCTAGTTCCTGTGTGTGATGATGATAATACTTACCTCTTACGTAGGATTGGCCATCCATATATTACAAAGCACTTTACAAAAGGAAGGTAACTGTATTTAACCTCAGTATGCCAATATGAAAAGTGTGATTGGAAAGATGAAGTAACCTAAGGTAACACAGCAGATAAGCGAGAGGAACAGAATGAATGTAGAATGCAAGTGTCCTGATTCTTAGTCCAGTGTTCTATAGTGATATAAATAATAGAGAGTTCAATAATGAGAGATTTCAGTATCCATAAAAGTCATTTCCATTATTATTGTCTGTCTATTGGGGCAGAGCCCAGAGGTCCCAGTTTGGTTCAGTGCTGTACAAAAACATAGGATGACATGGTCCCTGCCACAAAGGACTTACCATCTAATTCATAAAAGTATTTCAGACTCTAGGTAATGCTGTGGATATAGCAGGTCACTGAAAGTAGTAGGAGTCCCTGAATGCTATATTGCCCCAGATTCTGATCTCCAATTACACTGATGTAGAGCTAGTTTGCATCAGTATTACTGAGGTCAGACTATGGCCGATTTGTTTCCATCAGAAGGTCAAAAGGGACGTACAGAGCATTTCAAAGTGAAGTTTCAAAAAGAAGGGGGAGGGAGATAAAACTTCCTAAGATCTTGTTTCTGTCTCTGGAAATCACATGTTCCAGATGCTGAGAAAAATTAATGTGTCATATCCGCACAGCCACGCTAAGAAGATGATTCTAATTTCATTAGCCTGGTGATGCATATGCATAGAAATTCAAATGAGTTTTGTAAAAGTTGTGATTCGCAATGGGATAGTTGAAGATGCTCTAGCAATGTGAGCTGCTCACAAACTGGATTTGAAATTCTCTCTCATGAGCACAAAGAAACTAGAAGTGTTTTGGATGTGCAATTATATTTCTTAGTGAAGATCGCAAATAGCTCTCTGAAGAGCTGTTTGTTCATGGCTCCCAACTTGCATAGCTAGTATCTTGTGTACTTGGAGAAGCAAGATATGGATGGTTAAGTAACTATTCCTGATTTGTATATTAATATTTAGGGCGAAAATATGACCCTGCAAATCATGAGCACCTAGATGCACCTCAGTAACTGACAAATCCCACAATTTTAGGACATTGCAAAGCTCCATTAAACCCTCTTACAAAGAAGTGACTCATACTGTAAATTTAAAAAAAAAAAGGAAAAGAAAAGAAGGGAAATTAACCATCAAACTGAAAACTTCATCTTCAGAGCTTAGTTACAACTTGATTAGTAAAGACACACTTCAGAGCATGTCCTTATCTTTCATTCTGTCCTGGAAGAGTCATTGTACCCAGGGGCAGCTCTAGGGATTTTGCCGCCCTAAGCACGGCATGCAGGTGCCTCCGACGGTTTATCAGCGGACGGTCCGCTGGTCGTGCAACTTCAGAGGACCTCCCGCAGGCATGCCTGCGGGAGGTCCTCCGAAGCCATGGGACCAGCGGACCCTCCGCAGGCAAGCCTCCTGAGGCAGCCTGCCTGCCGCCCTCCCAGCGCCGACAGAGCGCCCCCCGTGGCTTGCTGCCCCAAGCACACACTTGGCATGCTGGGGCCTGGAGCTGCCCCTGGTTGCACCCAACTCTGTGATTCACTTTTGTATATATTCCCACTCCTGAACTCCCTTCCCTATTCTTTCTCTTTTCCCCCAAACACTATTACAGATAATTGGCCACTGGGGTGGAAAACCTAATCCTATCCCTGCTTGGCTTTTGACTGGCTAGAATAAAGTGCCTTTTCTAAGAAGATGTTTGTCTAAAGGATTTTGTTTCAAGAAACCTACTGTGAAAGGTTTAAAAAAAAAAAGTGATTGACTTGTGAGGCCGCACTTTCTCATATGCATTTGTCAAGTTGCATGTTCAGTTATGGGTATAGATTTCCTGAAACTCGTGGTATTGACACAATTTGAAATGTTACCTTCCTGCGTGTAACTTTCTATGTCTTCAAAAATATGTGTGAGGTATGTGTTGCAGGGTGGAGTAGGGGAGGAAATGCTATGGTGGAAGAGTGGATGTAGTATGTAAATAAAGAAAAAAGAGCATTTGGAGATCTTATTTACAAAATTAACTGTTTGGATTGGTCACCTATTTGTCTGGCTATTTGCATGTACAATTATCAGTTACACATTGAAACTTCACCAGAGGATTCTAGAAAATTTTGAGGTCCAAAGTATAATATTGCAATCAGTCCCTTTACCCTTGTTTGTAGTATTCTGAGCTCCAAGCCAGGCAACATACAGTCAATTAATATGAACAGAGAAGAGGAGTCAGATCAAAGCTCTAACTTGAAAACAAAAAGGACCATAAAAACTATCAGCAGGACATTCCCTTTGTAATACAAACAGTCTTCAGCGATGCTATGTTGACAGCTATGGTGTGATGAAAATATGGAGAATAATTTTGTCATTGCATCACCCAGGATGGGAGTTATGATTAATACTATTGCTAATAGGAAATGCCATACTAGGTATGTATCTAGTTGAGTATCTCAGATCTGGTACTGGCCACTTCCACATAGTTCGGATGTTTCAGAGGAATTGCAAAAAACCTCGTAATGGAAGCTAATCAGCTCTCATATTGGATGAGGCAGGGTGGATAAAAAGCAATGCTTTAAAAAAAAAAGGTTTTTTTAATTTAAATTGGATTTTTTTGATAAAATGCTTTTTGAGGAAAAAACTTATCTAAAGATAGGATATCTTAATTAAAACTATCATGGAATAGGGATTATAAATTCTAATTCTATAGTATGAGACAATATGTTCACATAATGTTAAAGAAAAGTTTTGTAAATGAGTTCCAATAGTTCATGGACTAGGGACCCAATTTTATGGGGTTCCAGGGGCTTCCATATACATTATTTAGGTTAGTCTTTCTTTCTACCTAATGGGACGCAGTGCTCAGTTTAGAAGATACCATCAGGGATGCTTAGTTTTGCAGTTCTCAGACTGTGGATTTGTGTCTCCAAAGATAACATGCTTGTTAACAGCAAAAAAATTAACTAACTAACTAACTAAATAATATGTAGAGGTGAGAAATAACAGACCTCAACCCTATTGTCCCTCTGCAAATTTGTGTACACAGAGTCAGTCCCTTACCTCTCTCTAAAAGGGCAAAGTTTCAAAAAGTTCAATGAATAGAAGATTGTTGGGGGCAGATCTGGACAAGGAGAAGAAGTCTGGAGATAAAGGTGAGAAGAGAGGGACAGGCAGTAGAAACAAAAGTGGAAGTGTTTAAGCAGCATATTCCAGAAACCTTGAGGTCTTTCTGAGTGTGGTCTTCATTGATTTGAGATCTACCGTACCATTCTCCCACTAGAAGGGAAAACCTGTAATGGCAGCAGGTCATAAAACAGACCCAGTTTGGGAATATTTTAATGAAGTTCCTCTACCTGTGGGTAAGACGGGCATGCATGCAAAATGCAAACAGTGCAACAAAGAAATGCAAGACCTGGTTTTCCAAGTGAAACAACATCATTAGAAGTGTTCCTTCTCAGGAGGAAGCTGCATTGAAGTTGATGAAAGGAACATATCTGAATATGCAGGATCTTCAGGTTGGTAAACTTTTTTTTTAATTTCATACCTCTTTCTTAAGGACTGCCTGTCTTCCTTCTAGACTATTCTTGAATTCTCATGTTTGAGCAAAAAATTTCGTTGTTACTCTATGGTGCTATCATTTTAGATGCAGTTGTGATAAAAAAAAATAAATAGCTGAAATAGGCAGATCTTCCTTTTACAATTTCACCTTTAAATTAGTACTGAGTGTCAGTGAATGCAGTGAGTAATACTAAATGAGCAGTATGGTAATAATAATTAAATAACTGCATTGACTTATTTTGTTTAGGAGAAACCATCCTCAACATACAGGATTCTGAAGACTATTCATCTTCAAGATCACCATCGTTTTCTATAGTTTCAGGGTTATCTGCCAATGATAGTGTTTCAGTCACATCATGTATGTCACATAGCCACAGTATATCACCTGTAGCAAAAAGGGGGGAGAAATCTCCATCAAGAAATAACTATAGATAAGTTTGTGATAAGAACCAGCAGATTACAAAAAGAGGTAATTGATGAAAAGATTGCCCAGTTTTTTTATGCAACAAACTCTCCTTTCTGTATGATTGAGAACCCATGCTTTATTAACATGGTTCAGTCATTAAGACCAAGAAACAGCCCATCCAACAGAGCAGATGTCTCAGGCAAATTTCTGAGTAAAGTGTTTGAAAGAGAAATTGAGCAGTGTGCAAAAGGTCCAGAGGGTGAAATTGTTAACCTGAGTCTTGATGAGTGGAGCAATGTCCACAATGATCCTGTTGTATGTGCTTGCATAACAGAAGAAAGGTATGTCTTCCGTACAGAAACAATTGATCATCAGGAAATGCACACACAGCAGAATACTTACATGAAGTAGCAGTAAAAGCTATAATAAACTGTGAAAAAAAATTCAAATGTCTAGTACACAGCTTGGTCACAGACAATGCTGCAAATATCAGAGGGTAGCCATGTTAGTCTGGATCTGTAAAAGCAGCAAAGAATCCTGTGGCACCTTATAGACTAACAGACGTTTTGGAGCATGAGCTTTCGTGGGTGAATACCCACTTCCTCAGATGCATCTGAGGAAGTGGGTATTCACCCACGAAAGCTCATGCTCCAAAACGTCTGTTAGTCTATAAGGTGCCACAGGATTCAATGCTGCAAATGTATCCAAGATGAGAAGAAATTTAGAAGAGAGTGAAGAGAGTCCCAAGATGATAACATATGGTTGCACTGCCTAGCCAAAGACTTCAGTGTTCCAGAAATAAAGGCTAATGTTGAAATAGCAAAATACTTCCGTAACAACCACTTTGCAGCAGCTGCTCTGAAAAAAGACCTCTCTCACAAGATGTGTGATGGAACTCGGTAGTGGACTATTTTGAGCACTATATCAAGAGCTAGCCTAATCTGATGACAGTTTAAACAAAATCGTGAAAAAATAGATGGCACTGTTACAGCCAAAGTTCTCAACATTGAGCTAAAGAGAAATATTAAACACATGCTGAGTACCCTGAAGCCTATTTCTGTAGCCTTGAACAAAAGGCAGGGAAATAGCTGCTTTATTGCTGATGCTGTTGAAATTTGGAAGGAACCGAGTGAGATCTTAAAAAGAGAAATATGCAGTGACAGAGTTAAATTACAAGCATTAAGAAAACGAATGGAACAAACACTACCTCCAGCTCATTTTCTTGCAAATATTCTCAATATTTGGTACCAGGGTCAAACCTTAAGTGCTGAAGAAGAGTTGGCTATAACATGGACATCCAGCAATCATCCCTCCATAATGCCAACTATAATAAACTTCAGAGCTTAAAGGTGGACCATTCAAGCAATATATGTTTGCTGCTGATGTTTTAAAGACCATCACACCAGTGAACTGGTGGAAGTCACTTAAGCACTTGGATTCAGAGACTGTTGAAGTGATGATCTTACTTTTAGCAGCAGTAACTTCTTCTGTTGGAAAGAATATTTTCTTTCTTTGGACTAGTTCATTCCAAAATGAGAAATCGTTTGGGACCTGAAAAAGCAAGAAGGCTTGTTTTTCTTTTCCAGTTAATGAACAAACAGGAAGATGAAGGTGAACATGACTGATATTTCTGAGTGAGAAGCTAATATTTTAAATTTCTCGTGTTGACCTGGCTGACATGGTCGATTTAATTTTTGTTTCTTTAAAAAAAATTTCATCAACTATTTTAGTTAAAAACAATTTTAACAAAAACAAACCTGATTTTAAAAAACTTGACTGTTTGAAGTTCAAAAATTCATATGGTTGTTTTGTTAAAATATTATGTTTGTTGTTGAAGAAAAAAATCCAGAATACATAATAATGTTGTTTTAGTTAAATAAAACAATTTAAGTGTCTGTCTGGTGATTCTCTCCTCCAAATATTAATGATTAACCTGTTGAAGTGGAGATAGTTCACCTCCCAATGACTTCATAAATATCTGCTTCAATTTCCTTTTGCAAATGAAATAACCAAACAATCATTCATTTTCTAATATAGCTGTAAAACTAATCTGAATTTTTTCCAAATAAATCACTTAAAAAATGTATAGTATGTACCTTCTAAAAATGAAACCTACATCTATGTCTGAGTTGTGAAGAATATTTTTAACAACCAACAATAATGCACTATTATGTAGAAATCCATGATTAAATCGAGTCTTCCTGACTAGTGATTTAAATCAATTTGATTTAAATTAAATCCACCTTGGGATGAGGTGACTTTTTCTTGAGAACAGAAGGAAATTTCTTTTATCAGTTAGAGATAAAAATACATATTTTTAAGGTAGGTTCAATCTGTGACCTCTTACTGGTGACATTGCCCCTTTTAAAGTAACAGACTAGTAGATGCCACAGTGAGTAGATAACCACGCAGAAAACTGCAGGCATCCTGCTTAATAAAAAGGTTTTTTTAATGTGTTCTGGAACTTTGGGATTTTATTAAGAATGTTTGCTTGGGAAGAGGAGAATGTTTGTTTGTTTGTTTGTTTGTTTGTTTGTTTGTTTACCCTTACATGTCTCAGTTGTTCAGTAAAGAGAAACTTTACCTCTTTTTGGTTTTATGAAGCTCTCTATGAATTGATCCAATGAATATTTTATGTTTATTACTTTATTTATATGGCACTTGTATGTTTTTGGTATCTGTTTTATATTCCTGCTTACTGAGATAATCTAAGAATTAAAGGTCCCTGAAAACTGCTAAATCATATTGCAAACAAACTTCTTTACATATGTTAGTGAAAACACATTAGAATAACTATTTTTGTTCCATTTATGCTTTGAATTTTGCTCTGCGATGCATATCAATGAAATTGGTTTACCTTTTGTTTCATAGTCTCAAGTTCTCAGTACAGCAATGTTTAGAATACAAACACTGCAGGTAAATATTGGCTTATGGCAACTGTTCCTGTGGAGGTAGAGGAGAGAGAGTTTGTGTGCATGCATAGTCATGGGACACTTTATACACTCAAACCAAGGAAAAGGGATTTATTTGGGGACAAAAAGATTCTGGAATCAGATTTGAGTTGACAGTGACCCCTTTTACACTTCAATCACCCTTTTTGCCATTTAAGTAATTATTTGTTATAATAATGATCCTTATATTTTGATAGCTGGAATCTACTGGGATTAAAAGTTATTTTATAAATTTCCTAATTTGCCACGATTTACTGGTCCAAGGAATGCCCCCACTGCATCCCTTGCATCAGTTATAGGAATGTGGGATGGTGAAGGAGCTATAGCAGTTCTACATCACCAAAGGAACCACATAAACAGAGGAAATTCTTCCAGGGCTGGATCTGCGAGATTAAGGGCAGTTTTGTGCTCTAATCACAAAGTAGAATATGGCCCTTTGTGTATTGGTATGAATGAGCCTATATGTACGAGTCATTCCCATAAAGAACTGTGGTGTTTAGATGTTGCTTGTAATTATTAGAACTGGGAGCACTGGCTGTTGGGAGTCTGAAAGGACAGGAAACAGGAAGACATGGGGAGGAATTGAGGAGGCAGAGTTAGAGTTACAGAGGATGCAGCAACAGCTTGGTAAAGAGGTTTGCACTTTAAAAATAAAGTCCTATTGAAGTTTGTTAGTACCTTGTCTGGTTGATACAACAAGAATGTCCCAACAGCCAACGTAGGTGTATCTGGCTGGCTAACTCTAAACTACCGAGAGACTCATTCTGCCAGTCTTTCACTGAATGGTACCAAACTACTAATGTAGTCCTATTGATGTCAAATGAGATAACTTGTGTAATAGATACTACTAAATTTGATTAATCTTGCAGAATTGGGCCCTAAAGCAAGAGTTAGGAATAAGATCAACTGTGATGCTATCACCATCTCCTATTGTGTAATTTATACATGGCCATGTCTAGAGCAAGATTAGCTCTTCATCGTTTGATTCAGTCAAACAAGCAGATGTGCTTTAGCCCTCTGCCCCTTGAAATAGCTGCAGATTTTCATCCTAAACAAAGTCACATTTGAATTGCAAATCCCTTTGAATATCATCAAGCAATCAAAACCTAATGAAGAAACTCATGCAGAGTTAAAGCAACTGTTGTGCTTTCTAGGTTTAATGAAAAATGTCACCCTGTAGGCAGATGCTGCACATCTGATCTATCTTGGTTTGTTAGATGGTGAGAGAAGCCAACGATGTGCGTAGCAGAGTAGGATGGCTTTTTTATTTCCATATTCAATAGAAATACTTTATTTAAAATAACTAGATAAGAACTGCAAGAACATTTTTCCATACAGTTGTTCTGGGTGCAACTTTTATGGTGTGTTCCTGTCTTGAGATTTATTACTTTGTTGCATCATTTGCCTTGTAACAGGATCAGTAAACGTTTCATTAAATGGCTTAGTGTTGGTTTGGTTTCAATGTCTTTCTGTTTTATGTTTATAGCAATATTTCCTATGTCTTTCTGCAGACATCCCTATTTCTCGTACAGGAAAGCAACACTAAGGAATTTTTTCCTCCTTTTCCTGCAGTGGAAGAAGCACCATTAGCACCACGCTATTCTAGCACAGGCCTTTTACACTGATATTGATAAGCTCACTGATTTGAGGGAACTGGGGAAACACACAGTGGTTTGCTTGTTTGTTTGAGGTTTTTTTTTAATTATTATTATTTTTGATTATCCACAGGTTTCCAAGGTGCTATACTGTGAGGTTATGGAAGCTAGCAAACTCCACCCCAATCCCATGTGGCAGTTCCTTTTTCAGTTGAATTAAATTAATTATTATTGAGATGGGTCGGAAACAGGAGGGAGCATGGGCTATAATGGCAGAGAGAAAGGAGGGTCAGGGCAAAGCTGGGAGGCAAGATCAAACCAGTATCTTAGATGCCTATATACAAATGCAAGAAGTATGGGTAATAAGCAAGAAGAACTGGAAGTGCTAATAAATAAATACAACTATGACATTGTTGGCATGACTGAAACTTGGTGGGATAATACACACGACTGGATGGTTGGTGTGGATGGGTATAGTTTGCTCAGGAAGGATAGACAGGGGAAAAAGGGAGGAGGTGTTGCTTTATATATTAAAAATGTACACACTTGGACTGAAGTGGAGATGGACATAGGAGATGGAAGTGTTGAGAGTCTCTGGGTTAGGCTAAAAGGGGTAAAAAACACGGGTGATCTCGTGCTGGGAGTCTACTACAGGCCACCTAATGAGGTGGATGAGGCTTTTTTCAAACAACTAAAAATCATCCAAAGCCCAAGACTTGGTGGTGATGGGGGACTTCAACTATCCAGATACATGTTGGGAAAATAACACCGCGGGGCACAGACTATCCAATAAGTTCCTGGACTGCATTGCAGACAACTTTTTATTTCAGAAAGTTGAAAAAGCTACTAGGAGGGAAGCTGTTCTAGACTTGATTTTAACCAATAGGGAGGAACTCGTTGAGAATTTGAAAGTAGAAGGAAGCTTGGGTGAAAGTGATCATGAAATCATAGAGTTTGCAATTCTAAAGAAGGGTAGAAGGGAGTACAGCAAAATAGAGACAATGGATTTCAGGAAGGCGGATTTTGGTAAGCTCAGAGAGCTGATAGGTAAGGTCCCATGGGAATCAAGACTGAGGGGAAAAACAACTGAAGAGAGTTGGCAGTTTTTCAAAGGGATGCTATTAAGGGCCCAAAAGCAAGCTATTCCGATGGTTAGGAAAGATAGAAAATGTGGCAAAAGACCACCTTGGCTTAACCACGAGATCTTGCGTGACCTACAAAATAAAAAGGCGTCATATAAAAAATAGAAACTAGGTCAGATTACAAAGGATGAATATAGGCAAATAACACAGGAATGCAGAGGCAAGATTAGAAAGGCAAAGGCACAAAATGAGCTCAAACTAGCTATGAGAATAAAGGGAAACAAGAAGACTTTTTATCAATACATTAGAAGCAAGAGGAAGACCAAGGACAGGGTAGGCCCACTGCTCAGTGAGGAGGGGGAAACAGTAAAGGGAGACTTGGAAATGGCAGAGATGCTTAATGACTTCTTTGTTTCGGTCTTCACTGAGAAGTCTGAAGGAATGTCCAATATAGTGAATGCTTACGGGAAGAGGGTAGGTTTAGAAGATAAAATAAAAAAAGAGCAAGTAAAAAATCACTTAGAAAAGTTAGATGCCTGCAAGTCACCAGGGCCTGAGGAAATGCATCCTAGAATACTCGAGTTAATAGAGGAAGTATCTGAGCCTCTAGCTATTATCGTTGGGAAATCATGGGAGACGGGGGAGATTCCAGAAGACTGGAAGGGGGCAAATATAGTGCCCACCTATAAAAAGGGAAATAAAAACAACCCAGGAAACTACAGACCAGTTAGTTTAACTTCTGTGCCAGGGAAGATAATGGAGCAAGTAATTAAAGAAATCATCTGCAAACACTTGGAAGGTGGTAAGGTGATAGGGAATAGCCAGCATGGATTTGTAAAGAGCAAATCATGTCAAACTAATCTGATAGCATTCTTTGATAGGATAACGAGCCTTATGGATAAGGGAGAAGCGGTGGATGTGATATACCTAGACTTTAGTAAGGCATTTGATACGGTCTCGCATGATATTCTTATAGATAAACTAGGAAAGTACAATTTAGATGGGGCTACTATAAGGTGGGTGCAAAACTGGCTGGATAACCATACTCAGTGAGTAGTTATTAATGGCTCCCAATCCTGCTGGAAAGGTATAACAAGTGGGGTTCCGCAGGGGTCTGTTTTGGGACCGGCTCTGTTCAATATCTTCATCAACGATTTAGATGTTGGCATAGAAAGTACGCTTATTAAGTTTGCAGACGATACCAAACTGGGAGGGATTGCAACTGCTTTGGAAGACAGGGTCAAAATTCAAAATGATCTGGACAAATTGGAGAAATGGTCTGAGGTAAACAGGATGAAGTTCAATAAAGATAAATGCAAAGTGCTCCAATTATGAAGGAACAATCAGTTTCACACATACAGAATGGGAAGAGACTGTCTAGGAAGGAGTATGGCAGAAAGAGATCTAGGGGTCATAGTGGACCACAAGCTTAATATGAATCAACAGTGTGATACTGTTGCAAAAAAAGCAAACGTGATTCTGGGATGCATTAACAGGTGTGTTGTAAACAAGACACAAGAAGTCATTCTTCCGCTTTACTCTGCGCTGGTTAGGCCTCAATTGGAGTATTGTGTCCAGTTCTGGGCACCGCATTTCAAGAAAGATGTGGAGAAATTGGAGAGGGTCCAGAGAAGAGCAACAAGAATGATGAAAGGTCTTGAGAACATGACCTATGAAGGAAGGCTGAAAGAATTGGGTTTGTTTAGTTTGAAAAAGAGAAGACTGAGAGGGGACATGATAGCAGTTTTCAGATATCTAAAAGGGTGTCATCAGGAGGAGGGAGAAAACTTGTTCACCTTAGCCTCCAGTGATAGAACAAGAAGCAATGGGCTTAAACTGCAGCAAGGGAGATTTAGGTTGGACATTAGGAAAAAGTTCCTAACTGTCAGGGTAGTTAAACACTGGTATAGATTGCCTAGGGAAGTTGTGGAATCTCCATCTCTGGATATATTTAAGAGCAGGTTAGATAAATGTCTATTAGGGATGATCTAGACAGTATTTGGTCCTGCCATGAGGGCAGGGGACTGGACTTGATGACCTCTCGAGGTCCCTTCCAGTCCTAGAGTGTATGAGTCTGAGTCTATGAATTATTAATGAATTAATATATTTGTAACTAAAGATTTGAAACCTCTTTTTTTGTGTGTGATTATCATGTTTAGAAGCTGATCCAACCTTATGCTGGGTCTGATCCAGGTCTTTTATGGTGTGGAGATTTTTCTTGGTATCTGGGTGCATATTGATGCTTAAGAACTACAGAAGGGCTTTCATGGGGATTTTCAAGGGATTCCGTGACGGAGGGTGATCTCGGTCAGCATCTGTTGGAAAGCAAGGGGAATTGACTGAATGGGCCGGGCCTCGTTTGCACTTCAACTTTATGTGACCATTTAGGGCACGTTGCTTAAAATACAGTTAAGTTTTTTGAGTTTGCAGGTAGTAAAATGCAGTTGACACTTATGGGAGATGAGGGAGCAAGAGATCTATCTCAAACATGGCTGGGGTCACCCTGACTGAAAGAGCAGTCAGGCATGGTTGGATAAGAGCGACTGGACAGGTTATGACTCTAAGGTACAAGATACTACTGATTCCTCCCTAAGAGTTGAGAAGAGATTTCTGCAAAACAGTGGACAGTGCATGGTGATTATAAGTTTGAGAAGCAGCTTTGAGGTGATAGATGATGTAGAGTAGCAGTAGCAGCAACTTAAAGGCAATAGATGTCATAAGCAGTGGTGGCTGCTCAGAGCTAGGCAGCTTAGGCTGAAGCCACCAAAGGGACTCCCTGACCAGCATTTAAAGCTGAAATCATTTCAGCTGAGACAGGTAGTAATGTCCCCAGAGCAGTCCAAGGGGCACTAACCTGCTAGAATCCTTGGACCTTTCCACCCAGGACAGCTAACTGTGAGTCAGGAGCTGGGGAGGAGGGAAGTAGTAGAACACATCAGCCACTCACAGCTGACAAAAGAGGACTGAGTTTGGGACCATTCTTAAGACGCCCTGAGATGGGATGTTTTACCTCACCAAATTTGTTAACTTTTTAACTGCTGGTTTTCCCAAATGTATCCTGTTGTCTCCCCATGTCCTTCCTTAATAAAGTTCTCTTTCTCTTAACCACTGGACTCAGTGCTTGGGAGTGGGGAAGTAATAGCCACCAAGAGATCCCAGAGTGGTGTAGAGAGTTGCCCAGGTTTCTGATTGGGTGCTTGAGCAGGTGCTAAGACTTTAGAAGGAACCTCTAGAAAAAATGAATCTGGTCCTTTTTTTGCTGCCAACACCACCAGGCAGAAGGATTACACTTAGATTTGAAAATAATAGCAAAGTATACTTCACTTCACTTCTAGACTTCTTTTTCCCTTTACCCCCCATTTTTCTTCACTCTTGCCAATCCATGGCACTGGCACTTGGATTTCCAGTCCATTTCTCTTCAAACATCCCTTTAGAGCCTTTCCATGATATCCTTGGTCTTACATCTCCCTTCTTGCTGTCCTCTTCCTTCGATACTTTTTTTGGTGTTTGTTCTCCTATTCTTATCACATGGTCCAGCCCACTTCAAACATGCACTTTCCAGCATATCGATTCCCAAATCCATCTTCCCCTAACTTATTCCATGCGCTCTCTGGCCAATCTCCACTTGTATGATGTTCTCTTCTGGATAGTATTTTCTGCAACCTCTATCTTCCTTTCTTCCATCTCCACAGGACCCACCATTTCCACACCACAGAGAAGGCAGGAACACACAACACACAGTTTTCCTTTCAGTTTGGAAATAACAGCAAGTAATAAAAAGAAAATAGTGCATTAATGGTGGAGCAATTTAAAGATGGCATTAAAATAATTTATTTAAATCACTTAGTGGGTTTTTTTTTAATCACTGATTTACAGCAGCTTGAGGCTTTGTAAAACTATCTGAAATTCTACCAATAATTAGAAAACTGAAGACTGAGCAAAATGGAAATAAATTTTGATTTAAATAAAAAAGTGAAACATTAATTAATCTGTGGGATTATTATATTTGAAATCATTATTTTCATTCATGTTAGATTCATCCAGATCTGGTTTCATTACCTGAAATAATGTTGCTGCTTTTTTTTTTATTGTTTCCAGCAGTCTAGAATATGGACTGCAGCATTGCAGCTGCTCTGAAACTTGTAAATTTTTCTTTGTCTAGTTTTTATATACTAGCCTTGCCTGTTGCCTAAACTCACTGTTAGGGGAATGTAATCACTGTTTGCTTTGAACAGACTGGTGGGAGCCTAATCATCTGGGTGACATTTAAAGGGTATGAATGAATGGAATAGTTTTTTGCATGGAGGGGATGTTCTTAGTTCCAGCAAGATGCTGCAGCCTTGGGGGTTTAATGGCCAGTAGCAATGGAAATAAGTATGTTGGATTACTGGCCATGAGAAGCTGAGTCCAAGGATGTAGCTTTAGTAATCTTTAAACCAGTCATTTCTTTCTTGTATTTTAGGAAATATATTTGGGTAGGAGCAAGCACCTTGGTGCAACACACAGTAAGGAGAATGATATGTGGTGAAGGTACTGGTCTTGGACTCCAGAAACCTAGGTTCTATTTCTAAGCTCATCTGGGCAGGAATGGTCACATTCTGTGGTTTGGTAAAGTTCCTAGTACAATTATCACCTGATTGTAGTTAAGTCCTCTAGGCACTACTTTAATACAAATAATAAAATTAAATAGGACATGTGAGACTTTTTGATTGAGTGATTTAATTAGAACCTTGCCTTGTTCTCACTGATGTCTGTGGGGAAATAAATAGAACCCTAAGAGCCATCTTAACCAAAGGAGAAACATGCCATAGTGTGGAATGTGTCAGCTAGTTATACAGCAACAGAAATAGCAATCAATAGGTCTTTGAGTCCTCCCAACTCTGACTTTTGCTGGGTTATTTATTTTTCCTTTTTGGCCTGCTTCACGCACGCAATGGGCGCCATATGTTTGTCAACTGTTCGAGGTTATGTGAACCCAACACTTGTCATTCATGGCTGTACAAGCACAAACTTAGGCAGTTGTGGTGCATTGCCATGTGATAGGCATGGGTGTTCAGTATCCGACTTCTGCAAAAACATAGCCAAAGCATTATGGGATCAGACCTCCATGCTACACAGGCTGCTCTGTAAGTAGTTACAGGGATAAAGATGAGTAAATGTAAAGTTTCACAGAATAATGTCAGGCCTGACAGCACATACTGGCCTTCTCGGCAGCAGAGGAGTACCCAGTAAAATTATACAGAACATTAAAGTAGCAGGAGATAGAATGGGCCATTGCTACCTATTTAAAGATGATTCTTAAATATAAAGGAGCAATTGTGAAAGAAAACTAGCTAAAAGGAATTTTAAAAAGAGTGAGAGAGAGAGCATTGATAACTAGCACCGTAGATGGTAATATGTCCTCTCAATGGATGTTTTTCTGTGCAGTATGCTTCAGTCTGCTAGGGACATAGCAATTCTGATGTTGGTTCAAACCAGTGGTTAATCTAGTCCACTGTTTCTAGCAGTAACCAGTAGCAGATGTATCAGAGGATGGTGCAAAAAAACCCATAATGGACAACTATCAAGTAACCTGTTCTTGAAGGAATGTCTTCCTAACCCCAGGAATTAGAGGTTGATTTATCACCTGAAGCAAGAGCATTTATATTCATGGAATTACACGAGGGATCTTGGAAAACTGTGAAACAAATACTACTTCCTATTTTAAAAATGGGGGTTAGGGCAAACATAAAATGTAAAGTCCATTTCCAAAAGAATTGCAGAAAGTAACAAAAGTAGAAGGCAGACACAGGGCAAAAAGATATTTTCCCTAGGTTCTCTCTGTTGATTAAGAAAAGGAAATTTAGTAATACAGTCCCTCTCAATCTGAGAAACTGGCTGAAAATGGGTTCTGCTTTGCTGGTACCTGTTAATCCCAAGTCCTGAAATAGTCCAAGTCAGACACAGGAAAGGCCATGTGAATCCAGTCATGATTATTTTCCCTATGAGACCTACCCCAATGAACTAATCTTGAACTACAAATACATTAATACATGGTGAACAGTAGCCTAAAAAAGTCCACTGCAACCTAGATAACAAAACTTTTTTAAAATTCTTGCAGGAAGTGCTCAGATATTAACATAATCCAAGCAAGCACAGCTGCTTCACAGATACAGTTTAAAATGCTAAGCAGGACTGAATTTAGTACTTTTGGACTTGGGCTGAGCAGTTTTCACAGCACAGTCCACACCCTGGGCTTGCACTGTGGTTAATAATTGGTCTAATTAAATCTCCTCCAAAAAATGTTCACCTGAGAGATGGGTGAATGGTTTGTGCCTCACATGTGCACAGTCTAAAGCAACCTTTGATCCTGAACTTGTGAGTGTTGAAACAAAGCAGCCAGCTTTGGTAGGTGGAGGGTCTTAATTTCAAATGAGAGGCGCAGGGGTTAATTTCAAGAAGTAAAATCTGCAATTAGCCAGTGATGGTGAAGAGAGAGCCCAAGGTGTCTGATCAGGGTAAGAATTTATAACCATTTATATCTTTTTTTTTTTTAACAGTTGTTCTATTTTTTCCCAAGATTCATTTAAGAATCTTCACAAAAGATGTAGAAATAGTGCATGCTAAGTACATCAGGTCTGTCTAATCAGAGAATCTGGGGAGTGAGAGTTTGGAGAGTTGAGCTAAATGCTTGTCTAGCACCAAAACAAGCTGATGCAATACCAAAGACTTGAAAGGTTCAGATGAATTCACCTATATAGCACTGAATGGGATACAGTATTGAGGAGTCCATGACAAAATGCCAGTCAAACCTTCATAGTGGGAATTTCAAAGTAGGGGAGTTTGTACTATCCTCATCTTTGCCTAGACTTATTGATAGGGGTTGTGATGGGTTCCCCACCCCACCCCCAGGGTCCACCTGGAACCGGGGTATCACTGAGCTCTTTGACTCACCAGCCTGGGCTCCCTCTCAGACTATGTTGCTGTGACAAATTGCAGAGCCCTCCAAGCTTGCACTTTCACCAGCACTCATGGAGGTAGGGACATACCCAGCTACAGTTACGTGCAGGGTCTTTAACCACCAGCCTCCCAGCCTAGGACCCCAGAGCAGTACTGTCATGCCCTGGTCAAATCTGGCCAGTTTATGGGTTTAATACCCAGTCTGCCTCTCCCTCAATGTGAAGAGGACCATACACATTTGTATAACCAAGCTGAGATTTTCCCCAGACACCTTACTCAAACACACACTGGTTTGGATTAAGATATAAAATAAATTTTACAAAAAGATAGGTATATTGTAAGCGATTATAAGTGATAGCAAACAGATTAAAGCAGATTACTTGTTAAATAAACAAAACCGCAAACAGCTCAACGTACTTGCTAGGTAGGATGTGAATTAGCAAATTCTCACTCAGTGATAAGCAGGGTGGCAGATTCTTAAGGAACAAGCTGCCTTTGCTTTACAGCTTGGGTTTCCCAGGTTTTCATACACAGACTAGAAATCCATTTACCCTGGGACCATCACTTTCCCCCAGTTCAGTCTTCATTCCTCAAGTGTTTCCAGGTGTGGTTTTGTAGGGATGGTGAGGTACCATCATGATGTCATTTCCCCTTTTCATATTTTCCCCCCCACTTGCTTGAAACCTCTTTTACTGTGACCTGGGTCAAACCGTTCCCATTGTGTAGTGAGATCTCTGAGAAGTTTCTATTTTAAACAGTTCTTGGGATAATCCCTGTGCTTGTGTGCATTTCCTCAATAAGCCATTAACATTGTTTGGCCTTTTTATTGTTGTACCTGAAAGGATGCTTGTGGGTGCTTTCAACCTCACAACATGTTTCAGTAACACATACGTAGCCAAATTTAATAACTTCACCGATAATGATAGCACAGACAATCCAACAAGATATTAATGTCTAGCAGATCAAGACTTTTAGAATGATATCTCACAGGGCACACTTTGTACAAAGCATATCCTAATTATATGACAGTGGTGAATAAGGGAGTGCCAGAGTGTCACATGGGGTATTTGATCACAGTTTGTTTACCAGACTACAGGGAGCCAATCATCTGGGTGGTATTTAAAGAATATAACTGAGTGGAATAGCCTTTTTTGCATGTGGAAGAATGTTCTTAATTCTAACAGGGTGCTGCAGCCTTGAGAGTCTAATGGGCCAGGAAGGATGGGACTAAATCAGAAAATCACATCCACTTCACTACCCTTCAAAAAATATCCTCAGATTATTCTGCAGCATCTGTACTTGCCAAACTGGGAGTAGCATTGGTGAGTGCTAACTGTAGACCTGTCCAAACCTCTTTGCACAAGTTGGTATGATGTGGCCCTTCAGAAAAAAAAAAGTTTCCTTTGGACAAAAGCAAAAAGCTCTAAATTGAGAGATTCATAGATTCTAGGGCTGGAAGAGACCTCAAGAGGTCATCGAGTCCAGTCCCCTGCCCTCATGGCAGGACCAAACACTGTTTAGACCATCCCTGATAGACATTTATCTAACCTACCCTTCAATATCTCCAGAGATGGAGATTCCACAATCTCCCTAGGCAGTTTATTCCCCAGGATGGAGAGGTGGTGTTGAAAGTGCTTTTTTTCTTTAAGACAAATTTGATTTTAAAAAACCCCTCTCAGAATATCATGTCAGGTATTCAGCTTAGAGCAACTTTCACCACGTCTAAGTTATATTTTGCCCTAAAAAATAGAGATTATAGTGGAAATGGTGATAGCACTGGAGTTGCTTACAATATAGTTAAAAGTCTATCAAAATGTTGCAATGCTTTGCAAAATGTTAAGTTGATGCACATAAATAATTTAAGTAATTTCCTAAAGCCAAATGTCTGCAAAGGTACGGAGGTAGCATATAAATGCTGAAAGGCTGTGGCTACTGCTGGAGACATAGGTACAGAGTAGTGGAGCATAAGAAATGCAAACTGAATTGTACAGAAGACAAGCAGCATTAAAGAAACGCATCTCGACTTCTAGCCAGTGAACCCAAATATGTTGTACATTGCGCAGACTGCTTAGCAATTTGCATAATTATAAACTCCCCTCGAAACAGTAAACATAGCTGCAGACTTCAATAACATACAAAGCAACATTAATATGCCCTGCTGATTTAACTTAATTTTTCTGGGGTCTATACACACGCCCGGGTCCTAGAACAGACAAAATAGAATTGTTTGAGGATTTTAACAACATAGCAAGTAATCCATATAGGAAAGAAAGAGAACATAAAAATAGGAACTTTCATTTTTAATTTGGAAAGCTTGTCTTGATGGATTTTGAAACTAACATTTACTGTTCAAGTTTTATACTTTGGGTAAAGTCTTAAATTCCCCCAAACAGTAATCCATTAAAACTCAGGCTGTCATTCTATGCAGTGGGTTCAGAGAAGATAATCTTTATTGCTCCAAAAAGTCAAACAATCTGATTACTTTATGGTATTGTGCTGATCGCTGTGGAGCACAATAGTATATTATCAATGGAAAATAATATTGTTAATACTTAATAGGAGAGTATAAAAGAGCTGTTTTGAGGGGGGCAATGTGCAGAAGTTCAGATATGAAAATGAAGGAATTCTCAAGGGAACGTGAGTTAAAAACAAATGTCTTTCTTTTTCTTTAAGAGAACACCAATCTGAATAGAAACTGCACAATGGGCTTCCTTGTGGGCCATGTCTTTCTTTTCTTTGCCATCTCAGACAAGAATTAAAAGGATGCTCATAAGGTATACAGTGTTTTCACATTTAAAATGGACTGTTTGTCATCATAAGCAGTATTACATTTTAAAGCAGTAATAAACCCCTCCTTTACCAATGTTTGTGTTCCATTAGAACTCTCACATTGGCATTACTGTAATATATTTTGTTTTGTTACGTAGGGTTGCTTATTGTAACATTGGATTTCTGGCATTGGTTAAAACATTGTGTCATAACTATAAAGAGAAAGGAACAGCCCTCCTGTGTACAATACTATAAAATCCCTCCTGGCCATAAAATTCTTTTACCTGTAAAGGGTTAAGAAGCTCAGGTAACCTGGCTAACACCTGACCCAAAGGACCAATAAGGAGACAAGATACTTTCAAATCATGGTGTGGGGAAGGATTTTGTTTGTGCTCTTTGTTTTGGGGTTGTTCGCTCTTGGACCTAAGAGGGACCAGACATCAATCCATGCTCTCCAAATCTTTCTGAACCAGTCTCTCATATTTCAGACTTGTAAGTAACAGCCAGGCAAGACATGTTAGTTTTATCTTTGTTTTCTCAACTTATAAATGTTCCTTTTGGCTAGAGGATTTACCTCTGTCTGCTGTAACTTTGAACCTAAGGCTGGAGGCTGTTTCTCTGGGCTCTATGAATCTGATTACCCTGTAAAGTTATTTTCCATCCTGATTTTACAGAGATGATTTTTACCTTTCTTTCTTTCTTTAATTAAAAGCCTTCTTTTTAAGAACGTGATTGATTATTCCTTGTTTTAAGATCCAAGGGGATTGGATCTGGACTCACCAGGAATTGGTGGGGGAAAGAAGGGGAGATGGTTAAATTCGCCTTGAGTTAAGATCCAAGAGGTTGCATCGGTGTTCACCAGGAACTTGGTGAAGAAGTCTCTCAAGACTATCGAGGGAAGGGAATTAGTACTTGGGAGTGGTGGCAGCAAAACCAGATCTAAGCTGGTAATTCAGTTTAGGGGTTCACATGCAGGTCCTCATATCTGTACTCTAAAGTCCAGAGTGGGGAAGGAACCCTGTGACACACTGAAATCTTAGCTTTGAGAAAAATCACTTCAAAGATTATATCGCCTTTATATTCAGCTCTTGCTTGTATGTGTAAAATATGTTATCTGCCAACCTGTAGAGTTAGTATTTGGTATAATATTTGCACGCCAGTACCCAGGATGCTCTTGAGCTCAGAGTTATTTCATAATCGAACTAGTGTCTGAACACTGGGAAGAGGACTGATAGGTTTATAGGTGCAGGGAGTTCTTGTCTGTATTTCTTTGCAGGTCAGTATGGTGGAAAATTTTCTGGCAAAATAAGTCTCCACTCCTTTTTACTAAGGAAAATATTCCCAAGACCTTAGTGCACAAAATGATGATTTTTCTTGGAATACAAATAACATTTTTTTAGATTTGAAAAAATGGTTCCTCTGAATGAAGAATATTTCGCTAACTTCAGTCTCTGAAAGCTTTTAGAAATAACCCCCCTGAGGGAAGAAATATATTTAAAATGCAAATACCAAATGTAAACACCTATGCAAAAGATAATCCACTGGGAGCTGCTGGTGGTTGTGCAAATGTAAACAAACGGTGTGTGGCCTATGGGCCGCATGTTGCCCACCACTGAGCTAGAGCAATAAAATTGCTATGCATTATTATCACCCATTTCTATAACGAGCAGTAGAGTAACAAAATGGAGACACCAGCACTTTAGTGACATTGTCTCTATTTAATCAACAAGGAATCTTTCTAAGTGCTCTGCCTTAAATCACTGTAATTTTTGGTTTTCAGATTGCTGATCTTGATTAACACAGCTGTTACTATCTCACTGTGTCAGTTTTTACATTACCCACATAAAAATGGGATAAAATAGAACTCTTGTTTTCTTCAGCACACTTCTCTTTTCCCAAAGTGTATTGGTTGCATAAACAGAGACTTAGAGAAAGACAAAGAATCTTGAGTATCTGAAGACGACCCAGTGCAGACCAGAGAAGGGGTTTAACTGTGTTGTGCAAATCCCCTTTGCACTCTTCCAGCTCTGGATTAGCTGTGCAGTGGTTCAGTCCACAGGTCCAAGTTAGAACAGCCTGAAGTCCACTCTAGATCTGGCAATCTACCAGTGATCCCAACAAGTTAGTATGTCAACTGGGCATAGAGGTAAGGTCAATCCATGCCTCCTTTGCAATGGCTGTCCCACCTATACAGGCCACAGGCTGGGATATAGCATTGCAGCCAGAAACCTGCCCAGCAGTTCTCCAGATGTCAATCCGCACCCTGGGTGAATGCCATAATCAACCTGCTTCCAAGCTAACAGATTTTACTTTGACTTCCCCCTGTCTGGTATCTCTCAGCATCATTCTCTGGCTACAAGCTTCCTTTAACCCTCACAGATAAGCAAACAAGTTGTGTGGTCCCAGTCAGTCTATTCCGGATCCTTGGAGCACTTAGCTTCCCCATGTTGTTCTTCTGGAAACTGAATAGTGGGCTAAGGGTTAATTTTTAAAAAGATCTTGTTACAGTGTCTTACCCCATTGGTCATTTAGCTCTTTCAGCTCTTTTGTCACACCAATCTAAATGAAGTTTGCAGCCCTCTGCATGCTCTTGACCTTGTATGAAAAGCAGTTACCTCATTGTTATTCTAAAACAAAACTGAACGCAGCAGATTATTGCATTTATTACATTATCTAAAACTGTGGGCTATACCAGACTGGGAGAGGTACTATATAGCAAACAGGCCCATTGAAGGGGATCCTCCTCTCTCTCTCTCTCTCTCTGTGTGTGTGTGTGTGTGTGTGTGTGTGTGTGTGTGTGTGTGTGTGTGTGTGTAGTTTCCAATCTTCAGTAATAAAGTCCCCTTCCTGTTTCATGAGGCAATATTCTCTGCCGTTTTACTTCCTTGAGGCTGTCCATTCATTAACAAGACAATAGTATTAATTTTCCAATAGCATTTTCTACTAAACAATATTTGTTTTTCAAAGCTATTTGGATGTTTAGGTAACACTGTGCTGTGGAAGCATCTATTTCCAACTCCTTCTCAACAATGTGTGTCGACTCCCCAATTGTTCTCCCTAGTAATTTTCCGATATGGATCCTCTCTGCCCTTTTGATTGCTAGGCTTTTCCTGTGCCCTGCAGTGAAGGTTGTTCAGCAATCTGGTGAGACTTAGACCAAATACTGCCGTAGGTTCCTAGCAGGCCAGTGTTCCTACTTGGACTTATCTGAATCCTAAGGCTGGGTTTTCCTTAACTCTGAGAATGAGTTTGCAGCCCAACAATATATAAATCCATCTTATCTGAACGTCACACATTTGTCAGCCTCAGAAAATGGAGAGTAGAGAGAAAATCAAAGATATTTCTCTTATAGGTAAAATGTTATTGTTCCTATCTAGCAAAGCTTACAAGTCTTAAATTCTCAGATTGGTTGGGTGTCTTGTCTCTGCCCTTCTACTGTCTCCTACCTATTTCTGTACCACCCTGAGTTCTGTGAAGCTTTTACTGCACTCTAATCATCTCCCATTGTCCTTCTCCTTCTTCCTCAGGCTTTCAGTAGACTTTTTTAAAGCGTACAGCAGACACCTTGATTAATGTTTAGAGATGGGCCAAAGCCATCTCTATATGGCTTTGCACTTTTACAGAGACACAGCACATGCACATCTTGGCCTTTGTGATTATGCATATAGCCCCAGAACTGAGAGCAGTCACTGGGGGTTCTGAACACCTAAATGGTGGGTGGGTGTGTGTGTGTATTAGATGTGTGTTCTTGGAAAATTTGAGAGCCTTAGATAACTGTCATTTTTTTAATTAAGTGTTATGCAAAAAATAAACACGCAACACAAGGACTAGTGGTCCCCCAGTGAAATGAATAGGTAGTAGATTTAAAACAAACAAAAGGAAGTATTTCTTCACAGAATGCACAGTCAACCTGTGGAACTCTTTGCCAGAGGATGTTGCGAATGCCTAGACTATTACAGAATTCAAAAAAAGTTTGGGTAATATACAATGAAGCAAAAGAAAAAAAAAAGGTTTTCTGAAGCCTGTAGGCAAACATCTCTTGTCTGTCTGTCTACCATTTGTGACATTTCACCCACAGCATTCTTTGTTTCCCTGATTATCTTGTTAGTCAATCTGAGGCAAATTTAATTCCCTTTAATCATAATCTTAGTTATTATATTTTTTCTTTGAGTATTATAATCAACATGAGTTGATTCAGCCAACTACTCTCAACAACACCTTTTAGTAATACTTCTTTTCCATGAAGCTGGAGGTAGGCCAGTGATACAACATATATAGTCTATGCAAGAACAATTAAATGTCTTTTAAGAATTGATATTTATAAATCAGGGAATATTCCTATTGAACAGACTGGACAGTGTTACTGAACCTGTCATACTAAGGCACCTGAAGAAGAAACTTTCCAGCCTCTTATATAAACTAATTTGTGGACTGACTCTTCCAGCTGTTGGCGCAACTTGTGAATACCCTGTTCTGGTTCGAATATCAAATCTTTAATACTTATCTAAGAGGCGGTTGGAGGCACCAGAATCTAAACACGTCCTCTTGTTTCTATTGCAGTACATTGGACATCTGTTTGAAATTACTTATTATTTATTATTTGTATTACCATACCATCTAAGAGCTCGACTTATGGATCAGCAGTATAGAGCCCTACTTATGTGCTCGGAGCTATATAAACACAAGAAGCTAGTTATACAGGGAGAGGGAAAAGAGTTCAAGAGAAACTGTGGCTAACAAAAAAAAAAAAGAGGAGAAAGAGACAATTGTAAAACATAAAATTCTTTAGTCAACTGAAGTAACTGTGGACAGAATTGTTATTCCATTATTATTCAGTGGTCATTATGATTATATTTCTGTTATAAGGGTCAACCCTGACCATATAAAAGATTAACTCATCTCATAATTTATTATTCAGGAAGTAGCCTGTATGTGTTTCTGATGTTTTATTATTTCATTCCACCAACTCATTGCATTCTTTTTATCAAAAGAGCTTCCAAGATATTGCTCCTCAGAGTTTCTTTAGGAACTTGACAGCAGAGAGAATAGATGGCTGATGGAATTGATACGAGCTTTTTCTCTTTGGAAATTTAACTGGCTGAATTAGTCTTTGATGACATGGGAAGTTCAGACTTTTTCTGAATTAGGGCCTCTTTGTATAACTTGTTCTCACCTTTCACCTTTTACCTAATCCAATTAGAATTTGTTGCTAGGTTGGTTTTTTTGTTTTAAGGGCCAAATTGTCAAATTTGTGATTAATAATTGTGCCTGCAAAATGTGCACACATCTGTTATATCCAAAACATATTTATTTGCCCCCTCTTGCAGCTCAGGTAACTGCTTTTACCAAAGCACCTGAGTGCATAATTACCTGACTCGTAAATGCATCTGTGGTTATTTTGGGTTCAATGTGAGCAAATGTGTTTTATAGGCACAGCCACTCTACCTACATTTGGATTTCACTACATGATGGTGAAGGCAAGGTGTGTCTTCACAAAAGTGAGGCAGCACTTCCTCCTCAGGATTGGATGTGGGCTTACCCAAGTTCTCTCCTGGACCCTAGACCTCTACTAACTGCTGACATCAAACTTTGAATAGGGTGCACAGCTGGGGAGAAAGTGGCATGTAAAAAGAACATTTGTCCATTGGACTTCACTTCAACAGATGGGGGAAATGAGGCAAAATTCTACTGCTAAAGATATTCATTAAACATGTTGTTTTATTATTGCATTTTTTCCTACATTAAATGCTGTATTCCTTTCCCCTTTAAAGTTTTCCTTGTTTTATTCACACACTCAGAGTTTTTGAGACTACTGTGAGAAGTATTCCCAGGTAAGGGTCCCCAGAGAAGATATTTAGTTTTTCCAGGTTTCAGGGTGCAGACTTGAGATGGTGGTATTTAAATTCAAGAGACCCTTTTTGCTGCCAGTGACACTTGGCAAAAGGATTACACAGCTATTTATCAGAGAAGCAGTAAACTAAAGAAGAGAGATATTACAGTAGCACCCAACGTCAACTTGGGAACTAGTTAAATATAGAAAGAGTTAGTTGTTTCAGATACTGCATGTGTTTGAAACCCTACTCTTTTTATGGGCTTTTACAGCCATTTATATATGCTTCCCTTCTTTATTACTGTAAGACCTGCACACATGGGAAGTTGACCGACTAAGGCCTTGTCTATAATTGTCTTTCTTTCCCTCTTCAACCCTTGTGCTTTCACCAGTGTGCAGCCTGGCCACTGGGACCTTAACCAACATGTCACCTAACCCTGCTCAGAGTCAGTCTAGGTAACACGATGATTAAAATGCTAATGGCTGGCTGCACTTGTGCTCCAAACCATTACTACCACCTGTGGTACTGTGATACTGGTAAATTCAAAATAAATGGTACCCACAGTCCAACAGACTCTACAGCAGATTGGCTGAACAGGAAGTGCTATCAAAGTAAAGGAACTGGGGGGGGAGAGAAGATTTTTTTTTTCTCTCTAATTTTTTGGTTGTAATAATCTTAGGAGTTAAAGGATAGGTAACAGTCCTAGTCAGTATACCTTCAATGGCTTCTCCAAGTTTACACAACAAAGCAGTAACAGAGCTAGGACTAAAATGCAACAGTCAGGATGGTTTAACTCCTATTATCATTTTTTAAGGGCAATCAAAACATCATAAAGCAGTAGTTAAGAGGACTGATGGTACTTTTTTTTGACTGTCTGTTAAAATATGTATTTTTAAAATGTTGGGTGATGCAGTGAACTCTTTCAACATTTAATTCACCCTGGAGTTACTAGGTGCATTGATTTGACTGGAATTTCACCCGTTTGCCTCATGGCTGTTTTGGCTGTATATAAATGGTGTGGTGAGGGCAAAGGGGGACTAAAATGGCAAATGGCTAAGTCTTGTACAATGTATTTTATTATCTCTTACACAGTCATGTTTTTTATAAACCACTTGTATTTGTTCTCTCCTGGTAATTGAGAACATTGTTTGTTTTTACTTTGGCATTGCATTGCAATATGAGAACATGAGCATGTAATGAAGTTGCTGTGCCCTTTGCCTTAAGGGCGACAAATGCAATGGGTAGAAATAGCAGCTGCGCTGCCCTGAATGCTCTTTTGCTGTTCGTATTTCAGGACCCTATGAAGTTCTTACTGAGAGGCAAGAGTGAAGAATGTATATAGTTTATACTGAGAATATTTTGTGGTATTGTTCAATAAGCCCCCTTGGTGGTTCTTTCTGGCTTGACAGTAAGGGTAGAACTGTCAAGTTGTGCAAGTTGTATTAAGACTTGAAACTCTAGTAAAAGTCAGAACGTTGTATGCTATTTCTTGCAAGAGTAGTTTTAAGGCAATCTCCCAACAGTTTTTTTTTTCCCTTACCACTTCAATTTTTGGAGATTAAATCACATTAACTCAAGGATATTTGGAAGATTTTTCTTTCTATTTAATATTGCAGTGCTGAAAGTAGGAATAAAACTCTAGGAAAAGATTCAGATTGGATACTACTGCTCTTGAATTAATGTGTAGCTTTTCTATATAGCATTCCCTACCAATCAGTAGATAAGCTTTTTTGTGGCATGAAGGTGACTCATTCTCAGATGGTGTTGCTTCCTTTGGTAATAGACTGACTCTAGAATTTTCTCACTGTGAATGCAAAACTTACTTACACATAACTTGAACATTTCAATTTATAGGAAGAAGTATCTTGCTTATATGATAGACTGCAGTTTCAAATGGAATATTTTATAACTATCAAACAGCTGGCCTCGCTGACGAAAGAAAAACCTATCCAGAACTTGTGAATTATCAATACAGGGTCCTGGAGATTATTGTACAACCTGTCACCAACTTCCATGTTAGAGAGGGAATAAATGCTTGATCCCCTGCGATTAGCTGTCAAGCCTCTCTTTCACATAGTTTAAACTCTCTGCACTTAAGCCTTGACCAGAAAGCATGTTCCAGTTGTCAGTCCAGTCTATTTAGTGTGTTGAGTACTGGCTTTCGCCTTTTTCATTTGACAGAACATCCAAGAAAGGAGAGTTTTCCAGAGGTCTTGTTCCTGATTTCAATTGGCTTCCCAATGCTCAGTTTCTTACTCATATATCAAAAATGGAGCATAGTTATGTGATTTAAATGCCAGCCTTTGCTCATCACAGCCTACAGTCTCTGAGCTCAGGTCCTTGGCATGCTTGTGTGAGCCATGGCCCCAGGTAGGCAGGAGTAATAACTAAGGCTAAGATTTAGTCAGAGACAGCCTCAGCACCTGCTTCAAGTATGTGGACCTGCGGTGAGTGTCAACAGGGGAAAGCCAGTCGGTAGAAGAGAGACAGGGAGTGCTGGAGTGTGCCATGTGAAAAATTTCCACGGGTGCCTTTATCTCTGTATTGTCTCTCCTATACACTCCATATCCCATAACCCCTCCCAATCATGCTGCTTTCTTAAACTATGTACAAGCAGTATCTACATTGCTGCACACTATGCTGAGCCTCCTCTCTGTATGTGTTGAGAAAACAATATATGCTAAGCAACACGAGGGTTCTGGCTTTCTGCACTTCTTCCAGCATTGTCCAGGGGACAAGATAAGTGTTACCAACTGAGGACTAGATTGGAAACTGATAAAACTCCTGTCAGTTTGATTCTCTGTGGTTGTGTCAAAGGATCAAAAAACCAGGTGGTGAATATACAGTATCGTTACTTATCAAATAATTCATTTGTTATAACTTTCCCAGGTCAACCCTCTATATCATTTCTTATAATTCAGAAGTGCCTTATTAAATTGGACTTATTTGCTACTCTTCTGTGGTTGATCAAGATAGCAGGCTAAATAGTGCAAAGCCAGTTGCAGAGGGGAGAATGTTTTGCATCAAAAGACATTGCTGGCACATTCCCGGTGTTATAACCCTGATTCTGTAGTTCATCCCAGCAAGGAGAGAGAGACAAGAGCTTTGTAGAGTGATTTAATCATTTAATTAATCCTTGTAGAATAACCTTCGCATCTGACTGCTAGTTGTAGCTACAGCTGTAAACCTCAGCAGTTATTAATCTTGCTCTCCAGCTACTTGGATCAGAACAAGTAGGAAAGTTGTTTTCCAAAGTCTTCCATTTCCATTTGTTATATATCATAATTATAAGGAATTAGAAAAGATTTAAATGATGAAACACCAATTTACTGAAGTTGAGAAAGCAACTTTTTCCTGTCCTTTACCAAAATGTACATTAATGAATGATTTTATCTGGTTTTATAATCTTTCCTCATTTAATATGATTCAATTTTATTTCTTTTAGCACCGTACGCACTTTGGGACTCACAATTAACTAATGTAGGTTACCAAAAATGGACAAAAGTTGTAATGAATGGGAGCAGGAGTGGGAAATAATTAGGCTCACAGTTACCATGTTGCTGTATTAGTTATATTGATGTTTCTTGAGCAGCAATCTCCATTTTAGACTTTCATTTCTTTTCTTGCAAGTTGGACATCAGAGAGGTGGTTTGTGGGATTGATCCAGTGCTTTTAGCTACTGTGTGCCAGACCACAACTAGAGAGATGGATTTGGCCTCTTACTTGCCAACACCAACAATATGTATTTGTGTGTGGAGGGGGGCACTTTAGAGGTGACATCCTCTCCACTGATGTCTTGTCCTGTAGTAACATCTAATTGCTGCACGAAGAGTGACTTTCTAGCTTTTGGAGAGGGCTCTTGTTGAGGTCTGCTGCAGTTTGGAAGGGTGCAAGGGCTAGGTGGTGGGTATCCTCAGACTCCTGTCTAATTAGATCAGACTGGGCCATTCCATGGACTTCACTAGTCAGTGCAAACTGTTTTGTTTTTCAATATAAATCTAATTCCATCTCCACCTCTTTCTTTCCCCACCCTCATTTTTTATGTTTTTGAGACTTTAGAAAAGAGAGACACCAAATATAGTTAGACAGAGTGAGCGTATGTTGTGGTATATAAATATGTATCAACATATGCACAGAATTATCGCCACTAGCTGCTTTTCCCTTATGGAGCTTCTGAAAAAAGAAAGCAAGCCTCTGTGGCCTCATGTGTTCAGAATGATTAATAGGTCATACTGCATTAATTTTAAAATGAAAGAAAATCAAAACCCTCAAAGCAACCAAAAGTCACACTTTCATTCACCCTTTTTGTTAGTTTACTCTGCCCCATTTCCCAGGCAGTCTGGACTGAGACCTACATGGTTGTGTGAGTTACTATTGAGTTCAAAGTAGGTGCTTTGTTGACCCACATAGTTCTTCTGCTACCTATATCTAAAATTCAGTGATTCTCAAACTTTTCTTTTCATGGACCACTTGAAAATTGCTGAGCGTCTTGGTGGACCACTTAATGATCTTTCCAGATATTGTTTGTACAGTTAGCTAACTATTGTAAAGCACTTTGGATAAAAATGCTATATTAAATAAAAACCTTAATAACTAATGTTTTTTGTTCTACAAATAAAAGCACACAATTCATATTTTAATATCAGTACTTACCTTTCTGAGGTGATGGATGTGCCCTCTTTCCACCACCATGGCAGCCCCCAGGCTGTAGCTGGGAAGAAGGGGGGTCTCTCCCTCTCCCCCGCTGCAGCAGCTCCCAAGCTGGGACTGGGAAGGAGGGCTGGTATGTGCCCCACCACAGAGTTGTGGCTGGGAAGGAGAGCCGTCTCTCCCCAGCAGCTACAGCCCTGGAGCTGGGGAAAGTCACCTCTTTCGCTGGCCGCCACAGCCCTGCCCATCCCAAATTCACCTCACATCTTCTTCTCACCCCACTGCCCCCCTATTCCCCCCTACCCCCTATTCACCCCAAGGCCACCACCTCACCTTACATGTGCATCTTCTCTGGTTTGCTAACTGTGTGCACTTTGGGGGGAATCTGTTTTATTTTTCAACATCATTTGATGCAGGATAAAAAGAATAGATAGGCTTGTAGTTTATATCTTTGTGAGAGCATGTCTACACTTGAAAAATATAGTTGGTCAGAACTCAGAAGATTATACTTCAGTGAGCCTGAAAACTTGTCCGGCCTGCTGATCTTAAAGTATAATAAAACCTTTCTTAAAACCATTACAGATGGGTATACAGCTGCAGATAAGTGTGGAACAATGATGCAGGCTATTTAAGAAGAGGCAAACAGATGGGCAAAACAGAGGTAGGTTAAAAATCTATTCTTAGGCCACATCCAGACTAGGTATTAAAATCGATTTTAGATACGCAACTTCAGCTACGGGAATAACGTAGCTGAAGTCGAATTTCTAAAATCGAGGTACTCACCCGTCTGGACGGCGCGGCATCGATGTCCGCAGCTCTCTGTGTCGGTTCCGGAACTCCGTTCGGGTTGATGGAGTTCCGGAATCGATGTAAGCGCGCTCGGGGATCAATACATCACGTCCAGACTAGACGCGATATATCGATCCCCGAGCAATCGATTTTAACCCGCTGATGCCGCGGGTTAGTCTGGACGTGCGCTTAAAATCCGTTTTTGAGGAGTTGAGGTAAGTTACTTATACCATCCCCTTTTTCAGATTAATAAAGATGGTTATGGGTAATATGGTTCAGGAAAATAAAACTTTGCTCTTTCACCTGTCTCCAAAACTTTATTCAGGTGTGGATCAGCTCACATCAGAATATAATAAAGCATGAAATTGCCTAAGGCAGTGAGGCATATACCCTATGGTTAGCATCTGTTAAAGCTAGAATGGAGTACTGGGTAGAGTAGGGGTTGCAATGATCAGATTGGGACAATCATGAAACAAAAGATAGCCAGAGGAATCATTGAAAGATTGTAGGCAGGGTTTGTTTATTAAAGGGTTTTGTAGGAAAGAAGCCCAGGGTTGTTGGGGTCAAAACTAGGGAGCTGTTAAACATCTTTGAATAAAGGAAGAGACAAAGTGTGTGCATGTTCAGATAAAACACCACACTCTTTCCTGCCATCACAAAATTCTGTTTCTCAAGGTGTTTTACAGCACTTCAACCATTCAGGGTTATACAGCCAAGTAATGATTGATGTATATGCTGTGAAGAAGTGAAGACATGGTAGAACAGATGCAAAGCCTACATGGCAGAAAATGTGGCTGTTATGCTCTCTAAATAAATACATTCTGTGGCAATTGTAGCTTGGATTTCACATTTGGCTTTCATGACTGCTGATCACTTCACAGCAAAGTAGTAGGCAGTCGGCAAGCTTTGACTTCTATTTCCCAAATTGAAATTAGCAAAATATATATTCTAAAATGCAGTTTGTCCTTCATAGATCAAAGTCTCAGCTCACAAGTTGTATAGTGTTAGCTTCAGCAAGGAAAGCTCAGTGACCTGTGGTGCTAATTTGTAGGCAGAACGTTTGTAAAATGTCAGTACAGCATGCTCTAGATCAAGCTGCATTGACCTCCTGCCAACCTGCCTCATGGTGGTATGTTCTGATGCTACTTGTCATTATTTATTTGCCTGCTGTGACAAGAATTATTACCCTGATAAACAAAAATACAAAAAATGTGTTCTCATTAAGTTATGTCCACTATGAAGCTTATTTTATTTTGTGTGTGCATGCGTGGTTTTTTCCCAAGGGAAAAAAATAACTCCTTCCAAATGTTCATTGACCTAAGGCCTGATGTGTAAATAGGGGAGGGAAAGTTCTGCACCACTGGAAAAAAAAATCTGTGTAATCATTATTATTTCAGTGGACTACTTTATTCCTCATTGTGGCAAGTGGCCAAGTTTCATTCTGTGCCACCATTTTGTCTTCTGATTAATTGCTTTTAGTCTTAGTGAAGTAAATATTATTAGTTCTTCCTGATACCTTAACTACCTTTACTGCACAATGAAGCAGCTGGTATAGAAAGTTTATCACCATAACTACCTTTTGTATAGTATCTGTTCACTGCTGTTTTATTCTGGAACCAAGTTTTAAGGGGCTTCTGAATTGCACAATATTTCTTAGCAGTTTTTGGTGCTCTTTGTGGGACAATGCCTCCTTTCCTAAAGGACATATTTAACAGGGTTGTCAAGGCTGCTTTCTCTTCTTCTCCTTTTGGACCTATGTAGAGATGGAGTGTTTTCAGGTTCAGAGCACCCAATTAAAATCTTGTCTTTCAAGACACATGCCTGAGATGACACTGGGGTTGCTCAGTGTCTTCTTCTCTAATGTAAAATACAAGAAAGGTAGATGCTGGTACAGGTAGATGAACTGTTTGGATCGAAATGCCTCCTCACCCCAGGACATGGCAATAGAGGACTGAGGCACGTTGAGAATTAAAGTTATTCTTTATTAGAGTTAGACTAAATATTTTTGAAATGTAAAGGGACAGTGGAACAATTTTCATTATATTTCACCCCACTGTTTTGATCAAATATAGAACTGGCAAAAAAAGAAATTAAACATAGAAATTTCTATTTTCAAAACTGGAAAAAATAGGGAGAGAGAAATAAAATTGTGGTTCTCCCTCCCCTCCTCTTCTTTTCTGAATAGCTCTACTCCATACCTTGCAGCACTGTCCCATATTGAATATATAGATATATAGTAAAGGCAATACAGAACCCAAAGGCTATACTTTTACTGAAAGGAGGGATATTTCTAATTGTTTGAAGATACTCCAATCTGTGTTTCCTGGAAGCTATATATGTTTGAATTCTCATTCATCAATCGCATGACTTGGTTTTTCCAAGCTATTTATAATGAAGAAATAATGACCAGTCTCATATTTGCTGCAATGAGCATTGAGTAAAATCGCTATATATTTTTACACCATCATCACAGTGTTAAGGATGGACAAGTGGATTGTCTTCCTAGGCTGGAAGATCTTCAGTGTGATTTTTGAAAGGATGATTTATCCCTACCAATCCAAAAAGACTTATGGATGTGCGCTTGTGATGATGGTTATCTGACATGGTACTGATAGGAGCTGTCAAAGAAATATCTGCCTTAGGGTTCCCAACATTGCAAGAACTACTGCACAGCAGTGGGAAACTTTCATAAAAATTTCCACAACTCTTGGGTGGACCGGAGGGGATTGTGGATTTATAAATTCCAAGGTGACTGACAACCTCTTTTTTCTTTAATACGTTCTTAGAAAGATTTTCAGATTATTCTTTAAATAAATCTTAACTGTTTGCATTTGTCTTGGATTTTCATAACATGGAAAACAGGGAGAGCTATTTCCAGCTGTTTTCAGTTTTAAGATATGTTTGCTTTGCAGTCGGGGGTGTGATTGCAGCACAAGTGGACATACCTGTGTCATATTTAATCTAGGTAGCACACTAAAAACAGCAGTGAAGACATGGCAACACAGGCAGAACATTTTGGGAAACCTGCGTGTCTGTCTGTATTGGTAGCACATGCTGAAGCCCATGCTGCCGTGTCTTTACTGCTACTGTTATCACACTAGCTAAATTAAAGCTAGTGGAGATATGCCTACCTGTGCTATAAGGAAATCTCCACCTTCAGTGTAGACATACTGATAGAGTCAGAAATTGCAGACACCCAGTGGACTATTTCAGCACTTGAATTCAACTTTCTTTTTGATCTTAGTTTATTCATAATTAAATGGGAGTTTTCAAGATCATGTGTAAATACATATTTGTGTTCAAAAATATCACTGCTCCCTCAGTACCAAGGTATTGTGTCGGAAGCCACTGTCCTATGTCAAAATGCTGTTGAAATCAATGGTTCCTCTTTTTAATTCTATATTTTAATTAGACATTGACATCTGGTACAGACTGTGAATGCTTATTTGCACACCTGCATGTTATTTGATATGAAGAGACCTAAGATATCTGGAGAATACAACCACAGATAGAATTGGGTAATTTAATTTAATGTAGTAATTGTGTAGAATTTGTTGAATGTATAGTTGTTATACAATTTGTACACACAGACTCCAGGTACTTCAAGCTGTTCATTCTATAAATCACTCTTTACTCCTTCTGTTGATTTTCATAATTGACTGAGTAGTGAGAGGATAAAAGTGGCAATGTTATTAGAGAGTCCTTGATGGGGAGGAAAAGTTGCGTTTGGAACTCAATTGAATTTATAATAACAATTAGGATTTACAGAAGACTTATATAGTTATCTGCTCTGTTAAGCAAATGTACTGTGCAGTACTTAAGTTTTGCCTCGTGTACATGTACGAGGAGTCTTCTTTCAGCAGACTGAAGAGGAGGAAGTTAGTTGGGTATACATAAGCATTATAGTTACCTTATCTGCTCTGCAGTTTAAATAGTATTCTACGCTTCCTGTCTGTGAATTTAGTGTTAGCTCCAAGTCAGAGGTGGTTACATTTCAGTGGTAGATGAAGTGATTGTGGTAAAACTTGTAAAATGCTCTGGAATCTTTGAGGATGAAATTAAGGATGATACCATCAAACTCCTTAGGTCCCAAAGTGTGTTTCCCAGGAAGTCTTTCCACTGTTAGCCTTGTAAACCATGGTCTATAATGTTGTTAAAATCCCAACTTCTAGGATGACTATCTCACCATCACTACATGCTGCCCTCAATTCTCAGCAAAACTTCCACTTATCTTTGGGAATTAATGGCATGGATCAAGGCCAGCATCTGGCCTTCAGGGTCCAATTCTGTTTTCAGTTACATGGGGACAATTTCCATTGAAGATTATAGGAATTTCACATGAGGCAGAGTTGAGCCAATACTTTGCTGCTCTTTGGGTTTCACTATTCTCTTTTCTTTTAGAAAATGAATTGGCTGCATTTTGGATTTGCCAACCTTGACACTATTTTGTGAGACTATAATAGTTAAAATACCATTAATTTGAAATGGAAAGGAAGGAATAAAATAATAAGACACACAGAAGATTTTCCCTTTAGCATGGTTTTGCATTGTTCACTCAAGCTTATTGTTAACAATTATTTATATTGCACCAAATGCTGGTGAACTGAAGGAGTTGAGTATGAACTTCTTGTTAACAGAGCCAGTCTTTGCACCTTCTCTAGGGGAATCTAGGCTCTTACTGAAAAAACATGCCATACCTCTGTTTTCTAAGGCTGACAGGAATATGCTCCTGGTGTCCACAACATGATGCTGTGGAGACCTGAAGTTCTCTGCCCCACATGTGCGCACACACCTTCTTGTCTTTTATTTAAATGAGTCAGTTAAAGAGTAAGTGTATTCCAAAGAGTCACTTCACTATCCCTTTGGTTAGCCATGTGTATAGACAGAGGAGTAATATTCATGGATGGACGGTACCTACGTTTGGGGAGAAGGTAGCAAAAATGTGTTTTGCAGTCTACCTAATATGCTAAGTCTTGCTCTGCTTGTTAAAATGTTCAGCATCCTGAGACCACTAGCTATTGCTGCATCACTTATTGCAAGGCGAGTTCCCTTCTTTCATCTCCCACCATGAAGAATGCACCACATAGTCCTGGAATCCTCAGCACCAGCCACTAAATCAGTGCATGAAGAAGAGACCAATCCAAGCTGAGGCTGTTGCGTGTGGAAATTCTATTGCTTCTACAAAACTCTCTCCACACTGGTACCTGTATGGGCAATGCAAAGTTTGAAGCACTGGCTCTGGGAGGGAACCTAGAGCAGTGTTCCTTCAGTATCTTAATTAGATCTTGACAATTGGTAAGGACAGGCATTTGATATAAAGAGACACAGGGTGCCTGGTTAGTAAACAGTAGATGGAACTTGGAGTCACTTAATTTCCCTATCTGTGGAGAGCAGTTGGAAGAGGAGGGGATTGGTGGAGAGAGACCTCTGCGCTATCTAGAAGAAAAATCTTACCTCAAAAACCAAAGTGGACTTATTTTTCAAATGACATCCCCTGAGCCTACCACCAGAGAGGACCCACCCCACCTAACCAACTACCCGCAACCACAGATCACATAATCTCTCTCCTGCTGCTGCTGCTGAAATACACAACTCTCTGATAGTAGGGGCCACCTAGAGGAAACTCACTAAAGTATTATGGATGGACAAGCACTGTGTATCAAAAGATGATGGGGTCTGAGATAGGCACTGAAGGATTGATGGATGTAGAAGTGGGGAGACTGTGGAATTGATTTTGGGGAGAAGGGAGATAGAGGGAGATTTGACTGATGGGTTTATTTTGCCTCAGAAATGTCATATATATCACTGAATGGGAATTGTTTTGGGGAAGCCTCTTGTTAAAATGTTGGCAGTGCATCTGTATCTAAAATGCCTAGTAATGACTCTGTGATAGTTCTGCATCTATTTTAAAGAATTTTTTTGTCCTACTTTGCATCTAGTTAAAAGCAATATGCCACTTCAGGATGTATGACACTATAATGGGAACATGCTTTAAACCCAATGTTTAACAGTTCACTCTGCTACACTATCATTGCAGGATATCCTGGGTTTTTTTTGTTTTTGTTTTTTTTTAAAGTAAATGGCAAGTGTTTATACTAAATCATTAGTACACAGCTAATAGGTGGGAGCTACTTCAGCAAGGCATTGTAAGGTACCAAGGTCGCAGGGCAGTGATAATACAGCCTTGCACCAGTCTGGATTGTGCCATGATATGTCACACCCTCCCTTTGTGTTCATTATAGAACTTTAAAAAGGGGTCCCCCACCCTCCACATGCCATGTTGTCATTCTCCAGTTTCTTGCTTTCTGTCATTCATTGAGCTAGTTGAGCATCTTTTACTATGTCAAGACATCCTCTGGATCTGTCTGTCTAAAAAGATCCTCAAGAGATTTATGCAAGAATTCAGAGTGAAATGTATTTGAAACTATTGAGGTAAACTTTTGCTTTTTTTTTTTTTAATTTCTTTCTGTTCTTAAATTCCTGTAAAACAAAGCCTGTAAGACAAAGCCTGTCTTGCACATCTGGTTAATGGTCACATAACACACATTAGGTTAGGTTGATTAAATAATTAGTTAACCAAGGGGAAAAGTCAGTCCTGAAGGCTAGATACAATGTACTGTGCCACTGAACAAAGAACAGCTCTGCTATCTCAGCCCTGTGCAGCCTCTGGTTAACCATCTATTGTAATAAGTGGACATTTATTAATGATAACTGCAGTGAAATCAAGGAGCACAGATCTCAATGGCCATATTTCAATCAATGCAGAAACAATTCAGAATTATTTGCTATGTACGATATAGAACAGCAAACCTCTGGCACACTAAATCTCAAACACCCTTAAGAAAGTGTAATATGTACTGTAAATGTGGGTACAGTTTGGGGTTTTTTTCCTCTGTGTATCACGCAGGGCACTCCTTGGGTCAGCCATGTGACAGTATCTTTAGTGTGGATTCACTACATGTCCATCTAATTACACTTTTCCTCATTTATAAGTACAAAAATACAAATAATTAGTCACTTCTGCACAGAGTGGAAGTCTGTTATGACTCATTAATGATTTTAAAGGTACTTAGTAATAGATACTGAGAGTTTTTTAGGAAGGTACATTTGAGGGGTCTAAAGGAAATTAAATACTATTTGATCAAATAGTAACTGTGTTTTTTGTTTTTGTTTTTTTCCGTATGCCTGCTTCTTCTCACATTGGGTCTTTATTTTGGAATTCTGCTCTCACTAAGTGGGTAGACCGCTCATTGATCGTAGTAATGGGAAATCTATGTGTGCAGACTGAGCACAAAGTAATGCATCCTGCATAGATCTGAGAGGACAACTTTGCCCTTCATTAGCAGAACTGAAATGCTATTTTTAGATAGTCACATGAAATAATATTAAGACACGTTAATGTATTGCCTCTCCAGGTTGGTAACTTAACTTCATTGATATAAGCAAGGATTAAACTAGTTTAAATGCTTTTAAATTAGACACTGCAATCTGAGGTGTGACTGCAGTGCAGGTATCCATATCTGCTCTTGTATAGCTAAAAACAGCAGTCAGGATGTGGCAGTACTGGTTCAGTGTGGACTAAGAACATGAGTTTGTACTAGGGCCCAAGCATGCTTATACGGCCCATGTTGAAGCCTATGCTGCTGCATCTATATTGCTACTTTCAGCCATGCTATGTCTACTGCAATCACATCTCAGATTGCAGTGTAGACGTACCCTTTGGGGCTTGCACTAGTTTAACTAAATCCTTTTTTTAACTGATATCTACACTAGTAAATTATACTAATTTAACAAGGTCTTCTGACACACACAGCGGGCAGATGTAAACAATTATTAAGCCCAGTTCAGAATTTGCTTTGAATTACACCCCATTTATCTTCAATAGGGAGATGTAAATCCAAAAAGAATTGGCCTTCTAATACACCGGAAATATTGTAAGAAGTAATTAATAATCATTGTAATCCTGAAACAATGCTCAGCTTGATGATGTAGCTGAGGCGGGTGTTCCTGTGTTTGGGGAATATGAAGAGAAGTGGTAGATGAAAAAGGAAAAGAGAAATCATTTACCAAGCCAATAACATTGTACAGATCAGTACCTGATTAGATTTTTATCTGTTACTCTAGAGATTTTAATAACATTTTAAATGAAGGATGGCTATTTATTAATTATTATTATTTGTATTTCTGTTCTGCCTACTGGTGCCAATTGTGCTAGGTGCTGTACATACCCAGAGTAAGAGACAGTTCTGCCTCTAAGAGCTACTTATCTAGACAGACAACCCAGAGAAAACAGTGTCACAGAGTGGTGGAGTGACTTGCCCACAGTCATGCAGCTGAGCAGTGGTAGAACTGGGAATAGAGCCCAGGTCTGCTGATTCCCAGCCCAGTGTCTTATTCACAGGATTATAATGGCATTTAGACTTTAGGTCACAGTCCTCAAAGCAAAACCCATCACAAACCCTACCAAATACAAAATTTAGAAGGATATGAACATTTCTTCAGGGATACCCAGGAGTAAGGAAGATCACTTTGGGGGAGAAAAAAAGAAAAAAAGTGAATGTGCTATTGTGCAACTTTGAGGATGGACGGTAGAAAACAGTTTCCCTTCCTTAAAGTCCCCCTTAATTAAAACGTACACTGTTTCTCCTTTACATCAAACTTAGATCATTTGAGGGAATGGGGTGGGGATGGGAGAGATGGAACGGAAGTCTATACTTAAACTAATTATAACATTCATGCCTAATCAAAGAACAAGTGAGTAAATTTCTTGTTAGCATTTCACATCGTTTCTTTCAAATGGCCTTTGTTTTTGAAGCTCCTTGATTTCCAACAATCAATTCTTCTTGGAAGCTTTATTAGTATGTGTGTGGTATTTGATTTCCAATGCTAAAGCTTTTGTTTATTTTTTGAAGTATCTTCTCACTGTTTGTGCTTTGTGTGTGTCATTGTTCCTCCCTCAAGGGAAAGACTGCACTTCCCAGTCTAAACACAGAGCTGGTCATGTTGTCAATTTCATCAACCCTAACACCTTTGCTGACTTCTGGTTTCCTTCAATGCCTTTAAGGCTGCACTTATCTTAGCCCCCAGGAGTAATGGTGGTTGTAAAGGGTCATCACTGACTTGGCTAGCTGGATATCTGGTGGGGAATTTAAGAGGATTTTTAATCAGTCCTGTATACTAAAATGAGAATGTGCTAAGCACATGGATACCAATAATGGAAAGATCATTTATGTAATTGGCCAGCCTATCATACTTCACATAGCTGTAAATTTGAATTTTACATGGAATGCACTTAATAGGAACTTACTCTTGTTGAGTTGGGCAAGCTAATTTTAAGCACCTGATCGTATCTAAGTATTGCTGTGCAGAAAAGATGCTTGGGGGTAGATGGAACAGAAGGTTAACAGATTAGCCTTTTCACCTCTGAAGGCCTGAGTTAAAAATCTCGGTTTGGGGGGATGGCTGAAAAATGGTTTGGTGGTTTTACCTTATGTGTCTTCATGCACCTCTCCAAACTACCATACCATGCCAATCTCTCTTCACATGAGCACTCTGACAGGCATTCCTCAGCTGTTCGGACTGAAGTTGTTGGGAGAATTGGTGCGGGGTTGGGGGTTGCACAGTTTCTGCGTGACTGAAGCCAAGGCTTTTATAGTGCTCTCTGTTTGTTTAATGTCTGCATAACTTGTTCTTCCATTTAATTGGATTAAGACTTCAGGAACTAAATAATACATCCTCCACCCTTTTAAAATAAATTTTGGTTACTGGATCACACAGTCATTGGTTACAGAGAGATGTCATTTTGAATAAACAGGCAAGCCAGGACTCTGAACAAGACTGAGCCTGTATGATACGATGTTAACAACTGAAGGTTGTAGTGTCATCACTGCTAACACTATAAGTATTGTCCTGTGCTGTGCAAACTGCCCTATGCCTGGGTGATTTATATAGTTAAACAAGTTCAATTACATAAATCAGTCAAAATGATAGGCATGGATTAGATCGAAATAAGTGAAAGGTTCAGTAATCTCATTCCCATTCCTCTAAAACAATTTACAGATTTTTAACAAGACAACTAAGAGTCTTAAAAGGCTGTAATGCAATTTCTCCACTAATGACAGGTGACATCAGCATGGAACGGAAACAGACTGATGAACCAGTTCCAAACTTCAATGTTTTAGCATACTATGTAGCTCATATATAAAATGTGGGGATTCTGAATGTAAATACGGTTGGATGAGGACTTCTAGATTGCTAGTACTAGTGAAGGTCATGTTGTATCTTATTCAAAGGGTAAGTTTCCTTGCATTTGCAGTTTGACTGAAGATCTTGCTGTCATGACAACTTGTCTATTCTTAACATAGTAAAGTTTTTAGATGTGTCCCTCCACTCAGGTTTTTTGAGCATCATTTTTAATTGAAAACCCCCCCATTCTTAATGTTAAAGCTGCAAGGAGTGTCAACTTCCATTATTTTATTTATTTGTCCTCCATTTTTGTGAAACGTGAAAATTTCTGAAAGAAATTTCCAAGTAACTGCCATGAGAGAAACAAATGACAAGATTTACCTGCCTGATATAAACTAGCACACAGGGTTCCAGATGGCGGAAAGCCATCTTTTGCCAAACTTCACAAAGCAACTGCAATTTCCCCTTCATGACAAGGGTGGGAACCATGATGGGCTTTTCACCTGAAAGCTGGATGACACTGGCCCGGGAGAGCATGTAGCTGTGGCAGGCTGGGAAATTAAAAAGCTTCTTCTGCTAGTGGTTGTGCTTCCTAGTTCTTGTTTGCTTCTTAGTAATTTTAGTACATGACATGTTCATTGGTTAGCATGTTTTTTAGTACATGACATGTACCTAAATGTCACCTAGACCAGGGCTATTAAGTTGTTGAGGAAACTGCACCCCTGACCCCATCATGGCCTCCTTGAGAACACCTCACTCAGGTGTTGAGCCTCTAGCCATCACCTCTTTGGGTGGAAACGTGTACATCTCTCTGTAGACCAGCCATTCAAGCTTCAATTTCCTCCTGAAACTCACTGTGATCACCTTAGTAAGTCTGAGTTTAGTTCAGCACTTGCTGTCCAGTTCTTTCCAAGGGGTTATGACAAGATTAGCCAGTGATCATCCATTTCATAAAACAAAAGTGTGATAGAGAAAATGCCTCTTGAAAACAATAAGCAACTTTCATGGATGCCTGTTGTACCGGGTGCCACCTATCTTCCTCCTGAAAACCTTGGTAGGTTTCAAAGTCCTTCAAATCCTTTCTGCTGGGTCCGTCCCTCCTGTGATAGCCTTACAGCTGTTCTTGGATTGGGTGAGAGTGACTGACTCTTCTTCTATATCAGGCTGGTTACTTCATACAATTCTGTTTTCTGGGTTGTTTTAACTCAGTCAAACCAGTATGAAGTTTCCCTCAGTGGGTGCTACTTCTGCAGACTTGTTTATCTGTTTCATAGAAAGGTAAGGCTGGAAGGGACCTCGACAGATCATCTCGTCCAGCCCCCTGAACTGAGTCAGAACTCAGAGCATCCCAGACAGATCTTTGTTTAACCTGTTCTTAAAAACCACAAATTCTCTTGGTAACGTGTTCTAGTGCTTAACTATCCATATAGTTAGAAAAACTGTCCTTAATATATGACTGGAATCTCGCTTGCTGCAGATTAAGCTGGGTTACATTGAACCATTCTTTTCCAGGATCATAAGCATGGACTTATGTTTACAAACTTTTGGTTTCTTTGTGTATTAGAACAGCTTTTGGTGCTTTTCCTGAGCATCTATTGATGAGGCATTTTTTGACCCGCCTTTGTATTTTTACATTTTTTTATTTATTTATTTATCTCCACCCCTCCCCCAACTTGTTATTTGAAAGGCAAAAAAATTAAATTGCAAAATGATAACATTTGACAAAAAAGGCTGATTTTTTTTTCTACCAAACAATGTAATTTTATACATTTTCTGTTTTTGACAGTTAAATGTTACATTAAAGATTTTGCAACTACTGTGGGTCATGTCAATGAGCATTGTCAGGCACTTCAAAAGATCGCTGTCAAATTATCATCCATTTAAGAAAAATACCAACTTTGCTTTTACATTTCTGAAGACACCTAATAAAAATGTTCACTTCAATAAATCTCTTGAGTGGGGAGAGTATATCGGGGATGATGGTTATCATCTGCTTTTGTGAGAATAATTCCCAACAATGATAGACAAGAAGCAGAGTAATGGTTGATATTGCTTTGATTAAGGATCTCTTATAGCTGCCATTCAACTTCATTCTATAGGGGTTCCCATATTAAAGCTCTTTTGAATTGCATAAGCTGAATTTTGGTGTAAATGTTGGCTCACTTTAAATTATTTTTTTACCTCAAATCATCAAAATCCTTAAAGTTGTTTTCATTTCTGGGCAGCCCTAAAAAACAGTATCGATAATTTTAGCTGATGCTTTGAAAAAAGTACCGTCCAACAAATGAGTGCTTTGATGTCTATTGCTCTCTCCTATGCTTTCTTTACCTAGAAAGAAGTTACTGTTAAAAAACAAACAAACAAACAAAAAAACTATTTTGGAATCATAACCAAAGGTTCTACTAAAGGAATGATGCATAACTTTAGGGACCAAACTGATTATTTCAAAAAGATCAAAGGCTACAATCAGTTCTTCATGTGATTGTCCAACTGGATTCCACTTCTGATTCACATGCACCTCATGCACATGAGATTGGATTATTTTGGTCAGCAGTTTCTGTTGAAGTTCATGCCTGCACCCTGGATGGATGGATGGATACACATACGATGGCTTAAAGATCAAAGTAGGCCCAATTATCCCTCAGTTCCTTCTTGGAAGCAAGGCAGAAACCGTGCACTGTCCATTTTCTCTAGGTATGGTGCACTTTTTCCTTAGCCTTGTATATAATATTTAGATAGTACCGTTTCTTTTTCTGTAGCACTGGCATTTTTCAAAAAACAAAAGATTCCAAGATAGGGACTTCCCTGGTACTGGGATTTAGCCTTTATGGCAATGGTTGAGTCCAGCAAAGCAGTTAAGACTTCCTGTACCCAGTCATCAGAAAGGGGTATAGGGAACTCCGTTCCCATACTGAGTACAGACATAGGTCACCCTACCCACAGCCTGATAAAATGAGGGGAAAATCTCAAGCTGCTTAGCCAAAATGCAGTTTGCAGCCCAAATCTGGTCCCTTGGATACCTTGACACAGTCCCATTACAGAATACACTATGCCATCTGAGACAACAGTTGCAATTCACCCAGTATCAACCTCTCAGTACTGATATCAACTCAGGGCTTCCTAACTCCAATCTTTGGGCATACCAAGGGAGATTCAAACAGTTAAAGACCTCCCATTTTATGGCTGTTGCCTGTAACATGTACTGATAAAGTCTTACATTCTCTGAAAGATTCAAGAACCACTCTCAGCTTATTGGAGTCTACTCGCTAGTACCTAGGAGAATGTTAGGTCCCGAAGTTTTACTAGACAGAGGCCCTCTACTTTTTACTGTAACCCAGAGGTCATCAAAGCTGACTAAGAAGAAAATGTTCCAGTGCAAGAGGCCCTTTGCCTCTTCCTCTACTGCACACTTTGCATCTACCTTGCATCAGCAAGTTTAGTAACATCACCAAAAGCCAGTCAAAACCACTGGAGGATTTATATCCCTCTTCCTCTTCCCACCCCCCTTTTGTCAACTGCCTTTTTTCAAGTTCAAGAGACTTGGAATCTGATTACCTCAGATCTGGGGTATCTATATCTATATCTATATTCCATTCAATTTTAGTCACTTCCTTCCCTCACCCACCCACTGCTCCTCAGAGACACTTCTCATGAGATCTGTTTAATGCAGGAAGTGTATTCCCTCTTGAATCTTGAAGCAGTGGAATCAGTGACCCTGGAATTCAAGGGAACGGGGTGGTTATTTCCATAACTTTCTAAACCTGAGGATAAAAGGGGCTGATGCCCAGTTCTAGGTTTGAGACTTCCCCACAGATTCAGCCACCATTTCAAATTCAGAATGGTAACTCTGACCTCCATAGTCCCTTCTATAGATCCTCAAGATGGGTTCATGGCATTCAACTTGCAAGATGGTACTTTTATATCAAACTTGGCACACAGGAGATATCAGCAGTTTCCACACTGTGAGGACCTGTTATCGATTGGAAATTTCTAACTTGTGATATTCTTCCTGGTCCTCTTCTCTCTGGTGGTCACAGCCTGCTCATCCTCATCTGCCGCCAACTGTGTAGAATGTGACCTTGTCCTCTTGTTTCCAGAGGTTACAAATAGCTGAGCCTCCTCTCTGATTGCTTCCTTAATTTCTGATTCCTTAATGGCCAGTTCCTTTCTTCCTTGAAGCTGGAATAGCGATGCTACCCAAATCTGGTTGTCCAGGAACTCGTCAGCTCCTCTTAGGCTTTAGCATCTGTACCTGCCCTTCCAGTCCAAGAAACTTGTCTTTCAGTACAGTCGCCCAATTGCAATTTATACACATTAAGTCCTTTTTGACTTCAGACAGGAAAGAAAACATTGCAGGTCATAATCACTGTTCCATCTCTGGCGGTCCTGTGGTTGAGTGTAGAACTGTACCTAGAAGAAAAGAAGTCCCTCTGACTCCATCTCCAAACTCCCTCTGAAACTCTCCTGCCCTGTTTGTGGCTTATAAGCTCCCTAAGCCTCCCTTCTAAGCTCAGGTGGTTCAAAATAAATGGAAACCACCCACCAACTCTAATGGGGATTACCCTGAGGTGACAAGAGTCTCTAGCAGGCTTCGAGTCAAGGTAGGTTGGATCTATGCTTATATCCCTCAGAGGTCCTGGTGCAAAGAACATCTCGGGAGTGGAGGAGGACATGCTGAGAGAGGGGAAGGGGTCTGCTTGGTAAGCATGGTGTGCCAGCCATCCTCAGCTGGTCTGTAGTTCATTAAGGACACACACTCAGCTGTCACAAGTTAGAGCTATCCTCCAGTTGTTCTAAACTGCTCTGGGGCTGGGGCAGGAATCTGGGGAGCTGAGCTGGCGCTAGGCTTTCCCTACCTCTCCCCCACCCTTCTCCTGGCGTGTGTAGAAGGTGAGTCATCCTTTGCTAGGTGCTCCCTTGGGCTAAGGCGGAGTCACTTGAGCAGCTACTCTACTGTCCCTGCATTTCCTATAGCCTGGCAAGGAAACATGCAATGGAGCACCTATAGTTACACTCCTTCCCCTGCAAAGTAATGGGCAGTCGTTGAGGGTGCTACTGAGCTGCTAGTGCAGGAAAGGATTGGCAGCTCCTCAGAGTATTCATGGCTCCTGTCAGCTGTACATAGGGCTGCTGGCAAAGTGGTGCAAGGCAGCTGGGGCAGCAGTGCTTGCTACCTCTTCCCCCTGATTAAAGGGCTCTTTCAAACTCTTCAGTTTTAAATCTCAGGGTGTAGCTCAGCAAGCACATTTTCTATACATAATGAAATCCAAATTCTTTAATTTTGGAGCTGCAGTTTAGAGTAATAGGAGCCATATAGTGGACAATCTTGCATTACAGATTTCTTTCCTTAAAATATAATGTGTCCTATGTTTTCTAGATCATTTGGCTAATTGTTTCAGCCCTAGTTGATGGTATATATACTATCCCTCCCTGTGATGGAGAAATGATCCTTCTGTCAGGTGCTGCCTCCTGATAGTCGACCTAGCAGTTGGAGCGGAGGTCAAAGGCAGAGGTAGGATCGGGACTGGGCTGAGGGCAGCACTGGAACTGAAATCTGAGAACAAGCCAGGATCAGAGCTGAAATCAGTGTCCATAGCCATGCCAGAATTAATACCGTAGCCAGAGTCTAGAAATAGGCCAAAGAGCAAAGCTGAGTATTCGGATTCTGAGGATCTAGGGAGAGTCAGGAGGCAGAAGCAGGGCTGGAGTGAAGTCAGAGAAGGGTAAGGACAAGACTAGAACAGGGCTCAGGCAGGAATAGGATCAAGAGCAGTCTGGAAGTCTGGAGGATCTGTTACTTTAAGGCAGTTCCTGGACAGGTAATGCTGCTGCACAGTCTGATCTGCTATTTTTGTGGGGTTGGGGAAATACCTGAGCCTGAGGGGGACCAACAGACCCAGAGTCTGCTAAGGAATAGGCTGCTGTTGCATGCTTTGAAGGCTGAGTCACTGCAGGCTCTGTCAGAAGGGTAAGTCAGTGCAGCTGAGATGCTGCATGTTTGAGTGAAGACTCACTGCAGCTCTCTTGGAGGGATGGCTGAGCGAGCAGCACTGGTTTGGCTTTGGGTTTGCCTCACATCCTCCCTCATCCTAATAGGCAGAAAATGCTGCTGAGCTTTTGCTGAAGATTTGAAACTGTAGATCAACAAAGATTAAGCTCAAAGAGAGGCATCCCTCCCCCCCTTCTGCGCTATCTGGTTTGTGCTCCCAAGATTCTTAGATTTCCTCTTCTAATGCCTCAGACTACTGAACCCCCAGAAGACCCAGGTCATGGTACCAATGACCAAGTGCTTTGCCAAGTTATTTTGCAAATTAATTTGCTAATTACATTTCTGAACCTGGTCACTTTTCATGGTTAATTTAACCAGTGGAAAATGTTACTTTAAACATTGTGCTGCTACAGAATACATATGTCTTATGAATATAATTACTTGGAGCACAGCAGAAACTGGGACTTTGAAGAAAATAGATATTTTTTATCATTTGTAATGAGAGTGAACAGGCTGTACTCTTCACAGTTGCCTGGGTAACAAGGATCAGCAGCTTACCTGGTTCATTGTGTTACGAGTGGACAAACATATACTAATTTCCCTGTCTGGTTCCAGTCCAGTTGTAAGGCATCTTATGGGGGAGGTAAGAGCCAAAAGCGGAGTAAAATCTGTCTGCTGCATGGGCACGGGGACAAGAGGAATCAAGAAACTGAGAGCTTACATGAGGAGATGCTATGTATACATGCAATTTAAAGAGCTTTGCCCACCATTTTGTTACTTAAAATTGCAAATTCCCTCATAAGGTTTACTACCACTGCCCATCACCGTGTATGTGAACTGAGGCTCTGATTGGATTCCCAGCTGCTTCTGGCTGTCCACATGATAAGTGACAGTGTCGTTTTTCCATCTGCACTAGTCAAGTTTGTAAACATTTATTTTGGGTGCAGACCTCACTACAGGGATATATGCTTTTGTTGTCTCCAGACTAGATTACTATGTGGGGCTGAGCATTTTGAAATTTGAGCTGGTAGGGACTATGTGTATCTGCTTTCTTAGTGTTACTTCCTGCAGAGAACACATCAGAGCTTCCAACATCTGGCTATGTGCATTTCAAGGAGTTAAAGTCCTAAAGGGCTTGCAAGGTCCTGCCCTTGGGAACCATATCTCTCTTTGCATGATACTGCAGCAACTGAGATCAGCTGAGCCCAAGTTTGCCTGATCTTCAGGGCATATTGCAAGGCCCATTTCACCAGACTTTTGTGAAGAGGGATGGGTTAAAGGTGAAAAATGCAAGATTGATCAGTTCTTTTGGGCTGGGTTAGATGGGGAAAATGTTTTTTTGATATACTGATCCAGTTTGCAACATTGAAATTTACTTTATTGAAAATAGTTTTTATGTGTGACTAAAGCCTTAAGGAGAGCAATTTATGAATGTAAATAAACTCTGTACCTCAGGGGATCTTTGCAGCTCAGTGTTTCCAGGGCTCTGAGAAAAGAGAGAGCCATTGTAAGGAATGCAAAGGTACATCTTTACTCAGGCCTTGTTTGCATGGAGAAATTGACAGGAATGGTGGCCACAAGGGGGAGTTATTCCAGAATAGTTTATTCTGTTCTGTCTATCCTGGTCAACTTCCCTGTGTAGACAAGCCCATTGGCTGTTGTACAGAGGTAGATAGCTTTCCGTTCTTTCTGGCCTTTTATTTTTCAGACTGACTAGCCAAAGAGTCTCCATAAAACAAAGACTACGAAATCATGGAATGGATTGAAAAGTCTGAAATTTGCCTCTTGGCTTAATGTTCCAGATTTCTCTCTGTCGTTTGACTTTTCAAAATTAAATAAATAAAAAATAAAATGATATTCCATTTTCCAAGCAAGTCTAGACAATTGTGGATCTCTTCCTTCTTTGCAGCCTGCCTGGGCAGGACAATTTTGGTGCTATTCCTGTCTTCTGTTCAGCACCACTTTGTCACTGTATCTCCAAAACCTGGAAACTTTTTGGAGGAAGTTTTAATGGTTTGAGTTTCAAGCTGAAAGCTTGAGGCTTGGTGACATTGACAGAGGAAACACCAACACCAGGAATGTGACCAGTCTGTCCACACATGATGCAGATCAGCATAGTCACAAACCTGCAAAAATAAAGAGCAGCAGACCTCTTTCCCTTGCCTTCCTCCCAGTCCCCACCCTAGCAGTTTCTAGTGCAATCCTTGTTTCCAGGTTGGGAGTGAGGATTTCTCACTTTCTGCTCACTTAGTTAGTAAATCCCTCTTCCTTAACATTGCTTGAGGACTGCATCAGCCTGCCCACTTATTTTCCCTGGTAGCTGCAATTCTTTCCTCAATTTCTTCTCATCTAGACTGAGAACGCAGGGGAGACATTGAACTGGAAGCTTAAGCTGCTACAGGAACAGAGCAGGGTCATGAAAACTGCTGCCCTTGCCTTTGTATTCAGAATTCACTGTTTGACAGCATTCGGACTTTCTGTGCAATCCTAGCTAAATATATTCCAGAGAGTCTGCCTCCTTCAATTTCCTCTAGACATGTTTGTGCTGCCCCAGAGAAAGCCCTAGTGAGTAAGGATTGAATTTCAGAAGATCTTGCTCCCCATTTTAGGGGCCAAAGTAAGTGGCCAGATTTTCAGAAACACTTGGCATGTGTTGTGCTGAGCAAGAGCCAGGAGCATCACAAAGGAAGCTGATGGGTGCTGTGCACATTTGAAAATCTGGCCTCAGTTGTCAGTACCTGAGCATTTGTAAACTCTTGAATATTTAATCCCACGTGATTTAACACAGTAATTAGACAGGAGCTGTGTCCCCAGGCATACCGCAAGCTTCCCCAGACAGCTCTGCTACTGAGCCTGTGACACGGGGAGACGCCCGGTGGGAGTTTGTCCCCAGCAAAGACTGCCAATCATGCCAAATAGTCTTGCCATTTTATGACCAGAACAAGCACTCCCGAGACACTGGCCAGCTTCCATTTTCCTTTGTGACCTAAACAGGATTTGACTTCTGGACCTCCAGAGATTAAAACCCAGTATGGTATTGTTTTTTCCAGGAGCTTTAACAGAACACCATTTGCAAGGGTCAGTTCTTTATTCTAAACAACCTGTTCTTGGCCCTGCCATTGGATACTCAGTTTAAATCCACGGCTTGCCTGTTGCTTCCCTCTTCAGGAAGTCCACAAAGAATCCAGAAGGACCGTAACATCTTATTTGTTATGACAGTCTTGGCTGCTTTGGTAGCAAACTGAGCTGTTTTGCAAGTCGTGCTCCTGCGAGTGAAAATATAAGTGTCACAGTGCTTCACTTCCCTGTTGTTCAGGCTGTTCAAAGCCTGCATCCAACCCCTCTAAACAAAATCTGATAATAAATAGCAGCTGACATGACTGAAATGGAAAACTCTGCAGTGGGGTGTTTAGAGGTTTACTGGTTCACCCAGTGCCATGGCCTCTTTTTTAGCAGATTCACTTGCAGTGCTTCTGAGTAAACAGTGCCAGACAATTGCATTATGGGTTCTTGTTCTCTGCTCCTAAGCTGACTTTGCTTTCACAGTTCTAACAATACCTTTTTAAACATTGGTTCTCTCTTAAAATGATGTTTCAAGTGAAGATGCCATGAGTATTGGAAGTAGAGTGTGGAAGACTTGGAAACGGTGGTGCCTGGTAGGTAAACTACTAGATGGGGATTTACCAAGGACTAGGGGAGAGAGGTTTCTGTGAGCAAATTCACAGTGTGCTGCTGCAGTTTGAATAATTCATCCAGACAGGTCTGGTCCCTGCTCAGTGTCAGCCAAGCAATAGCTATCCAGAGAATATGCTGCTGTACTTACTTTTGGATTCTCCCCTTACCCTTCTGTCCTCTTTAGCACTTTGTAAGAACAGCTCTTCTTCAGTATAAAATTTGTGTCCAACCTGCACTTGAATCAGCACAAACTTCTCTGTTGCAATGTTTAACTTGCTCTTAGCCAAAGGCAGAGTGGAAATAATCTCTATAAACTGAACTCCTGCAATCATTACAAATCAGACCTAGGGTAACCCATCGTTCCTAGAATGATGCTCCACACAGCATTCTAGGGATGTATTGTAATAGAAATGAATTCAGCCTCTAAAGCTTTGGTAAAATGGAAAAGTTGAGTCCGATTTTACTGATTGTCTTTTGCTAGTAAGACCACTAGTTTAAAATAATATTGATTTTTTATTCTGAGCATCATAGTCAATTTCAGACCAAGATTGGATGTATCCATTGGCTGGACTAACCATTAAGTCCAGTATTAAAAAGTTAGCAGTCTGTTTTAAAAATAATTAATAACACAGGCAGTCCTTAGTTAAAAGTAATGGAAATTTAATTGGCAGACTACCTTAATTGAAGTGATTGTTGCAGCTAGTTTCTGGATGAAAGCAAATTTCATATATTGAGAAGTGTGTTTTTTCTTTTTGGATGAATGAATCCCTGACCTCAAATGAAATTGCATAGAATGGTTTCTGCTATCATTTAAACTATTCCATGTTGGAAATAAAGTACATGTCCCTGTTCTGATATAGTAGCTAATTAAAGGAAAGCTGTCAAGGTAGACAACGCCAAAATGTGTGTCCCCCTGATAAAAGAAGTAGTCAGTCTTTCCATAATAAAGAGTTCTACTCACCAGCACTGAAAGGAACAGCTGGAATTTGGCAGGTATTTCTATTCTAAATAGATTCTTGTACTGCCCTACTTGCTGTAGTATTTGAGCACCTGCTAGTAGTGCAGAATAGCAATGCTGGGTTTCCCTGAGCTTTTTTCTGCCAGTGACAATACTACTATAGGTAGTACTAATAGAAACAAGAATTGTCATACTATATCAGACCAGTGGTTCATCTATCTCACACTGCTTTAGGGGAAGGAGCAAGAGTCCTTGCAACAGACAGTTTGTTATGGAATAAAATGATAACAGGGAAAGTTTCCTCCTGGATTATGCCCTGAAGCATGAGCATGAGCATTTATTATATATTTAAAAACTACCCCAATCAGGACCTCTGCACACTATTGTAATAAAAGTATTAATTTGCACCTTTCTGCTAAACATCTCAGTAATTCACTAGAGCTGGATGAACTTGATCAGCTGAAACTTTTTTCACTGAAAAATGCAAATTAGGGTCAGCTGAAACATTTCATAAATTCATGTCTATTTTGACAAATTGGTTCAGTCAAAAAAAAATCAGAAGCATTGAAATGGTTCATTACAAGCTTTCCAAACTAAGCATTTTGATTTTTCATTCTAGATTTGCAAGAAGATTTAGGCTCCATTCACAAATCTGAGAAGGAAGAGGTGCCCTCTCTCTCCCCCCAAATAGTCAAAAGGTTAAGACACCCATCTAGGAGGTGGGAAATCCAGATTCAAATCCCGATCTGGAGAGGGACCTGAACCCAGGTCTCCTCCTTCCCAGGTAAATGTTCTAACCTAGTGGCTCTCAACCTTTCAAGACTGATGTATCACTTTCAGGAGTCTGATTTGTCTTGCATACCCCAAGTTTCACCTCACTTAAAAAACACTTGCCTACAAAATCAGACATAAAAATGCAAAAGTGTCATAGCACAGTATTACTGAACAATTGCTTTTTTTCTCATTTTTACCATATAATTATAAAATAAATCAATTGGAATATAAATATTGTACTTACATTTCAGTGTTTAGTCTATAGAGCAATATAAACTAGTCATTGTCTGTATGAAATTTTAGTTTGTACTGACTTCACTGATACTTTTTATGTAGCCTGTTGTAAAACTAGACAAATATCTAGATGAGTTGATGTACTACCTGGAAGATCTCCGTGTACCCCAGGGGCAAACGTTTCACTGTCTGAGAACCACGGTCTAACCGTTGGACTCTTGGCTATTCTGGAGGGAGGGGAGTCTCTGTCTCCTGTTGAAGCCGTTCCACTTTGTGTAAGTAATTAAATATTCCTTGAGTCAGAAGGAGAGCAGGAGTATAACTTGACGCACTGGTGGTGAGTGCCCTGACCTGGGAGGGGGGCAACCTCTTGGATCTTGCCCTTTGTTTCCAAATTTCCTTTGTGTTTATTTTTAAAAAGTTAAAATGCCAACAATTTGAATGATTTTTTTTCAGAATTTTAATTTCACTGAATTTTTTTTAAATGGTTTCAGGCTCACCTGAAACCATTTTGTGTTTGATTGTTCAGAACTGCCGGCCAACTGAAAAATGAGTTATTTGCACAATTCTGTTTTAAAGCTCTTAACACTGCTGACACATTGGCTTAGAACTGAGAGGTCAGCAGAGTTGACCAAGATCATTATCATGAATCAGTGGGAGAGCTGGCTATAGAAATCAAGAATCAGGTGCCAATTTTCTATATTATGCTATGTTGTTTAAAAAGGAGTAAACCAGGCACTTGTACCTCATGATGTTTCTGCCATCCAATGCTAACTAGGTGGAGTGATCTGGATGGGCTGAATTTCCATCCCAGAGTGTTGCCATGTTGTTAGTTGCTAATATGCTTGTCCCCTGAAATGGATAGCATGATGAGGAAAATCTGATAGCTGCAGGAAAATATTGAACATGTGCCTAGAGGATTTTAGATAGCCTGTTAAGTGCATAGAATGTAGCTTCTTGGCACACATTTCGAGCTTCACCAATGTATCTGGATGCAGAAATCCAACTGTTAGCTAAAGCACTAATATGTCAGTTTATAAGAAGTTTGATAGGAAAGTACCCTGTCAGCCTGCTGGAGTTGTCAGAAATGTGTGAAGTTCCCAAGGGCCATTTAAATAAAGGAGATTGTGTAGGAGGGAAGCCAGATGGCAGTAGCTGCTTGTGTGGACGTTGATATGCCAAATAACTTTTGTACATCTTTAAATGTGAAAGGTTTTGCCTTTGACTTTAAAGTAAGAGACGTTGAGAATTATCATTCTGAGTGATTTTCAATTCTTTTTTTCGTAATTCAGACAGCAGGATTCACTGTAGCCAAGGTCCAAACTGCTTGTCAGATGCCCAGTACTTAATCTGTGATCTGGGCTAGCTAAAGTACCATTGAAAAGTTGTGGAATGAGGAATTAATTCAGATTGGCAGCATCTGCAGAATTCAGTGAGTTGTGTGTGTCCTGGCCAAATTCCAAATGGGTAATTAGATTCTACCTGCCTAAATTTTCCCTTGTACTTTCTTGAAATCCCTCACTAAAAGCTGTTTTATAATGTTGCGATATGCTCTTAATTGGCTACTGCATTCCACCCTAAAGGCAATTGCATCTCAGTGGCAAGTGAAATGACCTGGTGTCTGTGTTGTGGTGATGTCCATATAATAAACTGTAAAGCCATGTGATATATTGTTTTCAAAATGCACGTCTCGCCTCCTGCCCCTGCCTACTGATTTATTTGTGCTAGCCATTCTTCTAAAGTTCTACTTTGGAAAATCAAATTCTGTTTACAAGAGTATTTACTTTTTATCTGACATTTAATTACTTCTGGCTAATTTATCAGTAGTTCTCCATCAACTTTTCTTTTCAGCATTTCTTTCTCTTTATTGAATGTGTAGGGCTTCATTAATAACATGTTAACCATTAGAGTCCATGATGGATAATGTGTCCTGAAAGTTAAAAAAACTCAAGCCCTGTTTGACCAGCATAGAAAGCAGGTTCCAGAGCTGAGGGCCCTCTGTGGAAAATGCCCTGTCTCTGAACTTGAAATCTAGTATCTATGAGGGAGTGTAATCAGATAATCGGAACTGGCAAAGTAGTGCACAGGGATGTATGCCATCTCAAAGGTAGCTAGGATGCAAACCATATGCCATAGGACTTTGAAGAAGATGATCTGAAGAAGAGCTCTGTGTAAGCCTGAAAGCTAGTCTCTCTCGTCAATGGAAGGTCCAATAAAAAAGATATTATGGTACCCTCTTTGTGTTTCTAATGGGACTTTATAGTTAAATATCAATGCCTTCAATTACAAGGTGGGATTTTGTCTGTTTAGTGGGTACACTCAGGCACATATTGTGGATCTCTTCTGATCACATGGATGTTTGAAAAGTTGGCCCCAAAAGCTCTCTTACTGTGTGTTATCATTCAGCTCTCTAAAATGAATAATGCAGGATGCTTATACTGAAGGAAGAAATTATACAAATTCTCCTACACTTAACTGCATTTAGGAGGCAATTCTGTATCTGTTTGTTTTTGTGCTTATGAGGCTTGTGAACATTCAATAAATTCGATGTAACTTTACCTCTTTACCTCTCCTGGTATACATATGCATGAAGCTATTAAAATAAAACCCTTTCAACTATGCATTATAGATTAGTACTTCTTTTCCAGAAAATTGTAAACTAATTTACCGTAATTATTTGGGAGACCTGAAAAAAAGTCTCGACTTTGGAGACATCCTCCTGTTCTATTCACAAGTGGCAAGAAAGAGGAATAAAGGCTATAGAGTACAGTGAAGAGTTGCAAACTTGTTTTCAGAAGCTGAAAACAACACAGTCATGACCATCCTGCTAAAATATCTGTAGATTTGAATATGTAACATTGCTGTTATTCAAGAAAACTTGGTAACATCCTCATGGAGTCTATGCTCTGTGAACTTTGTAATAATGAATAGAATTCACTGCGACATAATCTTTGAGTGTTTGAACTGGATCAAAGTTTTTGTTCACTCCTTTTTATTGGGGACCCCTTGAACTGCCTCTCTGCTCTATTAGAATACAATTTGGTCCTGGGAGAGAAACCTAAACATAAAACATGTCATGGCTTTGTTAACAAATAATGAATAATGAAAAATTGGAAAGATATATGGCATTGGATATGTACAGTTATGTTGCTGAATCCACTCTTATTTTTAAGTATGAAAGAGCATCTGTGGTATAAATCTAAACTTTTTATAAACTCTGAAAGACTTTAACTCCTCCTTCAAGCATGTTGCAACATCAGGTTGAATCTAGTCCACTCTCCATTACTTGTGTCATTCTTCAAAAATGACACAGAATGGCTGTAGGCTGAAGCACATACCTAAGGTTTATTGCTGACTCTAGACAGATTTCCGGAGTAATCTTGTGCAGCATTCTTCACTTGGATATCTGTATCTCCAAAATGTGTATATTAATCACAGCTAACGTGAGGTTGTGAGTTGAGTCTTAATTCATTAATATTTTGTACAACCCTGTGAGATCCATAGTTAGAAGGTGCAGGAAAAATGTTGAGTAATTTATTATTAAATAAATACAGTAGACTAAATCAATTAACCTTAATGAGGAAGTGGGTGGTTCCATTGAACTTAATTGGACCACTGCTGTGAAGAAGAAGAAAAGCAAGAATTGGCTTCATGTGGCTCTAATAATACCTAGCATGTTTTTCATTAGTAGATGTAAAATCACTTTACCAAGTGGTATCATCCCCATTTTACAGATGGGGAAACTGAGGCACAGAAGAGCAATGACTTATCCAAGGTCACCCAACTGGCCAGTGGCAGAAATGGGAATAGAATCAAGTATGCTGAGTCCCAGGCCAGTTTGCTACCCACTAGATCACACTGCTTCCTTCCAATTATAATCTGTTAGTTTATTTCATAGAGACTTCAGGTTAGGTATGCCCGTTGGCTTTCCTGTTCAGACACTTGAGCTGTCCTTGTCAGGGCTATTGGTCTTGAATTCTGATTCCTGACTGGGCTCTCTGCTCAGCCTTCTGTGATTATTTGTATTGTACTGTAATTATTAGTTCTGTAACAGTATACTGCTGAGAGTAGGGCAGTCTCATAAGCCAAACCCAGGGAATTAGTAGTTTGCAGGCACTATAATAGTTATGGTAGCAAAATGGGATGAAATGATGCATCTTAAAATTTTGGCTACGAGGTGAAACTAAGAAGATTTAAACAAAGCCTTGGTGTCGTTAATAAAACTAAGGTTATGGGTAGTGTGCAGTTATTTGTTTGTCTGAATTTATGAGGACTTGCCATAAGAGACATTTTTCTTCACCCTGTTTCCTTTTCCTCAGAGTGAATGATTGTTCAGATGCTGACAGCTTGCAATGCGAACAGCACGCAAAGAGTTCATAAATGTAACTGCTTTCAGGAGAGCTGTTTGTGTAGGAAAGTGCTCAACAGTGGGAACTGGCAGGCAGGATATTTAGGTTGTAAAATAAATATAGTTACTTAAGGAGTTGTCTTCGTGCTGTTTAGACCTTCTTACTCACTGTCTGATAGAGGCTGAAACTGTAGTGGAAAATCATTTGTGAGCTTTCTCCTCAGTTACTTCATCTTCTGCTCTGAAGTTTGTAGCTGGATGTAGATGTCGTCATAACCTTAGTCCCAGATTTGGACCTTAGCGTCCAAAATATGGGGGTTAGCAAGAAAACCTCCAAGCTTAGTTACCAGCTTGGACCTGGTACTTGCTGCCACCACCCAAAAAATTAGAGTGTTTTGGGGCACTCTGGTCCCCCTGAAAAACCTTCCCTGGGGACCCCAAGACCCAAATCCCTTGAGTCTCACAACAAAGGGAAATAATCCTTTTTCCCTTCCCACCTCCAGGTGCTCCTGGAGAGATACACAGACACAAGCTCTGTGAAACTACACAGAGTGACTCCCCCTCTCTGTTCCCAGTCCTGGAAACAAAAAGTACTTTCCTATTCACCCAGAGGGAATGCAAAATCAGGCTAGCAAATCCAACACACACAGATTTCCCCTGATTTCTTCCTCCCACCAATTCCCTGGTGAGTACAGACTCAATTTCCCTGAAGTAAAGAAAAACTCCAACAGGTCTTAAAAGAAAGCTTTATATAAAAAGAAAGAAAAATACATACAAATGGTCTCTCTGTATTAAGGTGACACAATACAGGGTCGATTGCTTAAAAGAATATTGAATAAACAGCCTTATTCAAAAAGAATACAAATCAAAGCACTCCAGCACTTATATTCATGCAAATACCAAAGAAAAGAAACCATATAACTTACTATCTGATCTCTTTGTCCCTACACTTAGAAACAGAAGATTAGAAAACAGAACTACTTCTCCAAAGCTCTGAGAAAGCAGGCAGACAGCAAACAAAAACCTCAGACACAAAATTCCCTCCACCCAAAGTTGAAAAAATCCGGTTTCCTGATTGGTCCTCTGGTCAGGTGCTTCAGGTGAAAGAGACATTAACCCTTAGCTATCTGTTTATGACAGATGTGCACCCGCTGCACACTATATGCCTGGTACTCAGGGCCGGTGCAACCATTTAGGCAACCTAGGTGGTCGCCTAGGGCACTAGGATTTGGGGGGCCGCATTTTCTTTGGCAGCGATCGTGGCAGCCAGATCTTCGGCCGCCCCAGTCACTGCTGGCATTTAGGTGGAGGGAGCGCGGGCAGGGAAGCACGGGGAGGGCTGCCTGCAGCAAGTGTGGGGGGGGGCACAGCATGTAGGGGAACTCCCTGTCCCAGCTCACCCCTGCCCCGCCTCCTCCTTAAGCACACCGTCGCAGCTTCACTTCTCCCGCCTCCCAGTCTTGCGGCGCCTAAGCTGATTGGCTCCCCAAGCCTGGGAGGTGGGAGAAGTGAAGTAGTGACAGCGTGCTTGGGGTGGAGGCGGAGCAGGGATGAGCTGGGGCAGAAGGGGTGCCTCGGGGCGGGGGAGCTGCCGCGGAGGGGCGCCTCAGGGCAGAGGTGGGGAGCTGCCGTGGGGCGGGGGAGCCTCAGGGCGGGGGCTCGGGAACAGGGAAGGGCATAAGGTGGAAGTTTCTCCTAGGGCACGAAACATCCTTGCACTGGCCCTGATCCTGCTCTAATATGATGTCTATGGGTAACCTGTGTTAGCAAAAGACATTTTCCAGGAATAGCTGTGCCATCTCCCATATGGTAGAAACAGTACAGGATGAAGTGCTCCACTTTTGTTAGGAGGCTAATGAAAACCTGGATTATTAAGAGTCCCTGAGAGCAGAGCATTTCCACAATAAAGTCCATTGATAAAGTAGACCAAGGCTGCAGAGGTGTGGGCAGAGGCTGGAGGAGGCCTATAGGTTTTGACCATAGGTTCTTGGTATAGATACTCATTGGCCTGGATACCAGAAGCTGCTCAAGACCAAATTCCAGGTCTTCAATTGGCCAAAATGACCCCAAGCAGCAAATCCTGGCATAGTTTCAATATTTGAAGCCTAGGTTGTCCCTCCAGAACATAAATTACAACCCTTGACATAGAGAAGGCCATTCTGAAATCAGAATTCAGAGTCAGGTTGGGTACCTGCATTGTTCAGGGTCTGGCGGACGTGGGTTGTGCATGGGACATTGAGGAACAGGGAGTGGATGGAAGACGTCAGACTGCTGTTGATCATCCCATTGACAAAATTGGACATCTTGAGCTCTTGGCAGGAGAGCTCTTTGCCAGGTTCAAGATACTCAATTTTCTGGGGTAAGGTTCTCATCCTTGGGTGATAGGTTACTAGAATGTCAAACTGAGTGAAGAAGGGGGACCAGCAGATCTAGCATTGTTTAAGGTGTCTGGCAGTCCATAGGTTCTTGTGGTCTGTCAGGATTTGGACTAAGAATTGTACTCCTTTTAGAAGGTGACACCTCTCCTTCAAAGTGACTTTGGTAGCTGGTAGCTTCTTGTCCCAAATACTGTATTTTTTCCACTGGAGTTAGCATCCAAGAATAAAAGGCACAGGGGTGGAATTGGTTGCAGGAGTCCACATGAGACTGCATCTATGGCAAAATTCTAGGCATTGGTCTTGATTGTAAATGGTTTAGTGGGATCTAGGTGAATCAGGATGCATACTGCAGTGAATACCCTTTTCAGTCAAACAAAGGCCAACTGAGCCTTCATGGACCAGGTGAACTGGGCTACTTTTAAAGAAGCACCATTATGGTTGCAACCTGGCTAGGGAATCCTTTAATAAATCATCTGTTGAAATTGGTGAACCCAGGGAATCGCTGCACCCTGCATACATCCTTGGATGCAGCTCACACAGATATTGCTGCCATCTTGTGCGGAACCCTGGTTAGTCCCTTGGGCAAGACAATTTATTCCAAGAATTCCGGTCTCATGTATCAATGTTCTTGTGGAAGTGGTTTTGGCAGAGTCTTTCAAAGACAGTGACTGACTTTTAGAGAAAGAGAGGGTGTTGGCCAGATAAATTATGACAAATTGGTCCAACAGGTACGTAAAGACCGATGGGTGACCTCTAGTAAGGTTTTTCAGTGAATTTTTATTTTTCTGTTTTGGGTTTTTTTGGTCATTGTTTCACCTTAAGAATACATGTGCTTGCCTATAATGGGCTGTGGGGTAACTCATAACTGGTGGCAATTACAGTCTTCATAAGCTTCTAAGAGAAAGCAAAGTGCAGACACTGGGCTGTTTAGACAGGTCTGGGAATATCATAGTGTAGGCAGGGAAATGTGTAGCCTGGAAAATATCCAGGTCAGGAGGGAGAGAGATGAGGGTCTATGCCCAAGAAAGACTTCTGAGGAACCCAGAGCTTAGAGTGCTCTGAAGGGAGCATTGAACGGAAATACAGGTGCAGATGTCTCAAATTGTAACAATATCTATTTTCTTATCTGCAAAATAGGTAGAATGCTTACCAACCTTACAAGAATTTTTTATGGTAACTAACTAGTTAATGAATTGTAAAATGAACTGAAGATGTTAAAATAGTAGCTGGTGAAGAATTTCCCATCCACATCTTGAACAGAGTTGGAATCCATTCTGGATGACAATAATTAAAATTTAAACTCTCTGCCTGTTGACTAGAGCTTCCATTTCTTAACAGTACAGACTGTAGACTCTGAGTTCACATCTAGCAACAGGGTCACAATGTTCCTGGATGATTAAATGTGGTTGCTAAGTAACCTCATGGAAGTTTCTCCATTGCAAAATCATTAAATCACGTGTCCTTTTTAATCTCAGCAACAGTGCAGCAATTCTTTCCGTAATTACCAGTGTGAAGATTAGGATGCTGCTGGCCCATTTAAGAGAATCATTTAATTATTTGTTGCTAATTTCAAGCATCCACCACAATTTTACAGTGCTGTGCAATCTCTGGCAGCAAAAGGTGCTCTCAGACATGACTTTTTTTCTTCAAAGAAGTTTTATTCCTTGGAAATCATATTGAGATGACGATTTTGGCATTTTTTCCCTTTGTGTATTTCAAGTGTGTTAGTCACTATTACACCTGGGTAACACATTACAAGATTAAAATATGTCCATGAAGATGCCTAAGCTTCACTACTTCATTTGTCCACCTCTTGATGTCTCCAGGAATAGATATCTTTCTGTAAGATATGCTTTAGTCAAACACGAGCTATTGGGGTCAAGATAGGGATAAATAGATTAACATATATGGCCTGTGTTATATGGGAGGTCAGACTTGACTAAATGGTCCCTTCTGGCCTGCAAACCTATAAATCTCTGTATTTACTACTTGAATCATAGAAGTGTAGGACTGGAAGGGACCTCAAGAGGTCTTATAGTCCAGTCCCCTTTACTCAAGGCAGGACTAATTATTATCTAGGCTATCCCTGACAGATGTTTGTCTAACCTGCTCTTTAAAACCTCCAGTGAAGGAGATTCCACAGTCTCTCTAGGTAATTTATTCCATTGTTTAACTAACCTGACAATTAGGAAGTTTTTCCTGATGTCCAACATAAACCTCCCTTGCTGCAATTTAAGCCCATTGCTTCTTTTCTTATCCTCAGAGGTTAATGAAAACATTTTTTTTCCTTCCTCTTTGTAACTTTTAAATTTTTTATGTACTTAAAAAGTGTTGTGTCCCTCCTCAACCTTCTCTTCTCCAGATTAAACAAACCCAATTCTTTCAACCTTTCTAATAGGTCATGTTTTCTAGACATTTAATAATTTTTGTTGCTCTTCTTGACTTTTTGCATTTTGTCCACATCTTTATTAAAATCTTTTTATAGATGGGCACTATATTTGTCCTTTTCCAGTCCTCTGGAATCTCCTTCATCACCTAAGAAGACTTTTGGAAGGCAGTTGCTAATGGCTCAGATATCTCCTCAGTCAACTCCGTGAGTATTCTAGGACGTATTTCATCAGGCCCTGGCGACCTGAAGACATCTAACTAATCTAAAAAAATAGGAGTACTTGTGGCACTTTAGAGACTAACAAATTTATTTGAGCATAAGCTTTCGTGGGCTACAGCCCACTTCATCAGATGCATAGAATGGAACATAGTAAGGAGAAATATATGTACATATAGAGAACATGAAAAGGTGGGAGTTGCCCAACCAACTCTAAGAGGCTAATTAATTAAGAGAAAAAATGTTTGTAGTGATAATCAAGATGGCCCATTTCAGACAGTTTGACAAGAAGGTATGAGGATACTTAATATCGGGAAATAGATTCAATGTGTGTAATGGCTCAGCCATTCGCAGTCTCTATTCAAACCTAAATTGATGGTATCTAGTTTGCATATTAATTCAAGTTCAACAATTTCTGGTTGGAGTCTGTTTTTGAAGCTTTTCTGTTGCAAAATTGCCACCTTTAAATCTGTTACTGAATGGCCAGATATGTTAAAGTGTTCTCCTACTGGTTTTTTAATGTTATGATTCCTGATGTCAGCTTTGTGTCCATTTATTCTTTTGTGTAGAGACTGTCCGGTTTGGCCAATGTACATGGCAGAGGGCCATTTATGGCACATGATGGCATATATCACATTGGTAGATGTTCAGGTGAACGAGCTCCTGATGGCACAGCTGTGATTAGGTCCTATTATGGTGTCACTTGAATAGATATGTGGACAGAGTTGGCATTGGGCTTTGTTGCAAGGATAGGTTCCTGGGTTAGTAGTATTGTTGTGTGGTTGCTGGTGAGTATTTGCTTCAGATTGGGGGGCTGTATTTCCCCATGTTAAGTATCCTCATACCTTCTTGTCAAACTGTCTGAAATAGGCTATTTGGATTATCACTACAAATGTTTTTTCTCTTAATTAATTAGTCTCTTACAGTTGGTAAGGCAACTCCCACCTTTTCATGTTCTCTGTATGTGTGTATATATATATATATATATATATCTTACTATATGTTCCGTTCTATGCATCTGATGAAGTGGGCTGTAGCCTACGAAAGCTTTTGCTCAAATAAATTTGTTAGTCTCTAAGGTGTCACAAGTACTCCTGTTCTTTTTGCATATACAGACTAACACGGCTGCTACTCTGAAACCTGTAGCTAATCTAAGTATTTTTTTAACTTAGATCTAGAGGTGAGGTGTGGGGGTGCATGCAGGAGTACAGCCCTCCCTCGCAACTTTTCAAGCCACCTCTCACTAGGATGCCCAGCAGCAACAAGGCAGCAGCTCCCCCTGGTGGCAGCACTCACTGTATGTACATGCTGAGCTGAGATGGAGGAAGCAGCAGGGCACGTGGCTGAGGGCTGAGCTCCCTCTCTCCCCTACCCTTCGCTACATGGGTCTGCTTCTCCTTCCCTGCTGCTGGAGTCCCAGTGCTTCCCGCTGCCTGCTTTGCAGACTGCCCACTGAGGTGAGTCAGGGGGTCATCTTCGAGATCAGGAAGAGGAGCGGCGGCGTGGTGCTTAGTGCCAGGCAGCTCAGATGGAGCTTCCAATGTACCTATCAAGAAGAAGACAATTTGGGGCTGTCATATTCCCCCTCCCCCCCCCCAACAAAAAGTTCCAACTTCTTGTTAACTGAGACAATCCATCCCAAAGCACCATTCCACCCTGGTGCCACCCACCCTGATGGTGCATGGGGGCTCTGCATCCCTACTGTGTTGCCCCTTTTGTTGGTCTTGTTTTGGACACTTGCTAAATTTACTGAGGATAATTCAGGCAGGGAGGGATGCCTGCAAGCTCTGCAAGGGGCTGGGCAGCTACAGGACAGAGAACAAAAGGAAGAGGAGGAGGTATTTGCTAACGTATATTGTGAAGAGCAAGACTATAACAGAGTTCAAAAAAGAACTTAATAAATTCATGGAGGTTATGTCCGTCAATGGCTGTTAGCCTCTGTTTGCCAGAAGCTGGGAATGGACGACAGGGGTTAGATCACTTGATGATTGCCTGTTCTGTTCATTCACTCTGGGGCACCTGGCACTGGCCACTGTCAGAAGACAGGATACTGGCTATTTGGATCTTTGGTCTACATACATATCAAGTTTCAGGGGATGAAGGCAGAGGCAACCTATAGGGAGGCCATGTGTCCCGCCCCAGAACCTTTCAATTGTGCCCCCCCCCCGTCTACCATTACGTGTCACCTCTCCTCAGACCTTACCTCATTTTCACATTTGTAATGTATTTATATAATAGAACAAAACATATTGTTTTAGAAAGTCCTTGATATTGTGATAAAATATCTAACAAAAAGAAGGTAAAACAGGGAGAACCTGCTTTATGGAGATAGGTCCAGTGACTTCAGAAAGGCAAACTACCAAACTTCTGGTAATCTTAAACTGGCAAGGAATTGCAGTCTAACTGCCTTGCAAGCATGGTAAGGGCTGGTCTACACTACGGGGGAAAATCGATCTCAGATACGCAACTTCACGTAGCTGAAGTCGAAGTATCTAAGATCAAATTACTCACCGTCCTCACGGCGCGGGATCGATGTCCACAGCTCCCCATGTCGACTCCACAACTCCGTTGGGGTTGGTGGAGTTCCGGAATCGATATACGCGTGTTCAGGGATCAATATATCGCATCTAGATGAGACGCGATATATCGATCTCCGAGCAATCGATTGCTACCCGCCGATACGGCAGGTAGTGAAGACGTAGCCTAAGAGACCAGCTTTTGTCTCTATTGAAAGTGGGCCAGTGTAACACTATCTTCTTCCTGCAGTGGTGAATTCTCCAACCTGGACCCATGTAAAGTGACTGGGGCCAGGATATAAAATCCAGCTTCTTACAAACACTCCTTTGTTAGTCCTACCTTTATTACAGGAAACATGACACACATCGCTTTTTGATGTTTGTAATCATTGTATTCCTTGGTGTAGCACGAAGAAGCGTGTAGCAAATCTGGGACTTCAGTTAGAGGGGATATTTAAGGAATGGCAGAGAGAAGGGTATACAAATTAGTGGTTTGATCCTGTCCCTTTGAATTCAGTTAGAAAATTCCCATTGACTTCAGTGAGAACTCAGCTGGAACCTACAAAAAATAACCAGTAAATTAGCAAAATACAGGCAAGTTAAAGTGTGATACTTACATTTGGCAAGCAGTATTCCCTGTTCACAACAAAGCTGTTAAACAGCCATAATTTCTGTGATCCACAAAAGGCTCATAGCTAAATGTGGCTCATTTAATAATTAGCTAAGAAGACTGAATCAGGCACTGAATTTATGGGCAAGCTGTAATCAGCTGCTGTACAGGGGTGAAAATCTCAACCATATGTTTTTAAAAGCTTTAGAAGTCACAATAAAATCATCACTGTAAAATGCAAGTTGGCTGCTTTGATGAAAACATTGCATTTGAGAATTTGATGTTTGAGAAGCATGTTTCATAGAGTCTGTAGGTGTTTTGCAAGGAAGTTTATCAAGTCCCAGTGCTTGGAAAGTTTAGGAAATCCAAGATTAGAAACTGTAGTTCAAGGGGTAAGTAAAAGAGGGTGAGTAACTTGTATTTTCCATCTTTTGATTCAGGAGCAGGCATGCATATTGGTACAAATTTAACATTGCATTATCTTCCTTTAAAAAGAAAGCCTAGCAATGAAACTATACATTAACTCCACGCAGAACTCATCTTTAGGTAACCTTGTTTTGTGGTGTTTGTCCTTGAAAGTTGGCCATTTTGGATTATAATAGAGTGTAGCACTGTGTAAATTGAAGCAGCCAGTCATGGATTAGCCACTGGGCTGACAGGGCTCTGGCCAACTGGAGAGACCCTGAAAAAAATCCGCCTGTGGGTGGCAGAACCTTCGAGCCCCAGCCATCAGGTGGGCGGAGCAGAAAAGGCCCCCACTCCCCAACCTTGCTCCCTGACAGCAGCACCGGGCAGGGTGGAGCCACAGTGCTCCCTGACCCCATCCCCATCAGAAGCTGCTGGAAGCCCCCAGTGTCTGACCCCGTCCCCAGCAGAAGATGCAGGACATCAGGGGAAGCCCCAGCACCCTGACCCTGGTCTCTTGAAGTAGTGTGGGAAGTGGCAGGGGAAGCCCCAGCCCCCAGACTCTGCTGCAGCCCTGAGACTGGAGGAGCTTTCACTCCCTGCCATGGTCTCAGGGCTGGGCTGGGGGAGCTCTTGCTCTTTAGTGCCAGGGCCCTGGGGCCCTGGCACAGGACCAGAGCTTCACTGGTCTTGGGGCTGCAGTAGCGGGGCAGAAAGGAACAAATAGGTTGTAGGGCTGCAGTGGGAGAGATGGAATGGAGGGGACCCTGGGTGTAACAGGGGCAGGGCCCCAGGGAAGGAGCAGAAAGGGGTGGGGCCACAGGCAGAAGGGATTGGGAGGGCCCCCCACTTGCTCTGGGCTGGCCCAGGGCCCCAGGAAATGTTAATCTGCCTCTGGAAGCAGCCATGCTATACCGTCAATGAAAAATGTATTTCCATCTTTTGTTGAAAACCACATTAGTTACTGATTATATGAGTGGCTATAGACTTACTATTCTATTTTATAGCTGCGTGGTTTATGTTTTGTCATCTCACATTATACTCCTATGCCTTTGTTACTGTAATATTGTTAACAATGTATACCAAAAACATATAGATTGTGCATTGAATCTATCCTAAAAACTCTTTTATTATCATTAAAATTTGGTCTCTAAAATAATTTTAATTAAAAAAAACTTTTTAAATTCACCTTTTAAAGCTGTCCTTTCTGAAATATCTTTTGTAGCATCAGGTTTGCCTCCAGGAAACTTTACGGTCTGCAAATCTCTAAGGGTGGTAGTGGTGAATTTACTTTTTTTCCCCCTCAGCTCATATCTCCTCTCCTCTCCTCTTCCCTTTTCTTTCTTTCTTTCTCTGGAAAGAGGTCTTCTTAATAGTTGATTTTGAGCACCTCTGACTTGACAATGTCCTAGAGTTCAAGGTTCCTTATCTCTGTTGTCTAGGTAATTAACCAGACAAGTTATGTTAATGTGGTCTCAGAGGCCTGTAACCAGTTGCAAGCTGATAATTTTATTAAGAGCCTAGCTCTGCTTTGTAATTAGTTTTCTTAAATCCCCTCTAGGTTTTCCTCTTCACACTTGTTCTTCTTTAACTATTTATAGTGAGATTTGCCTCTTGTGCTGCTGGAATCATTAATTGATCTCTAGTTACCTTGAGCATTTTGCACCAGTGTAAATGACTACACAAGGTGCAAGGCAACAGAGAATCAGGCCCAAGAAGTTGCCAGGATAAATGCTGTGTATGCTGTCACAGTTCAGGGCAAATGGACCAGTATCGTGTCTCAGGCTTCTAGCTCCAAAATCATTATGTTTCTGGGTGGAGACCTGTGTGTCTCTACCTTCTGACCAGAGTAATTCTAGGTTGCACAGTTCCTTCTCTTCCCTCCCTTCAGTGTGTTCCCAGCACAGATAGGCAGCCCAAAGACACCTGCTTGCTTGCTCTTCAGAGGCGGTTAACAGGTATAATTGTGACAGTTTTAAGATACCACACAGCACTTCCCATGCAAACTGTTGATAAATTGAATAGCCAGCTGCTTGACCAGACTTTGGTTTGTTGTGACATATGTTTGAGACCAAATAATCAATAGCACTTAAAGCCTATAATACAGAAAGAAATGCTCAGTATAACAGCTTCTGGGAAGCCATCTTGGGCAGTATTGTTAAATTGTGCTTACACAGAAAGTATTCCCAAAGTTACAAGTTTCAGCTAGGAGTATTTATACCATGATTTTACAGATTACAAAACTCTGTGTGTGTCACTAAAGTCCAGCCCAACAGTTCATCCTAAATCCTTAACTTGTTCTGCTCCTTTCCTTATCTTTGTTTTGGATACTAGTATTCCAGGTCTGTGAAGGCATCTCTCCAGCTTGTATTGGACAGAACATTGATGTATTTTGTCTGACAAGTTTCTTATTTTCTTGTGCCAATGCTTACTTCAACATGGCATAAATTTTAGCATAAATGAACAGGATTATAAAAAGACAGGTCCATTCAGGCCAAGTAACTGCTAGAAATATATGTATACAATATAATGTTATATTGATATAGTGTGCTTAATGCATATTAATATATGTGGTATCAATAGTACATAGTGATAATGTGATCTATCTGTAGATAATTAGCCTAGCATATATTGGGCAACAAAGCCTACTTTACTATTCAGATAAAAAAGCATTACAGAGAAAACAAATTAAAAACCATAAAAGAGTCTACACATATGCGAATACGCTTACTAGAGTTCACCCCAACCCTAAAGTGGAATTCCCCACACTTGGGGATTCCTTGTGGCTACAAGTTCATCACAGACTCCGCTCAGAACTAGCCCTCAGTCTTGTGAGGTCTCAGTAGGCCCAATCCTTCTCAAAGAATTGGAGCCCTCCATGGACCAAGTGTTCTGTCTTCTTGCTGGATCAGGAAGGCCAACCCCCTCCCCCAGCCCTGAGCCCCCTTTTGCACTCCAAACTTCTCATCCCTGGCCCCACCCCAGAGCCCACACACCTCCAGCCAAAGCCCTCACCCGCTCCCACATCCCAACCTCTTGCCTCAGCTCAGTGAAAATGAGTGAGGTTGGGGAGAGCGAGCCATGGAGGGAAGGAGGATGGAGTTAGCGGGAGATGGGGCCTCAGAGAAGTGGCGGGGTGAGGGCAAGGGTGTTCAGGTTTGTGCGATTAGAAAGTTGGCAATCCTAGCTCCTCCCTACCAGAGAAGATACATACAATACCATGCATACACAATTTAATACAATGTACCCCAAAGGTATTAACCCTAATTCAGTTGAGTTTATTTTAATTCAGTGAAGTTTATCTTAATTCCACAAGGTTAGTTCAGGGCAGTGTCGGGGGGCACAAAAGCATCTTTTTTTTTTAATGTAAAGTCTTTACAGTTTAAAATTAGCAAATTTTTATTTTTGCAGTTTATTTCTAGTTCCCTGGGGCCAGATTCTTGTGCTGTGCCCTGCAGGAAAACACAGCTTGGGGGAAGAAGGGTAAATGAGGTGGCTTCATATCATCTGTGTGTTTTCCAAATTGTGGGTGAATGTGGCTAGGGCCTGTGGCACTATTTAGAGAAGCTCATGGGGATGCTCTCTATCAGGCTGGCTTTAGGAACTGCGGGGCCCGATTTGAATATCCGGCGGCAGTCCGGGTCTTTGGTGGCACTTTGGCGGCGGCGGATCCTTCACTAGCTCTGAACCCCCTGCCACCAAAGACCCAGAGCACGTGAAGGACCCCACCACCACCGAAGTGCCACCCAAGACCCGGACCGCAGCCAGATATGTAAAAAAAAAAAAAAAAAAATTAAAAATTAATTTTTAGGCGCGGGGCCTGATTCCGGGGAATCGGAGGAATCGGCCTAAAACTGTTCCTGCTCTGTTACCTCAGCCTTGCAGGGCTGCCTGTATATCACTGTGTGCCCCAGAATAGCCCAAGCACAGTGCACTTCAGCCATACTCTGTCCTTCTCATGAACAACTTCCTCCTGGACAAGCCTTCCCCAGGCCTCTACATCAGAGCTAACTAACAAACTAACAAAATCATCCAAAGCCCAAGATTTGGTGGTGATGGGGGACTTCAACTATCCAGATATATGTTGGGAAAATAACACCGCGGGGCACAGACTATCCAATAAGTTCCTGGACTGCATAGCAGACAACTTTTTATTTCAGAAAGTTGAAAAAGCTACTAGGGGGGAAGCTGTTCTAAACTTGATTTTAACAAATAGGGAGGAACTTATTGAGAATTTGAAAGTAGAAGGAAGCTTGGGTGAAAGTGATCATGAAATCATAGAATTTGCAATTCTAAGGAAGGGTAGAAGGGAGTACAGCAGAATAGAGACAATGGATTTCAGAAAGGCGGATTTTGGTAAGCTCAGAGAGCTGATAGGTAAGGTCCCATGGGAATTAAGACTGAGGGGTAAAACAACTGAGGAAAGTTGGCAGTTTTTCAAAGGGACGCTATTAAGGGCCCAAAAGCAAGTTATTCCGATGGTTAGGAAAGATAGAAAATGTGGCAAAAGACCACCTTGGCTTACCCTTGAGATCTTGCGTGACCTACAAAATAAAAAGGCGTCATATAAAAAATGGAAACTAGGTCAGATCACGAAGGATGAATATAGGCAAATAACACAGGAATGCAGAGGCAAGATTAGAAAAGCAAAGGCACAGAATGAACTCAAACTAGCTATGGGAATAAAGGGAAACAAGAAGACTTTATCAATACACTAGAAGCAAGAGGAAGACTAAGGACAGGGTAGACCCACTGCTCAGTGAGGTGGGGGAAACAGTAACGGGAGACTTGGAAATGGCAGAGATGCTTAATGACTTTTGTTTCGGTCTTCACTGAGAAATCTGAAGGAATGTCTAGTATAGTGAATGCTTACGGGAAGAGGGTAGGTTTAGAAGATAAAATAAAAAAAGAGCAAGTAAAAAATCACTTATAAAAGTTAGATGCCTGCAAGTCACCAGGGCCTGATGAAATGCATCCTAGAATACTCAAGGAGTTAATAGAAGAGGTATCTGAGCCTCTAGCTATTATCTTTGGGAAATCATGGGAGACGGGGGAGATTCCAGAAGACTGGAAGGGGGCAAATATAGTTCCCATCTATAAAAAGGGAAATAAAAACAATCCAGGAAACTACAGACCAGTTAGTTTAACTTCTGTGCCAGGGAAGATAATGGAGCAGGTAATCAAAGAAATCATCTGCAAACACTTGGAAGGTGGTAAGGTGATAGGGAATAGCCAGCATGGATTTGTAAAGAACAAATCGTGTCAAACTAATCTGATAGCGTTCTTTGATAGGATAACGAGCCTTGTGGATAAGGGAGAAGCGGTAGATGTGATATACCTAGACTTTAGTAAGGCATTTGATACGGTCTCGCATGATATTCTTATAGATAAGCTAGGAAAGTACAATTTAGATGGGGCTACTATAAGGTGGGTGCATAACTGGCTGGATAACCATACTCAGAGAGTAGTTGTTAATGGCTCCCAATCCTGCTGGAAAGGTATAACAAGTGGGGTTCCGCAGGGGTCTGTTTTGGGACCGGTTCTGTTCAATATCTTCATCAACGATTTAGATGTTGGCATAGAAAGTACGCTTATTAAGTTTGTGGACGATACCAAACTGGGAGGGATTGCAACTGTTTTGGAGGACAGGGTCAAAATTCAAAATGATCTGGACAAATTGGAGAAATGGTCTGAGGTAAACAGGATGAAGTTCAATAAAGATAAATGCAAAGTGCTCCACCTAGGAAGGAACAATCAGTTTCACACATACAGAATGGGAAGAGACTGTCTAAGAAGGAGTATGGCAGAAAGAGATCTATGGGTCATTGTGGACCATAAGCTTAATATGAGTCAACAGTGTGATACTGTTGCAAAAGAAGCAAACGTGATTCTGGGATGCATTAACAGGTGTGTTGTAAACAAGACACGAGAAGTCATTCTTCCGCTTTACTCTGCGCTGGTTAGGCCTCAACTGGAGTATTGTGTCCAGTTCTGGGCATCGCATTTCAAGAAAGATGTGGAGAAATTGGAGAGGGTCCAGAGAAGAGCAACAAGAATGATTAAAGGGCTTCAGAACATGACCTATGAAGGAAGGCTGAAGGAATTGGGTTTGTTTAGTTTAGAAAAGAGAAGACTGAGAGGGGACATGATAGCAGTTTTCAGGTATCTAAAAGGGTGTCATCAGGAGGAGGGAGAAAACTTGTTCACCTTAGCCTCCAGTGACAGAACAAGAAGCAATAGGCTTAAATTGCAGCAAGGGAGATTTAGGTTGGACATTAAGAAAAAGTTCCTAACTGTCAGGGTAGTTAAACACTGGAATAGATTGCCTAGGGAAGTTGTGGAATCTCCATCTCTGGAGATATTTAAGAGTAGGTTAGATAAATGTCTATTAGGGATGATCTAGACAGTATTTGGTCCTGTCATGAGGGCAGGGGACTGGACTCGATGATCTCTCGAGGTCCCTTCCAGTCCTAGAGTCTGAGTCGCACTGTGGAGTAATCTAGAATTACTCCACCAGCTCTATATCAGCAGATACACCCATTAACAAAAATGGTTTTCCCGCAGTGCTAACCTATCCCCAACCTGGCCTCTTCCTACCATGCGAGTGGTATAAAGGGAAGGGGGAAGAGGACAGAATTTGCTCCTTTGGTTTTAAATTTATATTTAACTTCCATCATGCTTAAATGTTTTTCTATCTTTGTACTCCCTAAATAAACCATATAAAACTAATTATTCTATATCTCTTAATCTCTGCCCACACCAGCTCACAGTATAACTCACTCGACATGCCCTAGCTTGTGTCATTTCACAACCTGTTTTTTTCCCACCTTCTTCTCTGTGGAACGTAGCCTGAAAAGCCATCACGTCATAAATTCCTGTTTTTAAAAGAGAGTCCAATATGTATGTAAATAATTTCAGGCATCTGCAGCAATTTAAAAATAATATGAGTGCTGCAGTGTAAACACCCTTCCTACTGTCACGACAATACAGGGCAAAACTGCCTGCCTGTAAGAGATTTTTGGGTTTTGTGTTGGTTTTTGTTGTTATTTTTTGATGGGTAATGGTGTAATTTCCAAGACTGATGCTTTGTCACTGTGCACTGGTAGAAGCAGGGAAGGGAAAGGACACGGAGGATGTGAAATTTAAATGGAATATGGTATTAGAAACCTCTTACACAGCTGGTCTTGATTGACAGTAAACATTGGTCCTTCTAAAGATGTTATTAATGCAGGGATGTTAAGAAATGGCTAGATTCTTGCTGGAACATATCAAGGGAGACTATGCCAGACTGGGGAAGATGCTTGAGGAAATTGAGGCTCAGGTGATCTTCAGTGGGATTCTGCCTGTTCCTAGAGAAGGTCAACAAAGGTGTGACAAGATTATGGCAATCAACAGATGGCTCAGGCAGTGGTGCTATAAAGAGGGCTTTGGGATGTACGGCCACTGGGAAGCATTCATGGATAGAGGACTGTTCTCTCACCATGGACTTCACCTGAGTAAGGAGGGAAATAGACTTCTAGAATGCAGGCTGGCACAACTGATTAAGAGAGCTTTAAACTAGGAATTTGGGGGAGATGGCTGGGAGATGTCCAGGTAATCTCCACGCCTGAATTTAACATTGAGAAGGAAGAAATCAAAGTAAGAGAGGATACAACCGTGGGCAGAAGAATGGACATAAGGAGGAAGGGTAGTGTAGATACCAGTCTAATTGGTGATACTGGTGGTAGAATATCTGTTCCTAACCGGGTAAAGAATGTCAGTGAAGCCAAACGGCAAAAATTAAGATGGCTGTACACTAATGAGAGGAGCCTAGGTAACAAAATGGAGGAACTAGAGCTACTAGTGCAGGAAGTGAAACTGGATATTATAGGGATAACAGAAACATGGTGGAATAGTAGTCATGACTGGAGTACAGCTATTGAAGGTTATGTGCTGTTTAGGAAAGACAGAAATAAAGGCAAAGGTGGTGGAGTAGCATTGATGAGTATATCAATGATGAGGTTAACTGTAAAGAAATAAGAAGTGATGGAATAGATAAGACAGAGTCTGTCTGGGCAAAAATCACTTTGGGAAAGAAAGCTACTAGAGCCTCCCCTGAGATAGTGCTTGAGGTGTGCTACAGACCGCCGAGATCTCATTTGGATATGGATAGAGACCTCTTTAATGTTTTTAATGAAGTAAACACTAAGGGGAATTGTGTGATTATGAGAGACTTTGACTTCCCAGATATAGACTGGAGGACAAGTGCTAGTAGTAATAATAGGGCTCAGATTTTTCTGGATGTGATAGCTGATGGATTCTTCACCAAGTACTTGAAGAACCAACAAGAGGGGATGCCATTTTAGATTTGGTTTTGGTGAGTAGTGAGGACCTCATAGAAGAAATCGTTGTAGGGGACAGCCTTGGTTCAAGTGATCATGAGCTAATTCAGTTCAAACTAGATGGAAGGATAAACAAAAATAGATCTCGGACTAGGGTTTTTGATCTCAAAAGGGCTAACTTTAAAGAATTAAGGAAATTAGTTAGGGAAGTAGATTGGACTGAAGGATTTGTGGATCTAAAGGTGGAGGAGGCCTGGAATTACTTCAAGTCAAAGTTGCAGAAACTATCAGAAGCTTGCATCCCAAGAAAGGGGAAAAAACTCATAGGCAGGAGTTGTAGACCAAGCTGGATGAGCAAGCATCTTAGAGAGGTGATTAAGAAAAAGCAAAAAGCCTACAAAGAGTGGAAGATAGGAGGGGATAGCACGGAAAGCTACCTTATTGAAATCAGAACATGTAGGGAAAAAGTGAGAGAGGCCAAAAGCCAAGTAGAGTTGGACCTTGCAAAGGGAATTAAAACCAAAAGTAAAAGGTTCTATAGCCATACAAATAAGAAGAAAACAAAGAAAGAAGAAGTGGGACCACTAAACACTGAGGATGGAATGGAGGTTAAGGATAATCTAGGCATGGCCCAATATCTAAACAAATACTTTGCCTCAGTCTTTAATGAGGCACTTAGGGATAATGGTAGGATGACAAATGGGAATGAGGATATGGCGGTAGATATTACCACATCCGAGGTAGAAGCCAAACTCGAACAGCTTAATGGGACTAAATCGGAGGGCCTAGATAATCTTCATCCAAGAATATTAAACGAACTGGCACATGAAATTGCAAGCCCATTAGCAAGAACTTTTAATGAATCAGTAAACTCTGGGGTTGTACCGTATGATTGGAGAATTGCTAACATAGTTCCTATTTTTAAGAAAGGGGAAAAAAGCGATCCTGGTAACTATAGGCCTGTTAGTTTGACATCTGTAGTACGTAAGGTCTTGGAAAAAATTTTGAAGGAGCAAGTAGTTAAGGACATTGAGGTCAATGATAATTGGGACAAAATACAACATGGTTTTACAAAAGGTAGATCGTGCCAAACCAACCTGATCTCCTTTGAGAAGGTAACAGATTTTTTTAGACAAAGGAAACGTAGTGGATCTAATTTACCTTGATTTCAGTAAGACGTTTGATACGGTTCCACATGGGGGAATTACTAGTTAAATTGGAAAAGATGGGGATCAATATGAAAATTGAAAAGTGGATAAAGAACTGGTTAAAGGGGAGACTACAATGGGTCATACTGAAAGGTGAACTGTCAGGCTGGAAGGAGGTTACTAGTGGAGTTCCTCAGGGATCAGTTTTGGGATCAATCTTATTTAATCTCTTTATTACTGACCTTGGCACAAAAAGTGGGAATGTGCTAATAAAGTTTGCAGATGACACAAAGCTGGGAGGTATTTCTAACACAGAGAAGGACCGGGATATCATACAGGAAGATCTGGATGACCTTGTAAATTGGAGTAATAGTAATAGGATGAAATTTAATAGTGAAAAGTGCAAAGTCATGCATTTAGGGATTAACAACAAGAATTTTAGTTGTAAATTGGGGACACATCAGTTAGAAGTGGAGAAGGACCTCGGAGTATTGGTTGATCATAGGATGACTATGAGCCGCCAATGTGATATGGCCGTTAAAAAAGCTAATGCGGTTTTAGGATGCATCAGGCGAGGTATTTCCAGCAAAGATAAGGAGGTGTTAATACCATTATACAAGCACTGGTGAGGCCTCATCTAGAGTACTGTGTGCAGTTCTGGTCTCCTATATTTAAGAAGAATGCATTCAAACTGGAACAGGTACAGAGAAGGGCTACTAGGATGATCCGAGGAATGGAAAACCTATCTTATGAAAGGATACTCAAAGAGCTTGGCTTGTTTAGCCTAACCAAAAGACGGCTGATGGGGGGATATGATTGTTCTTTATAAATATATTAAGGGATAAATATTAGGGAGGGAAAGGAAGTATTTAAGCTTAGTACCAATGTGGACACAAGAACAAATGGATATAAACTGGACACTAGGAAGTTTAGATTTGAAATTAGATGAAGGTTTCTAACCATTAGAGGAGTGAAGTTCTGGAACAGCCTTCCAAGGGGAGAAGTGGGGGCAAAAGACATATCTGGATTTAAGACTAAGCTTGATAAGTTTATGGAGGGGATGGTATGATGGGATAGCCTAAGTTTGGCAATTCATTTGGCAACTGATATTTGATTATCAGCAGATAAGTATGCCCAGTGGTCTGTGATGGGATATTAGATGGGATGGGATCTGAGTTACTACAGAGAATTCTTTCCTGGGTGCTGGCTGGTGAGTCTTGCCCACATGCTCAGGGTTTAACTGATCACCATATTTGGGGTCGGGAAGGAATTTTCCTCCAGGGCAGATTGGCAGAGGCCCTGAAGATTTTTCGCCTTCCTCTGCAGCATGGGGCACGAGTCACTTGCTGGAGTATTCTCTGCAGCTTGAGGTCTTCAAACTACAATTTGAGGACTTCAATAACTCAGATGTAGGCTAAGGGTTTGCTACAGGAGTGGATGTGTGAGATTGTGTGGCCTGCGTTGTGCAGGAGGTCAGACTAGATGATCATAATGGTCCCTTCTGACCTTAAAGTCTATGAGTCTAACTTCTGTGCAAATGCTTTTCTTGTGGTCTTTTAACCTGGGTTTCTCTTCATTATGAAGTTCTGATCCCTCCTACTCCACACGATTATCTTAAATAAATATAATTTGCATTAAAATATCTGAATATCCTTATCTCCTCCCTAAAGCAGATTGAAAACCTTAAGCAGTGTATAGAACTTCTGTGGTAAGTAAAACATGGGACTTTTCAGTGGTATTTAGGTCACTATGTATTTTGTTTTCAGATTGTTAAATGTTTTATCGTTACAATGTTAGCAAGTGGATGAAGTGAAAACCTTTTACAAATGTGCATTAAATCATATGCAATGAAAAACAAGGAGTTTCATTTAAAAGTAAGACAATAGAAATCAGCATTTGGACTCCAGAAAGTGCAGACATGCGATTTTTAATGTAGAGCTCTATAGCATTCTTTTCTCACCAACTGTGCTTCTGGGCATAGGACTTCAGTTCTTAAATGGGAACACCCAATACTCTTGCTTTCTCCTCCTTCTCCTGTAGTTGTCTTGCACCAGTTAGCGTGGGTATATGTGAACCTCACATATTGTGCTCTCTGCAGACTCAAAGGACAAGGCATCCCAAATTAGCCAGAGCGAAATTAAGAAATAAGACAAAGTTCAGTAGGAAAGGTAGCTGGAAGAATTTTCAACACTTTCACGGGACCCTAGGTACTTACAGTTATCAAGGTATCTGCTGGTGCAATTTCATGAGTGCAAAATGACAAGCAGCATAGAACCAATAAATCGACCTGCTCCTTTTTACCCTTTCTCATAATACCAGAACCAGATGTCATTCAACTAAATTGAATGGCAACAAATATAAAGCAATAAATTTATTATATAATACTTTTTAAATGTTGCATAATTAATCTGTAAAATTCATTGCCACAAAATATTGAGGCTTAGAGTTTAAGTAGGATTATATATGCAATGGAGACAATTACTGTATTCCCTCTCACAAGAAAACCCTAAAGCTGTCTTTTCCTCTCCTTTGGACTTTTGTTCCAGCAGAGGGAGAAACACAGCTGTATTACTGAACAGTTAATTGAGTGAATGGACTTCATTAGCCATACACAAATGACCCTAGTTTTTAAACCTTTTTCAATATATTTTCCATCACTTCAGACAGTTGGCACTGGAACATGTTAAGCAGTTTTGGACTCTTACCACAGTCCCTGGAGGTTGGTTTTATTTGCAAAGGCCCCCGTTTAAATTAGCTGTTGCCAAAACTGCTAATTTAAATGGGGCTTTTATTGAGTTGATTGAGGAGCTGTTAGTAGATTTTGACTGCATTTAAACTTGTGTGTTTTCCTTCTCTAAAAAAAATCCCAATTTGAATAAATGAGTTCTGTGACAGGAAAAATTGTAAGGGATTGCAGGTCTCAAACCAAGGTCTGCGGGTCTATAGGAAAACATCAGACTTCAGCCACCATCCAGCAGCTTGCTGGTACCAGTATGTAATGTGGGCTGGTGTATCCTAGCTCACCATAGGTACTGCCTATAAAGCTCCTAACTGAAGGAGATGTCCAGCCTCTCCAGTTGGCTCAGACTAATTATTTAAGCCAGAAGAAGAAACAAGGAGTTGTAAGAGTAACTAGGTGAATCTCCGTCTGGCTACTACATTGGACTCTCCCTTCTCACTTCTGCCTGAGCTCTGCCTTATTCCTCATTCCTGCCTTCCTGTCCTGTGCCTGGTTTCTGCATTGTTCCAGATCTCTTCTCCTCATACACTACATCTGACACTCTTGGGTTGATTCCTGACTCTGAATCTGGTTTAATACTTGACTCAGTCTCTGAGCCCTGACTCCTGCTCTGACTGCTCTGGTCATCTGTATCCTGGTCTACGACAAAAATGTAAAATGGAGTCTGATTAGTTTCCAAATCAGCAGATACACCTTTAGCGAATACCACTGTTAGCTTCCTAGTGAGAAGTAGTAATCTCCATGTCAAGTACTTACATAGCACTCATTACCATAGTATGAGGGCCTCACAGTCTTTAGTACAATTATCTTCACAACATCCCTGTGAGGTAGGGCAATGGTATTGTTCACATTTTACAAATGGGGAACTGAGCTGCAGAGAGGTTATAGGACTTGCCTGAGATCACACATGGCTGAACAGGGAATTGAACATAGGTTTCCCAAGTCCCTGGCTATTGCCCTTCATCATATTCTTCATCTTTTTATTATGGCTTAAAACCAGCAATGTTAGATGTCCATGTCTAGGTTTGTATTCCAGTTAATTGCTTCAGGTATCGTAGAGTGGATGGCTGGGATACCACTTGGATGTAATAGTTTGGGACATTGGTTGATGAGGCATTTCGTAGTTTGAAGTTCTTTTCCACAGTAACAAATAGGATTGTGTCTCAGTCCCCATTTACGGAAAAAGTAGGCACATCTGTCACATGATCTGTGGCTGCAGTTCAGAATGGGACATATTTTCCATGGGAGTGAAAAGCCATTGGGTTCTTCAGTTAGGTCCTTGGTGAAGTGTTTAAGGACGCTGGGGTCCTTCCACTTTGCTCACTATTGATTTTCAGGGAAGAACCCTACGTTTTCGAGCTCTTGGATTACAACCAAAAAAAGATTTTCTGGGTTTTAGTCAAAATCTTGGTGTGTTGTTTGAGTCTTCATAAAACAATGGGACTCTCCAAGGATTCTCATGTCATGGCAAATTTGAGGTGGATGGATGTGTGCCAGCATGGGAAGCCTTGGTTGTGGCATTGATTTTACTGTCCTTGTAATGATTCACATGGCAGTGTTAAATTGAGAGTTGGCAAGTGATGTGTGGGAGCTATGTGTCCAGATGGGTGAGCAGTATTCTGTAGCAGAGTGGACAGGCTCCAGTTTAGAGATCTGAAGAGTTTTTGCATCAGCTCTGCAGGTTGTTCCTCCCAGTTTCTGGACAAGATTTGTATGCCTCTTGTTCTCATTTATATTTTTCATGGAAGATTACTAGGAGTTCAGTCCCAGCAAGGATTATCAACAGTTAATGCTAACTGTATGAAAAGATACCAAGAATGGTTCTAGAGGCATTCTGAGGGGTTCCGAAGTGGACTTTGGTCCTACTATCTATCATGTCTTCCTTAATGCCCTGCTTGATAGATGTGGAAAGACCTTGTTTCAGGTGATAGATAGATTGTAGCCAACAATCCAACAGTGTGATTCTTGAGAATTATCTTCAATATGGGTTTCGTGCAGGGGATGTTAGATGCTATTGGTTATCACTGCGCCGACCTTCCTCTCTGCCTGGCGTAATCAACAGTGCTACATCAAATAAGCAGTGTATTCACCACTGTTGGGCTGGATTTTTTTGATCACATACATTTTCAGGTAATCCTTGTTATAAAGAATTTTAATAAGGTCAAGGATTTAAATATGTTTATTAAATACAAGCAGTCAGTTCACTGTCTCAGGTGTCTAATGGACATTCCTTTCACATGATTGTGTGATTAAATTCTCATTGAGATTACTCCAAACTGATCAAGTGACGTGGAACTGTGCCTTATATAATTTGGCAGTGTTTCTAGACTCTGTTGTCTCTTTCGGTTTAACATAAAGAAAATACTTCTCTGGGGCATTTTAGTTTACTATACAGATATGAGGAATTGAGATCAAAACAAATCAACACGTTCTCACAAAAATCCTCACATAAAAGGTTTTTATAGACAGAGGATCTTCTGGTCATTTCCCAATTTATTTTCAAGTTTTCTGCTTCCTTCTGGACTTGTTCATATGGGAACTAAGCAGTGTTGTACATCTGCAACATAATAATCTTGATCACAAGAGCTTTATAATCGTACGTGCTATAGATATTAGATTGTCTTTTAAAGGCCACTCTACTTTGATTTTGAAAATTAAGTGGAGCAAAGAAGTTTATTATTCAAAGGATTGCTTTGATTCCAGTGTCCTCTTTTCTCAGTTAAGAAGTAAGTAGATTCCACAATGGCATGATGAGATATATCGTCTTCTGAATAAGTACTGCTTAGGAAAACTGGCACTATATACCTGCAGGGACTGTATAATACAAAAAAGATGCAAGGACATGAATGAGACAGTAGAATTCCATACCACACTTTAACTGAGCACCCATGAAACACAGACAGCAGAGCAGCAAGACACCCAGTTTGGCTAGAACATGAAATAGTTTGAGAACAGCAAGATAAGGAAACAGGAGAAAACACACCAGTGCAGATGCTCTTCATGTACAGAGGAGTAATTAGCTAATGATCAAATGGGCACACACAGATACTAATGAAATAAGTCTAGGATGGACCTGCAGACCAGCGTGCTATTTCCAATCAAATGGGCTGCCAGTATGACAAATTTACATTTGACCTGACGTTGACTTGTCCTTTATAAGTTGGGATGTGTATGTATCTAGTTACTTATTCACAAATATATCTATATCTCTGACTGGTACTCATCTCTTGCCTCCAATACGTGGGTGAGGATAGTTAATTGGCTAACCTGAGACTTAAACCTGCCTTGTGTACAAATGTATACAGTGAAATGTAAGTCAATTATGGTTGCTACAGCCAGCTTTAATTTGTGCTTTTGTTATGTGCTTTTGGAGGACAACCTAAGAACACTCATGTTTTCCATAGTGATTAATTCAATGTCTACACCAGTCTGGACCCAGAGATCTCTTTCCCATTGAAGTTTAGACTGCAGGCTCATTCCGAGAGATTCGTGCACCTAATAATCTTCTAGCATAGCCTGTTAGAGATCAATGCCCACTAATGCATTAGTGAGATACTAAAACAACCTGTAGCCTGCAATCATTGAAAACTCTGGTCGTAGCCACCTCTAGGCTCAGATTAGTAACCAGTTGCTTCTGTAATTGCTGTGAAGAACCACTGTTATATTCTCTCTTCCTGTTTGCTACTCAGCTGAAATGACAGGATAAATGTAAGTAGGCCAGATATAATTACAGAATTGGAGTTAGGTTAGGATGCCAAGGTTAACACACCCTGTGCTTGTGAAAAATGCCATGGGAGCTTTCCTGAGCATGAGTGTAGTGGAGCTGGATCACTCTGTTGGCTATCAGGTTGATCATTCATTTTAGAGAAATACTGTATGTTTAATATGCTATTTAATCTTTAAAGTTAGGCTATGCTCAGAATTTTCTTACACCAACAAATGTATGGCTAGGATTTATTTACTTATCCTTTGCTCTGTCTGAGAAAGACAGATCGATAGTCACAGCGCAAGAAGGTCTTCAAGAGGATAGTTAATTTCTGTGTAATTCTGCATATGGACAGGCAAATAATATTGGCAGCAAGGCAGAATTCTTTCTTTGTGCAGTATCTGACTTCTTCCATAAAAATGAGCTAAACCAAGCATCCAGTTTTACTACATTCAGACTGACAGCATACTACTTGAGAAAAAGCCCTTTGATAATTATAGTTGTCTTTATGACCCGTGTGTTGGCATCTGCTTGAGAGCACATCTGTTTGGAGCAAGTCTTAATAATGCAGCTGTAGCCCTTTGCAAAATCAGGTTCTCTGAACATGCTGCTGTGCTGCTGAAGCTGAAGGAAAATTCTGTCAGGCGCTAAGATCTTTTGTCTGCCTTGGGAAAAGTGTTATAATTAACCCATTGTTGTGAGATTTCAGGACAGATTTCTCCCACAAGGAAACACAATTTAGTCACTGCATGAAAAGCCTGTGATAATCTAATAGAATAATAATAGAATAGCAATACACTGTAGTCTAATGACGCACTAGATTTATGTAAAGCTCCTTTCTATTTATACTGCAAAGAGAAACATTATATAAATTTTAATCCATAATGCATTTCTGTTCAGTGAATGACAGGGTAGCCTTCAATGGCTAGCATTCTTGGATTATCATTTCTTTAGGACCTATTTTTAACTCTTGTTGATGCCCTGCCCCATGCATTATTTCTTCAGTACAGTGTAACATAATTCCAGACAGCCTTTTATATGCTCCTAATGAATGACAATAGCCTCCTTCTCTTGCTCCATTCAATATTTTCATCAGCCTTCACCTCCCAAATATTTTTTTCAGGATTGGTTTGACTGGATCCTGATTACAAGAGGCTTTATATAATACAGTAAAAAAAGCCCAGGCTGGTTCCTAGCAGATCATTGCAATGCAGATTAAAAACAGTGTAGTTCAGCCTTCTGTAGTGCTCTGCTCTCTCAGTGATGTTTATTTCCCTAACCAAACAGTCCTGAAAATGATTCACTTGAATGAGTGCCACATCTTTCATATAAGGCAACACAAAGAATAATTGCTGCTGTTTTCAGTTATGAACTGTGAGAGAAAACTTGAAAAAAATGGAATTAAGTGTTTTTCAGGTAGTGTTTGTGTGTGTTCTCATGGTTTATGGGTTCTTTCAATATGGAAACGTAAGGTAATAGTTTGGAGAGAAAAAATAGCTTTTTCTTAGTAACATTTGATCAATGCACACATCCTAGTGAAAGGTCCTCACCGAAATTGCTCCTGTTAATATGCTACATTTAAAACTTCCATTCTGTCTAAGCTTTTGCCCTAGAGTAAAATTTTCAAAAGCACCTGCATCCCATTGGTGTAGGCTCCAAAGTAACTTAGGAACTTTTGAAAATGTTACCTCTGTTTGTTTTTTTTTACCTTTGTATTGCAGGGACAGACAGGCAGGGACAGGATGTTTATACAGCATCTAGCACAACAAGGCCTTGTTCCTTCATAAGGGCTTGTAGGCTTTAGGGTTGTGAATCCTCCAGGATTAGCCTGGAATCAGCATCCATCTCCCAGTAACTATTGAAACCAATCCAGGAGATTTTAATAGGATATTTTAAGAAAATGACATTGTCATATTGGGGGGGGGGGAATCACCCTGTATAGCTTCAGTCAGAGTTGGCAACCCTAGTAGGTGTGAGTCTCTTAATGCTAACTGTCCATGTGTAATATAAGGAAGAGTGGGAAGAGGATTCTCATTAGTGGCAGGTAGGGAGAAAACTGCAAGATCGTAGGCTAGGGTTTGGCAACCTGCAGCACGCGTGCCAAGGGCAGCACGCGGGCTGGTTTTTAATGGCACGCTGTTGCCAGCCAGGGTCCCAGCCAATGGCCCCACTCAGCCCGCTGCCAGCCAGGATTATGGAACCTCAGACCAGCAGCGGGATGAGCTGCTCAGCCCGCTGCCAGTCTGGGTTTCTGGCCGCTGGCCCCTTGCCAGCCAGGGTCCTGACCACTGGCCCCACTCAGCCGGGGTCCTGGCTGCTGGCCCCACTCAGCCCGCTGCCGGCCTGGATGGATGGAACCATGGGCTGAGCGGGGCCAGCAGCCGGGACCCCAGACCGACAGCAGGATGAGCTGCTCAACCTGCTGCCGGTCTGGGGTTCCGGCCGCTGGCTCTTTGCCAGCCGGGATCCCAGCCGCTGGTCCTGCTCAGCCTGCTGCCAGCCTGGATGGATGGAACCTGACCAGCAGAGGGCTGAGTGGGGCCAGCGGCCGGGACCCCAGACCAACAGTGGGCTGAGCAGCTCAGCTCGCTGCCAGTCTGGGGTTCCGTCTGCCACCTGCACTGCCGGTCTGGCATGCAAAACTTTTTATTGGCAGGTGAAACCTTAAATTAATGAAGACTTGGCACATCACTTCTCAAAGGTTGCCGACCCCATCATAGGCGGTCTAATAGTCACACTGACCATGTATGAGGAACTGTAAATTCCTGTAGAAGTGAAGAACCAAGAGAGAATCTCCCCATTATTTTGGGGGTAGTGAGGGAGGGAACGGGAGAAAATTTGGCATCAGTGAGTTGCAGCGTGCCTTGCACAATAAAGGGCAGTATTGTACAAATGGACTATGTTTGGTACTGACAAGCACCCAGTGATTCGTGAATTGATGTGATATATTGAACCATTTGAGCCAAACCTCTACTTGGGGAATTTGAACAGCATCCCTTCCACCCCATGACTAGCCAACATACCAGCAAGCTTCTGTTCCATCATGGCACCTGACTTGTTCCCTCCACTAAAATGAATAAATCTTAATCTTTGGGCTCTTTAGTTTCTGAAGGTGTTCAGAACCCTCCTCAGACTGAGGGACTTGAATCTCAAGGATCGTGTGTTAATTCTACTTCAGTTTTTGGGAGCACATGCCTTAAAACACAGTGAGAATTATCTAGGAGATGCTAATAAGGCATAGGGCATGAGCACATTTCATTTCTGGATGAGATGTGCAAGGCAGATATAGTGAATCTGTGAGTGCTGACAGTTCGCCTCACACATAAAATGAGGGGAAAATAAATGAGTCTTTTAAAATAATGGGTTCAGGAATGGCAGCCTTGGGCTTTATGAGTTGTAATTCGTGGCAGCTTATTGCAGTAAATACATTACTGTTGTTTTTGAGCCATATGTAAAATCCCTGACTGTGACAGTATAGTCAATAGTATTTCACAACCAATATCTTTTCTATAGTAGTATTATGAAACCTTTAGGCAACAAATTGTATTCCTTTCCAATAATAGCAGGGGACACACTTTTGAAGTTAATAAGATGTTGGTAGTTTAATCTATGTGAAAATGGCAAGGAGAAATCTGTTTAATGTGATTCTCTTTGAATAGTTTGTTGTGCATTGACATGCTTGAGGTAAACTTGAAGCCACTCTGAAATGCCTGGAAATAAATGCTAGCAAATTGCACCTCAAAGCTTATTGCCAATCTCTGAAGAAATAGCACAATGTTAATTCTCCTTATATTGCAAAGAAGTTCAGATTTTTCAAAACCTTTCCTGTTGATTGAGAATTTTATCACTTTTGTTTGTAGACTGGCTTCTTATTCCATTGTCTTGTCAGGTAAAGTATCTCTTGTAAATTTTCTCATATGTAAATCTTTCTATAGCTGTCTAAAGGAGGTGAAACATCTTTCAAACATCTGTGGACAGCTTTTTTGTGTGTCTGCATGTAGCTGGCCAGAAAGCACACTGGTAAGGCCTGCTGATTGCCTTTTAACAGCAATCAAATATTTTAAATTTCTGATAGCTGAAGTGAGCATTGAGAAAACACAATTGTTTTCTTGTATTGGGATAGGAATCGACACATGCTATAACCCTAACACTGGAGTAATGTAGCAGGCAAATCCCAAGTGACATCACAGCATCTGGAAAAATAATTCACCACTCTCTTTGCATCTTCCCTTCTTTTTCTATAGGGGTGCCTCTGGTGGTACAGATCATCTTCAAGGTGGGAGATGCTTGCTTGTTGTGGTAACCATATGCTGAAAAGATCTGCTCTTTACTTTCATCAGATATAGCCCCCCACCAATATATGCATAATATAGAGCTATAAATAATGTGTTCACTACATTTGTGGGTTTGCAGAGGTGGCATTCTCTGCTTCTTTTTAGCTTTATTCCTCACCCTTTTAAAGGAGAGAGAAATCCTGTGGGAACTGCTAGTATGCTTTTATTAAGAAGTAAATGTTTGAAATGGATTCCGCACTCTTCAGAAAGTGACCCAGATGACACACTGAAATGCAATTAGTATACTTGGGAGATTCTGGATATCAGTTGGCTGATGTAAGGTGATACTGAATTTACAGAATAATGTCTGTGAGATCTTCCGTCCTTTCCCCATATCATCTCCTAACTGAGGTGCCAAGTCAGGTTCATCTTTATTCTTAATGATCCCAAAATATATTAGTTGCTTTCTGCAGCTTTGTTTCTTCCAACAATTTCATTCCTGTGACAAGGAAATCATTAACTTCTGCTTTGATTATATATCCATCAATATAATTTTTTCATTGCATAGCCATTGTCCTTTTGCATAGTTTGTATTATGACATCTCCTGTTACCTAGCTAATTGTATGTTGACATCAGTCAACTTCCTTCTCTATAGATACAGCACTATTTACGGCCTCAGTACAAAGGAAGCCATGATGAGGACGTTGCTTCCTAAACTGAATCAAGCTAAGTAGGGCGAGTTTATTCTTTGATTGATTAATTTGTTTTAATGAAATAGTAAGAAAAGAAATCAGCCTGAATGTCAAGAAAAACTTCATAGTTGTGAGATCTGTAAGGCTGTGAAATAGTCTCCCAAAAGAAGTGGTGGATGACATTATTTTAGAAATTTAAAGCTAGACTGACCAGACAACTGGCAAACAAACTTGCATTGGTGGGAGAAGTGTCTCTGATTTAATATATATTTTCTCCTTTAAATACCTATGATTCTGTGAATGAAAATTAGATTAAAAGATTAAGATTAGGGGTGGAAGAGACCTCAGGAGGTCATCTAGTCCAATCCCCTGCTCAAAGCAGGACCAACTCTGCTTCATTTTTATCTATAAGCATAGAGGACTTTTATTTTACTACTTTTATTTTAACTAGTTGAAGAGCTAGGAGTATTAATAATTTGAGGTTCTGATAAGTTACTCTAAGTGTATATGTAATTTTGTTGGAGTCAAAATATAAAAAAATCAGTAAACAACTAAGAGCCCGATTCTTTCATATTCACTTATGTTGAAGAGTATCTCACTCCGTGATCAGCCACGTTGAAATAAATAGGTTCTCAGAGATTCAAGTTAGCCACTCCACTTTCCGCAAAGGTGCAAGACACCACTGGACAATCTTAACTCTTCGTTATTAAACACTTACAAATGTAGTTAAATAGTAGCACATAGGTATGACTTGCATTATGTTACTGTAACTGCATGCCTATGAGCACTATATCAGCGTAGCACATCGCATAAATTGTCACAGTGTATTATTTTTCCTCCTTATGACTCAGTTATATACATCTTTGAAAATAATTTTTAAAATATAAATATTTTGTATTTGGCTCTTCCTAAGAAGAATGTGTGGCTGTTCACAATTTTTAAAAGGAAAGGGGATTTGGAAGAGGGCAACATAGGCAGTAGCTTCGCAAGTGTAGGGAAACTGAGAACTTGTCTTTATTAAATGTGGATTCGTCAAATTTTAAATTGGTATAAAATGTAACGTACTTGAACTGGTGCAAAACATAATGTGGGTACTCTTAATCCTATTTAAACGAGATTGGTATCAAATTTGCTTAAGCAGATTCTTTACTGAATTAAACTAAATCAATATTAACATCATTTAAATAAGATTAAGATTGTCCATATTGTGTGTTCTGCTAGTTTAAGTAAATTTGTTTCAAATCACAACTAAATTAAACCAGTACAGCTTTGAATATAGACAAAGCTTTATCCTTTTTCTTATTTGTGCCATACCGTTTGTTTTGTGTCTCCCTCCAGCCCCTATGCTCATGTAGTTTACTGTGGTTTGAATTGGGCATAATAGTATAGAGCCCAGTGCTGTACCTTTAAAGTCAGTGAAAGTTGTGCTATTTGTTGGCAATCCCTTGAGGTCGAAGATGATCTCTTTCACAGGTTTTATTTTTCATAGGTCCTTTGGTGACTAAGGAGTCCAATTCTTGAGCCACAGGCTCATTGGCAGACATTGCAGGTGGTTTTGGAAGACAGGGTTGGGCTGTGATTGCTGCGTGACAGTTTGTCTTTCCTTTATTTTCTGGCATTTTTCTGAGATCTGGGCAAAACAATTTTCCTCAAAAGTAGAAGTTCCCTCTCTGACAAGTCTTCAACAGTTATCCCTATTCTGGACTGCTGTCTCCCAGTGTGTGGGGGATTCTCCCATTGCCACAGGACTTCTATGGGTAGGAAAAAATTCTCCTATGAAAGAAGCCTGCACATGAGTAGTTTAGTGTAGGGGAGCTGATGCTCACCAGCAGCCACACACATCTTGGCAAAAGAGGCACCAGTCTGGTGGCAAGCAGGTCTGAGACAACTGATGGTTTCTGTTGCAGCCTTTGTCCACCTTCACAGCCATTGAGAGGTGATCCAGCTTCATCCACCTGTTCTGTCATTGAGGTCTTATACTGGATTGCATTGTGCTGGGCTGCACTTTGTCTGGTACCTCACCTTCGACCTTACCGCCATGAGTGACCCTACCAGGAGTACAGGACTCCTAAAAGCATAATGCTTAAGGTCTTAAATATATGCAAGCTTCTCTACCACGTCAAGTTGGCAGCCCAAGGAGAAGGTTGTGCTATTAGTTTCAATGGGAACAGGATCAGGGCCTTTCTGTATGATTGTGTTTCAAGCTGTACTATTACATTATATAAGGATACTAGTATTTTTACTAATCAAGTTGCTAGATCTATTCAGCCAGTAAAATACCCATTGTTCCTTGATGAGTTCTGCATTTGAATCAGATTTCTATGGAGACTGAAGAATGTTTTTCCTTTTGTGAATGTAAATGAGTTTAAAATGACCATGCAGTTCATTCTCATCATTGCCTTTGTGCATGGTTTAAGATTCAGCACCTGAGCCAATTACCTTTGTAAAAGAACATGAACAGAAGAACCATCATGCACAAGTCTGAGGCAGTCAAAGAAAAACTACCAAACAGCTTTGATTGTGGCAGTTTGATTAAAGAAAATGATATCGACTTGGGTAAAGATAAAATAATATAGATAAAGAAATGATATAGACTTGGAAGTGCAATTGTGAACAATCAGCTTGAATCTGCCTTATTTGCATTAACTCACAGTTAGAACACACAGATCATAAAGCATTTTTTCTCACAGAGTTAGAAATAGATTTTTTCCATATTAAATATTTTTGTTGTACTAGTTAACTTCTGTACAGAAAGCACTGAGTGTGAAGCTGAACTGGTAATATGCTGAATTGTATTGTTTGCTGCTTTAAAACCATCACTGGCAGGACACAGGGTGAATTTGTTACCATAATGGAATTGGTTTTCAGTCCTTGTAATGCATTTCTCTTTCAGCCTTACCTTGCTTCTGTGGATGGCTTTGTCAGTGGACTCAGCTTTGTATCGTTGTCAGCGGCTGGCTGCCGAAGGATCCACCTGGACTCAGTCGGAATCAACACCTCTGCTGTCTTCTGTCAGAAAGAGGCTGAGATACAACTTGAACAAATGGAGGATTGTGTTTCCCAACAACAAGAGACTTCAAAAAGATTGGGAGAAGGTTTCTAGGTTTTATTCTGGAAATGGGATACAGACCACGAAATACACCTTGCTCTCCTTTTTGCCCAGAAATCTCTTTGAACAGTTTCACAGGTATACACTTGCCAAAACTAGGGAAATGATTGATCAGCTTTAAGATCTGTCCCATCATAAGTGATCTTTGATAGAAATGTATAAAAGTTTCTATAGGTTTTTGAATAATCCTATAAGAGAATTAATATCCCTGATTTAGAATTATACAAAACAACATGCTGAAAGCAAATTATTCTCTTAAGTTCTATAGGATTTTAGAGTAATTTTATAAAATTATGTTAATTTTTACATAAGCACGTTGATGTCATCAATATTAAGTTATATAGAACTTGTCCATAAAGGGTGGTCAAAGCTGAGTTGTTTGTGTGGCTCAGTCTTTTCCATTAACTACTGATTGTAGGACTAGTGACTTGGGTATGAAGAATCCTGCCAAGAGCAGCCAGTGGGAAATGCCATTCTGATCAAGATAGATTAAATTTACCCATCCATCTTTCACTTGGAAATAAACATTCTGTACTATGGTGCCAGGTTCTGTCATCCCATGGTTTGGCCTATCTTTTTCTTTACCTTATGTCTGTAAATTCGTAGAGAATCTAGTCTGCTTTTTGTAAAAACAATCCCATAAATTTCTGAATATGAGTTTTAAATATTTAGTTGCTTTTTAAATTTGGCAATCCTTGAATCAAAAATGAATGCAAATATGGGAACCTGAAGTCATGAGGTAAACAGTTTTTAGGTTTCTGGATTTAAACCGTGGTATAGTACACAAATTAAATGAAATTCTTTTTAATGTTATGAAAATATCTCCTGTAGAATCCTCATAAGGAATGGAGACATCACAATGCAGTCAGGAAATATTCTGTCCGTTACTGAGGAGGGAAGGGAGAAGGAAGGGAAGGAGAAGTGTGTGAGAGTGTGTGTGTGTGTGTGTGTGTGTGTGTGTGTGTGTGTGTGAGAGAGAGAGAGAGAGTTTGACTTACAAACAGTGTTGTGAATCAGGAAAGGACACATTTAATTTCTGGCTATTGTCATTTGTTTTTGACCTTCTCAGGTTGGCTAATCTCTATTTCTTCTTCCTGGTCATCCTAAACTGGTTCCCACAAGTGGAAGTTTTCCATAGGAATATCACGATGCTACCTTTGGGTATGGTGCTGTTAGTTATCATGGTTAAGGATGGCACTGAAGACTGCAGGAGATACAGATTTGATAAGGCAATAAACTCCTCTAAAACCAAAGCATATGATGAGTAAGTGGAATGAAACAATGACAATGTTTTTACATTACATTATTTTATGCAGTTTAACCACATAATTTTGCAATATTTTCCCCATTTGATCACAATAAGTGAAATTAATACGTTTGGAAAGGTTTTTATATAGGGACTGGTTCCTAATGATATTAATGATAAAAAGCTAGGGGAATAATTTTAGCCCAGACTGATGTCAGTAACATTTATTCCACCACTCAGGGTGTCTGTATTGCTATAGCATTTTCTCTTAAAGTTTTCCAACCACTTTACCAAAACCAGATAATTAAGCCTCAACATCCCTTCTCAGTTGGTAAAGGATGTTAGGGATGGTGAGGTTCCTTCACCCACTATTGAAATGCAGCCAACTTTGGAATAGAACATTGCAGCTGCTTAACAGCATGGCATAACACCGCTCATTGGCAGCAGGAAGGGAAAAATATTGTATCCAACTGAAACCAGAGCGGGAAATTTCATCGGTAGACTAGAATGTGACCAGGACATAAGTATTAACACTTCATCTCTGCCATCAGATCTCCAATAACCAAAGGTGGCCAGTCCCTCCAAGTTTCATGTGAATGACTGCACCTCCGGAAATATAATATCCTTTACATTTCTGCTGGGGCATTTGCCCGTACTGACTCAGAGGGAAGAGAATGGCTTCTACTGCCTTCTTAATTACCAGCAACACTTCTCACAGCATCAGAGGTCTCTTCTCCAAGTACTGCCATGACTTGACCCTTCTTAGATTGCCACAACTGATGGGGCTACATGACAAGGTGGTAAACTTGCATTAAAAGAGGATGATTACATTGCGGGGTCCTTTGGTCAAGAGGTTTTTTTTTTTCTTCTCTTAACCTTGTTCTGTAGAGACAAAAGCAAATGGCAGATAGAGATAGTTTTAGGAGATGAAGTCCTGGCACTATTGAAATCAATAGCAGCCTTCCATTGACTTCAGTGAGATCAGGGCTTCCCCTTTGAACTAACTTACTGGCAATAATTTTAGCTTCTAACAACTTTAAAAAGAGTGTTTCAGAAAAGTCTCAAGAGGAGGACTGGGCATATGTCTTCAAATTTATCCACCCACTATAATAATATGCAGAAAGAAGATTGCCTGGCACAAGCTTCAGGAAGTACAGTAACACAAATAATAGCACATTTCAGGAGTGCTTTTGTCATCAGTGACTTGCAACAGGGCAGACTTTAGGACCCAGAGTCAGCTTGACTAACAGTGGCAGAACTGGTTTCGAGGAGGAGGATACTACCTATTCCTGTGACGTCTGTATTCCAACAGGTGTAGCTTTCTGTCAGGTGAAAGACAGCAGTCGTTTCAGGGAAACTCAAATCCTCATTCCACGGCTTTGCATTCTTCTGGATTATTTAAACCCCTGTGCTTTATTTTTATTATTATTTGACACGACATTTTTAAGGGGATGTAAGATGTCAAGGAAATATGCTCTAGGCTGCTGTTCTATGAAGATCATAAGGGAAAAACTTTTTTTCAAGAAAGTTTGCTGCCATCATGCTGCTTCAGATTCTGAGACACAAAACGAGGAGTCAGAGAAGAGAGAAAAAGGAAAGAAAAGAAAGAAGAAAAATGAAAATAAATGGGTGGTCGTATCCAACTTGCCCTTTGAAAGCTGCAAGTGGAAAGAGAACCCAAACAGACATTATGACTGTAATAAAATCAAGACCACCAAATACACTTTCCTATCCTTCATCCCAAAGAATATCTTTGAGCAGTTTCACCGCTTTGCCAATTTATATTTTGTGGCCATTGCAGCATTGAACTTTGTGCCAATGGTAAATGCTTTTCAGCCAGCAGTTTCTCTGATCCCAATTTGTGTTATTATGGCTATTACAGCAGTTAAAGATGCCTGGGAGGACTTTCGGAGATATCAATTGGACAAAGAGATCAATAATATGGTCTGCCTCGTTTACAGCAGGTAAATAAATCATACCGTTTTTCTTCATAAACCAAAAATCGCTTCAATTTTTTTTTCAAAAGCATCTTAAAAAAGGAAGGAGTCTCTGGGGGAAAAAAAATAACTACTGGGGAACGAACTCTTCCACAGAGGAAACCAATGAATTTGTGTGTTTGATAGCTAAAATTAAAGGGGTACCACAAAACAAACTTCACAAATAATGCCTCGTAAGGGGCAAATTAGGATGATCATCCTACTAGATTGACCAAGAAAACACTAATTTCAGAAGCTTATAAAAATGTGTGACCTTATCTAAAAAGTTTCTCTCTCCCACCACCAAAATTGTCTAGGATCCCAGTTTCCTGGATTGCCTGCAGAACTGCTGCTTTCTGTTTTCCTTCAAACTGTAGCATTGATAGTATTTTCACTCTTAAGAAAATGACACATTGTAACAGAGGTAATGAAAAAATATTGACAACTTCATAGGTAAGACAATGATTAAAAAGTGGGGGTTTTTTTGGTTTAATTTTACATTTGCTCAGACAAAGAAGACAGAAAGAGAGAGAAATAACAAATACACTAGATTTTAGCTGAGTGAGTCTGTGCCGGAAATCTTAATGATCTCCCTTCTGCACAAAAGAGGCATGATAAATTGCTTCTGAAAACCATTTATCAGAGATGGCTAATTCTAAGTGCTAAACGGGGAATGCACAGAAGTGTTTTCTGCTCTTCACCCTTCCTCTTGTGCCATTTTGTATTGCTTTATGTTCTTTCTGAATCTAGCAAGCTTAGTACAGCAATGAACTGTCTTTGTGTTCCTTGAAAATTCTGTGTCTGTGGTTTTCCCAAATATCCAGTATGTGTTTAACCTTTTTGTATATGAAAAACATCTACCAACTTACAGATAGACCTATGAATGCTTTGCGGAAGTGAACATCATGCCTCTCGCTCACTTTTTCTCCAGCCATGGGATACGTAATCAGTCAAACATTAAAAATAGTCCTTGGGCTATCCCAATATGTTGTGTTGTTTTGGCTTGCAGTGATATCATAAGGCTCTGAAAAGAGCCCTTTCCAGTTGTCTTTCACCAGATATTTGTAGCCTTAAAGGAAGTGTAAAGCCAAAGGACGTGGGGTGTCTTCGGGACAATAGAGGTTCCCTTCTCCTGGAAAAAATGGTAGATAATACAACTGCCATCAGACTTGTTATGTGCTGTAACTAATATAAATAATTTTAATTCTATGGGAAGCTGACATTTCTTGTTTTTCTTGTTAGCTGCATTTTCATGGACGAGCTTGGTGTCTCCTCGTGTTCTCTTCCTTCCTATGAATCATCTGGCATAGGTTATTTTGTACCTGAAACTCTTCTTCTAGACACTGGAAGCCTCGTAAAACTGAATTATAATCTTGTTGCAGTAGAGCATTCTCTTTTAATACAGTAACTGATCTCCCATCTAAAGGTGAACAATTCATCAGATTTACAGTATTACCTTAGGAGAAACTGAATTGGAGACTGTGTTATCGCTGTTGTTTCAGACTTCAGTATAATGAATTCTGGTTCCCAGTTTTAATGGAAATATGAGGGCAGAATTCTATTTTTTTTATCTCTGATAGAAAGATGCTTTTCCAAAAAACTTGCTAGGAGATTGGTGGGGGAATCTCCCATCTTGCCTTTACCCAGATCACCGGGGGGGAAGGGGGGGGTAGTGAATTTAAATAGGGCATCTTGTAACATAGCCCTTTTTCATTTTGCCTTTTTTAACTGAGATAAACTGACGTGTAAAGTCATTACTGGTAAGAGAACCTTTCTTAGTAGCATATTTAAATAAGACTCAGCTGTGAACAGGAGAGAGGGCAGTAGTCACTGAAGAATGTTTTAGGCTCTATTGGCTGGTTTATGGGCTTAGTAATTGGTTATGGAGACTTGCACCTATAGGCTGCAGGTTCACAGAATCATAGTAATGGTGGTTTATAAACTGTAGCATCTTAATTTGCCAGATAAATTAAAAAGTTAATACTCTAATTGCAGATTGATCAGACCTATCTGTAGTCACCTCCATTCCCTGTGCCAGTACAGGATTGTCCCTGCATATACATTTTCTGCCTAGTTCTAAATTTCATTATCAGGAAGTAATCTATGATACTCAGCTTATATTTTCTCTTTCTTAATTGCATTCACTTTCTTCTAGCTATATTCCTTTGTATAAGTCTGATTAATTCTTCTTTATTCTTAGTATTTAATTATATCCTTTAAATATTCGTGATCAAAGTCCCTTCACCACACTCCCAGCTATCTCCTGGCAAAGATATGCTGCATTTATTTGTTTCATCTTTTTTCATAGGTCAGTTCCTCCAGCCCCCCTCATTGTTTTAGTTGCTTTTTTCTGAACTCCTTCCAATTCATCATCATCTTTATGAGAATAGGGGCCTAGAACGGAATGTGGCATTCCAAAATATTAAATGGTATGGTTCAATCCTGTTCCAACTCCCACCCCCACCACACACACACACACACACACACACACAAAAGAGGCAGGAGGAGATGAACCATTAATTTCAAATACCAAAAGTCCTAGGCAAAAGGTGGTGGTATCCTTTCACCCAGTAAGAGCAATAATAATCTGGGAAAGCATAGTTATTCACTCTGCATAGGGTACATATGTGAGCTTGCTATATACACAAAGAGACTGAAACTGGAGCTCTTTTGTGTCACTTTCAATCCCTAGGGATTTCTGGCTAGATTCCACAAGCATTCCCCAGCTGTTTCTCTGCTGATTCACTGAATGTCTGCATTATTATAAACACAGGGTAGCTGTCTATGTGGCTGTCAAATTTACTTAACATCAGCTTTAAAAGCAAGTTTCAAAATTCCTACATCTGCAACAAACATTGGACATACAACCATGATAGCAAACCTTGAAGTGCTTTAGAGTTCATTTCTTCATCAAGTCAAGTAACAGGACACTGCAGGCTACTGGAGAACTTTGCTGTAATGTGAATTCTGGTATATTTTCTGCTTTGAAGGAAAATCAGTATTTCATTTGCTTTAAACGTTACATCGTAGGGAACAGATCCTGGAGTTCTGATGTGATTTTTACTCAGTCCTTACTCAGGCAAAATTCTCACTGACTTTTCAACTGGCTTTCTGCTCCCTAGTGAGGCCTTCTGCTTGTGACATGTACGCAGATTGTCTTCATGCACGATCTCTTACCCTCTCATCCCAGTCAACACATGTGCATGCCACACTGATGATGGGGTTTGCCTAGTATCATTAGGCATGAGCACATGAAATGTCATTTAAGCTGAATCATCTTAAAATTTGAAGTTTATTAAATAAAAGCATATACATCAATTTGAAATTTTACATTAACTACAAAAAGATAATTCTGACATCATATTTTAGTGCTCATTTCACGAAGATGCCCCATTGCAACTTAGTGTCATCAAATATTGATGCAATGTCAGAACATCGCTCCATGATAATCTCATGAATCTGTAATTCCATTTGACATAATATCTACTCTCTCTTCCCTCCTTGTATCTTTTTTTCCTGGATACTGAAAGCATCAGGGAAGGATGCTGACAAATCCTGTCTGTTTGCTAAGAACTGACTACTTTGCCTGATGTGCCAGTGTGGTGAGCACTCCTGTGACTGGTGCTCCGCTCATATACTTGCGAAGCACAAAATAAATCCATAATGCTACAAGAGCTGCATACTGCTCTAAAATCTCAAGTTGAGTATTACTGATCTAGCATCTTTCAGACTGAAAGGGCACACCAAAAACAAAGGGATACTAGTTAGCTAATATAGGTCCATTCTACTGTTCTTTAAAAACTGTCTAGGTGAAATTTAGATTCTCTGGAATTTTCAGACCTGTCTGGTCTGGATAGGTGCATACAACATGTCCCTATTTTGTAAGCTAGATATGCTTTTTGGGCTTCTAGCAAGTTGTGAATGTGGCTCTAGAATCCTAATAAATGAGATCTATGTTGCATGCTGCCAAGCAACTTATTGAAACCAGTGGTATCAAAGTTGTGAAGGGAAAATTTAAAAATTGAATTCATACCATGGAGAATCTATGTGGTAAAAGAATATCTAACCTGCTCAGCTGACTAAATTTAAAAGAACATCAGATTCTCAACATTTACTTGGTTAGGCCCAAGCTACGGCACTGCAAATCAAGGAGCAATGAATTAGCAGTTCTCGTTGCCAGTCAATGCACATCACTGTAGTCATGATTCTTGGCTTCTTCCAATTAACACCTGCCGTAACATTGCTAATGCCATCACCTGTTTGTGCGCTGTTTTAATAACAACAACTTCAAGGTCTGTTGCATTATTGTGCCAAGACCTCTCAAGCTTGCTTAACCCCCTCTCCCCCCAAAAAAAGAAGTATGCAGTAGTTTAACGGACTGCAACACCAAACTAATGACTAAAGGCAAAGGGCAAATGGAAGCCTATGTTTCTGGTTTAATGAACAGCAGAATCCCTGACATCGTGGCAAGGAGTGCCACAGAGAAGGTGCTAAGAGGCTGAAACAATGAGTGAACAGCTTATTGAGATGCTGCAAGGAGGCAAGGAGACAAGCAGCAGGCCACAGTCCGGGGCCCTCAGAATTGTGCGTGGGGGTGTCAGGAGGTGACAGAGGTAGTTTGGACTGAGCTTCCCAAAGACTTGACAGGTCAATGGGAGCAACTGGAAACTAATGCAGAATCTGATTAGCAATCATTAAGTAGCTGAGCTTTCAGTGGCGTTATGCTCACTCCATCTGCTGTCAGACAGTATCCTAGCAGCAGCATTCTGCTCACGATGCTAATACAAAAAAAACCTGGCACCGGAAACACTGAGGTGTGAAATCAGAGAACTGTCAAATGAACACCTCGTTTAGAAAATGAACCTCAAAGTTACTGGACAGTAGAGTTTGAACAACAGTCAAAAATGTTTTTTGTAAAATAAATAAATTTTCAGTTGATCTGGCTCGTTGTTTTCAAAATGGATTCTGACCAAATCAGATAAATCAAAAAATACATTTATATGATGATAAAGTGTTCCTGACTAGTACCAGTTCTAAGTCAGTACAGACTTGGTATTGTTAGTCTATAAGTTAAGAATATAGGCATCTTTTAGCATTGAGAGAATAGTGCCCATAGTAGAAGGCAATAGATTATTTTAGCAAGTAGAAACGTGGGGTCCTTTTGTGGCATTAAGGATCATTCAATCCCCAGACAGTAGGATTATTTTAACTGCATACTTTGTTACCTTCTAGAAAATTGCATGTCATTGCAATATCAAGGGCGTTCATTGCTACCTTGCTATCTTATCATTCAAGGCCAGTCCTAAGAGTTTCCAATTACAAGGAACATACATATCTCTTCGCAAATTAGGACTTGTCTGGCTGCACAAACTGCAAATGATGTACAGAACTTTCACCTCTAGATCACAGGTTTGAATCCAGTCTAAAATGTAGTGAATGAAAGATTGGTACAGAATTGACCTCTGGGAAACAAGTAAGTCTCTTCATTCCAAACAGACATGTGTCAGCATCACAAAAATCACTTACATGCAACTCTAATTGACACCCTGGTGACAATGTTGTGCGAGTAGCCAATGAATGGAGCAGCATGGGGACCTAGTTACTTTCTTGCTGAACTGTTCTTGTGTTGAATTTTTTTCTAGCCTCTCTGGTTGCAAAGAATAAATAACTGCAGTAATTCTGTTTACTGAATATATAGCATTGACGAATGTAGACTTGATTAAAATTTCAATCAGAAGGTATAGACGATGCTTCTTGATATAGTTTTAAAATGTGGAATGTTATCAAATGTATGTGTGATAAATAAAAATGTCTGCTTTGGTCCAAATGTGGCACAGTAACTGTTTTAAAAGGTGTAACGTGAAGCATTTTGCTGGAGGACTGGGGAAAAGGTTTTTTTAAAACACTGCAAAAGATTCTAGGGTGGAGGAATGAAGGATTCAAGGGTGATGTGATCACAGGATGAAAAAAAGCAGCTGACTTTGGGATGCAAAATACACATGGTTTGGAAGTTGTGAATGATGAATAGTTGAAGGCTCTTCTTTTCAGGGAACTGACTAGATGACTATTTCAGAAGGAGTCACAGATAAATCCTCTTCTTTGTGCCTGTGGCTGGCCGGCTGGCCCTTTAAGGCAAACCAGGCTCAGCCTTGCTGGTGACCAGACAGCCATCCCCGAACTGAATATGATGGAGTCTTAATTATGACTGTCTCCAGTTGCAGGGGATCAGGGAGAAGAGTACTTAAACACAGCTGTGAACTTCTGCTAAGGAAGAGACCCAGGAGAGCGGAGCAAGAGAAGTTACCTTGTCAGGGATTGACCTGGAGAAGTCAGGTTGGAGGAGACCCACAGAAAGCAGGTCAGGTTCCATGGGAAAGGACTCTGAAATAGCGGCTGTAAGGAACAGGGAAACCTCTAATGGAATTGGCCAGAGTCCTCAGGGAATGGAGTCAGTGGGGAAAACTTCTGATTGGAAGAAGCACAGAGAAAAACTCTGCAGGGCTCAGGAATAGGGGCAAAAGCAGAGAACTTCTGAGTAGCCCAAGATAGACATGAGAATTACTAGTGTGGTTGTTTATGTCAACTTAAAGTTAGACCTTAGTTACCCTGAAAGGAGACTGAATGTAAATTTGACCTGGCCAGCAGGCGGAGGTAATCAAGAGGGGGGAATAGAGGCGATGACCCTTATAACGCCCCATTGAGGCACAAAGAGGCACCCTCGAGGTAAGGTCTTGCTATTACAGTGCTCCAGTGTGGCTAGCTTAGATTTGTCTCCACTTGGACAGATTAATGTTATTTTTTCTTAATACCCATTTGCACCCCTTCACCTTCCTCCCTATCCCAATCTTGGTTTGGAAATTCCAGTCTTGTTTGAATCCAAGAAATAAACTTTGAGAACATTGTTGACACAATGCAAATTATTTATTCACATCCCCATGTCCAGCAGTTTGCAGCCACTCCATTTTTTTATGAGCCTTTCTTCTCAGATACAGATTTAGAAAGGACCTTTGATCCGTGCAAATAGATGTCAGAGGGAAAGAGATCAGAGCAGCAGACGGTAACAGTGGCCCAGGGCACAACTGATTGCTGTTGGCTGACTGTTCGGTGGGCCTTGGGACAACTTGGGAGGAATAGAAAATGATTATCCTAAGCATGAGACATGCAGGCCCATCAGCGGGAGGTGGGAGCAAGAATGACTCTATTGAAAATCCCTAATTTTGAAAGATCCAGGCCCTGTTTTTTATTTGTTCAACTTTTTTTGCCTACAGACTCCTGTTCTTCTTCCTGTACCCCACCCAGGGCCAGTGCTTCCATTTAGGCGACCTATGCGGTTGCCTAGGGCGCTAGTATTTGGGGGGGGCAGCATTTTGCCGCTCTCGGCTGCAATTCGGCAGCTGGGGGTCCTTCCGCGCTCCGGGTCTTTGGCAGCAATTCTGCGGCAGGTCCTTCACTCGCTCCGGGACCCACTGCTGAAGTGCCCCAAAGATCAGGAGCACGGAAACCCCCCCCCCACCACAGAATTGCCACCAATGGCCGGGAGCGCGAAAGGACCACCGCCTAGGGCTCCAAAAACCCTGGCGCCGTTCCTGACCCCACCCCTCAACTCTCTCTCTGAGCAGAGACTCCACACTAACATCTCTCATCTTTTCTTATTTATTTAATTGGGTGCTGCTTTTCCTGATTCCAATGTCCTGACACTGTTTACTGGAACCAGTAGCTCAGGTTTCAAGTTTCCCATCTATCAGAAATCACCTCACATTGTTTTTTTTTAAATTGCATAATTGTTCGCTTTGTATTGGTTCGTTGCCAGAACTGCCTAGATTTGCAACATCACTTTGTTTATTTAGCAAGGGGAGTTTGGGATTGTACTATGCACTTAAATCCATGAATAGCAAATGGACATTGCTCCCCGTCTACATGAATCTCTAAAAGGAAACTGCTTCATTTGAAAGGTCTTATGTGGTTTCAAAGCTGATAGCTGGGGCGGTGGTGGTGGTTGGGGTGGGAGGGGTGGCTTGTAAAGAGCTCCTTCCTGCCTTGTATCCATAGAGAAGGCACTACAACGTGTTAAAACATACCTGATTCTTTGTACTGAAGAAACTTGTTAATTTCACTGCAACAACTGTATAACAGGTTTTTTTGGGAAACATAGTATTTTGATACAAAGCAAATATGTTCATTTAATAGCTCTAATTCTCTATGAAGGGAGGAAGAGTCTAGTGGTGAGAAAACTGACCTGGAAGCTGGGAACTCCTGAATTCTAATCCCAGCTTTGAAAATGACTGTCCTTGGGGCCTTGAGCAGATTACTTGGCATTCCTGCCTCAGTTTCCCCTCTGTAAAATGAATTAAATAATACCCTGTATAGTAAAATTAAAGTTGTGACGCTCCTTGAAGGTGAAAGGCATTAAGCATCATAAATGCTTTAATCAGGTTATAATCCTTAGCTCTTTCTGACAGTTTACTCTCTCAACAATTTTATTATTCAGACAATTTTCCTGTAATTTTGTGTACGTTTCACTGAAATTCATAATCAAGTTCATTCTTTCAATAGGCTATTTTTGTTTACATGGGCTCTTTGGTCCCATCTAGATGTCAGATAATTGGGCCAGGCTTTTCTAAAGATCTTTGTGAGCAAGATGAATGGAACGAAAGAGTTTTGTAGATATTGGAATTAAACAAGAGGTGGGGAGAGAGAACGACAGGACTGCATTGCAGCAGTTTCTAGCACTGTGCCCAAGTATGTCTCATAAAGGTTATGGCACGTCATCTGCTTACTGTCGGCTGCCTCTGTCCTTTTGTTTTTATGATCTGTACAAACAGATTCTGAAGTTTTACCAGGAAGGTGTTAAACGCTGTTAGTGTTAAAGGTCACTCAGGGTACGTCTACACTATGGGATAATTCCGATTTTACATAAACCGGTTTTATAAAACAGATTGTAAAAAGTCAAGTGCACGCGGCCACACTAAGCACATTAATTTGGCGGTGTGCGTCCATGGTCCAAGGCTAGCGTCGATTTCCGGAGCGTTGCACTGTGGGTAGCTGTTCCGTAGCTATCCCATAGTTCCCGCAGTCTCCCCTGCCCCTTAGAATTCTGGGTTGAGAGCCCAGTGGCTGATGGGGCAAAAATCATTGTCGTGGGTGGTTCTGGGTAAATGTCGTCAGTCATTCCTTCCTCCAGAAAAGCAACGGCAGACAATCATTTCGCGCCCTTTTACCCTGGATTGTCCTGGCAGACACCATAGCATGGCAACCATGGAGCCCGTTCAGCTTTTTTTTTTTTTTTTTTTTTTTTTTTTTACAGTCACCTTATGTGTACTAGATGCTGCGGACAGAGGCGATACTCCAGCGCTACACAGCAGCATTCATTTGCTTTTGCATGATAGCAGAGATGGTTACCAGTTGTTCTGTACCGTCTGCTGCCAGGGTAATTTGGCAATGAGATGAGGGTTATCTGTCCTTCTGTGCTGTCTGCTGCTATCATGGGTGCCCCTGGCTGAGGTCAGTCGGGGGCGCAAAAGCAAAACTGGGAATGACTCCCCGAGTCAATCCCTCCTTTATGGTTTCTAAAAATAGAGTCAGTCCTGCCTAGAATATGGGGCAAGTGTACTAGAGAAGCAGTGTATCAGAGAGTACAGCTGCTCCGTGTCAGATCCCGCAGAAATGATGAGCTGCATGCCATTCACGGGGGATGCCCCTGCAACAACCCCACCCATTGCTTCCCTCCTCCCCCAACCTTCCTGGGCTACCGTGGCAGTGTCCCCTCCATTTGTGTCATGAAGTTATAAAGAATGCAGGAATAAGAAACAGTGACTTGTTAGTGAGATAAAATGAGGGGGAGGCAGCCTCCTGGTGCTATGACAGTCCAGGCAAGACATTAAGCGGTGCAGAGGAGAGGAGCCCAGCTTCCCGCTACTATGATAGTCCAGGCAGTACAGAATCTTTTCTTTACACAGGAAAGGGAGGGGGCTGATGGAGCTCAGCCCCCAGTTGCTATGATGAGGATGGTTACCAGCCGTTCTGTCCCATCTACTGGGAATGACCAGGAATCATTCCTATTTTCACCCAGGTGCCCCCAGCCGACCTCACCTGAGGCAAGCCAGGAGCACTCACGGGCTGATAGTGATGACAGATATCAGTCATATTGTACCGTCTGCCACCAGGGAGGGGAGAGGAGTGGATACTGCTCTTCACTGCTGCAGCATTGCGTCTACCAGCAGCATTCAGTAGACATAGGGTGACATTGAAAAAAGTCAAGAAACGATTTCTTTCCCTTTTCTTTCCCATGGGGGGGAGGGAGTAAATTGACGAGCTATTCCCTGAACCACGCCGGACAATGTGTTTGACCCTACAGGCATTGGGAGCTCAGCCAAGAATGCAAATACTTTTTGGAGACTGCTGGGGACTGTGGGATAGCTGGAGTCCTCAGTACCCCCTCCCTCCCTCCATGAGCATCCGTTTGAGTCTCTGTCACGCAGCACTGTGTAGCCTGTAGATTTTTTTTTCAAACGCTTTGGCATTTCATCTTCTGTAACGGAGCTCTGATAGAACAGATGTGTTTCCCCATACAGCGATCAGATTCAGTATCTCCCATACGGTCCATGCTGGAGCTCTTTTTGGATTTGGGACTGCATTGCCACCCGTGCTGATCAGAGCTCCACGCTGGGCAAACAGGAAATGAAAATCAAAATTTCGCGGGGCTTTTCCTGTTTACCTGGCCACTGCATCCAAGCTGAGATTGCTGTCCAGAGCAGTCACAATGGTGCACTGTGGGATACCGCCCGGAGGCCAATACCGTCGATTTGTGGCCACACTAACCCTAATCCGATATGGTAATACCAATTTTAGCGCTACTCCTCTCGTCGGGGAGGAGTACAGACACCGATATAAAGAGCCATTTATATCGATATAAAGGGCCTCATAGTGTGGACAGGTACAACGTTAAATCGGTTTAACACTGCTAAAATCGGTTTAAACGCATAGTGTAGACCAGGCCTCAGCATTTGTGTCTTAGTAATACCACTCCCCACTTTTGTGAAGCATTTAATGCACAGCTGCTTAAATATTTTTAAGGGGCAATTTGTCAAAGTTGCTGAGATGGAACCTTTTTATTTTTTTAATATATAAATAACATTGAACATCAGCTTAACTGAAAATAGAATCGACTTCTTAGGGTGTGGGCTTTCAGCTCATTGTTGCAGAGCTCTGTAAGCAAGGAAATATTTCTTAGCAACCAGCTTCACAGATGGGATAGATTTCTGAGAACAGCTGTGCTAACAGAATTAACATGTAGGGCCAGATTCTGTCAGGCCCCTATGTGAATGTGCATGGGGTGCAGAGGATGAGGGTGTAAGGAGTTGCTCCCTGTGCATGATCTAGCCACGGTTGCATGTCTCTGGCTTGCATGGGCTCAAGGACTGTTCCCTGACTAGTGCTGCTACTTCCGTTACCCACCCCAAAGGGAGGAGGGGGGAGAAAGTGTACTCATAGCCCCATTCCCCCTCTACCCTGACTAGCCAACTGTGGATGGGGCACATGCCACAACCTGCTAGGAAGGCAGCAGTGGACATGATCCCCAGGTGCTCCTGGAAATACAATGCCTCCAGGTCTTGCTGGGGCAGTGCAGCTCTGCATACCTCCATTGTCAGCACAAACCTTATAGGCACAAGCCTAAAGAAGTGAGTCAGTTGTTTATAAGGGCAGTTTATAGTCCTCCTGACTGCCATGATATTCTCCCCATGCGATTTCCAGGCCCACTCATTTGGCCAGGAATATGTAACCTGGACCTTGGCTTTACACTCAGGATACTGGCAGAGCACTGTCCATCTGTGGGACCAGTGGATTGCTGAACTGGTATCACACTAAATAACTTGTCCACAATCAACAACATGTTTCATAAATGTCCTTTACATCACCCCATTAAATCACCTCTGTTCACCAGTGTGCTGTACCAGATAAAGCATAAGAGCAGAAAACTACAGTGCTGGTGGCTTGAGACTTGTTCAGGATTCAAGTGCAAACTTATGCCTTAGCTATGCGGGATGGTGAGAGCTCTTCTTTGCCATAGGGTATCTGCAAAATCTTGATTTATGTAACAGTTCTAGAGCCCTCCAATCAACTCATACTACTTTCAGTCAGAGCTCATTAAGTGTGACTAATATTTGGGTCTATGTAGTTAGATTAGCCAAATTTGAGAGAGACTTTCCAGCTCTGAAGAGATGGAGCCAGGGAAGAAGTGAGTGATCACAACAGAGTTAGTCACAAGCAAAGGTTCTAAATATGCCAGGAAAACCTGTACTGCCACATACAAAATGGACCCCTTCTCCTCTAGTGAATGGGGAATCCCTGAGACAGTGGCTGACCTGACTGTCAGTGCTTCATAATCCTTGAAAAATAAATGTTGCTGAAGAAAACAGCACTTCATGCAGCATTGAAGTCAGCACAGCAGCTTCAGAAAACTGTTTAAGATGGTACTGATGCACAGGGAGTGGGGGAGCAAAATAGGGCCCGAACAGAGCACTCAACCCCTCTTTCCCCCCTCCCCTCCCCAAAGACCCCTTGGATCCAGAACTAAGCAAAAGAGACAACTGAAAGACACTAGGGGACACTAGGACCTATGCTGCATCCTCCCTCCCCAAGCCATGTGGCCTTTGTCTGACTCTTCCCTGCAGTTTCTAGCCCAGTGACTGAATCCAGAAAAGCATCAGCAGAAAGCAGTTTGAGCAAGGACCCGTGCACACCGATGATATCATCGGACTGATACCTGCAGTTTTCACTCTGAATGTCCTCTCCCCTGTGCTGTTCGGCTTCTTGTACCAAAGTTTTCCCACCTCCTCTCTTCCTTTGTCTTTCCAGCTAACTAATCTCCTTCTCACACACCCCAACAAAACCCCACTGGAATGATTTGAAATAGCAAAACAAAATTATACAACTGACATGACATTTGCCACCATTGCATTGTTTGCTTTGCTTATATGTTCTATCCCTTTCCCCCTCCTTTTGTCTGTCTTGTCTCTTTAGAGTATAAGCTCATGGGAGCATGAGAGATGTGTCTTCTTCTATATCTGTGCAATGCTTAGCACAGTAGGGACCTGTTTTCAGCTGGCCTCAAAGCACGGGTATAGTACACATGATAAATAATGATAAAAATGACCTAAACAACTACCACATCCTCTCTAATGTTTCCTTCCTATTCAAAGGTATTGGGAAGGTGGTGGGTGAACTGGAAGTTTTCTGAGAAGTTGAAAGTATTTTTTTTTTCTTTGAGGATAAGAAAAGAGCTTGACATCTATTAGTTGAGAAGTTTTTCTGGGCATGCAGCATTGCATGAAAAGAAGGCACAAAGTCAGAAATGAGTGAAGGATACAAAAAGCAGAAGTGTGTGTAGAACATAGGAGTAGAAGGGGACAAAAGAAGAAATGAGAGAAGATTTAAGAATTAACTATTATTGCTATAAATATTTAGCAATATTTAAACACATTTCACACCCAGTATATTCACTGAGAGGGGTTTGTGAAGATTCTTACAAGGTGGGTTTTTAAGTAATAATGTAGAGGGGATGCAACGAGGAAATGATTCACAGTTGTGTTGCATTAAAAATTATCAGAAAATGGTATGTGTTGGCATCAAGAGGTTCCTGGGTAGCAGTATGTTATGTTCTTCCTTTTTAGATACAAGTATTTAAACACCTAGAGGTAGATAATATAAATTGTTATCTGTCAATACGTAAGCAGGTTTATTGGGCTGCAGAGTTATTTATCTTTTCAGACAATAAATCTTCATATTCATGAAAATCAGTAGTAATTATGTGTGTTGTAGGTGGAGCAAGCTTTATATTGGTTCAACATCCGGGACACGCTTTTTTTTATTATGCCCTGATAGTTTGTGACTGCTCAGAGCTACAAATTAATGCTTATCGCTAGTTAGATATAGGATTCACTACTAGCCCTGATAGCTTGAGAGATATTAGACATTACAATCACGTATTTCCGATTGTTGTTGCATTTTTCCCCTCCCACTTCAATTCTGACCCAATTTTGAGTAAGTCAAGAGTGTTAGAGCCCGTGCTTTACCCTGTCTGAACTCGAGTCAGATTTTTTCAGATTATGTAAAACATTTATTTCTAGCTCTTGGGGTTCGTGAAACATGCTGGCTGTTAAAATCATGATTGAACTGAGGAGAGTGTTACGGGGAATAAACAAAAGTTATGGGAATAGGCTGATTTTTAAAACTTGGGTGTCATAGAAGCCAAGAAATATAGGGCTGGAAGGGAACTTGAGAGATCATCTAATTAGAAGTAAGACTAGTAAACCTATAGAATAGAATCCTAGGAGTCCTGACTCCAAGTCTGGTGTAGAAATCAATTCTTCTCTTAATGAAAATGAAAGTTAAATTCTGGAAAAGCCTTGAGTAGAGTACTACTCAGATATTTATGTGAAGATGAAAAGGGGTGGGAAGGAACCTCAGAATGAAATATCTGGCGTGGCTCTGTGGCCTTTTTTATAGACCTTTGCAAATAAATCAAGCTGCAGAAACTGTGAGGTTCATGCCTGACAGGCTGTGTTTGTTGGTTCAAGGCCAGCATTAGTGGGTAGCAAGCAGGGCATTTGCCGAGGGCCACATGCCACAGGGAATGCTGTGCAGTGGGGCTCAGGCTTTGACTTCAGAAACATTGCAGAAATCCAGTGAGTGAGCAGATAAGGGAGGTGGGGTGTGCGCCCACTCCGTAGTTTCTGCCCTGGGCCCCAGCAAGTCTGACGCAGGGTTTTTCAAAGGCACTCACCATAGGCCTAACCCTACTCCCACTATAGTCAAATGTAAAAGTCCCTTTGATTTCAATAGGAGTAGAGGTAAGCCAATGCTGAGTGCTTTTGATCTCACCCTATATAATGCATAATCAAGTTACAGTGTTCTGGAATGCTTCAGTCATGTGCTGCTGCATTATTAGTTTAGCATTGATCATTCAGAGCTGTTAATATTCCTCTGGGGTACCTGAGGTGGTAAATGAAGCCCATATCCCAAGACAGGAGAGAACCCAGCAGAAAAGTGCATGACCATATTTTGTATGCCAGGGTACAGAGCTGGATAATCAGAAAGTATGGAAGATAATTCAATGAGCACATCAGATCACGTTGAAAAGAGAGTTACCTGCACAAATAAAAGATCTGTTCCAAACTTCCTAATGAGACATAGTTATTAATTAAGGGATAACGCTCCAGGTGGAGAAGTATACAAGGCAATGAATAGCCTTTCTGGTAATTAAACACTGAAGAAAAACTGGGGTGTTGAATCGCCTCTTAAATCATTTATCAAACGTCTATTCTAGTATCTTTCCCTATTGTAGGTTCAGAAATAGGATACTTCAACAAACCACATTACAAAAGTAACCTTTCTCTGCAAGATTCTTTAGTTTGGATAAGTTTTTCCCACTAACACTAGCTCACGAAGAACTGAGCAGCATGGAGTAGGAAAGCGGGGGGGGGGGGGGAATCCCATTACTAATTTATGGCTAAATGAAGAAATTATGCAGAGAAATGAATGTGACTTGTATTTATTGCCTGGATATGCAGATGATGAGCTTTGATGAATAAACTTGTTCAAATGAAGGGTTAAATAGGATATAATTGTTAAATGAAAATTGATGTGTTAGGATACACATGCTACTCCGGAGCAAGAAAATCATTTACATCTGGGGAGCAAGCAAAGAACACAAACTTGGTGGTAAACTAGCAAAGCAGGAGGAGATTCAGATGGGAGATGAGTTTGGTAAAAGAGAGGATGGACCTGGTAATGCAGAGTGCAGTGGAAATATAGCAAATATATCACAGCTGTGAAGAAGATTTCTCTATTGTGCAGAAAAATAACTACTTAATACGTTTTTGCAATGGAAGATTCTCTGGCTTTCCTGTTTTGACTAGGGCAAAGGTTGCAGGATCACTTCAATTGTCTGGGAGCTGGGGACAATCTATGGATTCTGGTATCCAGGAGGCAGACACGAGGATGGGGGACTGATTTACATCTGTGTAGTTGTGTGGAAGGAGCCCTTTTAGGGTGACCAGATGTCCCAATTTCATAGGGACAGTCCCGATATTGGGGAATTTTTCTTATATAGGCACCTATTACCCCCCATCTCCTGTCCTGATTTTTCACACTTTCTATCTGGTCACCCTAATCCTTCTTTCCAGCCCATTGCTGAGGAGGGTCCAGTCCAAGCACTCCTGATTGGGGAGAGCTGACGCCTGGACTTACAGCCAATGAATCACACTGTTTTAAATGGCTTTGTCGCGTCTTTTCAGTCAGACCATACCCCACACATGCTATATATAAAACATGCCATAGATTTCTTTATTTTAGTCGCAAACATAATAAGCAGAGTTTTAGCTAATTCCTGCCCGGTGTACTCTGTTTTTATGAGGGGACTAAAAAGTTTCCAGTGTCAGAGCACACTAATGAAATATTTGCATATGCCATAGATACTTTGCTCTATGACACAGCTTGGCCAAAGTGCAGCAGCCAAATCAGCCATTTCCTGCTTCCATTTATTTCCTGTGACACATGACTCGCCTGGGGATAGGTCTGGTAAAAGGGCCTGGAGACGGGCCTCAGGGAAAAATCTGATATAATGGAGAGTTTCACACATCCAAAGGGAATCTGTGTGGAATAAGACCTAAAGCAGGCAGCTGAGTATCAGAGCCAGAGAAGTCTGAAGCAGCAGACAGTGTTCCAGCAACCCCAGATTTTCTAAAGCCCAAAGCTGCAGTCTGCAGTCACTTTCAAAAATGCTTGCCCTTCCTTGAACCACGGAGGGAAAGTCTGTTCTCTAGTTCTTATTTTATTTATTATGCTTTGAAACAAACCATATTCCTTTTCCTTAAGTCCCGAGATTATAATTCTTTTCTGTTTTCACTAATTCAAAACCTGTAAATGTTTTTCACCTTGAGATTTTCATTGCCCTTTTAAAAAAAAAAATCACAGTATGTTACTTATTTTTAAGGTGGTATCTCTCAGTTGTTGCATGTGTTGAAATCATGCATATGGGCTAAGCCTGAGGATTGTCGTAACCTTTCAAGATTTAAGAACCAGGGAGAGCTGAAATAACTGCAACTGAGAAGTTAGTCTGACTTGTTCAAGTGTCTCTATTTTGGTGTTGGGAAACCCCAAATAAGTAGCCTTCCAGCCTCAAGTAATGTAGCATTTTCTGTGGAATGTTTGAAACTCAGTACAGAAGTTCTATTCAGTGCATCTTTCGGGCTTCAGTCTTAAAATGCTATATTTTTAAAAGTGCTCACCATTGTGAGGCTTAAAGACTTAATATTTTCTCGTAAGAGACTAAACATAACCTGGGGTGATGCTAGTGTCTTAGACAGTTATCCCCACGGTATCATTTTACTTTGAATGGGATTCGGTTAAAGATCTTACTGTGTACATTACACAACTCGCTTTCCAACGTTAGGTGTGTAGAAGTGATGCTATGAGACTATAGATTGGTGATCCCTGTTTTCCTGTGCACCAAAACCTAAATTATGGAATACCCCAGTTTTCTTTTCTTAAAGAACCAGTAGCTATAGACTTTTCCTCCTAATGTGGCTATTCAAATGTGGCACTTCTTTAACACAACAGGAAAGAAAGCGACTATATTGAGAAGTGCTGGAAAGATGTGCGAGTGGGAGACTTTGTGCAGCTGCAATGTAACGAGATCATCCCTGCTGATATCCTGTTACTGTACTCCTCCGATCAGAATGGGATCTGTCACTTGGAGACTGCAAACCTCGATGGGGAGACCAATCTTAAACAAAGACAAGTTGTGAAAGGGTTCTCTAATCAGGTAGGCCTGCTGGAAATGTGACAATATTCAGGCTATTCTGCCTCTGTTTCCATGACAACTAGTGCCATGAAATGCAATATAAGCTTGTTCTGAAGGTCTGAATAATACTTGCTCAGTCTCGTACAGCCACAGATGCATGCCATGAATGTATAATACGGTAAGCAACACATTTGTGTAGGTGTGCTACAGACATGCACAATTATAAATGAATATTATCTGGTACAAAGAAGTGCTTATATTTCCGTGTTTCCTGCTTGTAGGACCAGATGACAGTACTTTCTGGGTTGCAAGTGGTATTTTGCTTCCCAGTGGGCAGAATCTGCAGTGGCCATTTCCAAATGTCCAAGGAATTCCATCTCCTTTAGACTGTGATGGGATACAAGGCAAAAATAAGAGAGCTGGGTGAGGGGTGACCTGCTTTCTGCGTAGAACTAGCAATTCAATTCACTACACCCTTTCTAATTCAGTCTTTGTGCATAGATTTGAGGTGTAGCTTTCACCACATTCCCAGCCACTCTTATGCCCCATGAGTTTTTATTGTTAGGTTCCTAAGCAACACTTTGGCATATATTAACTCGTGGATAAATAGTTCCAGTGCACAGTAAGCTGAAAATAACTTTATGAATGGCCCTTCTTGAAAGTACAATATATTATTGTGTAGGCTATTAGGACAAATTTGAATTAAAATTGAAGATTGGCTGTCTAGTCATCAGTTTGTATGTTGGGCAGTGAGAAATTAAATATCTGATTTTGATATTATTGCATAATTCATATTGTTCCTTTCTCCAAAGCAACTGATTGAATTATTCATTTGGTGCCACCTTTTGAAAAATCCTAAAATTGAGACAGTTTGACATTAGAAGAGTTGTATTCATCACACTCTTGAATGACTTTTCAAACATACTAGTGACAGGTGTCAGATAAGACAAAACAAGTTTAATCAGCTACATCAGGAGGAATGGAATAATTTGTACCATTGGAACCATAGTTGCAAATAGGGCAAAAATAAAGAACATGCAGATAATTCCAGGAATTAAACATCAATGTTTTAGTTAACAGGAAGTGAGAATACACATAAGGCACAAAAATCGGAACAACTATTGCAGAAATCTCCAAATAGATATTTGTACCACAAAAAATGTTTCATTTTTTTAATCCCATTTTTAATTCACTTCAGCAGTTCAGTACTTAGGTAGATCTGGCAGCAAGTTCATCCCCCACTCCACCCACTTCATTTAATTCAGTGGAGACTCCTTTGGCTGTCATACATACATTTCTCAAAGATCTTTAGGGTCTAAGTAAGTTAATACTCATAAGATCATATGAGTACTGAGGAGAGAACAAAGAAATAATTTTACTCAGTAGGTTTTATGTTTTGTGCCTTTCAGGTTCAGAGCCCATGCTATTATTTTGAACAATAAAATTCCATTTTTTCAGATGACTGGTCTTTAAAATGTATGGACTCAATCCTGTGAGGCTCTTTCTCCTCCAAGGCTCTGGGCACCTTTATCTCCCAATGAAGATAAATGAAAGTTGAGGGCAATAAGCACCTCCCAGCATCAGGCCCTAAATCAGTATGGCCCATTGCACTGATCTGTCGTGTCTTTCAAATAACTTGTCTTCCCATTAGCTTTTGTTCTGGCTATTAAGGTACAGGATAATAAACTGCATTGTGCTGTAACTATTTATCTAGCTTCTGCACATTCTGAATTCACCACTCTGTTTACAATGTGAGAGGATCTGTGGTTTTAGTTCATCTCCTAATGCTCCAATTAATGTAATCTTCTATTAATCTAATAGTTTTATTCATCTGTTTATTTCACTGTTTAAAGTTTGTCCTAATTAAAATGCCTGTTGAATAGATTTGCACCCACAGTTTAGTTTGCATTCTTCAAACTATTTACTTAATTGATTACAGCAGTCCAAAATTGTAGCTAGTCCTCTTTTCAAATGAAAGACTATATTTACTTTATTACATTAAACATGAGGTTACTTGCAGCACAACTGATCCTCTGATGAAACAACAGATCATCATCATTTAGTGTCACAGTTCAGGGCAACTGCACCTGTATTTCCACCTCGTGGTCCCTCTAAGGGGGCTCCCTACTCCTCAGCCATCGCCTTTCTTGGGCAGAGACCCAAGTCTATGTCCCTTCTGACTGGGATTTTTTCAAGCTGCGGAGTCCCCTGCCTAGATTTTGTGACATCCCCAGCAAGCCAGACTGCCTAAATAGGCCAATGTCTGTACTTTGTTTTCTGTCTGAAGGCTATGAACAACTGTAATGGACAACAGTCATTTTCCCAAACAACATCATTAGTTCATTGCATGTGGTTTATTTTTTTATATTTTTTAAATATGAATATCAATACCGCCCATTCACAGTTCAGATTTCACTCCTCTGAATGTAGGTGCAGACAGGGAAGATGCAGGAAGAACCTGTTGTATCCTTTTAAATGAGGGTAAACCATAATTCTACACATTCTTCACCCATAGCATGGAATTGATCTCATGCACGTGCTTAAGTGCTTTGCTAGATCAAGTCTATAGTTCCATAAACCTCAAACTATCTCTAAGCTTTGTAACAATAAGTAGGAGAGACTCTTCTTAGTGTGAAGAGTTGAAACTAGAGCTGACTGAAAAATGGTGGTTGAAACTTTTTTCTGTTGAAAAATGCTATCTCATCAAAACGGAAATGCTTCACAGAATCTTATTGATTTTCTACAAAAATTTTGCTGGGAAGTTGTCTTGACTAAAGGATGGAAGGTAAAGGATGGAAGGTAAGAGGTGTAAGAGGGAAATCAGCCCATCCCAGAATAGCCAATAGCCCAGTGGTTAAAGCACTCAGGATATGGGGGAATTGGGTTTAAGTTTATCAGGGTTATTGGCTATTTGAAGAGGTTTATTTTTCTCTGCTTTTCACAACAAAATTTCAAAAAGTCTCATTTTCATTCACATCAAAATGAAAACAAATTTTGAAAATGTTTCATGAAACTAAGTTTTCTGCCCAGCATAGTTGAAATCTGCATATTTTATTTTATAGATTTAACAACATAAACCAAAATGTATTGAACTATGTATTTAACAAGGAAAAAGAGGAATAGAAAATATTACATATGTGTGATGCTACCATGTTACTGATACCTTATGAACTACATCTTTTGTATTTCCTACCTTTTTATATTATAACTGAGCAACCTGAATGTTAAACAAAACACAAAATTCTGCACTAATAGGAGGCCATTCTCAATTCATCAGCTATTAACTTAGTATCAGTTGTGTTCTGAGTTAAATGTGCTTTGAGCTCAGATTATTTAGCTTGGTTATTACCTTGTTACCTTCACAAACCATATGCCCTAATGTGTGCTTTTTGCATGTATAAAATGTTGACCTCAGTAAGCTTGGTGGAAAGCAGTTTGGATTGTGGTGGTATCTAGTAGTGTAAGAGGTTAGAGTTTAATGAACTTATCAGTTTGTTCCCTTGACTTCCTGCTGTTTGTATGTTTGTTGTCAGCACCACATCATGTTGTGAGCATATGTCACTGGGTATTTGTGTACTGTATAAATGTTGGAACAATAGAACTGGAGCTACTGCTCCCAGAAAAGCCAAAGATTGAATGAAATGTCTGCTATGCTGAATGGGATGAAAATGTTCAGTTAAATCTAAGTATGGTCAGTTTTACTTTTTGTTAATGTGCATAAAGAAAAGGCCTGGATTGATTGGTTATCTTGTAAATACCTAATCAAAACAAGATTAGTGGAAAAGCTAGCAGCAAATTTGGCCAACTTCTGCCTTTGAATGCATCCACAGCTCACTGAATTCAATAAAAGCTCTGGATGCAAATCCAAGGTCAGAATTCATATTTTATACAATAATGGGAGACAAAAGGCTGGATGTGTCTGTATGTTGCAAGCCATGAATTTGCCCTCAGCAGTTCTTGCCCATTGTTCTTTATTTTGCAGTAGTGAGGTGGATCTGCTGGGATTGTTGCATTCAATCTAATGTTATATGACCCTTCCAACAGAAGGCTTCCTATGCCAGCAACCATAGACATGTTTGCCAGTCACAACTGCTGTGAGATATTCTGATTGTTACATTGTTTAAAGTACATGTTGGGCTTAATCCCCAATGTATTTTCTTTTGTAGAACACTCCATTTGATCCAGAACTTTTCCAAAATACCATAGTCTGTGAAAAGCCAAATAATGATCTCAATAAATTCAACGGTTTTGTGTAAGTACTTGCTATCTGTTTCTATAAATGTGTCAAATCCCCTCTGAGCTTAGAACTAAAGTATTTTACAGAAAGTAATAGGTTTAAAAACTCCATCACTGCCTAAATGTGGGCTGTGGAAGCTGTGTTGTAGGTCCAACGTAGATGGGATTTGGAGTTTGTAGCTAAGTCAATGCCAATACTTGTGTTTGGATTCAGTGTTGCCAGAATCACATGAGCCCTTCTCATGAGACTTCAGCTATGTCTGAATCCAGGAATAGGTCCCTTTAAATTTTAAATCTGACCTGAAACGAACACCAGAAGGACTTGTCTGGGCCAGGGTCTAAATCTAAATCTCTCCTAATGTTCAAAGGGGTTCAGGTTCAAAGATCTAGATTCTCTATATGTATGTTCACAGGAAATAAAAGGCATCCAGGGATGAGCTACTGTGGCTTGATTTTCTTGTACTAGCAGAAATCAAGAGTAATTCCGTTGAAGTCAATGGGATTATACTAATGTAAAATATGTGCAAGTGAGGAAAGAATCTGCCTCTTATTTTCAGTTACCTTTTGTAAAATGGTTATAAGAGGCATACATAATGCCTCTTCAGAGGAGCAATGAGAATATTAGAACTTCTGGAAGATACAGTATGGGCCAGGTTTTGTCGTGGTGTATTCACTTTGTGCTTCTCCATTGGTGTAAACCCATATCAATCGGGCCTGGAAGATTTACCCAGTGTAAGGTGATCCTCCACTTACTCTCCTATCTGACATCTTAGAAGAGTCAAAGGGTGCTGCTAGGAAACCCCTATTTAATATTGATCCAGTTTTGGGCTCCTGGGACTAGTTGCTTGGAGCATAAACTATGACAGCCCTCTCAGTTAGGCTTCTCTGGCACAGGGTAACCTTCCCGACATAGAGGCAGCAGCAGGATACTGGGTGTGCAAGGATGGGCTATATACCACCTATGCGCACACACAGACTGCACTGTGTGCCATCAGATGGAACCAAGGATCTGACGCCAAATTTTGGAACTCTGACAGGAGTTTTGTATGAAAAATCCATTCCAGAAATATTTACTATCTCCCAAGCTTAGTGGATGCAGAATCCATTCAATGTTTCTTATCACGTTGGTCCAAGGACAGCAGAAAGAATCTTCAGCAAAAAATATTCATTGTAGTTTAATGCATTTAACGATCAATGAAGCTTGAGTTCTTCCCTCTAGTTTTACTATTAGTTAGGACAATTTAGAAGCCTAGTCATAGGAAACCAGCATTATTTTAAGTAATTTTCCAACAAAAGTTGATATTCCAACAAATGAGTGTGACCCAGCATACAATGAACACAATGTCTCCAGCAAAGAATTTGCTCTAGAACAGTGGTTCTCAACAAGGGGTACATGTATGCGTAGGGGTATGCAGAGATCTTCCAGGGTGTACATCAACTCATCTAGATATATTCCTAGTTTTACAATAGGCTACATAAAAAGCACTAGTAAAGTCAGTACAAACTAAAATTTCATAGAGACAATGACTTGTTTATACTACTCTGTATACTATACACTGAAATGTAAGTACAATATTTGTAGTCCAATTGATTTATTTTATAATTATATGAGAAAAATTAGAAATTAAGCATTTTTTCAGTGACACTTGTGTATTTTTATATCTGATTTTGTAAGCAAGTAGTTTTGAATTGAAGTGAAACTTAGGGGTACGCAAGATAAATCAGACTCCTGAAAGGAGTACAGTAGTTCAAAAAGGCTGAGAGTCACTGAGATTCCTCCAAGAATCGTTTCTAAGTTGTACAGTTATTTTCTGTAGCTTCACTATAAAACTATAGTAATTCCTAAGAACTGCTCTATTGAAATCACAATGCCTGTCTGACAGGCTTGAAAAAGTGTTCCTTACTGGATTGAAACTTGAGCAAAGGGACACATAGAGGCTTCTAGGAAATGATCTTACCAATGCCTTATCTAGACGAGGGAAAAAAGAGGTTGCTGGAGTTTTTTGTGTGTTAGTGAAGACACTTTAATTAATACAGTTTAACTAACACATCAGCAGTGCAATACAATACAATACAGCTATGTCACTAGTTTTGGGACACTTAATCTTTATTGCTCCATAAACTGATTTTCATGTACAAATAGCATTTAATGTCTGACTGCCTGATGTTCATGTGCAAATTGCTTTTTTGTGAGCAAATGAGAAACTTTGGGCACCTATTACAGGCTACTTTTGAAAATCTGTCCCATTCATTCCCATGACTGATTCGTGGGTTACATTGCAAACTGGAGCGTATGCTACTTTGCCTAGCTCATGAAACTTAAGAGCAAAGTGGTTTCCAACAGTCCATGGAGTTTGTTTGTAAACTTTCTGACCTAATTCTTCATTGTCTTGCATCTTGTGTTGTCATTTACAAATGGGCAAACTGGCTTGAAAACACTGTGAGTGCACTCGTTTACCTTGCACTCATTTGCACAGGTATAAGTGATTATGAAAGGTGAGAGGTAGTGTATAATCAGGTATGAATAATACCATAGTTCACCAATAGAAGTTAAAAAATTAAATGGAAGCCATGAACACTTGGGAACCTCCTCTTCAATGCTGATGTTTAAAGTAGCAATATCAGTTCCACCATGTTAGGACTGACCCACATCATAAATCCCAACTTGAATGACCTCAGCAGGAACCTAGCTTGGGGTGTAATAGTCTTTGAAAACATCAGACTTTCGCTGTTGTGTCGCTGGAGGCAGATAATGACTTGTTTAGCTGAAGGAACAGCTTCATAGTGATTTGCTCAGCATGTAAATCGAACCTCCGCTTCTGCCCATCTTACTAGCAATAAGGTCTGCCTTGTGAATGTGCGTCCTAAACTGGGACTCTGTAAAGGAGGAAGAATGCTGGGATCAATAATACAGTGAAGGGGAAGACTCACAAGCTTCTTTGAAAAATCTCTTCCCCCCCCCAGCTGGTGCCTCACAGAGATGAGCCCCTGAATGGTAAACACAGCAGACAAAGGATATTCTTCATATGCACATGTGGTATCTGTACAATTGTGCTTCTACAATTTTACAAAATCTATTATTCTTAACCATTAACCTCAGAGAGAGAACACCTATAAGATTTCTTCAATAATTCCATCTGAATCGTGAGTTAAATTGCACAGTCTGTCTTATCTTCATTTATTAAATACTAAATCTGCCAGGCAAAGAACAGAATCAGAGGCTTCAACCACATAAATCATCTTAAGATTTAAATTTTGATGCTTTAGTCCATACAGACAGGTTCTGTATCATAAGATACAAAGACTTCTATACACCTCCACTGTGGATCCCTGACTGAAGCCAGATATAGTGAAACATTTCTCAGTCCTCACAATTTGCTGATTCAAACCCAAAGGGGAAAGAAATGCATAGAACAGAACAAAAAGGCAAATCTTATCATTTTATTTTCTTCTTTGTAGGGAGCAGCCTGATCACAAACGGATTGGTTTTGGCAGTGAAAGCCTTTTGCTTCGTGGCTGTACAATCAGAAATACTGAGATTGCAATAGGAATTGTCATTTATGCAGGTAACAACTCACTTTTTACCTTTTCATTTAGCTAAGCACGGAGTTGCTCTTGAAATATCTTACAATGAATATGTCTAGTCTGATACTGAGCCATAATACTTTACTTTAAGAAGTGGTAGTTTATGGGAATGAAATAGGTCGATAAAGTGAAAGTACTGGCCATTTATCTCTAAGGGTTTGGTTCCAATCTGAAGCTAAGGTGTCCGCCCATTGGTGCCTGATGGCTAATAGTGATAGCAGATGATCCTGCTTGTTAATTGATTTCAGATGTCCTGCTACTCAAAAATTGCTGGAGTGAAGAAGGCATAAAGTGATCTGCTCCACATCCCAGGACTGAGTCCAGTACAGGTGATGGGGAACGGAGCTTAGAGACACCTCATATACCTATTCAAGCCATAAAGACATCAGTGCCCAGATCTGTAGCAGCATCACAAGGTTCACAGTTGTAGTCAGGCCTTCTGTTTCCTTCTATTGAGCTCAAATATTTTCATGGGTGACTGTTGTGCTATAGAGGAAGAACAATGGCCATTCCTCCCAGAACAGTTGCTAGCTGACATTTGAAGTGACAGTCACCATGAGTGTCATTCATTTGCACCCTGGCTAGATGCCAAATGCTGTGACAATGTCCATCTAACAGAAATACCTGTTTCCATTATGGCAACCTTTGTACCACTCCAGCACAGACTGCCAAGCCCCGTCACTCACCTCCTTGAAATAGCTACTATAAAAAAAAATTGGAGCAACTGTTCACTGTGAAGTTGGGATCATTTCTCTTCACTTCTCCTTTTAGGAATCCTACTTTTCTCATTGCATGTCTATTGCAGTCATTTTTGGTATGTTCTTTTGATCACAGACCCTAATATGGTTTGCATCTCTGCTCTTTACCTGAATGTCTGTTCACTGCTTTCTCCACTCATTTTGAAGGTTAGAGTATCACAGTCATTCTTGTGCCATGGTGACTGTGACCTGAGCATGCCTTCAATATGATTTTTTCAGCTGAGACCCACTTATTAATGTCAATGTAAGAGTTTATTCTCACTTTTTTGTTTCTAAAATTAGATTAACCTACAGCATCTTCCCTGAGCCAGCACTAGCTTCATTTCTGGGACTCATTGACATTGATTATACTGTGACTTTTAATCAGGATCTGTAACCTCTTTTTCTGAATCACCATTATCACTTACGTTATATTTATATGATGACATGTTCTCCATTTGTATAACTCGGTTACCTCTTAAACTTGCCTTTTAATGGAGACATCTGTGAATTGTGGAGCAATCACTGAATGTGATTGCCTAGCCTGTGTGGCTCACATCTCACTGGTGTGTGGCTTTACTTTCCATGTCTATGCAGATGGCTAACTGTGAGGCAGTTGTGCTAAGGGAAAAGTGCATACAGGCATCATAGCTGAAGCTTCAGCCAGCACAGGGTGATGCACTCTTCCAACCATGATAGAGGAGGGGCTACATGAATTGCACTCACCCCAGACATGAAGGTGATAGGAAGCAAGAGAGAAACTTCAATCCTGCAGCCAAGAGAAGTTCTTCCCTCCATTCAGCAACTAGAAAGTGAGACATTAGTGTTCATAGGGTGATCAGATTTCCCAATTTTATAGGGACAGTTCTGATTTTGGGGTCTTTTTCTTATATAGACTCCTATTACCCCCCATGCTCTGTCCCGATTTTTCAGACTTGCTGTCTGGTCACCTAAGTATTCATCTGCTAAGCAAGGGAGTGAGTTAAACAGCATGTTCAGAGTTATGGGGAGGGCCTAGAAATGCAGTGTAATTCATACCTCTAATTCATAGTCTTAGCCTGTCACAAGATGATGTCGAGATCAAATTTTCATTCTGAGCTTGCTGAGATACTTTTTTTTAGATTTTAGTATATTTGGGATCAGGGAGGTGTGTCTATATACATGTCAAACACCTAGCACATTGGGGCCGTCATCTTGATCGGGGCCTCTAGGCACTACTGAAATAGAAACAAAGAGTAATAATAGATGCTGTGCAATATGAATTTGGGCTACGATGTGGAACAGCAACAGCATTAGTGGCACTGCTGGACCACTTGCTGATCACTTCCTCTTCACGTTTAAGGTGTGCTTCTTTGACCTTGTCTTCCCAAATAAAAACATCTAGCATATGATAAAACAAAGGAAAAAACAACCCATCATTCCCATATACCATGCAGTTGCAAACAAAAATCTATACATAGTTTATCCTTTGGAAAGATAAATGGAGAAAGAATCACATATGACATCATTTAAAGCACCACTGGAAGTTATTTAGCTATCACAATGAGAGGTGCAGTATGAAAAATTAATAGGCTAGAAAAAGCAGGCTCTTACATGCAGGTTTCATCTTAGCACTTCTTTCACTAGTCTCGTATTGCCATTACAAACGTAGTAACTTGATTCGGATTTAATACGTTTAATATTTTTCTATCCTACTGTGTTGTTCATACTTTACAGTCATATAACGAAGAGCTAAATAACATTAAAATCATTCACTTCTGGATCTGACATATTGGGTTTTCTGTAAGTTTGTACGTGGCAAATGTGACTAACAGCTTCTAATTAAGCCAGTTTAGCTGCTGAGATATTCAAAAGTAGTTAGAAATCAGTAGATCACCTAATCAAGGTTTTTATTTCTATATATAAAAGGAAGTAAAATAAGATGTATATTATCTTATTGTATAAGATTTTCATATTTTCCAAATCTTATTTTACTTCCTTTTCACATCAAGCAGATTTAACTGTTAAGTAGAAGCACATACATGTTTCCCTGGATCTTCAAATGTTGGTGTAAGCCTTGTGGTCCCGCTGACTCTGCTGCCCTTGTGAGAGTGAAATGTGTGTGACAGCTGAAATCTGTAATGTAATTGTTCTTTTGGAATCCTTCCAGACCTAATTGGAAGCTTTACTTCCTTCTAGTGCTTGTAAAGCTGGACTCTAGTGTGAAACATGCTCCCCCTAACGTCTGTTTCATAGAAATTCTTCATCTTAAAAGTTTCTCTGTGTCTTCTGTTTGTAGTTAAACATATACATTTTACAGTGGGTGTGTATTTATTTGTGTGTATATCACGAAGGTGTCAGAAGCAACTCCATAGTTAAGCTTGTATTCAGGTTTGCACTTTAAAGCAGGATTCAAATTCTTGGCCCCAATTCTCAGTTAGGGGAATGAAGTGTTTTAGGCAGGAAGTGAGGCTGGGAAGGAAAAGTAGCTTTTTAAGCCACCCTTGTGTTCTGGAGAAGGCGGGACCTGCCTGGCACTGATGTAAGTTAAGTCCACTCAGTTTTGCTCTAATGTATGCTCTGCTGCCTTTGGTCTCCGGAAAGCAGACATTAGCTATTGTACATTATACTCCAGCCACAACCTCAGTCAGCCCTTGACATGCCCTGTATTGCAGGAACTGGGACCAGAGCTGGCGTATGCCTTATGCTGGCCAGGGAGACCTCTTGCAAATGGCTATTCTTGTGGGGCCTTGGTGTAAGTGAGAATTTGGGGTCCTTGTATTTACCACCTAAACGCATCAATTGAGTATAAATAGGAATGCCTGGGACAGTGGCATGAATGGTGTGTGATAGGCTTGGGCCCCACTAGGCTGTACAGGTAAAATGCCCTGCTGCAATGCATTTGCTGTGACTTAGGACACAGGAAGATCCTTCCTGGTAACTTATACCAGGTGGAGAAGGCAGGGAAACACTCCTGTGATCCTTCAGCCCTGACACCACTCCCATCTGAAACCCCCCTCCGCTGCGTGCCCCTCTTCCCCCTCCCCCCCGAGTAAAATGCTTGGAGTCAAGTGAAGATTGTGGGCACCAGCCTCCCTCCCCGCCTCCCCCTCACCCCCCGTAAAATGCTTGGAGTCAAGTGAAGATTGTGAGCACCAGCATGTTGGGTATAGATGTGTATTAAGTCTGTCTCTGTTCCCTGTCCCCTCCCCCAGGTAAGAAACTAAATAAACAAATCTCTCTACCTTTGTTTTTGAAGGTCATGAAACCAAGGCCATGCTGAATAACAGTGGGCCTCGTTACAAACGCAGCAAGATAGAACGGCGCATGAACATTGATATTTTCTTTTGTGTGGGACTTCTGTTCATCATGTGTCTTATCGGAGCACTAGGTATGGAGCAACGGTGAAAATCTCCTCTTCCATTTGAAATGTTTGGTTTTCTTTTGAGGTGATTTCAGATTTGTTCTTATTAGGCATGTGTGTGTTCCAAAACCTAGATTTGAAAAACCTTTACTCTGGGGAACTTAACTGAAAGTTCAGGGTTGACACTATCTTTATAATGGGTTTGAATCAAAATCTCAAATCTGAATAATCCCAAATGTGGGAAGAAATTCAGTTGTCGGTAAGAATTTTCATCTCCATTTCTGGATGTGGCCTAAGACCAGGGGTGAAAGTAGTTTAAAGGACTTACCAGTACGCCAGAGTCCTGAGTGGGGCGTGGCTTCAACCAGAAGAGGCGTGGCCTCAATGAGAAGAGGTGGGGCCTTTCAAGACTGTTTTGCTCAACTTAGTCCACTAAAATAGTGTTGATTCTATATAGGTCATGGCATTTGGAATGGGAGTTTTTCAGAACGCCCACCATATGAAGTCCCGGACCCGAATGGCAACTACCTTTCCTCGGCTCTTGCTGGTTTCTACATGTTCTTGACAATGATAATCCTGTTACAGGTAAAACAGAAATTTTTAAAAATCTATAGCTTTGATGTAATGGCTGGCAAGCAGATGTCAAGTTATAGCCTCTTGATAGTTGAATTTATTTTTAAACTTTTGTAAAAATACTATGATATTTTACAGAAATGGTCCAAAATACTAGTGTACAGCAGTTAGTGCAATATTTTGGATGTTATTCTAGAGTGCTTAAGTGATAACAGCCTTTTTTGTATTTGTACATAAAGATCACATGGTAGAGAACCAGTTGCTATACATCAGGTGGAAGCACCTTTTTATCTTGAAAGCTTCTTAAGTTTTAGGGTTCTACAGCATCTGAAAACCCATACATCGTTATAGTTAATTCACGATAGTCAGTATAGTATGAGTATGGGTATATGTATGTACACACACACACACATATGTATATATATATTTTTTGTGGCAAGGCACCTTCCCAGTCTCCTCAGTCTCTGCTGCTTTTAGCCCTGGTAAGACAGGCTCAGATAATGCAGTCCCCCTTGGGACACAGGGGAAGTTTGCTCCCCGTATCTCCACCAGTCCTGCTTAGCGAATTCTTACCCCCTTGTGGGAGAAAGTACTGCCTCTCCTCCTGGAGGGTTTCACTGTTTTGCTGCTCTTGCACTCCAGGCAGCAGGGCTTTTGCTCTCTCTCTGCTCTCCCCCCTTCCTTCCACAGGGAAGGGTTTAAAAAGGTTTCAGGCAGCCCCAAGATGACCAAGCTTCACAATCATCATTGCTGTGTAAAGTAAGTTGGAATCAGCTGGTCCCAATTAACCTCAGGTAGCTCCCCCCTCAGCTGATTCTAACTTGCTACCTTGGTAACCTTTCACAGCTGAACCTGATTGACCTGTGGTTGCCTCTCAGTTGATAAGGAGGAAGGCCTTTTAACCTTCTGGTACTGATTCCTACCCCTCCCTTTCAGCTGTCTGTCCTGATTTTTCTGACCCTTCCCCAGTGTATTGATATGAAGGAGATGGTAATATCATTAAACTAGTTCCAGAATTGATCACATTCACACAGAGGAAGACAATTCCATCCGTATGTTAGAACTTTCAGTGTTTTCTCCCATGATTCAGAATGAGAATTCTACTTAGTAGCTCAAAGAAACAGTGAAACAAAAATTATTGTACACTTTACCAACAGGGAATAATAACTAGATAAGGCTGTGTTGGCATGGAAAAAGAAGATAAATTAGAACTGGAAGACCATATATCTGAATCTGATTAAGCCTAACTGAGAACATTTTATGGAATGGGGATTTATTTTTCATATTTATTATTATAGCCACTGAGATTTAAAGAGACTTTGTTTAATATGAATAAAATATGAGGACAATTTTCTGAGTTGTTGGTAGAATCCCTAGGGAAGCTATGCACTATTTCTGAAACAAAATACTTGTACATTTTGGGAATTTAGAGCTTTTTGGGGGGATAACAGAAGAGGGAGAAGTGGTAAATAAAAGCAGTTACTTATTCAAAGGAATTTATATTAAGAGTTGAAAAATATGCTAGTCCATCCTATTTTAGGAGCAATATGAGCAAGATGCACAATGGCCTAGAAACACATTTTGGATAGTGTTGTGAATCCCATCTGAGCACTTCCAAATATAGCACCTCTTGACCCACATCCACTGCTATATCCATAGGGTGCTATTATGTGTACAGCATCAATCCACTTCTGGATGGCTGTTTCTGGCACCATAGCCTCAGTCCTAGAATATGAATTTTCTGGTAGTATATCATTCCCATAGATACATGTTTAATGAGAGTCAGGAGATGCATGTGCTTATGGTCAAGATGTTACATCATGGAGATCACAGAGCTTTTGTGAGGGTGACCATGACCTATACATTCCCTGTGAATTACAGGGACAGTGAAAATCTCCCTGCCACTGAATTAATAAGACTTAGACTCCAGAAAGAACTGGTTCTTTTTCTTCTCCATAAAGTGTCATGACTGCAGCTGACATGGAACTTGTCTGACAGTGAAAAGTACAGAGAGAAAAAAGATCCACCACTGAGGTTCTAACATCTTGTGGAACATTCTTCTTTCAGATTTTAATCCCCATTTCTCTCTATGTGTCCATCGAGTTCGTCAAGCTGGGCCAAGTTTTCTTAATTCACAATGATATCGACCTGTATGATGAAGATGTAGATTTGCCCATACAATGCCGAGCCCTAAATATCACTGAAGATCTGGGGCAAATCCAGTACATCTTCTCGGATAAAACTGGGACACTAACAGAGAACAAGATGGTGTTTCGGCGCTGTACTGTCGATGGAAATGAGTTTTCACATCAGGAAAATGGTAAAACTCAAAGAAATATTATTGTATTATGATCCTACTATACCTTCTCCTGGCTAGCTAAATATGGCTTAGTATTCCATTTTGTGGTTTGTTTGGGGTTTTGGTTTTTTTTGTTTTCTTTGGTGACTGTTTTGTTGTAAAGGTTCACCAGAGAAGGAAGTTTTTAAAATTATTCTGAAGCCACATAACTAATCTTCATATTCCTACATCAAACATCTCAGCCTCTGCTCTATTGTGATCAACAATTCAGGACTGCAAGGAAGAAATATCCTCTTAAAATCACTGCACTGTAGTAACTGCCAGTCCTACCTTTCCCTGATTCTTACTAAGTGAGATAAGTGGTAATTAAACTCAGTGGGTCCAAAAGTAATTACCATACAGCCATCTGAGTAATGCGGAAGGTAGGAACAATTATGTGTTTGCTAGAAACAGGCCTAAACTACAAAGTCCATATCTGAAGTTTCCCAAAGTTTGCGGGTATTTGAATCTGTTTTTTTTTGTTAGGTCCATTGCTGATAGTTACTTTTTCATTAATAAATACTGTTATAGATTTTGTTAAAACCTCATTGAAACTGATGAGTGTGAATGCTGTCTTCATTTAAGATAGCTGTAAGAGATAGTTAAGGAGCCCCACCTAAAAATAGGCATAAGTTCACACCGCATAGGCGGAAGGCACAATGTGTGTATGAGTGAGAGAAAGAGAGAGAGAAGCTGAAGTACAGACAAACTGAGCACACAGAGACAGACAAACTGAAGCAAGACATACTGAGAGAGCCTGGACAAGCACAGTCTATGGCCATGAAAGAAGCTAGAGAATGGGCTTCTGGGTCTGGTGCTGACTAAAGATGCTTGGGACTATAAGCAAAAAATCTGTCTTGTTTTGATTCCTTCTGCATTCAGAGATGCAGGATTCCCTATGTTCCTTTTAAATAAATAAGTTTGTCTCAAAGAAAACACCAGACTTCATTGTCAATTTTTATACCCAACTGCAGCCCCCACAGGGCGGCAAACTTTCACAAGCCGCTTGGGTCAAAAAGGGATAACAATATTATTGGTCTAATCTCGCAGTCTTTGCTAAGGCAAAATTCCCATTTGACCGCAACTCCCTTTCATGTTGTATTCTTCAGTGGGAGTTTTTCCTGTAGGTAATGCAAAATTAGGCCCAAAGTGCTTTACTATGCATATAACTACTCCACGTCTATATTATATTTAGAATGTCGTTAAGCTGGCCAGCAGCTGCCAAATAGATTTTCATGCTCTGTGAGTGAAAACATTACCAAATTTTGTGAATTACAATAGTTCATTCTTCTGTTCCACTGAACTGCAGGAAGTGCAACTAAAGAGACTTTAGTTAACAGAAGTCCATAAAAGTAACCAGTTTTTTGTTGTTTTGGTTTGTAATGATAAACATTTCAGAGTGAGGCTTGCCAAGAAACTGAACTGCATGGAAGTTTTTTTTCTGGTGATGGTTTAGAGATTGTGTGATGAGTCCCCAGTGTACAGCCTGGAACTGTGGCACTGCTGTGTCCTCTTAACTCTCCAGCCTGGGCTGTCTCTCATGATGTTTTGCTAGATAAGTTGCATAAATGCTCTCTAAGACAGTGCTTCTCAACCAGGGGTATGTGTACCCCTGGGTGTATGCAGAAGTCTTCCAGGGGATACCTCAACTCATCTAGATATGTTCCTAGTTTTAGAACAGGCTACATAAAAAGCACTAGCAAACTAAAATTTCATACAGACAATTACTTGTTGATACTGCTCTATATACTATACACTGAAATGTAAGTACAATATTTATATTCCAATTAATTTATTTTATGATTATATGGTAAAAATGAGAAATTAAGCATTTTTTCAGTGACACTTTTATATTTTTATATTTGATTTTGTAAGCAAGTAGTTTTTAAGTGAGATGAAACTTGCACACAAAACAAATCAGACTCCTGAAAGGGGTACAGTAGTCTGTAAAGGTTGAGAGCCACTGCTCTAAGCCACTCATGAACCATACACAGGGAAACACCAGCAAATCCCCCCAGCCCTGCACCCCAGGAATGTACCTGCTCGAGATGTTCTCTTGAACAATGCAAGCTCATTAATTAGTTCGACATTTCATGAAAGGATAGTGGACATGCACCAAGCCTTGTAATCTGAGCAGATTCCCCAAGCACTCTAGACAAACTCACTGGTAAGGATAAAACATTAAAACAAGTTTTTTTAGATAAAGAAAGATTTCAAGTGATTATAGGAGTTGGGCATAGAGATCAAAATTGGTTGCGTAAGAAATAAAAATAAAATCACAGTCTAAATTCTAAACTTTATCAAATTAAGCAAGATTTTAATCAGTTTTTCTTACCCCATTTGGATGTTGGAGGCAGGTTACATACAGTTCTTAATACGCAGGCTAAATTCCCTTCTCAGCCTGAGACCAATCTCCCCAGTTCAAAGTCTTTGTCTTCCCAGTGTTCTTGTTGCCTTCAGAGTAGGTGGGAGGGGAGAGAGGCTGGGGGCTGATGTCACCATCCCAAATTTAGATACCCCCCTCCCCCCCGCAATCCATGTGCATGGAAAGAGAGTGTCTCAAACATGGAGTCAGAGGTCACATGTTCTAAATGCCCTGGGAGACACTAGGCTTCCATCTATGTGCTTCAGGAGGGGCCCTCTGGGAGAGTGGATTCTCCTTAATGGGCCATCAACATCTGGCTGGCTATTCCTAGTGTAAATCTGGCTTGGAGGTGTTAGTTGCTCCTTTGTTGCTACTGACAGGCTGTGGGAATCTCCCAGACTCACAACATATTTCAGTAACAAACATACAGCAAATTCCATAACTTCACATACAGTGGTAGTGCATACAATTCAACAGGATACTAATGTTCCACAGATCATGACTTCTCAAATGATACCACACAAAGAATACTTGGTACAAAACATACAATCATTTAACAGTGGTGAATACGTGATTACAGGGTGTCATTTTGAGGTACAGAGCATCACGAATTATCAGAGTTAGTAATAATAATAATAATATCTTCTCAGTAATACTGCTAATAACAAGAAAAGACTAGGCAAGATCTTGGTTTCTCTCTTCCAGCCAAACGCCTGGAGACTCATAAGGAACTGGACTCAGATGATGAAGACTGGGCAAGACATCAGCATTTCGCTCTTCCTGTTATCAAGATCGAGAAACCAGACACTTTAAAACAGAAAAACTCTAAGCCCTTGAGGAGGTGCCAAAGTGCCCGGGCTCGTTTTCAGGGACATGCAAGGAAGAAATCATTGGGGCGTTGTGACAGCCTTCAGTCTCAAGTGGCGTTCAGCAGTACCATAGTGAGTAACTTCAGATTCGGTCAATACGTTTTGGGGATCTCTGCTTCAAGCAACTTTTTGAGGGGAGGAGGGAGCTGAAGGAGAAAATGGTCAATGGAACAGCACTCATTTCCTAGATTGGGAGCAAGGAAACGATAACCTGCTACTTGCCAGAGAATGCTACATGGTCACCCAGATGAATCTCAATCTATTACACTATATCATGTAAAAGTGACAAATTGAGCCACCAGGAGAGTTACCAGTATCTTCTTGTTCTGTCAAAAGACAGGTCTCACTTTACTACAGATAAAATACAGTGAACCTAGTATGGTTTTTAGTACAAAGTTAAAAATATAAAATTTGAGTTTTATATAAAATGTAGTTCCAAAATAAGGCTGTAATCCTACAAAATGCTGAGCACTCTGGCCTCAGTCCAGCAAAATACTTAGTCACATCCTTAATTTCAAGTACACATGCTTAAGACTAAACACTAGCGCTGATCAAAAACTTGCGGAATTTCATCACAAGTTTGTCAAAACTTCAGCAGAAAAAATGGGTCAATGTTTTCAGTTCTAATTTTTGTAAAAATTTTGTCCCATTTTTGTGACCGGCTGTACAGCAGGTTGGAAATTTTCAAAATTCAGAATTTTGATTTATTATGTTTTTGAAAAGTGAAAACAGGAACAAAATTTTCCCAAATATTGTTACTTTTTCACTCTGCTCTTTTACACACATACTCAAGTGCTTTACTGGATTTCAGCCAGAGTGCTCAGCACTTTACAGGGTCAAACCCTAAGCAAAGAAGCTCCGGATGGAAATCTCTTATGCCCACTGATTCCCAGTGACTTTTGTTTGCAGGATTTAGGCTTATGAATACATTTATTACAAACTTCTGCCTTGCTAACTAGTATCTCTGTTATGTAGAAGTGGACATCAGTTAGAACTCTGTTAACTTCTGGAATCTGTTTATTTCATGATAGTCTTATTGCTTGCTGGTCTGTTGTCTTGCATCTCGTTTTCCCACATAGTACATTGAGAACTTCTCTGTATCTATTTGCTTTATGGATCATGACATTTCAGGTGTGTAAAACATCTTCATGAGAATTTTTCCCCAACTTCTTTTCCTATTATCATAAAATCATTGAATCAGAATCTATAGCTTCTTGCTGCTCTCTCCAGTTCTTTTTTGCATTTTTTTTAAGGATTGGAGTTAAAAAAATTCTCACTTCACACTGCAAATTCAGTTAGAAATAGGGTTTCCTGCTCTACTTGCCATAGAGAAGGTTTTGGAAAAAGTTGAATAATTAAACAGTAATAAGCCACCAGGACCAGGTGGTATTCACCCAAGAGCTCTGAAGAAACTCAAATAAGAAATTGCAGAACTACTAACTGTAGTATGTAACCTATCACTTAAATCAGCCTCCATGCCAAATGACTGGAGGATAACTAATATAACAACATTTTTTTAAAAGACTCAATAGGCGATCCTGGCACTTACAGGCCAGTAAGCCTAACTTCAGTACCAAGTCAATTGGTTGAAACTGTAGTAAAGAGACACAGATCAGGGGTGGTCAACCCGAGCCTGAGAAACAGCCACAATTTACCAATGTGCATTGCCAAAGAGCCACAGTAATCTATCAGCAGCCCCACAATCAGCACCCCCCTCCTCTCCCAGGGCCTCTTGACCACCAGCAGCCAAACCAATCAGCACCTCCCCCTCCCTCCCCACGTCTCTCAGTCAGCTGTTTCATGGCATGCAGGAGGCTCAGGGGAGGGGGCACAAAGGGGTGGAGTGGGGGCAGAGCCTGTGGCAGAGCCATGGGTTGAGCAGTGAGCATCCCCCAGCACACTGGAAAGTTGGCGCCTGTAGCTCCAGCCCTGGAGCTGGTGCCTATACAAGGAGCCGCACATTAACTTCTGAAGACCCTCATGTGGCTCCGGAGCCACAGGTTGGCCCCCCTGGCATAGATGAACATGATATTTTGGAGAAGAGTCAAACCGGCTTTTGAAATGGAAATCATGCCTCATCAACCTATTAGAATTCTTTGAGAGAGTCAACAGGTATGAGGACAAGCGTGATCCAGTGGATTTAGTGGACTTTCAGAAAGTCTTTGACAAGGTCCCACACTTATGTTTGCTTAGTTTGTTTAAGAGCCTGGGAAGGGAGGTCTTCTCATGGGTCAGTAACTGGTTAAAAGATAGAAAACGAAGGGTAGGAATAAATGGTCAGTTTTCAGAATGTAGAGAGGTGAAAAATGGAGTCGCCTATGGGTTTGTACTGAGAGTAGTGCTGTTCAACATATTCATAAATGATCTGGAAAAAGGGGTAAAATGTGCAGATGATATAAAATTACTCAAAATAGTTAAATCCAAAGCTGAGTGCAAAGAGTTACAAAGGGATCTCACAAAACTAGGTGACTGGCCTACACAATGGCAGATAAAATTCCATGTGAATAAATGCAAAGTAATGTGCACTGGAAAACAAAATCCCAACTACATATACAAAATGATGAGGTCTAATTTAGCTGTTACCATGCAAGAAACTGATCATGGAGTCATTGTGAATAGTTCTCTGAAAACATCTGCTCAAAGTGCAGTAGCAGTCAAAAAAGCTAACAATTTTAGGAACCATTAGGAAAGAGACAGAAAAAGACAGAAAATATCATAATGCCACTATATAAATCCATGGTACGCCCACACCTTGAATAGTGCATGCAGTTCTGGTTACCCCATCTCAAAAAAGATATATTAGAATTGGAAATGTAACAGAGAAGGCAACCAAAATGATTAAGGGTATGGAACAGCTTCCATATGAGGAGAGATTTAAAAGACTGGGAATTTTCAACTTAGAAAGGGGATGACTAAGAGGGGATATGATAGAGGTTTATAAAATCATGACAGGTGTGGAGAAAGAGAATTAAAAAATGTTATTTATTCCTTCACATAACACAAGAACTAGGGGTCACCCAGTGAAATTAATAGGCAGCAGGTCTAAAAGAACCATAAGGAAGTATTTTGTCACACAATGCACAGTCAACCTATTGATTTCATTGCCAGATGATGTGAAGGCCAAAACTATCACGTGGTTCAAACAAGAACTAGATACATTCAAGGAGGATAGGTCCATCAATGGCTATACACAAAAATGGTAGGGATGCAACCACATGCTCTGGGTGTCCCTAGCCTCTGACTGCATAGAAGCTGGGAGTGGATGACGGGACAGATCACTCAATATTCTGTTCATTCTCTCTGAAGCATCTGGCATTGGCCACTGTCAGAAGTCAGAATACTGGGTTAGATGAACCACTGGTCATTCTTATGTTTTTAGAATTTGGATTCTCCATGTACATTTTCCTGAATCTTTGTATCAAACAGACAAAGGGAAAGAAAAAAATTCTTCTCTATATAGTAGACAGGAGTGTCCAAGGGCCACAAGCTGGGGTTCTACTTTTTTTCTCTCTTTTTTTTGTTTTTTTTTTGTTTTTTTTTGTTTTTTGGCTTCTAAATGCCAAGTTTCCAAGTGTTGGACCAGCTATGAAAACTGGTAGCCCATGATAAAAGGAAAATTTAAGATCTTTGCAATGCTGAGAAGAGTGGTTTTTGGATACAGGTTAGTACAGCATCTGCTGTGAGCACCTGCATGGTGGGGCTGTTGCCAAGAGAAGTGTTAAAGTAGGAGAGCTGCTAATATAATAGTATGCTATGGAATTTGCTGAGCTTTAATGGAAAGTAATAGTTCTGAACAAGAGATAATCTTCTGTAAATGCCAAATAGATGTGGGACCAAAAGGAAGTATAAAGAGTTCCTTTTTTTTTTTTTTTTTTTTTTTTTTTTTTCTGTTTAATCAATGTTCTGTGTGTGGTAGGGCTGGCTGGAAAACACCAATTCAATTTTGCAGAAAATGTCAAGGTTTTAACATTGTTTCCGTTTTGATGCAGGACAAAGCAAAGACCTTTCAAATTGTTTCATGAGGAAAACAGCCCACTGGTTTTAGGTACTCACCTGGGAAGCAGGAGACCGAGGTTCAAATTCCTCATCTGCCTTGAATTGTACCATTGACTTGAACCTGGGTCTTCCACATTGCGAGTGCTCTCACCATCTGGCTGTAAAGCTAGTCTCCCTCAATCTCAGTTAAATATTTGTTGACTCAGAGAGAGAGAGAGAGACTTTCTGTTGGCACTCTCCAACAGACCATAGGCCAGGGATTGCCAACCTGTGATTCCGGAGCCACATGAGGCTCTTCAAAAGTTAATATGTGGCTCCTTGTATAGGCACCGGCTCCAGGGCTGGAGCTACAGGCGCCAACTTCCAATGTGCCAGGGGGTGCTCACTGCTCAACCTCTGGCTCTGCCACAGGCCCTGCCCCCACTCCACCCCTTCCCACCCCCTTCCCGAGTCTGCCATGCCCTCACTCCTTCCCCCCACCTCCCCGAGTCTCCTGCATGCCACAAAACAGCTGATCGGAGGATGCAGGGAGGGAGGGGGATGTGCTGATTGGAGGGGTTGCTGGTGGTCAGGAGTCTCTGGGAGTGGAGGGGAGTGCTGGTGGAGGGGGCTGCTGATGTATTACCGTGGCTCTTTGGCAATGTACCTTGGCTATTCTGGGGCAAATGGGTCTCTTTCACGCATCAGCAGTTCTTTCTGGACCTAAAAAATCTTCCTGATAAAAGTTTAATTAAAACCAACACATTTCTGTAATGAATCAGCATTTTCCAACAAAGAGTAATTTTGTCAAAAAGTTCCCAGCCACTTCTATTATACTGTGATTGCAAAGCCAACTGGGAAGTGGTCTTTCATGAATTGGTGGTAAGCAGTCTGCATTAGTTACTTTTAAGTGTTTTTGTACTGTTAGTAATCTATTATCTGGCTTTACTGAAAGAAAGACTGCAGATATTTGACATGGGTTTAAGCAGGCCACAACTTTATTATTAGATGTCTGGGACTACCTGGCAGATAAGTGTGCAGTGCAGGTAAACCCATGTTTATATCATAATTACCAAGAAGTCTTTTTACCAGCTCCCCCTCTTTTTCCATCCAGGTCACTCAAGCAAATCCATCGACAGGACCTTACCACCCCCCACCCCCACCTCATAGGAGGGTTAAGGTGGACTATAATAATGGGATTAGCTCCTAGGGGTCCCAAACCATCCCCCATTCACATCTGTACCGACACCTCTTTTTAAGTCCTTTTCCAAGCCATTTATCCAGTCACTGTATACCTTCCCTATGGAGTACCTGCACTGGACATCCGCCACAAGGAGGTGCCAACCATTAGCTTGGGTGCCTCCTCCTCAAACCCAGTTGGGTTCCCAGACATCTCCTAATGCCCTGTTATATGGGTTTTACACTTTATTGCTATATCTTGAGAGGTTTTAGGATTATGGAGCTAAGTGGTTACAAGAATTATCCAAGCTTGAATGTTTTTTGAGTGCATCTATGCTTCACAGGTTTTTCTGTTTTGTTGAAATATGAGATGGTTTCATCAGTTCATATGTTGCTGTCAGTGTCATTCTGAGAAGGAAGCAGATGATGATGTTTCTTTCCTGGCATTTGATGGAGTTAATGAAAATGGAGCCTGCTGATCCTGGAGAAAAATATAAGCAGCACTGTGTGGTCCATTCTGGAATAGAAATTTCAAAAATATGATGCAAGAGGCAGCATAGTCTAACTTTTCAGTAATGTCCTCGATTTGTGCTCCTGCAAATACATGTGCCCATGTTTTCCACCTCATAGTAAGTTTTAGCATAAATGACAGCTGTTGGATACCAAGCTACCTGTATCTGGCGCCATTAACAACTACCCCTGCATAATTAGAGGTTGAGTTAAATCCAGGTTACAAATCGGTCAACCAGCAACCTTTCAGAAGTGGTGTGCCAAGTCATCATTTATTCACTCTAATTTAAGGTTTCACATGTCAGTAATACATTTTAACATTTTTAGAAGGTCTTTTTCTATAAGTTTGTAATATATAACTAAACTATTGTTGTATATAAACTAAACAAGGTTTTTAAAATGTTTAAGAAGCTTCATTTAAAATTAAATTAAAATTCAGATCCCCTCGAACCGGTGGCCAGGACCCGGGCAGCATGAGTGCCACTGACAATCAGCTCGGGTGCCGCCTTTGACACATGTGCCATAGGTTGCCTACCCCTGGTCTACCTAATCAGTTCCCATGAAGAAAGAGAGATTATTTAAAGTTGAGAATACCTGTCAAGTTTGTAGTGTTTATACCAGTGCCAGGGAATTTGTATTGACTCTGCATAACTTAAGATCATATTGGTGAGAAAGGAATAAAAAATGGTAAAAAAGCTGTATTTCAGAAAGCCCTAGAGAGAGAATGTTTTCTGTATCATTAATTTCTCCCTGATTCAGTGAGGAAATAGAGAGGCGGGGTGGGGAAGGTGAAAGATCAATCTTATTGAGACGTTTATAGGCAAGAAATCAGGTTTCTCTTTCCTTCAAGCCACAGATAAAAATGAAAACTAATTCTTTTTGTATCCATCAAAACCCAGCTTCACTGAGAAACAGCCTGCAGCCCAATCAGAATTACCCATTTCATGCTGGGACCTACAAATGTTCCCTTATGTTGGCCAGCTTCATGGTTTCTATTTGTGTCTCAAGTGGCGAGATAGCCAATTTATTTTATTAATTTTGTTTCCTGCTGCTGCAACTTCTCTTTGCGAAAAAGGCTGCATCAAATCACATGCTGCAAAATAAAAAATAGACCCTGGGATGGGGAGAGGACTTCCTTGTACTATAAAAGAATGGAAAGAAAAACCTTACAATACGAAAAGGAATAAATTATGGAACAAGATAGAAAGAGGATTATCACTGTCTATATTCCATTTGCCATGTCTTTTAAATGAAGTTTCTTACAGCACTCTTGATCTAGATTTTATAAGTCTGCTATTGCATGTCTTATAAATATCACTATTATTAGAAGCATTTCTTGAAGACTGGCAGTTTTCATAGTTAACGTCTTTTAAAGTCAATAACTTATTTTTAATTTTGTGTTATTTAAAGGGACATGCAAATGAAAACTATTAATAAATTACCCTTTAAAACTTAAATAGTCTTACCCATTTTATAAATAATGAACTAGCTTACTAACAATGGAGGGATTTTTAAATTTTAATTAATTTTTCATTCTTAACGCTGATTGTTTAATTTCTGCATTTCACTCAGCTTGGTCAGTGAAAATAGATGTGTCAGTTTCACCATCTGTCTCTTATACATTACTATCCAGCTACATGGAAACATATAAATCCAAGCCAACATCTGTTGTCATTTTTTAAGATAATGAAAATTTTTCTTCTAAGCTTCAGTTGTGCACTGTCTAGCTTTTCAAACCTGACAGTGTCCCCTCAATATTCAATAATTGTAATATGCAGAATATAGTACAGAAAGTTTCTGCACTAGTAGCATACCTGAGGCTAAATAATTCTTCATCTGCTGCATGGTGCTGCAGTACTGGATACTAATGATATAGATGCAGTAGAAACTGGATGGATGGATGATGGACAAGAGCAAGAGAGAGGTGTATGTTATTGTACTTTGCTGCTTGCATGAGTGCACGCTGGTGGATTTGATAAAAAGAGCACAAATATGGAATAAATAGCTAGATGTTCAGTAATCAGTAATTAATAGTTACTGTATTAGAATATGTATGGATCCTGGAGAAATTTGCTTTGGCTTTTGGGATTTTGTATGTATAATTTGTGTTTTTTCATTGAAATTATGCAAGTAATAGAGAACCTCAGGTTGTGTTTTTTTCCATTGTGTGATGCTGTAGCAGCCAGGAAACACAAATGCACTTTCTTTGCTGGTACTTGGTATGTCTAAATCTTTCACTTATTTCAAAGGAATGTTTAGTTTAAATCAGCAACCCCAGAGACATATGAGGGACTCCTGTAACTGAGAGCTGAATGCATATGTCCAGTATAATTAGCAATAGATTTTATTTTTCAATTTTCAATTATTAGATCATTTAAGAATCTCTATTCACTTTAGCAAGTGGGAGTTAAAATGTAACACATTCAGCTCAGCACAAAACAGCCTGAAGGTTATTGATTTATTGTTGTTTCATACTAGGGAACTTCATAGTAATTGTGCCAGACTGAAGGAGGAGACAGCAATGGCAGAGATGAACTGAGAAAAGCTAAATTGTTTTGACAGTAGTTTGAAGAAGAAATCTAAAAGCCTTGGCTCCTACAGAGGCTCGTATTTTAAAACTGGAAGATCTTATTAAATATGACCTGAACTAAATTCAAATGTATTAAAAATCAAGTGGGGGCTAGGGATTACAATACCACGTCACAGGAATTAATGATCTCTTAGAAAAAAATTCAGTGAAAACACTTTGAGATGTGTGATTGATTTCTTTCCTCTTTTTTGGAAATGACATTATGGTATGAGAACAAGATGTGAAATTGGCCATACAGAGTGAAGAGCAAAAATTAAACATAGGCCCTGAATTCATTGGGTGAATTCACTTGTCCCTATTAAGCATTCCATTTAACTCAGTGATCAGCGGTTTCAAGAATCTACCCATTTAGGTCTGGGTATGGGTTTAGTGCCATAGTGCAGATTGTATAACATGAATTTTAATGATCTAGATTCAGATTCTGGCCTGACTTGCACTTTTTCCAAGCCCAGCAAAATGACCACTTTCCTATTTTGTTCTATGTAGGTTCTTATTCTACACTCCATCATCATCATATCTGAGCACCTCATTTGCATAGTCTCCGAGATGAAGAATCTTTTCTTCTTCAGGAAGATCCCTGAAGATTTCATTAGTGATGATGTGTGACCTTGACCATCTATTTATGCAACAAGCTTTTTTTCTATCTGCTGTACAAGCATTTCCTTGAAGACTCTAGAAAACCTAAGGTACAGGTCGTACACAATCCCAAATGTGGTCCTTACTGAATAACTTCTCTTCCAGGAAAAGGATGTGACCCCTGATAACAGGCTATTGATGAAAGTGAGAGATGCTACACTCCAGATAGAGTCTTTGGCATCATTTCCATCTGCAAAGGACACCTGCTCCACCACGTCTGTTACTGACTTTTTTCTTGCACTGGCTATCTGTAATACTGTTGTGGTCTCCACAGCAACTGAGCCAAGACAAAGGGTAATCTCACTTTAAATACATAAGGGAAATTGATTTGCTTAAAATCTGTATACTAAAATTGAAAGCTATGTGCTGTAGTAAAAAAGCACTGTTTTGGAACTGCCATATGGTTTTCTATCTTCTGTCTGCAATAACTCCAGTGACTGCTATTCAACTGTTAAGGTCAGAAGGGCCCATAATGAACATCTAATCTGACCTCCTGCACATTGCAAGCCACAGAATCTCACCCACCCACTCCTGTAATAGACTCCTAACCCCTGGCTGAGTTATTGGAGTCCAAAATCATGGTTTAAAGCAGGGGTTCTCAAACTGGGGGTCGAGACCCCTCAGGGAGTTGCGAGGTTATTACATGGGGGGGTCACAAGCTGTCAGTCTCCACTCCAAACCCTGCTTTGCAGCCAGCATTTATAATGGTTTTAAATATATTAAAAAAGTGTTTTTAATGTATAAGGGGGGTCGCACTCAGAGGCTTGCTATGTGAAAGGGGTCACCAGTACAAAAGTCTGAGAACCCCTGGTTTAAAGACTTCAAGTTACAGAGAATCCACCATTTACACTAGTTTATACCTGAAAGTGATCTGTGCCCCATGCTGCAGAGGAAGGTGAAAATTCCTTCCCAACCCAAATATGGTCATCAGTTAGACCGGGGTCAGCAACCTTCGGCACGCGGCCCATTAGGGTAATCCGCTGGTGGGCCATGAGACATTTTGTTTACATTGATCATCCATAGGCACAGCCCCCCACAGCTCCCAAGGGCCATGGTTTGCCATTCCCAGCCAATGGCAGCTGTGGGAACTGGCATGGGTAGATTACCCTGATGGGCTGTGTACCAAAGTTTGCTGACCCCTGAGCAAGACCCTCAGCATGTGGTCAGACCTCCAGCCAGACACCTGGGAGAGAATTCTCTGTAGTAACTCAGAGCCCTCCCCCTCTAGTGTCCCATCACCAGCCACTGGATATGTTTACTGCTAGCAGTTGCAGATCAGCTACATGCCATTGTAGGCAGTCTCATCATGCCATCATCCCCTCCATAAACATATCAAGCTCAGTCTTTAAGCCAGTTAGCTTTTTTGCCAGAATTGCTCTCCTTAGAAGGCTGTTCCAGAACTTCACTCCTCTGATTGTTAGAAACCTTTGCCTTATTTCAAGCCTAAACTTGTTGATGGCTAGTTATATCTCTTTGGTCTTGTGTCCACACTGGCTCTTAAACTAAATAACTCCTCTCTACCCTTACCTACGTATCTCCCTCTCTACCACGGGGGCCCTTAAGAACTTGCCAATCTTAAGTAAGATAAATCAATATGGCTACCTCAGTGTCTGCAGCATCCCCTTATACTTTAGGAAATATTTTGAATGCTATAAGATTCTCACTGTAAAACCTTGCTTAATTATCGATAGTTGGTGAGGTTTTTAGGGCACCACTCTGTCTCTGCCATAGACCATCATTGAATCTAGAAGCCAACTTAACTGTTGTCCTGAAAATCCCTTGACATAATTAGTTAGAAAAAGGACAGCCACATATTTTTTAAAAAATCATTACTTTGATGCACAGCACTGCACTGGGAATTCGCAAACCTTCTTGTGGCTCATCTTGTTTAATTTCAGGTGTAATGTTCCCAATGTCTTCTCATGTTTCAAGGTTACAGCACCTCCACTGATGAAACCATCAGGGATCTCCTTGGAGAGGATTCACCAGCTGCTCCAACGGCTAAAATTAGCAAACCTTGGTCAATCTTTCTCATTGACTCAGTCCAGTTCAGACCTAGGAGCAAGTGTTAATGCAAAGAACAGTAAAGAGAATCCAGCTGCCACAGACTCCTATAACAAAGATGACATTTCCACCCACACTTGCTCCAACTCAACAGATGGTGACTACGATACTGATGATAGAGCAGATGCAATGCCCAGGAAAGTCAGCACAGAGATGGGAGGTGCTTCCCTGGATGAGGTGTTTGGGTCTGTTAGTCAAGGCCATTTGCAGCCAGAATTTTGTTACGAGGCTGAGAGCCCAGATGAGGCAGCCCTTGTCCATGCTGCCCGGGCTTACAGTTTCACTTTAATGTCCAGGACCCCTGAGCAGGTAACTGTGAGGTTGCCACAAGGTACCCTCCTGACCTTTGACATACTCTGCACCTTGGGTTTTGACTCAGTCAGGAAAAGGATGTCTGTGGTGGTGAGGCACCCCTTTACCAATGAGATAATTGTCTACACCAAGGGAGCTGACTCTGTCATAATGGATTTACTGGAAGACCCTGCCAAAGGTAATTAGTGCATCAGCTAGTGAACTATTATTGTTATGTTGTCTGTTAATAAGTACGGGAAGTTTACAGTATTTCTTCGTGCATACAATATTATATCCAAGCTTTAGGATTATACAGGAATAAGTCCCTTAGTATAGTAGTATTGCTGCAGATCAAAATAAAGGTATTTATTTAACCCGAAGAATGCTTGAAATATGGAAAAGGCTAATTAGGATTCCCGGGCAGTCTAAACTAACTGGATGGTGTACTTTGCAATAATATTGTCATATAACCCCGACCAGTGTATTTTAACTTGGCAGCAATGGAGCAGTAACATAAAGAAGACCAAGAAATGCCATCCTTGAGCATATGCTTGTGAGGTTATGGAACACAAATTAGTATATACGGGCTTTGCAAGGGATTGCTGTTCTGTTAGTACACCAGCTCCTGTGTTGCCTGTTTATTATTATTATTATTATTATTTTGGCTGTTGGGTATGGAATGCTCTGTACTAGAAATAAGTAGCTGACTGCTTATTTTTCACAGCTGACTTTAATATGGGGAGGAAGCTGAGAAGAATACATGCTAAAACACAGAAACACCTGGACTGGTATGCACGATATGGCCTGCGAACCCTGTGCATAGCTAAGAAGGTATGAAATATTTGGACTAATGCTATTTGTTAAAAATATCCTGTACATGTGAACAGATTTATGACTTGTGAAATGTGAGAATTATAAACCCTTATGCATAAAGTCACAAGCCAAATCCAAACTGCCTAGGATTAGAAGGGAACTTTTCCTACAGACAAATTGATTTTACACTTTTTTCTGAAGTATTTGGTCACTGTCAGAGACGAGATCTTTTATCTAGATGGGTCACTGGTCAGCAATATCTGTCTCCTGTGACTACCCTATCTATTCTTAGTTAGTGATTCCAGGCAAGATCAAACAGAATCACAATTTATTAGCTGTTCTTTTAAATTTTATTTGGCATTCAGCTTTCGAACATCTTGTACTCAATTTGGAGCAGTTGTGCTTTATCCTGAGGGTTTTAATGCAGTGGTGATGAAAGTTCAGCCTATAGGTAAAATCCACCCATGGAGGTCTGGAGTCCAGCCTTCAGAAACAACATGTCCCAGCATGCAATTCTCTATCTTGATCCTTGTTGAGCAGCACTGGGACCTGTTGTCTTTCCAGGCCTTGCCTCTCTTGAAGATGCGACAGCAGCTGTCTATACCATTTTATGCATATTGAGAAGGCAGGTCTGTTTTTCTTCATTGCTACTTGTCCATGAATCTTTCAGTTGAGCAAGGTTAAAGGTGATGTGATATGTTGCAAATGGACTCTGGGGTAGTAATTACCGTTCTGGGATCCAAAATATTGCTGCTCTATTTCCCCAGTTTAGATCAAGGTGAGCTCTTCTTAGGTTCAGTGGGGAAGACATAATGCAGAAACTGTTGCATCAAAATATTTTATACCAAAAAACTGAAGTAATAGATGCAAGATTGTGATTTACAGGATAAGACTCAAATGCAAAGAAAGAAGTTATTTTTAAAACATAAGCATCTTCAATTGTAGCTGAGGATTCTTTAAAAAAATCTATTACTCAGTATCCTACCTCAACAATACTCTGAACCATGCCAACTTTCCATTATGCATCCATACTACTTTGCTGAGAGAGTGCACCTTTCCTCTCACAACTCCCCAATTCTTCCCCACTGCTTGATTCTTGGTTTTGTTTTGTTCTGTGAACCACAAGGAAAGAGTTGTGTTGCGCCATGGTGAGCCACAGACTACACATAGTTTGAGCAACTGCTCTACCTAAATCTGAATATGTGGCATACCTGTATCCCTTTGCACAGGTTTTGAGTGAACATGACTTTCGGAAATGGGCCAATTTTCGTCGTGAGGCAGAGGCAGCAATTGACAACAGAGATGAGCTGCTAATGGACACAGCACAGCATCTGGAGACCAAACTCACCTTGCTAGGTAGCTAAAAATAAAGACTTGTTACTGAGTGAAATATTGTTTGCTTTCAAGTGATGTTCTTGGTAACCAAAGGAAAAATGACTTAGACAAATTTATATGAAAAGGTCTTGCTCTGGCCCTTTGCAATTCTTTGGTACAAATATCAAACTCTTTAGCACTGGATGCAGCTTCCAAGGGCAAATATTTTTCTATGTATAAGCTGTGTCCAGAGCACTAACGTTGGTGCAGTGTTTTATATTGGTACCTAAGGTTTGTGTGCCTTTTCTGCATACACACGCGCTTCCCATTGGTTTTTTTTTGATTTATCTATGTTCTGCTGTTAGTTTTTCTCCCACTTTGAAAAAACTACAGTACATCATGCAAAAAGTTATCTATCTAGGTACTTATACAGCACCCATACTTATAGGATCGAAGCATCATGATTTCATAAACTTGAGAGTAGTTTAATGTTCTCTATCTTGAGTCCAAATGTTTTGCTATTTTAGGCTTGGCTTTTCAAAGAAGCCCAGGTTTAACCTATTTACCTATGTTCAGTACTTTGTCATCCTGTTCTATATAATTGCAGCCTGTTGTTGTTATGGCTTTTCATAATCTCTGCAATGATGTTTGTAAAAATTAGGATAATAACAGAGCTCTAAACGGAGCTGTAGGTGAGCTAGTGCAGCTGTCAGAATCTCTCACCTTTGCTGACTACAAACCCTCTGTATGCATTCCTACTTAATTTTCCTCAGAGAAAAAATATCCTTTTCTGCTTTAAGTAATACTGATCTTTAATGTATAGTATCACTGTTACAGCAACTTCAAAGTGGCCTCTAGTGGAAGAGATAAGAGATGACTGTTTATCACTCTTTCATATGGTGATTTAACTTCAGTATAAGTATTGGCTTCTTCACCTAAGTTTTCACATTTCCAAAGAGGAAATTTGTTGTATCCTATCTCATTCCTTTGATGGAAGAAGCATCTGACTTGCCAGTAGAGTATCTTTCAATTAAACAGCCAAGATTCAGTGTAGAATTGCATCCTTTCTAGTTCCTGTGATGGGAACTGATAACATACTTTTTAAAAAATGCACGTAGTATATTCCTTGGCTAGTACATTGCCATTTTGGAGTATTCAAAAGAAATGAAATGAGTCACTACAGTGCCAAGTAAAATGAATGGTCACTAGTCATTGATTGCTGTTTTATGTTTCTTTTTTTAAATCTCAATCTAAATGCAGATTTTTGTATATGTTAATCACTTAGAACTGTTCAGTATTCATCCATATATTTCCTACAGGACTGATGTGAGGCTTGAGATAATGCAAAAATATAGGGAATCTACAAAAAGATTTTCCCCTCAATGCAAGCTTAATTTTATGCCTTTTGAAGTCTGTATCAACCACTGGACGGTAGCATTGGCTTAGCTGTTGATACATGAGGTTCTTTCTTTCTTTCTTTCTTTCTATTAAAGATTCCTGATATCTTTTTTTTTTTTTAAACCATCTCACCACAGCTTTCAAAGGGAAATAAATTGGCTCACTTCTCATCTTCCTCTTTTACTAGGAGCAACGGGGATTGAAGATCGGCTGCAAGAAGGAGTGCCCGATACTATTGCAGCTCTCCGGGAGGCTGGGATACAAATCTGGGTGCTGACTGGAGACAAGCAGGAAACAGCAGTTAATATTGCATATTCTTGTAAACTTCTGGACCAAAAAGACACTGTGTTTACCATTAATACTGAAAATAAGGTACGTCCAGAAAGGGATGAAAAGCCTGCTGGGAAGTGCATTCCATTTCCTTCAGTGATTTGGGGTTTGGAAATGCTTCATTTTATATTAATGCTTCATGAAAAGCCAAAACAAAAATAATCCCTCAAGGCCTATTGGAAAAAGGCCTTTGACTCTTTAGATCACACATCATGTGGTATGATTCAGAGTCCAAGCAGGTTTTATAGATTATTTTTATGAGATTAAAATATAATGAACTTTCCACATGAAAATAATCTTTTTTTTTTTCAAGAAAAAGAAGGCATTGAATATTATGCTTTTGAGAAAAGATAATTTGCAGTTCAAGTGCCTGATCACATAATAGTGTTGATGTTTGGCTTTGCTCCTTGCAATGGAATTTTCACTTGCAATGATAATTTAGCTCCTGGTGATTTCTGTAGGAGGACAGTTTTAAAGTACTGCAAGAGTCAGCTTGGGGAAAATGTGCAGATGTAAATTCCATTCCCTTCAAAACCTTATAGTAAGGTGTAGTTAGAGTGACCAGACAGCAATCGAGATGGGGGTGGGGGGTAATAGGAGCCTATATAAGAAAAAGACCCAAAAATCAGGGCTGTCCATATAGTATCGGGACATCTGGTCACCTTAGGTGTAGTTCATGCTCCTTAATGGAGTTAGGGTAGTTAGGCTTCAAAAGAAATTAATTATTTAGTAGGGAACATTTAGCACCGCCTCTTTGTCTGGGTCAGAAGTGCACATTCCATTTAACCTTCTCATAATAGTTCTCATGGTCCTGTAAAAATAATGAGATCATTTCCTAGGTGCTCCTTGTGGTGTGTCTAGCATTGATTTTTGCACAAATATTACCTGTAAATTCACTGGTAATAAGAGGTTCATACAGTGATAGCACAGGCATACTTTGCAAAATTGTGGGTAAAGTAACTTTTCTGAGTTATTATTCTCAGCCACTGCTACTCAGAGATATGTTTCACAGCATACATACAGAGAAGGTAGATAAAAATATAAAATACTCTATCTGGAAGGTTGCAAGATAATACTACTTTATTTCTTAAAGTCCAGAACCCTAACGCATACTAACCAAAAACCAGAGACAAAGCTGGCTGCTCCTTAAAGCAGAGGGTCATAACTGAACCCACTTTGCTCTACACTGGCTTGACTGCACAAGACCCAGATTGCATGCTTCCTTCTAGAGCCTGTTAGTTTGCAAGCAGGACCAGGAAACCTCTTACTCTGACAATGTTAGCTTTTAATTTTAACAGTTTTCAGTACACCGCAAGGGAAGCCACAGCAAGCAATTGATGGAGCGAGCTATAACTTCTGAAACAACTAGAGCAGAGTGAGATGAACTCTTGCAAATGGAAGGTGCCAGTGAGGATAGATGCAAGTTTACCAAAGTGACCACAACTTTTTCGTAACTTCAGATGACAAAATATGATGTCATGTGATGCCATCCTGCCCTGGCAGTCCTAAAAGGGGGGAGAAGCAGCTGCCACCCACCTCCTCGCTTTTCATTACTCACATCCTGAGCATTCTAGCCATCCACTAAAACCCAAGACCCACTCAATAGGCCTGCTCATTTCCAAGACCTAGCCCAGCTAGCCAAACCCAATCAAAAGAGAGCCTGAACATTACCCCTCCTCCTGACCAGAATTGTGGACCAGCTCATAAGTGGGCTAGAACAAGTCATCTCTAGCCTTTGCTTGGGATCAAGAGTGATGCTTGTGATGGCATATGGCAGGATCACGTGGTTTATCTGCCCAAGTGACTGCCAAGTTAGTTTCACACCTACTTGCATGCAGCTGTTGTGCGGATTAACTAAATGGTTTGTAAAATGCTTTGAATGTGAAAAGCAATGAATAAATGTTGAATATTATATTGTGATGGACACTTTTATAGAGCAGTTAGATGCCCTACTTTGTAGCTTCTTTTGTCTGTGGCTAGCAGCTCCCTATACAGGAACAGAATTCTGTACAAATGTCTTTTTTTTTAAATATATTCTTTTTGGAAATAGAAAGCATGCAAAGCTGATACAGAATCTGGCATGGAATATGTTCTCTGCTTCAGTGTGTAAATTTGATTTGATACACATCTGCTTAAAGAAAAGGGGCATATATTTTACTAAGGGCAGCCCCCTGGTTGACCTGATGGTATATACACGTAGTGCATGCAAACTTTTCATTTGTATATAAAGTTGAGGTTTTTTATTTCAGATGGGTGTATTGGGGCCTTTTGGCATTCAGTGTAATACTGAAAATCACCAGTGATTCTGCAACCCCAGTACTGGGAATGATAAAACTTGCACCCTGCTTTAATTATATTTAGCAGTATGAAAATAACTTTTTAATATTAAAAAAAATTACTGGTGAAATTGTAAATATAACAAATCTTTGATTACCTTGAACTTCATAGTTGTCACAATGACTACCAAGAATTACATGGCAGCAGTTAGGATATGACTCAGATCCTCTTGTTCCAAAAGCACAATTCCCAACCAGTTAAACTAAAGGAAAATCTCCTTTAACTGTTGCCAGTGTATGACTCATGATACAGCTGAGCATTCTGATCCCATCCAGCAGAGGGCAGTGGTTCACACATGCTATAGTAAAGTTCTAGCTGTTAAAATGGAAGTTTCTTTACTGTATTTGTGATGTCACTTTTCCTTAAAGACAAAAACACACATACTTAGTGATGTGCACAAGGGTGCTAAAGATAGGTATCTCCATTTTAGGCACCTTGGGGTGCACTGTTTTCCACCCCACTCCTGAGCCCAAAATCACATGACCCATTTCTACACAGGTGGAAAACTTCCCCCAAATCTCTAGTCCACCATACTCATTGATACTGCCACCCTTCAAGTGGGCAGGGAACTTTACTCTTCTTACCTACTCTACTTGCTGCCCAGCTTGGGCTACAACATCAAATCTTTCTTGGCTCCATGACAGGACATCTATACCCTCAGTCACTGTTCTGCACCATCAACTTCCTCCTGAGCTGAGGAAGAGGTGAGGCCCAGCTGCAGGGGTAGGCAGCTGTCAGTAAGGACTATGGTTCCCTGACAGAAATAGTGGGGAATGAAACCAGATGGACATACTGCAAGAAGTATTCTTCCCACTGGTCTCAGATGTTTCTTCTCCAGGGTACACTTACTCACAAAGGCTCACCAAAACCCTAGAAATTAGATGTATTCCTCGTGACCAGCACTAGGCAATTAGCCAGTTTCTTTAGGGTTAATTAAAAAATACCTTAAATTTTCGTATAGATTTCTTGGTTTATACATAGAAAGGTGCTGTTCCCCAGGAACATTTTTAGAACATTTTAGTGATGCAGCTTCCTCTTAGATATCAGAGGTACATTTGATTTCAGAACCTCCCACTTCAGTGTAATTTAAATCTTACAGCATCCTACGAGTGCACCTTATGCAACATAACATGAAAATAATATTTTAGAGCTGAATCATCACTCAGGTTGACAGAAGGCAAAAAAGGGGGAATGATTAGCTCTTCAGGTATTCTATGCCATGCCACAGAAACTAACAGCAAGATGAACTTTGAGTGACACCGTATGTCACACTGCCATCGTGCCCTTATGGAATCTTAAGGGAAGGAAGGCAATTTGGAACAAGTTATCCATTCTTGGATATGTTTGTATCCAGCTCCTGCTTAAGCCACTCTAGGGACTGTGTGCCTGCAAAAGAAGAATTCAGTCCAAAATGGGGAAATGCACTAATGAGGGAAGTATCATTTTGTGGCTAAAGCACAGAAGCACGTGCTGTTGGAACCTGGGTTAAGTTCCTAGCTATGCCATGCACTTGATGTGTCACAACACATTTATTTAATTTTCAAAACCAGTGGCTACTTTTAAAAATCTGGACCTTGATTTTTTGTCAGGTTCTGTGTGTGTGTGTGTGTGTGTGTGTGTGAGAGAGAGAGAGAGAGAGAGATTGAGAGAGAGAGAGATGAATCATGCATTCATCATCCCTCACATGGGAGTTGTCGGATTCCATGTGTACGTGCCTGGAAGAGAAATATGAATCATGACTTCACTGTCCCTCTCAGGGATGTTTGTTGTTATTACTAACATTATTGTTAGGAATGAATGTTAAGATCCTTGCATGGAAAAGACTACGACAATGCAATTTATTATTAAAAACAATTATTCCATGTTGCTTTCCCCGAATTCTTAACATTGCATATGCAAATATAGGCTCTCTTTGTAAAGCTAGGCTTTCTTTTAAAATGAAAGGTCATATTGGAAGCAAATAGCTGTTAAAATGGTCAGTGTTTTCAACATATTTTTTATGGGTGGAGAAGCTGAGAACATCACGGATGTCATCTCCAGTGTGGTAAACTATTGCTGTCCTTTGTTAATTGTTCCTAATGCTTCTGTGACATCCTCTAATGCACCTGGCCTGGGTAGACATACCAGTCGGGGGTGATGTAATGGAAGATACATATAAGCATTATATAATGATCTCATATCCCTCCAGGAAACTTGTGAATCCCTCTTGAATTTAACATTGGAAGAAGTAAGGAAGAATTCTAATGTTGAAAGAACAAAATGGAATTTTTTTGGCATTAGCCTGTCATCATCTTTACCAGCTTCTGTGGCCTCCAGTCCTGACATTGGGCTGGTAGTTGATGGAAAAACATTGAACGTCATTTTCCAAGGAAAGCTAGAAGAGAAATTTCTGGAGCTGACCAAGTACTGTCGCTCAGTTTTGTGCTGCCGTGCCACTCCTTTGCAGAAGAGCATGGTGGCCAAACTAGTGCGGAGACAACTAAAAGTCATGACACTGTCCATAGGTATTTAACTTTCTTAGTTTCTTGCAATTCTAGATTATTTTGGTTTTATGCTTTTTATATTCATCGTGTATTATGAGCATGTGGGGAAAAGATGGTGCTAAATATTCTCTCCTTAGCAATAGCTATATGCTTGCAGGTGAAATTTCCTTTTGAAGAGCCTGCTACCATTGAACAACCTCAGCTCCCATTAAAGTCAAAGATCAGATGAGGGCACCCAGCAACTTTGAATATCAGCAGTTCTTCCTCCCTGCCTCCCTCCAAAACTCTTCAGTTCAGGAATACTAATCATAATAATAATTACTCTGCCTGTTGTGTTAACATCTCCCTTTTACTCTTTGATTTTTCCCAATTTGTTAAAACAGGTCATATCCCCAGAGCAGCATTAGACACTGACATGCTTGCTTTTAACCTGCAAGTAAACTAGTTGATGCGAAATTGGCAAGTTTCAGTGTGTGCGATTCTACTAAAATCCTTGCTGAACTGACTTAAAAACTTACAACATAACCAAAGCCTGCAGGGACCAAACAAAATATTAACAGGAAGGGAAGAGTCTGATAATTTTTGACATTTCTAGATTTGAATCATTTTAAAAGGAAATGTAAAAGCAAGATATATATTGCCACACTTCCATTTTGTTTATGCCACTTCACTAGTTTACCTTGCTCACAGACTACATGTTTACATACAAACTTGAATATTCTTGCCACAGGGATATTCTTTGTAGTCAAAGATCTTGAAAATGCCCCCAAAATTATGATGGGTAGAATTTGATTTTAAAGTGGCTTGTTGTACTGTATAGTTTGCATTATCTTTTGTGATTTAAGTCAAAGAAACCTACAAAATTAATTACTACAAAAGCATGCTTTTGATCATTTGGGTTCCACCAAGAAAAAACATAACAGTGATTGTTAATATGCTTTATATTTGGTATCAGGTGATACAGAGAGTATGTGAGAAGGAAGTCATTGTAAAACTACTATAACTCCTGTTTCTTTCACTCAGAACTTTTGAAAATGTACACCTTTGGGCTGAATTTTTCCATGCATGATACCTGCCTGAATCTGAATGTTTTAGGTCATTTTTGAGTTACGATAAGATGGGGAAAAATTGCTTTTTTGCCGTAGGAGGAAGAGGGGAACAACTTGTTCTCGAAGGCTTTTTTTGTTTGGCTTATTGGTTTTGGTGATGGATGGAGTAAATAAGCTGAACCTCATGAAGTAAATTTATTTTTGTAGAAAGTCCACAAACAATAGCGTGTGCTTTGGGAAATTTGAACAAATGTGATCGTTAAAACGCATGAGTTCATGTATTACCACCTTGGTCACTGACTCTGCTTCATACTTTAGGCTTGCAAGTATTATAGAGGAAGTTTTGCCATTGATTTCAGTGGGACCAGAATTTCATCCCAAGAGTTTGTGACTCAAAGGCCCACAGCAAGGAGGTATCAGACCCAAATTTCTTGGCTGCTTGACCTAATCCTAATCCACCTGACCACTAGGCTAGGCACCAGCAACCCTAAATGTGTTATTGTAAAGATACTTGTCTATCAGCAATACTTTGAGATGTTGCTCTCAGATACAGGCATATAACACTAACAAACCAAACCTTGGCATTATTTTATCCTGTATTCTCATATTTCTGGAAATCGGTTCTTTTTTCTCTTCAAGGTGATGGTGCAAATGATGTCAGTATGATTCAAGCAGCTGATGTTGGGATTGGAATTTCTGGCCAAGAAGGCATGCAGGTATCCCTTCAATTTATTCCTCTTTCTATTTTTGTGAAGTAGATTTGAGTATCTTCAAGGACTTATAGAAGGACCTTTATTCTGAAATTAAGATACAAGTTGGCATTATTGCTATCCTGACATTACCCTTTCCATCATTGTGAGGCTAACTGTCTATCCTAAGCTTGAAAAATCAGCAGATGAATATCCATCGGTGGAATAACGCCTACTTTCTTGATCACCTCTTCTTAGAATTTCTCTAAGATTCTGGTACAGGGCTGCTTTTCGCCCTAATTTCTTGCCAGATGTTCTCCCTCCTCATCATTCTGGGCTCATTAATACATTTTTATGGTGCATCCTGGGAAAGCAGAAGGGTGCAGGTTCATATTGGGAAGATTGAGAGAAGGTTTTTTTAGTTAGTTAACCAGCCTCAAAATGTCATCACAATAGTGAGTGGTTGCCTCATTGTTCATTCTTGAATCAGATCATGTTGGATAGAGAAATAAAATTTTTAATAAATAATCTCAATACTTTTTTATTTAAGGCTGTGATGGCCAGTGACTTTGCAATATCTCGATTTAAACATCTCAAGAAACTGCTTCTGGTCCATGGACATTGGTGCTACTCTCGTTTGGCAAAGATGGTGATTTACTTCTTCTACAAAAATGTGGTAAGATGCAAAGGATCCTGGATGCCTTGGTGTACTTTATTCAAACTGGCTTAAAGTACCAGTTCTTGTAGGCCATATTTCTTTAATGTTCATTGAATTGAAATTCCTTTTTCTTCACTTGGACAGTTCATGGTTACTCACAAGTTCACTCTTACTACTCTACTAACCTAAAGCCTTCAGAAACAGTAACATCTAGATATTTCACTGTACAAGCTGAAAATAGTACTGTCCCAGAAGAGGAAATACCTCAGTTTAGTGACTTTTATTAGTTCAGAAACTTTTCCAGTAACACTCATGAGCCTCAAAATAAAATTTGCTGCCTATTTGCATAAGGAATGGTAGATCAGTGCTAGAAGATAACTTTACATTAGGCAAGAATTGCCTGTGAAACTTGTGAATTTTTGTTATTAATTTTATAGGAAGTGCCTGCAAGCACTGGTGCGGTTATATCTAGCATTTTTATTAAAAGTTTAATGTATATGCAAATAAGCTGTGCGTTGAAGAATAATGTAAAGTGGATAAACTTGAGAGTAATACACTTTCAGCAAGCCTGTGCAAACAAGTCTATTTGACTTGAAATACATTCTGGGCATGAAAGACTATTTACTTAGAATTCAAAGTGTTCACATTTTAAATTTTTTTAAAGTCATCATTTTAAATAAGGATCATGTCTTATCAATATTAAATTTGTAATGGAAAACTTTTTTGGTCTGGCATGCTTTCAAAGCTTAAGTGATATTTATTTGCGACATGGAATAGTTTCTCACTGGAATGCTGTTGTTCATTATCTCCCCGCTAGCATTTGGGAGTGGGGAGAGACCTTTTGATTCCTCAGTCAGAACCAATTTTATAAAAAGATTTAAAACTTGGTGTTCAGAACTGAATAATTGAATTGGTCTGCTATGTTTTCTTAAAGGAAATCCACTGTGATGCATTGATTTAAAACCAAAATATTCCTTAAAGGTACACTGCATTGATTAAGTGTAGGAATGCAAAGCTATCAGTTTTTAAGATCTCAGTAAAATGGATGTGTGGTGTGGAATATCAAGTAGCTAAAAGTGGAATGGATATGTGGTGTGGAAGGATATTTCAGAGCTCTACATACTATTTAAAGCTCATTGGTGGACCCGTTGGCTGGAATTAACTATGCACTGCAAAATGAGGAACTCACACCAGCCCCAAATAGACCATCACAATTGATGAAGGCCCAAAGAAGAGGCCACAGGAGAACTGTGACTTTGTGGCTTCAGGAGCCCAAAGTAAAATGAAATTTATACTTACCAAAAGCAATTTTTCTTGCAAGTTTGAAATGTTGGGACTGTGTCTACTCATAATGCATCCTTTGGTGGTTTTTGTTCACTTCTCTCACAGAGCTACGTCAGCCTGCTCTTCTGGTACCAGTTCTTCTGTGGCTTCTCAGGGACCACTATGATAGATTACTGGCAGATGATCTTCTTCAATCTCTTTTTCACCTCAATGCCGCCCATCCTTTTTGGAATCCTGGATAAAGATGTATCTGCAGAAACACTCCTAAGTTTGCCTGAACTATACAAGAGCGGGCAAAATTCAGAGGTGGGTCTTGGCTGCTGGCGTAACTGTATGAGATCTGCTGTTTTGTTTGATAAGACAGTGGTTCTCAACTCTTTTTGTGCTTCCCCCTTCCTGGTATCCACTATCCACCTATTCTTTCTCTTCTACTGACAGCCACCCAAAGGATTGTGTAACTAGGGTCATGACAAGTACCTGTGAGACTTAGAGTGGAGGTGGTTGTGGAAGCTGGGCTGAGTGCTGGTGCTAATGATGGGGCTGGGCTGGAACGTGTAAACTGGAGGATTCATGCGGTCACAAATCTCCTGGGCCTGACTGGCCACTGAGTCACTCCAGTTTCACTCTTGTGTAAGTCCACTGAAGACATAAAGTGGGCGAGGTAATACCTTTTATTGGATCAATGTCTGCTGATGAAAGAGACAAGCTCTGGAGCTTCCATAAAACTCTTCTTCAAAGAAGCTGGTCCAATAAAAGATATTACTTCACCTACCCCATGTCTCCGACATCCTGGGGCCAACACATCTACAACAACACTGCAAACAACGTAAGTCCATTGAAGTTAGTGGAGAGCAGCTTTGGAGAATCAAGCCCTATACATTGAAACCCTGAAGACTCTCTTAACATCAGAAAGGTGTAATATCTCTGACCTGAAGAAAGATGAAGTGGAAGAATTTGTAAAGACTTTTGTTTTTCATTATTGGGGGATATAGGAAGAAATAAATGAGTGGAGTTGAAAGGTAACAGCTGAGTGTAAAAACAGCATGGCTCCTGATTTAAATTCTGATGGGGTCTGAGTGTTTGTAACCTAAGCAGGAGTTCTAAAGGAAATGCTTTTAAAGTGAAGATGGCAGTAGAAAGTGACACGTAAACTTAAGACTTTAGATCAACAAAAGGCTGGCAGAATGCGTGTATGCGCTCCTGCTGTTATGTTTAGAGATAGTCCTTTTAAAATACAAAGTACTTCTTTTGTCACCATAAGAATTTGATGTCCCTGCTTCTCCAGGCCTGGATGCTTTCATTTTTCCTTTGAATACTCAGAAGTTGATAAAAATCAGGGAATATGTATAAGGGATTATATTAAGCTTTTTCTCAAAACTCCCTGTCAAGTTCAGAAAACCAGGCTGATCTTTTATTTATTTATTACAAATGCACACGTTTTTTTTCCTCTGTCATTTTAAAATCCTTAGCCTAGCTTGGGCTCAACTGTTCTTTTCTAATCTGTTTTGAGGGCAGATTTTGACCTGCCCTTTTCAGGTCTCAGAACAGTGGAATACACAAAGAGCCAGGGCTCCTACATTTTATGCAACGGCAACATTTTTAGTTTGGGGTATGATTTTCAGTGACCTGAGCACCCATGACTCAGGCTAGTTTCCCTTTGATGTTCTGACAGTCCAGCTCTTAGAATACAAAGTGTGGAAGATAGTCCTGCTACCAACAGACTCTCTGAGGAGGTCCTACCCTCTTCCAACAACATCAACATGCCACTTCCAAGTGACCGTATCTGTTACTGCAGCTCTTGCATTAAAAGTCATGATAAAGGCGTAAATGTCAACATGCGCAATCACATTACATTTCCCTAAACTTACTGTTCCACGGAAAGGAGTTTTAAAGAACAACATTTGGTCCGATCATACAGCCCTTATGAGATTTTTGCCTGAATAAGAACTGCAGGATCATGCTCTTAAAGATGAGTTAATGGATGCAGTACAAACTAGCAGAAACAGTGTGATAATGGTTATCCCTCACTTCCTACAGACTTACAAGCTGTCAACTTTTAGTATTGCTGTAATGGATGCCTTCTACCAGAGTCTCATCTGCTTCTTTGTCCCTTATTTGGTAAGTACGTAAAGGATTTAAACACTACACCTCTACCCCGATATAACACGACCTGACATAACACAAATTTGGATATAACATGGTAAAGCAGTGCTTGGGGCGGGGGGAGAGGGCAGCCTGCGCACTCTGGTGTATCAAAGCAAGTTCAATATAATGCAGTTTCATCTATAACGCGGTAAGATTTTTTGGCTCCCAAGGACAGCGTTATATCGATGTAGCGGTGTACTTCTTTAAAGAAGTGAAAAAAAACAAACCCAAAACACCAGTGTTTTCTTAAACCTTGACTAGTTAGAATGCATATCTGATTTTTGTCTATTTTCTAGACGTATAAGGACTCTGACATTGATGTCTTCACATTTGGAACCCCCATCAATACCATCTCTCTCTTCACAATTCTCTTGCACCAAGCTCTAGAAATGAAAACTTGGGTATGTCTGTAAATGTGATGTGTACAGATGACAATTTTAGTTTTTGTGTGTTTAAATATGATTATATGATAGTGTAGATAGGGCCTATAGAAAGCCATGCAATTGTCTTTGAGTCATTTTTTAACTCTGGATCACACAAAGGAAATAAATTTCTTTATATGCAGCGAGGTATCATCAGTGAGCCAACAAAAATGGATGATTTGCCTAGATTAATTGCCTCCCTGGAATATCTTTGATTATTCATACAAGATCTTTGGGACAGAACAACACAGAATTCTTGCAGTTAGGCATAAGAATAGGAGACTTTATGCCATGCTCTTAGAGATAGTCTTTGTTACTTGCAGGTTATTGTATTTTGAATGAGTTATGTGGAGAAGGGCATGTTTTATTCTGTAATATATATGTATTGCATTACGTAATAGTTCACAATAACATGATCTGTACAGGTATGTTCCTTTTAATATCCTTATATGTTCCCCTGTACTAAAACTAAAGTCATGGGATCTAACATCAGTGTTTGGTGCCATTAATGTGTTCTCTGCTTCTGTTCATAGACATGCTTCCATTGGATCACAATGATTGGAAGTGTTCTTCTTTACTTCACCTTCTCAACTATCTACAATGCTGTCTGCGTTGTTTGTAATGAACCCACAAGTCCCTTCTGGCTTATGGAGGATCAGCTGTCAGATCCTAGCTTTTATTTAGTGTGCTTCATTACACCAGTCATAGCACTTTTACCAAGGTTTGAACATTTGTTTTTTTTTTTCTTCCCAATGTTGGGATTTGAGGGCATTAGGGTAAAATAATGATGATGATGATGATGATGATGATGATGATGATGAAAATGATGCCTTGTGTAGATAAAAACAATATTATCCTTAGATGTCTCAGAGTCACGTTTGGTCCAATGTGGAGCCCTGGCTTCTATTCTCAGTTCAGCCGTTGGCTCATACAATGATCTAATCTTTGACAAGTCACTTGTGCCTCCTGTTGCTCCTCTATAAAATGGACATGGTCATGCTTCTGTGAAGTGCTTTGCGATTTTACAAGTGAAAAGCTGCTATAAAAGTGTTCAGTATTATGGGTACAGCAATATTCATTGTACCACTGTTCAGTAGAGGGTAGGTATAAGTTTTGAATTGTCCTCAAATGCAGTAAAATCTTAAAAAATATCTACTTCTATCATGTCAGTATATTATACTACATCTTTAAATAATTAACATCTTAAAATTTGGCAATGCGTTACTGCGGATCATTAATAATATGTTCTTTATATACATACATATCCATACAGCCAAAATCTTAGTTTACTATTGTAATGCTTTAGGGGGTTCACTCAGACCTAAAAGGACTTCTCTCACCACCTACCTTGGAACCCTGATTGCCTCTGTGTTGTGCAACTTTGACTCAGAGCCCTGACACCAGCAGCATGCTCACAGCACAATGGTCTCACCCTGGTTTCTTACTCACACTAAGTTATCAGCCTTCTCCAACTAGTTTAGTAGGAGGACCCATCTTTTGTAGATAAAGTGAATTGGCTTCTTTGTTCTCCCAGGAGATGGATGACTCAAATATCTCTTTGCTCCCACATGTATTACCCCAAAGTCCATTGTGTCTGTTTCAAGAGCCAAGAAGGCTTCCTGAGGGGTACAGACTTCATCTGTGGTTGTGATCATTAAGTGGTCTTTTCCCTTGCTTGATGGCTTTGTTTACCTTATAAGTAAATGTACCTGCATTGTCCTCTGCCTGTGATCAAACTGGTCAGACAAGTTAAAAAAGGGGGGAAACGGTTTTGCCTCCTATGTCTGTTTACAGATTACAAAACAATATGAGAGGGCATGCGTAATTTCACATACAACTCTGTTACATACATTTCATAGTGATATTAATGACCACATGGTGGTTGTTTTCTTATTATATGACACTTGTTAAATGAATATCACGTCAATGATGTGTTGAGGGCACTGAGTGTGTCAGACCTATTGTGAGTTACATTATAGTGTGCCCTCTGCCAGCAGGTATGGAGAGGCTCGCAAGGTCACAACTATATGCCAAATAATGGATGTATTGGAAAATATTCAGTGATAATGCAATTGTTTTAATAGGTGACAGGCTAAAAATATGTACTTTCATTTCCTTATGTGTGTTGTTGTTAACACCTTAGGTTATTAGAACTGAAATAGTTTATAAAAACAAATCTCCTATTCCCAAATTATGCTGCTAATTTATTTTTTGCGCTACGTTCAATTTGGACAATGAAATAAGACTAGTTTGTTTCACTTTTTGTTTCTAGTCAGTTTCACGTTTATGGTTGTCATGAACTGTAAATACTAGTTATGAAAACAGTTCCTTTAATGTTGCATTCTGTAAGACTGCTTTTAAAGCACATTATAAAATATGGGCCTAAATGATCAGAAAGGTGACCATTTAAGACTAGATAACTTTTTTTCCTCAATTAATACCTGTCCAATGAGTACTATTTTTCCATGTGTTTTTAGATTTACTTCTGTTTATGTGCTGTGCTACATAAGGTAAAGATGAAGTGCCTCATATTTCAATGCAGGCCACATCTTTGGGGTACAGCATCTTTTACTGTCTGTTTTGTTCCTATATGATGGTTGGGGTCCTATAAGCCCATATTCCTGTTGTCATTTTTGACCCTGAGCTTTCTACAAAGAGCTAGATCAAACACATAGTTAAGAATTCATGTCTCTATCTTGGGGATTCAGCAAGGTTGAGATCATTGCTGCCTCAGCAAGATACTGAGCTTAAGGATTTGTGTTCTTGTGTCATGGCTGTTCCCTCTTGCAGGCACCCCAGAATATTGTCTTTAGGAGTCTCTGCTCACACAAAATTCAGCTTGAAGTCCCCCCTCCACCCCCCAGAACTCCGTTATATCGAAAACACTGCTTCCTATTATGTACAGCCTTACACTCAAATTAAGTTTTCTGTGACTTTCTTCCTCTTGGCATGCTGATTGATCCTTATCTCCCCTGTTTCCCACCTGGAGTTTACTACTTTGAGACTCCTGACTATCTCTAGGAGGTAGGATTAAAATCCTAGAGCCTCAATTCCTCCTCGTGGCCACAACTTCTTGTATTTATTGATTCTATAGGTTGGAGTTGCTAAGTCATTTAGTGTTCGGTGAAGGACGTGCCCATTTGCCCTTGCTTGTGTGCAGGGTTTTTGTAGTAGCTCTGCATGGTAGTTCTACCCATGCACACGACCAAAAAACTGACTATGCTTTCCTGTTATGTATAGAATACGAATGTCGCTGCTTGTGAGCTCCCAGTTTCATGCAACTTTACTCAACTTTTCAGGCACTGCTAGGGAGCTGGAAGAAGAGTGGGTGCAGTGGAGGCAGTATAAAAGCAAGGAGTCTCTACCTGACTGGCCCTAGCCTCTGCAATTTTCCAACAGTCCACAAATTCTTGGGACAGAATCCCCTGTTCATTGTACTGGGAGGGTGAAAATCCCTATGCCCTTCACCTTTCCCTATCTCCCTGTCCCACTTCTGCCTCCACACACCACCTGATCGGAGTGTGAGGGGAACTTGAGAGATAAGATCCCTTCCTGCATGGGAGAGAGGGGAACTGGGTCCTTTCTTAACACAGTTTCAAACAGCACTTCCTCTTAATTGGTTTAGGATATATATTGGCCAGCCATGTGGATAAAGGCCAAATCGTGCTCCAAACCCTTCTCGGAAACTGTCCTTACGGTGAGGCTTTGGTTTTCAGATATGTCCTGGTAGTGTAGAGACAGGCACCATCTCTCTAGGGATGCCAACTGTTTTGCTGGTTCCCGAGCCACCCACAAGCTGGGATTGTTTTTACTTCCAAGACTCTCATGAGTTGTTAAACTAAGATCCTTTCTGCCCACCCCCTTTCTGAATATGGGAGAATATAACCCAAGTGTCCTGACTAATAGTGCTTCTCTCAGTGAAACCAGATCTGTGTCTGACTTTCCTTGCCCTATGCAGTGACTGCACAACCTGTAATATCGTAATTTATATAGCATCATAAGTGTAAATGACTCTGTACAATAAGAGGACTGTGTGTATTCAAGTGCCTCCATTAGAAACATTACACCTCTCTGCCAGAAACCTGCAGAACAGTGGAAGCTGAAAGAGCAGAGTTAGATTTTTGTCATGTTGTGGTAAATTACTGGTGAAGCAGTAAGTAATTAATGCAGTACTCTTCTATACCTTTCACCAGGTATCTTGTGTTGGCTGTGCGAGGAACCTTCAGAGCATCTCCGATTCTGAAAGCTCAGCAGCTGGATAAGCTTCCTAAAGAGCAACGAGACCTGGAAATCCAGAGGTGGAGGTCAGGAAAACAAGACACCCCAAGCATACCTATGGCATCACCTAGCGATGAGGTTGACCGAACCAACAGCAATTTACGTGTGTCACAGTTTCTGGGCCAAGCAGCATTTACACCTCATGGGAATAACGATACCCAGGGACTCTCCACTCCTGAAATGAATCACCTAAGGGACTGGATACTAAATGGAGAAGGTAATTCTTCCACCAGGAGGTGGGCAAGGGAAGAAGCTACTGCTGCTAACTCCTTAGGAAGACCCTGCCCTGGGCGAGATCTACTTGAGCCCACTAGGATAGCATCTCCTGGGCCGTTCACTAGCCATCTGACAAGTGATAATGCTGAAGAACTTACCCCTGGAAGCCATCGGAGGTCTGTGAGCGCAGTGACACTGTAAAAGATTGGGGGGAGGGGGGAGTGTTTGAACTTGTCATGTGACTACTTTTCTGGACATATTGTGCTGCTGCTGTGCGGCCCACATGGAGAGGGAATACAGAACGGGGAAATAATGTTTCTATTTATATTCAACTGTGAAGCTTTGTAGACAGACAGAGACACGAATTTACAAACCTGCTGGAACAGTGCAATATAATCACTAATACTTACACAGCCCATGTTCATGTTTCTTTTTGGGGAGGTGGGAGTCACTAGCTGGTTGGTTTGGATTAACTAGGGCAATATGACATGAACATCAGTTAGTCACTGTGAAATGCACAATATGGTTGAAAACCAAAGATGTTGCTCACCAAGGAACATTTTCCCTTCACAATAATGATGGTTGAATCCTTGTGTGTTGATTAAATGGTAACTACAGTAAGAGGGAACTGTCTCTAGGCCTTGCCTTAAAGCGGAAAATCCCATTCCAGCTCCTTTGAAGTTTTGTTGCTTTTTCAAGGGACACCAGCAAATTAAAAATCACACAATGTATAATCTCCTACTGTTACAAGTGATACCTAAGGTGACTGTAACAGAAAGAAATTAGAAAAATGGTATTTTTTCAGTTTGTATGCTTTATGCATGTAACAATACTATGTGTATAGTCAGTTTCACTGTTTCTCTTCGATAGTCAGTTTCACCCTTTTTGTCTGGGATTGATCTTCTACACAGCAGTAGAGGGCAGTGAAGAAAAGATTTTAATAAACAGCAAAATGTGCATATAAAATCACAAAAAAAACAAACAAAAACACCTTGCTGGAGAATTTCATGGAAGGTATAGGACTTGTACTTTTGAAAACTACCTAATTTAAACCAAAAAGTGAAATAGAAATATATTAACCCTGGCCAAATTTCAATTCATCCCAACTAGAATTCTCCTAGCTTTTATAAAGTGTTGCTGTGTTCTGTCAGACACACATCATGTTCTACCCCAGAGCTGGATGCATTCAATAATAGATGTGGACATCGCTACATGTTTATCAATATTCTTGGGATTGTTTTGTGATGAAAGTTGCTGAAGAGATGGAAAATATTTTAATAGTGAACTGCAAATCTATACCAGATCTGAGAGTCAGGCAAGTAAATTACTTTGGAATGTCAGATATACAACATATAAAGGCTGCTCATCACATTATAGTTGCAGTAACAAATGGTGACTAAAATGAAGTGTGTGTCTTCACGACTTTTAAAAAATACATCTCTAGATCTTTTTCAATACCTCAAAGTAATAACAAATAAGAATAAGCATAAATGACTTCAACATTACTAGCTGTTGCAATGCAGTGAATGATGTCTCTATTGTTTCTCATAGAAATACTGACTTATTAGCGCTATGTCAAGTTGCAAGATGTCACAGGAAAATCTTCACAACGTGAGGCTTTAACTGAACCCAATCATGCACTAAACGTATCGTGCCTGGCACTTGTGACTCAACCACTGACTCTCTATTTTAGAAATATATTTAGCCTTTATATATATATATATATATATATATATATTAAAAAGGGGTCACATGTGATGTCATAATAAATTAGCTAAATATATATATATATATATATATATATATATATATATATATATATATATATATATATATATTTTTGGCTAATTATTATAGCACATCACAATGTGTGACCCCTTTTTAATAAGCCATTTAGCAAACACTCATTTGGCTTTCAGTGTATTCTGAGGACTACTGTAATTAATATCTTCAAGTTGTGGTTACTTTAAAACAAGTCAGGCAGGACTGAATATCATACCTAGCACTTAGATTTGTACTAAAACTGTAGTTCATTTATAACTGTAACCAATACAGTATTGTCTGCTCTGATGGAAGTAGAAGGCCATTTAGAAATAGATTTTTTGTATGTGATGTATGAATGGAGGGAATTAGGAATAGCTGAGGTTATTGTTAATGGGATGTGAAATTGCTCAGTGACCTGCTCACTGGATAAGAATGAATCCTTCGGTAACTATATTTGATATCAAGACTTTTCCACTCCCAGCAGTGGTTTCATGTGATCTAGACCATTTTCTCTGAACTTGGGGAAATGAGGTGCCATTCACCAGTTTTTTTTCTCATGTATTTTATGATGACAAAATGTGGAATATTTCCACTGTAATAAAATTAATACATTTATGACTCAGAGTGTTATTCATGATGAGCCTTACCTGACAGCCGGAAAAAGGTAATAATATCAAGCTCTTTTATATAGCACTTTTAATCAGCAGATTTTAAAGTGCTTTAGAAAGGAGGTTGGCATCATTATCCCCATTTTATAGATGGGGAAACTGAGGAATGGAGAGGCAATGACTTGCCCAAGGTCACCCAGAAGCCGGTGGCCAAGACGATGTCTCCTGAGTCCTAGTCTAGTGCTTTATCCACCAGGTCACACTGGCAACTTGTTAAGGGCAAAATAATGAATACCTTGTAGGTCTGTGTGCGTGTATGGAGAGGGGGCAGAGGGCAGCCAAGTCCAGTTCAAGCAAGCCTGGGGACAGCTGTGGAGTCTCTTAATTGAGTCCCCTGTCTACAAGCCTCGAGAATCAATGTGTGATTTTTCTTCTCACCACATCAACTGAAAAATTGCTGTGCCATACAGGCTGCCCTCCCAGCTGGGAAGCAAAGGGAATTAGGAGGGAATGTCTCCAGAACTGGTTTGAGGATGCAGTGCAGGGAATAGCAGCTCTCTGTTAAACAGGAAAAGGGAGGATTCCCCGCCATGTGCTCACCTGTCTGAATGTATCCAGAGGTTCCATGATGCTTAGGGCCACCTAAGAGAGACACTGTGCCTGCCCAACGAACTTAAAAACAGAAGTATTTACTCCACGAATGTATAGACATGTGTAGTGCCTTTTAATCTGCTTGTCAACAAGCTACCTGCTAATGCTATCAAGTGGTAGATGATTACAATAAATGGCCCAATTTACATCTCTGTCTGTGGAATTGACTGTGGTCTTCAGCATCAGAAAGCGCTGCAGCATCAGAACAGTGTAAACCACCCACCCATTTAGGGGTGGAAGCACAGTGAACTGATGTAGCCCACAAAATGCAAGGGACCAGGCAAGAACAGGCCTCAGAAGCCTAGCAGGATACTAGCTGGAGAGTAAAGCAGTGCTTTAGCAGCTCTCCACTTGGGGCGAGAATGGTGGCAACACTGTTACCTATCCTGCCTTAGGCGCAGAGCCAAATCGAGCCCAAAGTGGATTTATTTCCCCTGGGGCTGTTTTGTTTGCTTGACAGAGGTTGCTTATTTTCATGAATCTAAATGCACCGTGGCTTATTTAAATGAGTCCTTTTTCAGGACACACTCCATCTGTTATAGTGTGAACGGACGAAAAGCAAAGTGGGTCTCTAGCATTTTCATTTGCCTGCTGCTGCTATCAACTTCATTGTTTCATTTAGTTCGGCCACAAAATATTAAAAATGAATAAGTCTCATTAAAATTGCCACATAAACTTCTTTTGGTCTGTGACACTTTTGATAATAAAGTAATTGCACAAACATCAATGCTTGAAGCCAGGTAGAGGAGGCACTGTTACCTAGGGGACAAACTGAAGGTGACTTCTCTTATGTAAGTGACCGGCTTGCTCTTATATAAGTGAGCAGGTGTTCACTTACACAAGGCTATCCACGAAGTAATGCAAGCTACCCCCAAGCTGCTTGCAATGATCAGAGCAAAGCCATCCATCCTGTTAGAGAAGGGGACTTTTTAAGTGCATGGAGATGGAGGTGTGCACATCCCCTGTTATACTTTAACTGAATTTGTGCTTGTACCTCTTAGTGCAACACTTCGGAAATGTGCCCTTTTGCCTACTAGATATTGGCTGTAATTGTTCCGATTCAAAGCCCCAAAGAAGAAGAGGTGCGGGGAGGACACAGTTTGCTTTTTTGTTCAGCACAACACTGACAGTTATATTCTGTATAGAGAGGTGGGTGTAACACCGTGGCAAAGAATGTCTGTTTTGCTTAGAGGATAGATTGCCATATATTTTGGAACTTGTGTGCTACATCTGTAATGTTTAATTCATTTGTTTGATTGCAGTACCAGGCACTGTAGAAGTACGAAGCTGTTTGCTTTGGAGGGTAGGGTGGAGGAGGGGGGAGAAGATGACTGAAGACAGGATGCGGTGTGAATTAGATACTTGCAAGCGGTGCTGATGACTAAAAATATAAATGCTAAGATAAGAGACTCTTGAAGATAATGATCCCAGAGGGTGGGAGATAGAGGGCTGACCAAATAACATGATCTGTAAAGTACTTTTGACAGTTGCTGGTGATTGGAACTCACAGCAATTATCAGTACATGAGCCAATGAATAGGACTTGCTGTCTAACTATTATAATCTAACACCTGATTATTCTCAGTTATGTAGACAAGCCAGGGATGGAAAACAGAGGTTGAATTTATTATGCTTTCAAAATGAAAATGACTTGGAGCTGATTCTTTGTTGCCTTAAAGCCCCAGGAACTAGCTCCTGTATAAGGCAGCTCCCCTGCCCCTGAGCACAGAGCTGCTAGAGCAGCATTTGCCACCCCACTCCAAGTTCCTGCACTAGGGGGGATAGGAGGGAGGTGCCAGGGTGTGGTAAGGTGGGAGTGTGGCCCCAGCACAATGCTCTAAGGCCCACGGGTTGCCTGGGCCGGCACCTGCCCCCAAATATGGGAGGCACATGGCTGAGCACAGAGATGGTCTAACTGAGAATTAGGACCTAAATGCTTCTCTTGATATCAACAATGGCCCCTTCACTGGACACCATCTAATGTGTTTTAATCTCATAGTGTTACAAAGAAGAATCCACCTTCTACACTTGCCAGCCTAATTCACACCTCTCCTATATACCCTTCCATGCTTCCATTCCCCCGCTGCCACCCCGGCTTCTGCTCCATCAACCAAGACACTCAGCCTGATACACAACCCCTTGATCCCCACCTGACTCAGCCTCTTTGTGCTGGCTGAACCTGGCTCTCCCAGCCAACTCAGCACTGTTTTGTTCTCCGTTCTATTAATTTAGATAGAATACATGGGCTAATACTGTTTACATAACCCAGTCGCTGGCCAACATTACACAATGTTAAACAAGGTCCAGGGTTTAGAATAGAGACCTCAATCTACATAGTACAATGGCAAATACGCTATAAAATTCATGCCTATGGTTAGAAATTTATTGATTGATGCAAATAAAAGGAAAAGAATCAAAATGAATTAAAGAGCATTGAAACTGAAATAACTGATACAAAACAATTAAAACCTAGCAAAGTCCCTTTCTAGAGACAGTGAATATTGGTTACAGTCTCTTATTCAGTCAAACAGTCCTTCCTGGTGTGGAAGAAAGGGTTAATGTTGAGCAATTCTGAATCAGGAATGATAGTCACTTTCCTGCTTTAGGCAAAACCGACAGACACAGAAGGCAAAGGAAAAATAGGATAGTAAAGGGGAAAATACAGTTTTTGTTGATGTTCTCAGACTGCAGTGTGGCTGGTCGGTCACGGTTAGATACTTTGAGCCAGCAAATTGGCAACAACTGGACCCTGGTTTACTTCCCAGTCAAAGGACATCAGCTGGTTGGTCTGGTCAAGTCCTTCACTGGTCCTCCTCAGGCTAGGCAGAGCTGAACGGGCCATCTCATCTCACCATGCCGGTGCCATGTAGTACAGTTTATTTCAGGATCAGATGAAAAGCAGAAAGGACAAGAAGAGGAGGAAGAGAGAGGAGAGCACAAGGGAAGATCTCACATGTGTCAGGTTGGGGTCCTCGCTGATGTCATGAAGAAGGTCAGATGTCCCCATGGGAGTATCAAGGACTGCTGTCATGGCAACAATTCTTCCAACACAGCTGCAATGTTAGTAAGAAGATTTTATTTCTCTTCCTTTCCCGCCCCTCTCCCCACAATCTCTTTCTTAAAGGCACCAAAAAGGCAATGGCTGGGATAACATATCCTCTTGTTATTTTGTTCACCAGTTAGGCCTAATATCCAATGCACCAGTTTTGGTTCATTGATTTCCGATTCTCTGCTCCTCTTGTTTGCCAGTCTTAACACAGTCTTTGAGTGGTTTTCTGTTTAAATATATTCAGTCTTTTTTTGTCTCCTCATCTCTTCTCTTAAACAGTTTTATATAACTGATCACTGTGATGATTCATAAACCTTTACCTCCTTTTCACCAGTTATGCTAACAATTCATGTAGGCCTGTGAGGCCTCAATTATTACATCCTTTCTCCCTAGGTGGGTATCCTTTCACTCTCACTCCCAGATCTGAAAGGCTTGGCACTGACACATGGTTTCTCCTCTTCCTCTCCTGCCACTTTGAGTCCTCTCCTTGTCCATCCCATCCCACTCCATCTGCTTTAACATCCATTCTGCCTAACAACTAACTTCAGTTTACACGAGGCCATGCTCTCCATCCTCCTTACTCCCTACCTGTAATGCGTGCCTCGATTTCTCCTTCCATCCTCAATTCCCTCCCTTTATTCCAGACAGTTTCGTTTTCCACATCAATTTGTCTGAATCTGCTACCTCTCCAGCCCTCCTATTCACCCCTTCATTTAATTTCCCTCATGCACTGTCTTGATCACTCCTAATCTGGTCTCAAATAAGCATAAGTTCTTGCTCTGATCTCTGAATTTCTTTTCTGCAGACAGGGTTGTGCCATTTCCCCCCAAGAAACAGAATTAACACTTTGAGAACTCTCTTTGCCTCTCCATCCTTCCCCTTTCCCATCCCTAGTTCAAGCCAATTGCACTTCACGCCAACATTATTCTGAGGTCTTCCATCTCTTGTGTTTCTAATCCTTTGGCCTGTTCCTTTTGACACCATTACCTCCGAATTAGCATCTTTTTTCTTTCCTCTCCTTCCTTCCCCCACTGGGTCCTTTCACCTTTAAATAAATAGGTGACTCTATTGCTTGGTCAGTGGTAGTGTAGCCAGTGCTTCACATCTTTTGTGCTGCTTTTCTTACCAGTAGGACTAATTCAATTCTACTTAGCTCTAAAGAAATCAGGTACAAACTCCTCTACGTGTACTGGTTTTATTTAAAACAAATAAGCACACATGTAAATCAATAAGGCTGAGGTCAAGTGAATAGGGGGCTCAATTAAAAGCAGTTAAATTCAGTGTAACTCTATTAGAGCCCATCTTGTTCCTCTAATCTGTTAATTCTACAGGAGCTTGCCAGGACGGTTTCCCAGCATGAACATGCCCTGCCATCTGAGCAGGCACCCCCTTGCTGTGTCCAGCCACCCCCTTGCTGTGTCCAGCCACCCAGGGGCCACGAATCTCATTTTCTTGAGTCTAAATTTTGGATTTCTTGGTGACCCAAAGGAGTAGATCTTTAGTCCTGTCCTTTGTGCCCCTGATGCAAAGCAGGAGAGGATGAGTAAAGGTGAGTGGCACATTGATCAAGCCTGCAGAATATCACAAGAGGTGAGGGGCACTTTGTTAGGTAGCCAGGGCCATTTAGAGGTTTATAGATCAAATCCCTAAACTCCACCCAGAGGCCACTGCACATCGTGGAGTACCCATGTAATGTGCTCTGTGTGACGTCATTCTTAAACAAGTATCCACATTCCATACCAGATTAAGTTTGAATGACCATAAGGTGCATCTCCATGCACTTAGGAGATGGCAATAACTTGGTTTAACATCTTAACTTTGGGGAGAGGAGATGAAGAGGGTCAAGGGTGATTCCCTCTCTCTCTCTCTCAAAATTGTTGGACGCCCAAAAAAACATGGGGGCCAGGTGCTCAGCCCAGCCTTAACCAGGCCTCCTCCTTCATAACCTACAATTTTGCAGGCACAAACAAGTATATGGACATCAAAATGACTTAAATTTCACCTGCAACTTAGGGTCAGGCTTAACTTCAGTCCCCCCGCCCCAGATATTCAGCTAAACTTCCTATCTTCATAGCACATTCTTCTGGAGGTTCTCAAAGAATAAAGACAAATACTATTTTCTGGGAGAAGAAAAAAATATTTAGGATCCAATTGCAAATTTGGAAGGGAATATATTTTAAAGCGAGTTGAGGTTTTAACCTATATGGTTGTCATTTATTGTCTCTCTAGTCTTTGCTCTGATTTTTCCTCTTCTCCCCCTCCCCCCGCCCCTGCCTGTGTGTTTAATTGATTGCTTGCATGTAGAAGCAAATGAAGAAACAAACTTCATGTATTTAAATATTAGGTATGAATATTCATGAGCGTATAGAAACATATGTAGTATCCCTGGTGATATTATTGGTGTGTACTACATTATACGTTAGTGAATCTGACACATGAAATTAGTCAGAGCTGTAATCTTCTCATTTACACTAGTTTCTATGCCCAACTCCTGGATTACATGTATAGGAAAATATCCATATATACAGAAGTCTGTGTAAAGCACCATATACACTCAGTGAAATATTGGTAAAAGTGTTCCTCTTGTGAGCAGTGAGAGATGATCATATAAGGAGAACCACTGCTATCCATGTTTTGACTGAAGAATGGTTTGGTCTATATTAACATTTCCCTGGCTTGCAGTAAACAGGCACTATATTAGTGGAGTTTCAGAATTCAGATGTGAGTGGTCAGTGGAGTGCCGGGAGTTAATTTTATATGCACTAGTGTTTGCCTGATTTTCACAGCATGGATACCGAAGACAGAAACAAAGTAAGAAATGTACAGGCATAAATCAACACCATACAACTGATGAACACTTATGAGATGTGAATTAAAAGAAAAGTTTCAGTTTTACTGTTTGCTCCTCATTCCATCCAACTGGAGGAAGTGTGTAGAGCGGTCAATCACCTCAAACTTGCTTTTAGCTCATTTTGGTCCTGAGGCTGCAGCCACTTAGATTATGGCCACAGTTACCGTGGGATATAGCATACGTACACTGCACACACCCTCAGCAAAGGTATAAATAGCATTGCTTACGCAAGCAGAATAAAGATATGCCAGGCCCTACACAACTCTCTACGCACCCAAGCAGTGCCTGCTGCCTCTACAGTGTCCCGCTGGCTCCCGCTCCCACCTCAGCCTGCCAGAGCTTTTCATTCCCACATGTAGCTACACACCACACTGTGGGTGCAGCCTGCTTTTCACTGTGAATGTAGCTACACATACCCCACATGCCGCTGCCAGTGTAGACAAGTCCCTGCACATGTGGCACATGTAGGCACATGACTCGCGTCATTGACCTCAATGGGACTACCAACATGTCTAAAGTTGCACAGCAGTAACTTTGCAGGATTGAGCCCTAATTCCTTCAAATGACGTAGAAATAGTGTGTGTGGTGTATATAGATAGATATATGCGCACAGACACACAGACAGAAAATTGCCTATGTATAGACAGATACAAATATTTTAAAAGAGAGCCAAAACTGGAACCCTGAATATGTACCCGTTGATTTTCAGACAGGTTTGGAATCAAGGTGCTGGTGCCAAAGCATTCCTTATGGTTTTTGGTTCCCCAGCATATTCAAGATCAGAATGCGAGGTGGTCCGTTTTTCTGGTTCATTTGCATGCAAAAGTTCATCAGAATGGCTGTTCTCATGAGATTTTTGGCCATAAAAGAACTGACCTCATGAGATTTCTACTAGTGCAAGAACAGCTGACACCACTGTGCCATCAGATCCAAACCAGACCTCTAACCTTAGCAATGATTTTGTCTGTGGCCCTTGCCTATTGTCTCTCAAATATAGTTCATTGATCAGTGTCAAAAGTTTCATTTTGGCTTCTTGCATCCCTGGAGCCCTAATAACTAGTGTTAACAGATCTATTACACTAGGATGGAGGAAGGAAAATAGGGGGGAGCACTCCCTTATTGCTTGATATTCTTCACTAGTCTTCAGAAACAAGTTAATTCAAACAACAATTTCCTAATTTTCTTCACTCTCACCCCACACTCTGTGTCTTTTCTGAAACAATCAGAGAGTAAAATTGTGTGCTTGCTAATTAACAAGGGATTTCTGCCTCCATGGAACTGGGGTGATACATGTCCTAGAAATCTTCCAGCAGGTCAAAATCTGTGGACTTGGGAAATCACCTGTCTGATGCTAATGAGGAAATAAGACACCCCAAAGAGGATTGTGGAGGGGCTATTGGTTTTCAATATTTTGTTCTGAATGTCTAGCAAAATTTTCAGGAGCAAAATAGCCAATGTTTTGAGATACGTTACTGTGTATGGTAAACAATATCTTCAAGCAGGGCCAGCTTTAGTCCTATTCCACCAATTCCCCCGAATTGGGACCCATTCCTAAGAGGGCTTGCGCCCAGTGAGAATCCCTTCCCTGGCTAGAGGTGCCTTTTTAATTTTTACTCACCTGGCGGTGCTTCGGGTCTTTGGTGGCGCTTTGGTGGGTCCTTTGCTTGCTCTGGGTCTTCGACAGCAGGTCCTTGAGTGCTGCCAAAGACCTGGAGCAAGTGAAGGACCCACCACCGAAGTGCCACCAAAGACTCAGAGCACCACCCGGTGAGTATAAGCCCCAAGTGTTTTTTCTTAGATGTGTGTGGGGGGTTTTGTGTTTAGTCATCCCTGCCAGGGCCCCATCAAAACTGTTTGAATTGGGACCCGCACTTCCTAAAACTGACCCTTGCTTCAAGCAGCTGTTAATCAGCTTGGGCACCATTCTCCTCCTGTCTTTCGTGTCTGGATACCTTCTTCAGACTAAAGAAGCAGAAGGAAAACATCCAAGCATAAGAATCAGAAGGCAAAGAAAGAGCGGTAGCTAAGGATAACAACTGAAAAATAAATTAGATGAGACCTCCCCACACACAGACTAGGGACCCAGCAAAAAGAACTTTCTAAGGAATTAGGAACTAGATGTACAAAGAGCAGAGAAGTTTAGTAGTCACTCTCTCACACCTATACATGTATCAGCACACACAACATTCTATAGAACCCATCTTTTTTCACTTTCAACCTGCTATTTTTTCCTCTGAAGCTTAGTTTTTCAGGGAATAAGGCTCTCAGCACCGTGCAAGGTTTAAAAGGCTCTTTGCCATCTATTGTGCTGAATCTGAGCTCAGAGAAAATGTTCAGTTCCGTTAGAATGGCCTGTGTAGTCTTTTTCAGGTCATCAGACCTATCCATCCATCCATTCATAACATCAACCTTTCTCTGGCAATGAAGAAAGCTGCTGGAGCACTTTTCTTGTCTATCATGGTAATTGACAATGGGTTTGCCTGGAACTCTTGAATTCTTTGCCTATCCAGGATGTTAGGTAAGTTCATATTTGTGCATCTGGGGGCAGCAGGTCTCTGAAAATCCAGCATCTTGTTAAAAATGAAGCAATCAGTTTAATAATAAAAAGAATGGAGAACGTTCTTCCTGGTAATTTACCATTCAAGCTCTCAAGTGTTAGCCAAAGCCATCTGCCATCATAGTGGGTCATGGAAGAGAAAAAAAGAACTGTCATATAGTATACTAAATTTAAGTTATTGCTCACTGTTTACTCCCTGAAAAATGGGCTATTCCCAGGTTTTCCCTGAAAAAAGGAAAGAAACATCTCTACTAGCACAAGCCCTTGAATGTTCTCACATCTCTGTTTATCCCTGCAAGAGAAGACTTGAGAAAATAATTTCAAAAGAGGATGTTGTTACATCTTCCACACAAGAACATCACTGTTAATATTGAACTGTTCTTCAAGTAATAACACAGGCGTTTACCTCTGTTGCTAATTACTCATGCCAATCTTTTTCTTCCACTTTAGAAAACGAAAAAGGTCATCAAGGCATCATTTGTTATCTCATATTACAGGCTCATCCTTTGAGTAGCATTTTCCATCAGCATTCAGTCTAATGTGATTGTTTCCAAACCAGAGAGGACAGCTGTCAGCTTCCTCTCATAACTCACTCAAAGGTTATAATCAAGAAATCTTCTCTGAGCAGTTGTTTAAGGATGTGCTTATCACTCTTCAAAAGACTGTTAAAACAATAAACTAGTCAATTTAGTCTAATAGACAGATGTAATCTGAGACTTTAGTGGCTCATAAGTATTGATTTGCAAATCTTAAAAGAATCTGAATGGCATGGATGTCATCCACTAGCCTGACAGTAATTGAAACATTATTGGTAAATATTTACATTTACAAGCAGCTAATTCTAGGGGATTTCTCCAAATGTTAAGATAACCATTAACGTGAATATTATTCTGCTTCTCACTTGCACATCACTAAACTTGCATCTGACATCCATATCAGAATTCCCTGGTAGTTCTAGTTAAGAAGTTATGATTGTGAACCAGGATAAGATTGTAGAAGGGAACTCTCCTGCTCCAAGCCCAGAAGGGATCTATCTATCAGAGGTGCTTATAAAGCCAACCTCACTGTAGTCTGAGTCTCTCAAAATCTGTAATGTGTGTATTCTCACAACACCCCTGTGAGGTAAAGAAGTGCTATTATTACCATTTTACAGATGGGGAACTGAGGGACTGGGAAGTTAAATAACTGGCCCAAGGTGTCACAGGATATCTGTGGCAGAGCAAGGACTTTAAACCTAGGTCTTCTAAATCCTAGTAGTCCAGTGCCCTAACCACTGCATCACCCTTCCTCAACAGAAAATAGCTTAGCACCTTTCCATTCTGAGACTAACAAGGGGCCAGCTGCTATTATATCATTTTTAGTAATTTTTAACTCTATTTTTTTCAGAACTCTGTTTTGAAACAAGAAGTACACAAGTGCAGTAACAAATCAATTTCAAGAAATAAAAGAATAATACTTTAACACATAGAGGATAAAAAAGGTCAAATATATGAGCACACAATAAATATTTAGAGCATACTGAAATTGTTCAGATTTCAAAATTTACATTAAACATTTCCATAAAATTGCTGAAGTTTGCAAAAATGTAGTCCCAGGTTTCAACCGGCTCTAATAAAGATCATGAATATAGTAAGTAAGATAATTATGTATCTCAGTACTGCCTTTGTCTGTCTGTGTCTAGTACCAGGGGCACTAGAACAGGAGGGGCCAGGAGCCACGGCTCCATCACTTTTTCCTGCCTTAAGCGATGGGGGAAGGGGGCAGAGAGGAGCAAGTGGGGGCAGGGCCCTGGGGGAAGGGGCAAAGCTGTGGGGACCATGGTTTGGGTGCCAGTGGCCCTCCCATACACTTCTAGGGAGCTTCTGGTGCTCCTGTCTAGTACTATAGTATCTAAGCCTTAACTTCAACAACTGAATGAAGTTCTGCCTAAGTATGAGCATCTTCTCCACTCCTTTTTTTTTTCACTTAGCTCATAGTCTTGTGGATCTTTCTAAGGTGCCTAAGGGAAGAAAAGTCTTCCACCAACTGTGAGTCGTCCCTTATTTCAGGGTATGTCTACATCTACAATTTTGCAGCGCTGGTTGTTACAGCTGTATTAGTACAGCTGTATGGGGCCAGCGCTGCAGAGTGGCCACACTTACAGCAACCAGCGCTGCAAGTGGTGTTAGATGTGGCCACACTGCAGCGCTGTTGGGCGGCTTCACGGGGAACGCGAGAGCAAACTGGGGAAGGAGACCAGCTTCCCCGCGGTTTGCTCTCGCGTTCCCCGAACCCCCCTGCAAACCGCAGGGAAGGAGACCTGCTTGCTCGGGGGTTCGGGGAACGCGAGAGCAAACCGCAGGGAAGGAGACCTGCTTGCACGGGGGGTTCGGGGAACGCGAGAGCAAACTGGGGAAGGAGACCAGCTTCCCCGCGGTTTGCTCTCGCGTTCCCCGGACCCCCCTGCAAACCGCAGGGAAAGAGACCTGCTTGAAGGAGAGGCTTCCTCAGGTATGCTGGGATACCTGCTTATTCCACGGAGCTCAAGAAAAGCGCTGGTAAGTGTCTACACTTGATTACCAGCGCTGGATCCTCTACACCCGAGACAAAACGGGAGTACGGCCAGCACTGCAAACAGGGAGTTGCAGCGCTGGTGATGCCCTGCAGATGTGTACACCTCCTAAGTTGCAGCGCTGTAACCCCCTCACCAGCGCTGCAACTTTGTGATGTAGACAAGCCCTCAGTCGACACAAAGAGCTGTGTCTCGTATCATGCTCTAGGGCAAGAGTCAAGAGGACCACTACTGCTTTAAATTTAAGCATATATGTAAGTACCATGTTTGACTGGTGTCCTATCTGTCTAATTATCAGTCCTGCACCAATGTAACATCTGACTGCCTCACAATTTTTAACATGTTTAGCCTCACAACACCTTTGTGAGGTAGGGCGTAGAAAGATTAAGTGACTTGCACAAGGTCACACAGGAAATCAGCTGAGGTGCAGGGATTTGCATGTAGGTCTCCTAGTTCCCAGTCTAGCATCCAGCCAAAAAGAGAAAAGACAATATCTGCTAACAGGAAGGCCTATAGTCCAGAACCTTCATAGGAAAGGCCTCTGTTTCCTGAGAGTTTTAGCGTGGCCTCTGGCAGCGGTAATGACCTTATTGCTCATAGCTCGCCTAGAAGTTAGGCTCTCATGTTGATAGGCACCATGATCAAATGATCAAATAATAATCTGAAACAAAGAGAAATAAGCCCTAGGTAGCCAAGCACTAGCACACTGAAAGCAAGGAAGATGAGAACTGGAGCCAAGATTTTCAGTTGTGACTAACTGTCTGAGGTGTTTCCATTTGTGAATACCCAGCTTGACACTCCTGGAAGGAGCCTGCTATCTAGAAAGTGCTATCCATCCCTCTCTAAAAAAATCAGGCCCCTTTGGGGTGTCTTAAATTGGGCACCTAAAAATCAATGCATCTCAAATCACTAGCTACTTCTGAAAATCTTGCTAGGACCATAAAGCGGATGTGGAATTTAAACAAGTGGATAGATACTTATGAGGATGATATCCAGTCATGACAACTCCTGGGGTAGGGTGGGTATTTTCAACATACCACCTTTTTTAAAGTAACTCATCTTTTCTCTATGCAGAGTACCTAAAGCACCGATTAAACGGGTCAAGCAAACTAAAGATTAAATCAATTAAAAAGTTAAAACAGCCTTAAAAGGCTGTCCATTATTAGAACTTTACCCTGGGCTGTCAGTGGTGCCACAGTCATAGCTAGCATGCTCAGTGTGGGCACAGGAGTGGCTGTGTTATGCATGTTTTATTTGGAAATTCCATTTGATAATCGCAGTAAGGAGCACCACAGGCAGCACATTTCAAGGTGATTAGTGCCCTTCCTGACTGGTTAAAATGACTGGACCGTGTGCCTCACAAGACCTCCTGAGGCCTGCCATAATCGCCTATGAATGTAGTGCTTGCCACGTCTCCACCCTGAAGCAGAAAGAAGCAATTATTCACACAATCTATTGGATAGTTAAAATCTCTAGGAAACTATACCCTACACATTTTCTCAAACTTTGATTTGGTCTGTGTTTAGCAGCACATTATCCATTTAGAACAGTGGCTGATTTAAGGAGCGCTTATTCCTCTAGGTTGGTTCAGGATCTATCTGTTAACTAGAAACTGCCCTTTTAAACTAAAGATACTAATTAAAATATGCCCTTGAGTCATCTCCCATTCAAGTAATACAACAGCCCTGAGAGTGCCTGGAGTAGGGTGTTCAGTAAATAATGAGACCTTTAGACCTCACTGTGCATGATAATAAGAGAACTTCATATGCACAGCCTGAGGCTTATTGGGTCATAATGTGCAATTTAGGTTCAGAAGCATGTGTGTGTCACATTCCTGAGTTACTCCACATTTAACACATATGGATGAACTATGCAGAAGCAATATTGAACTGAAATTTCCATTATAAACCCTTTGTTTGCTTTTTTTGTGAGCTGGAATAGCCTTTTAGGTATTGGAACACAACTTCTTAGAGCAGGTAGAATAGTATTAGTTGAACAAAATGTGATGAATTTAAGCATTTGGGGAGTTTGTGAATAAATTTGCAAACCCTTTCTGATATCTGCAAGAGTTTTCATTATTCATAAGTATACATTGAACAGGCTAGATGAATAATTTCAAATGGTCGAGCACAAATGACTCTCACTGACTATTTGCTGTTCATGTTATGTGACTGATCATGTTGGCATATTTCTCATTGGGTTCCTGAAAATCTTTAATAGGAGAATTAAAAAACAAACAAACAAACAGAATGATTAGTGCATAGCAAATAATGCACTGCTGCCTATAACAAGTTGTAAAACTTTCAGAATCTGTGATCATTGCCATGAATACCAGTGGTGCTCTGAATATTCATGAATACCAAATAGTATGGTCCCAAAAAGAAAAGCAAATTGATTTTGAAACATTAATGTGAATCTATTATTTTTTATTTGTCCAGCTTTCCAAATCCAATTTTGCTTCAAAATTCCTGTATCTAGCAGGACTATTGGGACCAACAGTGCCTCAAGTAGTAGCTTATAAACTGAAAGAGAGAGTTATAGAACAATTTTGAAGGAAATCAACAGATTCTAAGCTTGCCTTCTTGAATACATCTTCATAATACACGTACTGGAAAAAAAAACAAACCCTGAAATAATTATCAATCAATTTGTTCTAATTTTGCTGATTTAGGGGAAAAAAGTCAGTAATGTTTAATTTTCAGTAAGTTCCATTTACCACAATTATACAGAATTACATTGACTGCGCTATGTAAAATTGTGTGAAACAAGTTTGAAGTATACCATATAAACGGTTTTCAGATCTGACAGTAAATAGTTCCTCGACTACCCCACTGAAATCAATGACGATTTTGTCATTAAGTTCAGTGGGAACAAGATCAGGGCCACTATGCTTTTCATTCACCATGATATTTATTTGGTAAGAATATAGCTAGTCCTGGTTTTGCTGCATTATTTTATTCTATCTCTGATGTTCCCAAATTCAGTCTGATATGTGTCAGCAGAATTGCTCCAACATATTGATGAATGCAGAGATGGCCTTACCTATCAGTCAATGAGCGGAAACAATAACCTATACAAAAAAAACACCCCCTGGCATGCAATACCCATAGCTAAAACGTCAATACCAGAAACGTACAAGAAATGTTAAACAAAAAGATGAGCCAAGAATAGTTGATTTCCCTTTGTAGTTTCTCTATTACTCTCCTTGGTTGCTAAGATACTAGCAGGAGTCTCTTGTAATATGTCTCCATGGTTTACAGTAAATTATGCTTCCTTACCACTCTTATCTCTAGCTGTGAACAGAAAAATGGCTCCTCAATGTGCAGGAGGATACATTTGTGTCCTCTTTTACTCCCTGGGAAGAAGCTAAGCAATTTTGGCCCAGACCTTCAGCTGCTGTAAATCCACATCTTTCCATTGACATCAGCAGAGCTATACCATCTTACAACAGCTGAGGAGCAGGCCTGAGCTCTATGTGTAACAGCTTTATTGAGTAACTACTAGAAGCTGTTGTGCTTGCACACCAGGTCATGAGACTTCTTATATAAATGCAAATAACTTTACCGATAAAAATCAAACTTCTCTTGAGCATTTCAGTATGATCTTGCTTGAGGTATTTGAGGGTTGATTTTTAAAAACAGCCTTCTATTTTGTGTGTAAAAATATCTACATCCCTCAACTGAAGGCATTTTGATCGCAAAGTGCCATTGTATTTCAAGTAGGGTTGTCAAGTGATTTAAAAAATTAATCAAGATTATTCGCTTGATTAAAAAAATTAATTGTGTGATTAATCATCTGGTTGAACTGTAATAGAATGCCATATATTTAAAAAATTTGGATGTTTTCTACATTTTTAAATATATTGATTTCAGTTACAACACAGAATACAAAGTTTACCATGCTCACTTTATATTTATTTTTATTACAAATATTTGCACTTAAAAATACTATTTCTTTTGTTTTTTAAATTCACCTAATACAAGTACTATAATGCAATCTCTTTATCATGAAAGTTGAACTTACACATGTAGAATTATGTACAAAAATAACTGCATTCAAAAATAAAACAATGTAAAACTTTAGAGCCTACAAGTCCACTCAGTCCTACTTCAGCCAATCGCTCAGACAAACAAGTTTTTTTTTACATTTGCAAGAGATAATGCTGCCCGCTTCTTGTTTACAATGTCACCTGAAAGTGAGAACAGGTGTTCGCATGGCGCTGTTGTAGCTGGCGTCGCAAGATATTTATATGCCAGATGTGCTAAAGATTCTTATGTCCCTTCATGCTTCAACCGACATTAAAGAGTACATGCATCCATGCTGATGACAGGTTCTGCTCAATAACAATCCAAAGCAGTGTGGACTGATGCATGTTCATTTTCATCATCGGAGTCAGATGCCACCAACAGAAGGTTGATTTTCTTTTTTGGTGGTTCAGGTTCTGTAGTTTCCGCATTGGAGTGTTGCTCTTTTAAGACTTCTGAAAGCATGCTCCACACTTCGTCCCTCTCAGATTTTGGAAGGCACTTCAGATTCTTAAATCTTGGGTCGAGTGCTGTAGCTATCTTTAGAAATCTCACATTGGTAACTTTCTTTGCGTTTTGTCAAATCTGCAGTGAAAGTGTTCTTAAAATGAACAACATGTTCTGGGTCATCATCTGAGACTGCTATAATAGGAAATATATGGCAGAATGTGGGTAAAACAGGGCAGAGGACATACAATTCTTCCCCAAGGAGTTCAATCAGAAATTTAATTGACGTATTTTTTTAATGAGTGTCATCAGCATGGAAGCATGTCCTCTGAAATGGGGGCTGAAGCATGAAGGGGCATATGAATGTTCAGCATATCTGTCACATAAATACCTTGCAATTCCCGCTACAAAAGTGCCATGCAAATGCCTTTTCTCATTTTCTGGTGACATTGTAAATAAGAAGAGGGCAGCATTATCTCCCTTAAATGTAAAAATAATTGTTTGTCTTAGTGATTGGCTGAACAAGAAGTAGGACTGAGTGGATTTGTAGGCTCTGAAGTTTTACATTGTGCAGTCATGTAAGAAAAAAAATCTACATTTATAAGTTACCCTTTCATGACATGGAGATACAGTACTTGTTTGAGGTGAATTGAAAAATATTATTTCTTTTATTTATCATTTTTAAGTGCAAATATTTGTAAACAAAAATAATATACACTTTGATGTCAATTACAACACAAAATACAAAATGTGAAAATGTAGAACACCATCCAAAATATTTAATAAATTTCAATTGGTATTCTATTATTTAACAGTGCAATTAAAACTGCAATTAATAGTGATTAATTTTTTACATTGTGATTACTTTTTTTGAGTTAATCGCATGAGTTAACTGCTATTAATCGACAGCCATAATTTCAAGTACTCTATAACCAACACCAACCTGTTAAAAAGTCTCCATTTTTACAAGTAAACTTTAATGTTTTATCAATGATATACATGATGTCCATAAATTGCTCCTCTTCCAGGAGACGCTGTGGATGGAATGAATCAAATATAAATAATTCTTTAAAATTCATTATTCTCACCAAGATTTGATTAAACACTATATAATTTCATATCTCTTGCTAATAGGAAGTCAGAGCATTTGCCCCTTGTTTGTTGGCATGTTATAGCAGTGGGGAATTTTTGCACATCCTATGCTCATAATAACAGACGAGGTATGAAATGGAATCCAATAGTAGATTGAGCACCTCAGAGATCCTGCCATTTATCATAGTATGCAAGGTTGTTCTGTGACCTTGATACTAATCTCTAGCTTGTTGCTACCAACCAGAAGCCAAAGAAAGTTCTATTATAATGAATAATGATGGATGAAACTCAGAAGGGTCGGAGATTAGGTTCCTTTCAGCTCAGACACCATAGTTTGAATGGTTTCCCAATGCTTATACAAGCCTTTGATGTTGATCCAACTCCCCTGGAAGTAAATGGTAAAACTCACATTGACTTTATGGGAATTAGATTGGACCCTAAACCACACATGTTGAACATTATCATTTGATCTTGTTTGGAGTAAAAGTAGCAAGAGGCCAGTTGGAAAAAATAGTGAATGCTTTTACTAAAAGCTGAATTCATATGCACACGAAGGAGAGAATGAATCTCTCCAGCGTGGAAAATTGCACTTCTGACTAGTTCCAGAGAGATTCCATCAAAGTTTTGAAGCCAGATACCAAATTACAGGTAATACATCAACAATACAAGTTCCCATTACTTCATCATAGCCTGAGGTATGACAGTGTTACCTAGCAATGTTTGACAGTTGTTCAGACAGTATGGTGCTGAGCACTATAGAAATGTCTATAAAGAAAGCATTTTACTAGGGCTGTCAAGTGATTTAAAAAATTAATCATGATTAATCTCACGATTAATTGCACTGTTATACAATAATAGAATACCATTTACTTAAATATTTTGGATGCTTTCTGCATTTTCAAATATATTGATTTTAATTACAGCACAGAATAAAAAGTGTACCATGCTCACTTTATATTTATTTTTATTACAAATATTTGCACTGTAAAAAACAAAAGAAATAGTATTTTTAATTCACCTAATACAAGTACTGTAGTGCAATCTCTTTATCATGAAAGTTGAATTTACAAATGCAGAATTATGTACAAAAATAACTGCATTCAAAAATAAAACAATGTAAAACTTTAGAGCCTACAAGTCCACTCAGTCCTACTTCAGCCAATCACTCAGACAAACAAGTTTTTTTACATATGCAAGAGATAATGCTGCCTGCTTCTTGTTTACAATGTCACCTGAAAGTGGGAACAGGAGTTTGCCTGGCATTGTAGCCAGCATCACAAGATATTTAAGTGACAGTTGTGCTAAAGATTCTTATGTCCCTTCATGCTTCAACAACCATTCAAGAGGACATGCGTCCATGCTGATGACAGGTTCTGCTCGACAACAATCCAAAGCAGTGTAGAACCATGCATGTTCATTTTCATCATTAGAGTCAGATGCCATCAGCAGAAGGTTGATTTTCTTTTTTGGTGGTTCAGGTTCTGTAGTTTCCGCATTGGAGTGTTGCTCTTTTAAGACTTCTGAAAGCATGCTCCACACTTCGTCCCTCTCAAATTTTGGAAGACACTACAGATTCTTAAACCTTGGGTCAAGTGCTGTAGCTATCTTTAGAAATCTGATATTGGAACCTTTTTTTTGTTTTGTCAAATCTGCAGTGAAAGTGTTCTTAAATCAAACAACATATGCTGGGTCGTCATCCTAGACTACCATAACACAAAATATATGGCAGAATGCAGGTAAAACCATGGAGCAGGAGATATATAATTCTCTTCCAAGGAGTTCAGTAACAAATTTAATTAATACATTTTTTAGACAAGTTTCAGAGTAGCAGCCATGTTAGTTACAGTTGGTATGCATACTTCCACCTTTTCATGTTCTCTGTATGTATAAATATCTTCTGTCTGTGTGTTCCATTCTATGCATCCGAAGAAGTGAGCTGTAGCCCACGAAAGCTTATGATGAAATAAATTTGTTAGTCTCTAAGGTGCCTCAAGTACTCCTGTTCATTTTTTAGACAAGCATCGTCAGCATGGAAGCATATCCTCTGGAATGGTGGTCGAAGAATGAAGACACACATGAAATGTTCAGAATATCTGGCATGTAAATACCTTGCAATGCCGGCTACAAAAGTGCCATGCAAATACCTTTTCTCACTTTCAGGTGACACAGTAAATAAGAAGCAGATAACATCATCTCCCGTAAATATAAACAAACTTTTTTCTCTTAGCAATTGGCTGAAGAAGAAGTAGGACTGAGTGGACTTGTACGTTTTACATTGTTTTGTTGTTGCATGCAGTTACATAACAAAAAAATCTACGTTTGGAAATTTCACTTTCACAAAAAAGAGATTGCACTACAATACTTGTATGAAGTGAATTGAAAATTACTATTTCTTTTGTTTATCATTTTTACAGTACAAATATTTGTAATCAAAAGTAATATAAAGTGAGCACTGTACACTTTGTATTCTGTGTTATAAGTGAAATCAATATATTTGAAAATGTAGAAAAGCATAAAAAGATATTTAATAAATGTCAGTTAGTATTCTATTGTTTAACAGTGTGATTAAAACTGTTACTAATCGTGATTCATGTTTTTAATTGAAATTAATTTTTGAGTTAATCTCGTGAGTTAACTTTGATTAATTGACCACTCTACATTCTATATATTAAGCCCTTTTATGGGCATCACATTTGACATTAAGAAACCACCAACTTTGTGCAGGAGAAAAGGAACCAAAAATTAATTCTCACCTATAACTTAGGTGATGGAAAGAATTAAATTAAATAACCCTGAAATATCCAAACCCTATGGAAGCAGAAATTTGCATTTCCAGCATCTCTGCTTATAAATATTCCCCATTTTTTCCAGCTACAAAAATCAGAAGTCTTCATCTAAGAGAGGGATACTGAGTTTTGCTTGTATTACCTCTGTATATAAAATTCTTTACATTTAAAAACAGGTATAGCTTCCTCTGCTTTGCAGGTTATTGGCAGAATAATGTTTGATGGAATAATTACATTTCAATTAATACCATTGTGATTGGTAGGCTAGATGATTGATGACTATTTTGTCCACCTCCATAGATGTGTCATTTACCTACGGATATCAATCATAGATTCATAGACTTTAAGGTCAGAAGGGACTATCATGAACATCTAATACAGAGGTTCTTAAACTGTGGTTCACAAGCTCCTTTCAGGTGGTCCACAGATAGTTCCCTCTCAGGTGCGTGCCTGGGCGGCTGCACACAAGAGAATGAAGGGCCACCCACCTAATTAGTGGACCCTGGAGAAGACGCACATTTAAGGTAAGATGGTGACCTTCGGGGGAATAGGAGGTAGGTGGGAGGGGGCAATGGAATGAGAAGAGGGGGTGGGAGGGGGCAGTAGGGTTAGAAGAGGGAGTGGAGGGGCTGCAGGGCTGCAGTGGCCAGAGAAAGAGGTGACTTTCCTCAGCTTCAGGGCTGCGGCTGCCAGGGAAAGATGACCCTCATTCCCAGCCCCAGCTTGGGGGGCTGCTGTGGCAAGGGAAAGACCCACCTCCTTCTCAGCTCCAGCTCTGGAGCTGCTGCAGTAGGGGAGAGACCCCCCTCATTCCCAGCCCCAGCTCAAGGCCTGCCATGGCAGGAGAGAGAGGGCACATCAGTTGCATTAGAAAGGTAAGACTAGTTATATTAAAATATGAGTTTATGCCTTTATTTGTAGAACAAAAAGTTAATTATTATTAAAGGGTTTTTATATAGCGCTTTTATCCAAAGCACTTTAGAATAGTTAGCTAACTGTACAAACAACATTTGGAAAGATCATTAAGTGGTCTGCTGAGACCCTCAGCAATTTTCAAGTGTCCCATGGAAAAAATGTTTCAGAACCACTGATCTAGTCTGACCTCCTTCATATTGCATCACAAATCAGATGTAAAAAAATGTGGTTCTAATTCACCTCCTTTACTGTGAAGTCTCCATCTAGATATAATAGAATTGGATTCTGCCTTTATTTCCCTTCTTCAACTGTCTTTCAAACACTCCGAGAATTGTTATCCTGTACACATAAGCCAATGTCCATTCTTAGAATGGTGGTATATTTACTGTGGTCACAGGCAGTGCTAGGATTAACCTATACCTTTTTATAAACAATTCTAGTTCCGGAATGTATTACAGTGACTTCCTCTTGGGATACACTTTCCAAACGTACGTAAATTTAGCATAATTCACTAGCACAAATCCATATACACCAAGGTTTAACCACAATTGACTGGCACAATGCTCAATACAATTTAAAAGACATTACCTAATCCACCTTGTCTATCTAATATCCTGGGGCTAACATGACTACAGCTACACTGCATACTACAATAATCAATCAGTTGTGGTCAGCAACATGCTATCTAACTCACCTCTTCATAATCATGTTTGAACAGAATAATATTTTGTAATATAAACAAGTCCATGGTGATTAAATCCATAGGTAATCTGGATAATACCAATCAGGCCTTCAAAATTGTCAGATTTTGTCTAGAGTGTTGGAGAGCGATGAAAGATAAATCTGAAAGTTGAAACAAACTTGGGAAGAATTGTCTGCCAGCAGACAAGTAACGAAGATGATCTAACAACAGACCCAGGTCACAATCACTTGCTGAAGTGTGCTGGAGAACCATCTTGGACCAGAAGACAGCCTAGAGAGGGAAACAATGGGCTGGATCACGGTAAAGGTCAGATTCCGATACTAGCATAGTTGTTAACACAGTAAAAGGAGCTCTCCAAAGTTTGAGAAGTGAGAAATACCTGTCAAGATTTTGTGAACTTCCCAGGGATTTAGTTAATTGAAATTACTTTTGTAGTCATCTTTGTGCTATAGCCACAGATGCGGTCCATGTAAATGACCATGAAAACTGATTCATAAAGACAGTCTTAGAACGCTTACAGTAAATCATAAAAGTGGCTGTATAAAAATGATGTAGAGCTTCTTACTGATTCTCTTGATTTCATCTGCTCTAAACTTCCTGGTTACAAGTCACAAGATTTTTTTCCTGTCTGCCAATACTGCAAATTCCACCTGTTCTACAAAAGGGTGAGCGGGGACTTCTACTATTATACATGAAAACCATTGATTTTGGTTGAGAGGAGGATACTCAATATCTATGAATTAAATTATCTACAAACAAGGGGGATTCCAGTTTCCCAGCACAGGAGTGTATGACTTCATCATACCTCCCAACAGTATTGGGATGTTTTGGTGCAGATTCAGGAATTCCCCTCTCTTGCTGCTCAGTCTCCACATCCACATGGAAGATCACAAGTAACAGATGTTACCAAAGTAGTCTGACCTAATCAAGCAGCAAATCTAAACGTTAAGCCATTGCTCCATGAGTATTCAATGCTGTGGGATAATTCAACCCTGCAAACTGGAGACAGCCCAATGATGTGGAAACAATGGGTATTTTCTCTCACACATATAAAACCCACAGGAACACTCCTAAGGCACTGCAGCAATTGCCACTCACAAAAATTATGGCACTGCTTACATACGAGATATTTATTAATTAATCCAATTTGGCCCCAGAGCAAAGCTAGAACCAGCCCAGAGAGAGCGGTGGCTGAATCCCAGAAAGGGTTAGCAGTAGCAAGCACACTCCTGGTGAGTACAGGGAGGCATTCCACTTAGTCTAGCCCAATGATTCTCAACCTGCAGCCTGTGGACCACTTGCAGCCCAGAGCTGCAGCCCAGGTGACATCCTCAGGGCCATAAACATAGTATTGGATGCAGCCCATAACACAGTGTGGGCCACATATGCAGCCCACAGTGGTAAATAGGTTGAGAACCACTCTAGCCCTTGAACAGCAGACTTGGTCTCAGATTTTATCAGATTTGTATTGTTAACAGGAGTGAATACTCGTTTTCTCTCAGTAAAATGAGCAGATATCACTTAGACACACCAGGGTGAATAGTCCATTGAAAGTGTCTCTTATCTAACCTGGGACAACATTCAGCTAAGGTGTAAGCACCACAGTTCCAACTGAAGTCAACAGCAATTGCACCAAAGCTGAATTTGACCCCATATTAAAAGATGGTTCCCTCTCTAAACATTTTGTGAGGAAGTGCTTTAATTTTGAGTAGACGTAAGGTTTAGTTGATATTTTTTAGCCTATTTTATCAATCTATCATCTATCCACTTGCCTATCATTTATCTATTTTACCTAATGTATTATCTATTAAATACAGTTAGCCAATGTCTAGTCACCATGCTGAACAGCTGCAAAAGGGCCATGTTGCCTGTGGTGATTTTCCAGTTTGGGTTTGAATTATCAAACAAGCCACAAAAGCCAAAATGTTAGGAAATAAGCAAGGAATTTCCAGGGACTTCTTGAGAATCAGCAAAGATGCTCACCCAGCTCTCTGATAAAAATAAAGGGAATAAGTATGCTCTGTAATACGTTTCCTCTATATACTCATTCCCTATGTACCAACCAGTTGGTCTCTGAATGTATGTTCACAGTTGTGACGTCTGTTGCTGCCCGTGCTAGTCAGTTCCAGACATTAATTATCTTCCTGGTTATAGAACTCATAAGAAGGTATTTTGCAAATGTAGGGGAAAGTATGCATGCTAATGGGATCTGCCTACAGGCATGTCTAAACAGGCAAACCATAACCGCTCTGAGCAGTCCAACACATTTTATATCAAATATAAATCTGAAAAAGATGAACCAACATGAGTGTAAAAGGAAAAAAAATTACTTTAATGGCAGAGAGGGTGAAAAAATATTTCACAGAAACTCAATAATGGCTCTAACCCTAACCTTCCCTTTCTTCTTTTCTATTTTCTTTGCTCCTCCGGCTTATATTAATATGTTTCAGACTTACACGCAATGGGCCAGATTCTCAACTGCTGTAAATTGGCATAGCTCTGATTCTAGAATCCCACAAATGTCCCTCAAAGCAGAGCCTAGGCTGCTCCAAGCCCTCTGTCTCACAGGGTCACAAACTTCTTCAGATGTTAATTGGGAAAGTAATCGAACTAATTTACTTTACTTAGCATTTATACCTTTTGTTCTCAAAGGAGTCACATGTCCCAGAAATACGCCTTGTGGGCAATTATTACTGGTATACTCTGATTAATATTTTGGAAGGGGGCAGCAAAGCAGAGACAGACCAAAGCTCAATCATTTACTCTCTCATCAATCATTCCCTTAAGCTCTTAGCGTGATGCCATCGAAATTGGTCACTTTGACCCAGGTCAACTTGCACCAATCCCACTGATAGCATGATATTAAATTTCCTTTACTTTGTGAGTTAGTTCCCTGCTGACATTCCAAAGTTCAGTGTTGAAACATACACATGGGGCATGGCTACACTGGAGAGTTGCAGCGCTGGTGATGGGGTTACAACGCTGCAACTCACTCTGTGTCCACACTTGCAGAGCACGGCCAGTGCTGCAACTCCCTGGCTGCAGCGCTGGCTGTACACCTGGTTTGCTTGGGATGTAGCGATTCCAGCGCTGGTCATCAGGTGTAGCCACCAAAAGCGCTGTTATTGGCCTCCAGGGTATTAGGAGGTATCCCAGAATTCCTGTCCACAACAAACCGGAAGAATGGCTGAACTCTGATCTCCCCGTAGCTACTTAGCTAAAAAACAAACACAGCTGCTCTTTGCTCCAGCGAGCGAGCGAGAGGAGGCAGGGTAATTGCTTTGGAATGTTCACAGCTGTTTGCTTGAGGAGAGAGAGGAGGGGTAGTGTTGAGCAGCTGCTTATATGGTCTAAAGACTATTTAGGAGTGCATAATTTGCATTTAGTGAATAAGAGACAGGTGGGAGAAAGGTCAAAACTTTTAAAATGATTGAAGGTAGGCACTGTGTATCTTCCAGTCCTTAGAACTTGCAAGGCAGGGAGCTGAGAACAGTGTCAGTTCCAAAAATCCACTCTCTCTGTCCCCCCCACGCTCCTTGTCACACTTCACCCCACCCCACTCTTTTGAAAAGCACGTTGCAGCCACTTGAACGCTGGGATAGCTGCCCACAATGCATCACTCCCAATAGCGCTGCAATGCTGCAAATGTGGCCACACTGCAGCCCTGGTAGCTGTCAGTGTGGCCACTCTGCAGCGCTTTCCCTACACAGCTGTACGAACACAGCTGTAATTCCCAGCGCTGCATATCTCCAAGTGTAGCCATACTCTTAGATTGAGCCATTATTAACCATTTCAGAGCAGTTCCAGTACCTCCAGTGATTCTCCACATCATTTATCTAATGCTAAGAGAATCCTGCTCCCAGAATCCTCTAGCAAATTCAGACATACCAAGCCATACCAAAGTCATTCTTGCCACATTTATTCATATTAATCACAGCAATTCATAATAATTTGGCATTGTCTCAATATCTGTTTGATCTGGGGATCCAGAGATTTCATTTCTGCCTTCTGATTGTAATACAAAATATACCTGTCACCTTTGAATGGACTTCCATTTTTTTCATCCATATAATAAAATATAATTTTCCACTGTGTCCTTTTTTAACATTAGGTTTCTCTGCAGTCTCTGGACCTCTGATGTTGATAATGTAACTATAGGCCAACCTGATGTGTTGGTTTTATAATCAAATTGGCTTTTCAGTATGGAGAACAAAGGTGTTTCATTTTGGAGAGAAGGAATTTGATTAGCTCCATAAATATGTGGTTATAAGTTTTTAGGCCCATGATGGGATGATCTGCATTTTAATGTTTTTCACAGCAGGTCTGTCATATTGTTAGACACTTGTATTTTATTTATAAAATACAATAAAAGAAGGTAAGAGTGGAGAGAAACTCTGTAAATATATTTAAACTGTGGCTAATATTTTGGAAACAAAAGAGAATATATCGCCATTTCTCCAAAGGATAACACAGTCATGTGTCTTTACTTGATCTAACGAACTGCACTGACATGCCAGGTTCAGTAAGAAAGTTCTCTGAAGCTAAAGTCACATTAAATTATTACATTAAATAGCGTTAATACTTTGTATAGGCAAAAAAATGCATTTTTTACCCAAGTGGATGAAAGTCCTTTATATTTATCAAGGCAATGCAGAATATAGGGTTCAGGTCATTGAGTCAGCAGTTATATGGGGTATAAAGCTGCTCTGAAAGTTTTGCAGCAGAACATTTTCTCTGTGATGTACAGGTTTGTGCAGAATTGGGCAAATATAATTCCCAAAGCTGAAGGAGCAGCCCACAGCTATTCACGACTGAAGGAATAAAAGCTCAGTAAAGTGTGGTAACATTCGCATCTAGCATCCTTGTACTGACACTGATGATAGGGGTTGATTGTTCTTTCCGAAAGAGACCTATTGCTGATATGTCTGCAGTTTCAGAGGGCTATTTATTTGCTTTCTTTAACATTGGAACCTAGCGTCTAGAAACCTAAAACCTATGTGCAAGGGACTGAGGCTTTCCAGTTTGCCTTGTATGTAACTAAACATGTAAATAACTGTGACACTTTTGAAAAAATGAAGGTACAAGTAATGAATTTCAGACGAAGGCATATTTCTACTATTTCTCATTCATCAAGGTAGCGCTAGGCAAATACCACAAAACCTTGACCCTGTGTATTCACGGACGTTTAAGCAGAAATTTTACTTCACATGGGCTTGTATCCCTTTTATGTTTACTTTCCAGAGACATTTGAGTTAACAAGATTTGCTAATAAAAGCACATTTTATAGCCACGTACACAAGCACTGTTCCAGGAAGTGTGTATTTTAAAATCGCAGGTACCAATATTCACAGCTACTTATGATCTCCTTTTGGTCCAATACCATCTTTTTTCCCTCCACTCCAGGATGCTGGAGAAGTAAGATGTTAGCCACTATAAGCACTTGCTAGCATCATCCATATAATTTCCATCATCAGTAACCTCTGACTGACTTTTTAAAAAATGTTACCTCTAAACTTTCTACTTTGGGCCAAAGCAGAAATACTAAATAATTGGCAGATTACCATGTTATGTTCTATCCCAACAAGATCTGGAATAACTGGCTTATGGCTGTTTATCCATAGCAAACCATCAACCTCTTGCCATTCACCCCCGTTCTCTAATCAGAAGGGCAAAGTTAGACAACTATGAAGGCAGCTTCCTGTTCTTATGCCCAGTTATGGTATTAGGCCTTTAAGCAGGCACATTGGATCCTGCTATTCTAAGGTGCTCGCACCACCTGGGTACACTCAACCTGTTGGACAAAGTACGAACATCCCCTTCCCTATCAGCGGCATCATCTGACACTAGTGTCAACAGACCTGTGGGAGAAAGTGAATTACCTTTGTTTCACTGCTTAGAAATTTGCACTTTGGTTCCAGGTCCCAGTTCATGTAGAGGATTCAATAAAAGATGCAAAATGTGTTACTTCCTATATAATCTTGCAAACCTAGAGATGCTTTTGTCATTTCCTGTTTATAGACTCCAGATTTCCAGTACAATTCAAGACGTTGTTCTGGGTTCCTGCAATTTTGTTTTGACTGGGTCCTGGCTTCTTTGGAAGGACCCTCTGTCATATTCTGGGATACAATTCAAACCAGTGAGAGGTTGGGTCACCCCTTGAATTATAATCTCGAGTTCCTCAAAATGCTTCTGCTAGTTGTGACTCCCTGCCTGGGACACACAGCCAGAAGCCAGCATTCAGTTTATGTTCTGTGTGCTGTACAGCTTTGATTCAACCACTTTGAATCCAACAGCCTGCCAGCAGTTATCACAGACACTTTCCTGTCTGTCACTTGGTTGATGTTGCCAGTGACCCCAATACACCATCAGTCCCAAACTTTCCCAAAGCCAAGCATTCTGCAGTGTTCAGCCCTCTTTTGAGCCATTCACTCATTTAAAGAGACAAAACACAACAGCTTACCACGTTAACTGGAGTTAACATTCACTGTAATTCAAACACAACTTTGCTGGTTTAAATTAATAGCAGAACAAGTTTATTAACATAAGAAGATAGGATGTTCAGTCAGTTCAAGTGCAAGAAACAAAGTTAGAAATGGTTACAAGCAAATAAAAGTGGAAGCACACATCTAAAAGTCTAAAATGTAATCTAGCAAGGTACAGGATTTGTTCAAGATGGCTTTTCTCACCTTCTTCTAGCAAGATGGTGGCTGACACCTGTACCCCTCTCAGAATCTCCTCCAGAAACCCAGAGTGCTGTATCCTTTAGCTGAAAGAGATAACTTGGAGTTCTCTGCCCCTTTCTTTTATAGTCCTGGGACCCTTTGAAATTGATTCTTCAAAAAGGTACCCTCAAAATAAAGTTTATTCAAGCTGTGAGGAAGGTGACATGCTGTCAGATGGTGAAGGAAGCCCTGTGTTCTTTCTTTCCCTGGTCATGTTTGATAAAATGCCAATTGTTCTGTTTCCTGCAATCTCCACCCCTTGATAGTTTGATGCCTCTGTTTACTGTTATGTGTAAATTGAGATTAAACCCATCAGCCTTTGTTTAGGATATACATGTTTATCAATCCCCCCACCCCCTGACATGCCTGGTCTAAACACACTTCAGTCATAATTCCTCCATGTATGCATAACTCTTAATACACACTGCATACATACATCATCCAAGAGCATTAATGATCCATGAGTTATTAGTTTTCAAATGATACCTCACAATGCATATTTTGTACAAAGATTAATACAATAGTTGTAGGGTGTGAATACAGAGGTCGTTCAGGTCACACCTGCCTCTCCTCCTTATGTCCCAGCATGTGAGATCAGCTGAAGTCTGAGGCCTTACCCCACAGATTTAAATAACAGATAATGAGCCCCACTGGACTGACAGGGCTTGAGTCTATGGACCTGAGGAGCACACTATACTGTTTCCCTGTTTGCACAGGTTTTTGCTGGGGTAGACTAGGAAGAACCCTTTTGGTGGAAGAATTATACTGAATTCTTTAATTAGGTTTGTAGTTGAGACCCTTAATTGAAGTGGGATCATTTTTGAATGATATTTAATTAAAGTGTTTTATTTTTGTACATCTACTCGGTGATTGTAGAGAAGTGCATTTTAAAAGTCTACAAATAAACATATAAATTAAATAATAAATTATATAGCACAGATGTTGTCATTGATTGTATTTTTTAGGTCGGCGGAAAGCACTCTGCCTAGTGTTTAATTAGTTTTAGTTCTAGTGCAGACAAAAATGGGAATTTACTTGTCTTTTAAGTAAATGCCATCTGCAGTGTAGTTCCATAATACAATCCACTGTAAATTACATCTTCAGCCTAGCAGGTCAGTTTATGGAAACGTATTGGTTCAGAAAGCACATTGGTAGAGTAAGGTAAAATGAGTGCAATATTTGATTTAAAAGTTGACATAACTGCATGACTCTACTATATAGAATGTCCTGTGCTTGGTTTAATTGACCTCATTCATGTGTATTATTTATTTGATTTCATCCTGATATTGATGAGGGCACAATCAAAGACTGATAATTTTGTGTGCGTGTGTGTGTGTGTGTTGCATGACAGTTTGGGGTTGGGTAAAACACAGGAAGCTAGACTTGAAGAAGTGGGATTTACACAGTGAGACCTTAAAACCCCTATGAGAGCAGGCCTATCAGCTGAAATATATGTCAGCAGACAGCAACTACAGGAAACAAATCAAAAACTCCCATTGAAGGCTAGTGTCCTTGAAGGCTAGCATCATATAATGTGAGAAAAATATCCTGTCACTGCAAAATTGTCAAGTTTCTTCATTTTTTAAAGCCCCTTTGGTGGAAAAAACCTAATACTGAATAACTTTCCAGCTCTTTTACTCTGCAAGATTATTCTTGTTCTCTTATCCCGCCAGAGGAAAAAAATATATAGATGCAAATATAGTGCTCTGAAAGAATGAAGCAACGTTTTCACTATTAGTGTTTATTTATGTACAGTCCAGTATCGCCTAGAAGCATGCTCCAAAATGTCTGTTAGTCTATAAGGTGCCACAGGATTCTTTGCTGCTTTTACAGATCCAGACTAACACGGCTACCCCTCTGATGCCTAGAAGCATGTTTATCACAATGTTTGTGTGAGTGTTTTGTTTGAGGGGAAATTTAAAATGAGGAGTGTAGTTCAAGACTGAGCCTTGCATGAGATACTCATTGTGGCTCCTCTCTGGTAGACCAGCAGTACCTCTCTGAGAAGTGTGAACCAGATTCAAAGCTATTTAAGGCAGCTGGAATCTTTTCATTGATTACAAAGGCCTTTAGATTAGGCATTAAAAGAGGGAATCAGAAGCATGGTGAAAGCATAGGTGGAAGACAAATGAGCCTTTCGATATGACTGGAGGAACTTTTCTCCTTTACTGGGAAAACTGATGGGACATTAAGGGTTCATCTACACTGGAATAAAAGACCCACAGAATGGCTGTGGCTGGCCCAGGTTAGCTGACTTGGGCTTGCAAGGCTTAATCTGCCGGGGTAAAAATGTTTTATAAATGTTCGGGCTCTGGCTGCAGCCTGGGCTCTGGGACCATCCCCCACATGGGGTCCCCTGAATGTCTACACAGCAATTTTACAACCCTGCCGCCCAAACCCCATGAGCCCAAGTCAAGTGACCCCAACCAGCCTCAGGTGTTTAATTGCAGTGTAGACATACCCTCAGAAAAGCCAATTCTGAAGGCTGATTAGGGCAAGTAATGGGTTGGATGAGCTCTGTACAGAGGAGTGCTCTGCCCAGGGGAGTTATGAATGCACCAGTAGATGCTACTGGAAGTGACTCTTTCCATCTCATTGCAGTAGAAGTCCGGTCAGCTTCCCATGTATATTCCTGTGCATGTATATTCCTCCTAGCCCTCCCTCCCTCCCCTTCAGAATGCAACACAACCTCCCTAACCCCCATGTTTAATGACTTTCTTTATTCTTGCCAAGTAAAACTGTAATCCCTTTTTTTTTTTTAAGTGGTATCCCTAGTCACAGAGCAGTGAAGCTGCAGAGGAATCTTCATTTCATTTCTCCATGTAAGCAACCCTTTCTTAAGGGAGAACAGGAGGAACAAATTACCTATATTGCTTTTTGCAGGGTTTTTGCATTTAAACCCCATTCCTTGCTGTTCCCTCCAGGCTCCTCTGTTGAAATATATTCAGACATGAAATTATAAAGATTTGCATTAACACTGTTAGTGGGAGATAACACTGTTTTTATGAGCTCTCCTGGCTCCTGCCTTTCTGCTTGAAAAATTCATTCTTGTGAGTGGCATTGTCTTCACATATGGCTGGATTACTTCATTCTGTTCTAAAACAATCAGAACTAAAGTCTGGAAACAAACTGAACAATTTAACTGCATCCTTTCTTTCTTGTAAAAAAAAACAAACTAAAGGTCTCATTGTGATACTAAGTAAATGAAATCAGTCTAGTGCATTTTGATCAATTGTCTTTGAAATCTTAGATATTTTCACATTTTACTGCACCTGTTCACCATGTAAACACAGAAGCAACCTTGCTAAATATTGTCAGTCATAAACTTCCCGTATAGTTGACAGAAAGACTTGCAGCTGCACGCTGGCATGCTTCACCGAATGTACTATTTTTTCTAAGTGCTATTCAGCTGTCATGCCCTTTTCTAGGAATTTATCCCCCTCCATTGCAGATTGCTGAAGTATTTGTGTGTGAACAGAAGAAATGTCTCTCTCCTATTTAACTGGCTCCCAAAGTTTCAAATGGACTCGCAGCAGCAATGCTCCATTTCTCTCTGACTGATTCACAGTATGGTGCCATTCACAATCCAATATCTGCGAGGCCACAATCTCATTTACAGGGAAATTTTCAGGATTTGTGACCCCAGCAATGGAATCTGGCAAGAGGAGGCCTCTGATTAGTGAGAAAATAGCAGGTTCTGTTGAGCCATGGAATACATGATGGCAGACTGGAGATTTTTTAAAGTTAATTAGAGGCTAGTATTGATTTTATAAAGCATGAATAAGGGGGGAATCGCACCATGGGTGCTATACTCCTCATTGGTGCAAAGCTTGGAATCTTACCCAGTGGAACTACAAACCCACTCCAGTCCCCACTAGCTATGATTCTGCTCTGTCCCACCTTCTACCCAAGCTGATGTGGAGTGAGCCAACATGGTGCACTGATCTAAAGCATGCAAGTGTGCGCCTGTGCTCCCTCCTTGCAGGCTGCTTCCACATAGCAGAGCTGTGGTGATCCAGCTGTGGTTTGAGCTTTGAACACTCCCATAAGGTGAAGAGTGTCAGACAGGATTCCCGGCAGCATGCAGGCTCTGTGAGACTGACAGAGTGGCCTGATTTCCCAGTGCACCCACAACTCCCCACAAATGTCAGTGGTATTCACTCAGCACTGTGGGAAAGCTAGCCATGAGTGTGCAGTGTTGCTCGCTCCCAAGTGAGATTTGAATTTTCAAGGGCCAGATTCTCAGCTGGAGCAAAGCAGCATTGCTCCTTTGTCTTCAGTGGTGCCACAACAATTTACTGAGGCTCTGGCCCTCAAAAAGCACAAAGGAAAATTAAACAGAAAATAATTAGCTTCAACCACTGTTTGTTTTTACTTTTTTTTTAAGAAATCTTGTCAAAGTCCGGATAGCCCCTATTTTCTCCTATTGTTAAATTCAATGTGATTAAAAGAAAGCAGGTAAATAGAGACTGCTCCAGGAACCAGAGAATATTAGGTTATGTAACTTTTTTTTTTTTTAAGCATGATATCAAAGTTTTTTCTTACCAGCCTTCAGGTACATTGTGCCCCGGAATAAATTAAAACATCTACTCAACAAAAAGGAGCCAGTTTTTCTACTGCTAATTTTTGATCACTCTAGTCTTTCTCTATTGTTAGGGGAAATAACAAGCTTAGCAGAAGCAGGAGGAGGAGAAATTTCAGCTCTGTGCATTTCACATTACTGTTATTAGGTTGCACAGTCCAAGTGGTCCATCTATTGGTGTCTTAATGACATGGCAAGGGACAGAGTCAATGTACAATGATGTTTTCTTTACATAATTACTTGCTGATGTTGGCAAATGGAGCGACAGCTGTGCCCTTTTAGGGCTAGATTTGTGCAGAAATCAAAGTCATGTAAATAATTCCCCTAGGCCTTTTTTTCCTGCGTCTCCTCTGTGCCATACCCAGGCTGGCAAGTCTGCTGACTAGAAGGCAGCCCTAGGCCTGCACGATGATGAGTACATTCCGGGACTGGCAGGTAAGCAGCACTTGAGATTATAGCTGCAGATGCTCTCCGTTTGCTAACTCCTTCTCCTGCATATTTGCCTATTCTTCTATCACTTCCCCCTGCAGATTTTTTTTCCATTTTGGTAAATGTTAATGTTGATTAATATCACATCACTCTCAACCCTCCAAAATCGGAGGAGGAACAGTTATGTGGGAGTGGAGGAGGACAGAAATTAACTATTTATGAAATTCAATGAGAAAACACTGGGCTCAATTCAGGCTCTGTTAGTTTTTGCCCTCCCAAATTGCCCCTTTGAGGCTATATTCTGTTCGGCCTTGGAGTGCTGGGATAAATGCCATACAGGCCTTTCTACACATTATTTGTATCAAAGACTGCCATGGAGCATGGAGCTAGGGTGACCAGACAGCAAATGTGAAAAATCGGGACAGGGGTGGGGCGGGGTAATAAGTTCCTATATAAGAAAAAGACCCAAAAATCAGGACTGTCCCTATAAAATCAGGACATCTGGTCACCCTACATGGAGCACCTGTGCAGTGTGAGCTATGTTGATCTGTGAGAGCCAGGTACAGTGTACAGTACATCAACCAGGCAGCACAGTTCCCCTCCTTATCCACATCGTCAAATGGTCCCCATCACCACAGGTTTGGATACATCGATGATTTGTAAGGGGATTATTTTAATTCCCATTTTAGAGGGGGAAAGTCAAGCACAACAAAAAGATCCAGGATCAGCTTTTGATAAAGCCCATGGGCAGATTTTCAAATGCTCAGTGCTCACAATTGGGGCCAGATTTTCAAAAGTGCTCCCTCCATTGTGGGGTAGATTTGAAAATCTGACCCCCTAAGTGACTTGCCCAGGGTCACACAGGCAGTATGTGGCAGAGCCAGAAATTGAACCCTGATGTATTAACAATCACCATCACTACCATAATAATAATTAAATACCTAGCTATTATACAGCAGTCATATACTGATCATGAGCACTTTGAAATGGAGTAATATTATCTCTATGTTACTGATGGTGAAACTGAGATCAACTGACTTGTCCAAGGTCCCCCAGCAGGCCAGGAATAAAACATAGGTCCGCTGAGCAGCAGTTCACTGTGCTAGCCACTGGGCCACACTGCTTCAAAACTTCTGCTTCTGGGTGTGTGTAATGGCCACCACCTTGGTGAACATCAAAGTAGGATTGAATCAGAGACCTCCAAAGCTGAAAGTGCGAGCCTAAATACAGAGCCAGATGCTGCACCTATGGTCTGGAACACAATTACATGCTCTGTGGATCAGGAATAGATGGGAAAACATAACCCACCCTGACTAACGGGTTATATGTGCTTAAGTGAGGGTCATAACTGAACCCAAAGAATTTATATTTCATTACGCTACAATGCATATTTTTAGATATACAAAAATAAATAAATTAAATAAAAATCTGATCCTGAAAAGTGCTGAGCAGCTACCGAGAAGCATCTGAAGATCAGGCCCTATTAATATTCATTGATTATATACACTAAACCTCAACCCACTAGATCAGTGGTTCCCAAACTTGTTCCACTGCTTGTGCAGGGAAAGTCCCTGGCTGGCTGGGCCCATTTGCGTACCTGCTGCATCCGCAGGTTTGGCCGATCGCGACTCCCTGTTGCTGCGGTTCCCTGTTCCAGACCAATGGGAGCTGCTGGAAGCGGCACAGGCCAAGGGATGTACTGGCCGCCTCTTCCAGCAGCTCCCATTGGCCTAGAGCAGTGAACTGTGGCCACTGGGAGCTGCACTCAGCCAAACCTGCGGACGTGGCAGGTACACAAACCGGCCTGGCCCACCAAGGGCTTTCCCTGCACAAGCAGCGGAACAAGTTTGGGAACCACAGCACAAGACAAATATATCTTCTTCTGCGTTTTCAATGCCAGCAAAAAAAGACAAATAGAGATTGGGATCACAATGATGAAAAAGCAAGAACATGGAAAAACTTTATGCAGAATGGACTCTTTTTTTAACCCAAGGAGACATTAGGGTTTGTGGCACTGAAGGAAGTGTTTCTTTCCAGTCTATTAGCAACCATGCTTAAACTCCGAGTTATTTACTAAATAAATAAATAAATATTATTTTTAAAAAACTGTATAGATCTTGGATTGTCAAGACATTTCTCACTGACCTCTTATCTCCAGGTTTCAGTTCTAGCTTTAAACCATGGAGACAATTGCATGGCTTGCATGGTCACTGAAATGGAGGCGGATGTTATGGATATTTGTGTATGACTCTGATTCTGCAAACACTGTGGAAGGAGCATTTGTATCAGTGATACAATGCACAGCAGTAAACGCTCCAGTTGGTGGTAAAGCCCCAATCCGGCAAAGCACTTAAGCATATGCCTAACTTTAAACATGGGAGTATTCCCATTGAAGGCAATGCACCCATGGATCAGGCCCTCGGACACCAACATTTTTGCCCCAGTAGTGGGTAACTATGTAATAAAGGAAAGCTCCAGTGTTTTCCTATTGAAAAAAATATGTTGCTCATGTTTATACATTTAAAAAACTACGTTGTTTAAGAAATACTTCTTAAAGTACCATCTCCCTTATGGCTGAAGTTTTCCCTGAACCAAGTCCTGGCAGTTATCTTCTTGGTAACAGCTAGAGAGCAAGATAAAAAATGATGGGAGACAACCCATCTCATGTAGCCAAGGATAAAAGCTATCAGGTACATTTATGAAACAGAGGTGAAATGTAAGTATTAATTAATATTGTAAGACAGGGCCTTTAGGCCTCAAGCCTGTAAGATATTCAGCTTAGCCAAAGGAGGCCTCAGGCCAAAAGAAAGACTTGACATGAGAAACTAACAAAGCAACTAACTAAGTGACCCTAAATCACAAGTTGTTACAAGATAGCAATGACCCTATATCACAAGCTGTCATAAGATAGGATGCTGCATTAAGTGTGTTAAGCTGTTGGTTTTTAGGCAATATATACTGCAAAATGCCAGTTAGAGTATTTTGGAGATTTTTTGCAAACACAGAGTATCAGCAATGTGCTAACAACCAGTTATGAGGGTGATTGAGCAACATAAATGTTAATGAGCATAAGAGGAACTAACAAGTTAGCCTATGAAAAATAGGGCACCACAAAATTAGTGGGGTGTGCAAGTTCAAATAAGAAAAATGCGCTGAAAGCTTCATAAATATGTATAAACCCAGCTGGTGTCAATGCAACATCATAAAAGCTTTAGCCCAGACTGCATGCCTTGGGAGACAGCAGGATGACAACCACTGCTGACGAGGAGGAGAATGATAATTAGGAAAATAATGACTGGCACTCAAGGTTCCACAGCAGGAGACATGAGTGATGCTAGTCATAAACTCTTCGTACTGTCGCTCTATCTGCTCTGTTATTTCAGTGTTTGTGAGACTGTGCATCTGCCTGGCCCTTGAAGTTTGGCACCCAGGCACTCTTGGAAATCCTAGTAGATATCTGATCTGCACCTCTAGACTTCATAATATCTTTTAAAATCTGTCTGTTAGGCACTTTTGAAAATTATATCCAGAGGCCTAAAGATCCCAGGTGACTTTTCACAAGAGTAGGGGTATTAAACTTGAGGTCCAGAAAAATTCCAATTTAGGAAGTCACTTTCTACCTTCCTAAACCCCCCTGAAGATTTTGTTCACTATTTTAAACTTCTGTGCTTCATGTCTTAATCATGTATGTAGTTTATATGCTTCCTCTTGTGCAGACATCAGAGCTCAATGTCCAGGTTCCATAGCCAGAGACGTTGCAAACCACCTTCCAGAGTTTGAGCTTGGCACTCTTCTACCATGTAAGTTATTGTCTGCAACCTGCCCCACAGTCCCAGCATGGAGAGGAAACTAGGCAAAGCTAGTGCATAGTTGTGGTAACCTTGGACAAGCCAGAGAGTAGCCTGTTGAGCCTGGTCCAGTATCTACAATCAAGTGGACAAGTAGACAGGTGCAGCTATGGACTCCTGAATTTATTTAGCATGTTAAAGTCTTTTTCCCACCAATGCCGCCATTCTATAAGATTACAGTTTGTAGCTTTCTGGCAGTGCTGATTGTCTATGCATGGTAAAGGACTCTTGTCCAGGAATGTGTGAGCTGCCATAGGAAATGGGTGTTGAGAGATCAGCTATGGAGCACAGGAGTAGGAATCACTCCCTGAATACAAGTACACCTTCCTGTTAGTGCTATATGTTGTTTCCTGTCTGTGAACGTGGCATCAGCCAACTGATAATGTAATAGGTTGGTTTCATTTGTCAAAGCTCTCCAGGCAGACTTAACAGTAATGGCATCTCGTTGAAGGTCTGGCAGAGCTATGCACGCCAGCACATATAAACTGAAGGGTGGTGTATAGTTCAAGCAGCTACTAATTCAGCTCCATGTCAACAAGCTGAGTGCTGCAGCTGCAACCGCAGAGCAGTATTCAGCTGGAGCAAACACCAAGGCCAGTACAGATGTATGAATGCCCAAAGGATCAGGTTCCTGAACATTTTCATTAAAAGGTGCTATGGGAAGAGATCTTCATTTTCAGGTGTTCCAGATGAGATCAGCATGTCAGGCTATAATTGAGTTTAACCCCTAAGTATGGAACAACTGGTTGGAATGACAATAACCATCCTTTATACTATCAAACAGCTACTGTACTCCACCACAGGCATGTCTTCAATATGCATTTCTGTGTGGGTAAAATGATTGAAGTCTATAAAGTTTGTATACTAGACGAAAATTACTGTAGAAATGCACACTGGTCAATAATAGGATTTTTTTGTGAAATTGTTCATGAAAAAATTGTCACTTTTTTATTGGAATTGGATTTTTCTGGTTTGTCCTACTGTATATCTTAAGCATCTATATATTGCCAGCATTCTTGGGATTTAAATATGAAAATTTCATATTCATGAATGTAATCTTTTGATTAGAATATTCTTGTTGAAAACTATAATAGAAAGATTAGAATTGTTCTCATTATTCTTCATTAAATAAAATATATGTTATTTCTCTTCCTTTCATTTACTGTCAACTATTATAAGTATTTTCTTCATCCCAGAATTTAACTAAGAAAGCTACAAAGCTCTGTCAATGAAAAATAACTTACAACAGATAATGACTATATAGTTCATCTTTTTTGTGTTTATTAGTTTTTCTGTAAATAGAACACAATATCTTTGTGTTGTTTACACTTATGGAGACATCAAAGCAGCTTATATTGTTAGTACTTATCATTTGTACCTTTTGGGGAGGGTAATAACAGGCATTTCAAAAGCATTTACAAATTAAAATGAAGAAGCACACTAGAGAGGAACAGACAGTCTTTTAGAATTCCTTGTGTATAAAAGATTATCCCAGGACGAGGCTGATTTTCAGTTAGGAGTTGTCATGGTTACAGGACTAGTGCACCTGGGTCCCCCTCTCTGAGGGCACCCACTCAAGTGTTGGGCCTCTGCCGTTACCTGTCTCAGGTGGAATCTTGTGATTCTTCCACTCTCAGACCAGGACCAAGTACATCTCCCCTTCTATGCCAATCACCATTCCAACACAATTTTCAAATACACTGGAACAAGATTCCTTGTGAGTCTCTCAGTATGGTTCCCTCTATTTGTCCCACCCTATTCACACAGGTTTTGGTGCTCTCCACAAAAGAGCAAGCAAGAGTCATTAAGGGGATGTCTATACTGCATAGAAAACTCAGTTTAGTTCAGACTCAGGTTAGTTCAGACTCAGGTTTAAGCCTCAAATCTCCTACTAGCCACACACAAAGGCATCTGACCTGCACTGGAAACCACTCAGGCCTGCAGAATCACCCAAGTCCCACTGTGGCCTAGGTCCAATCCCACTCATTTTGCAATGTGGAAGCCCCGGTCACCAGGCTCATATTTCAGAGACTCCTCCTGCCAATGATACTCATTCTGGCATGATGTCTTAATAACTTTATGAGCTTTAAATGACTGTTAGAAAGGGTGTCCTCCATCTGCTACCCAGTCAAACTCCTAGGGGAAAATATCCGCTCCCAGTTATGGGACAGACATACCACATTAGTAACAGATCCAGACACTGCATTAACAATCACTAAAGAGCACCCCCACAATTGTCACTGGAGCATATATTTACATTCACTTTGCTTTGGGTGACTATACCCTATCTGCCCAGGCAAACCAAATAATTGTCTTCCTATATATGTATATAAATATTTTTCCTCCTGGGTGAGTCTCCTTCTCCATGATAAAACACAACTCCATTGCCCAAGTCCCACCTTTCCAGACTTATCCCTCCTCTGTGGCTAACCCCAGTGTCTCTGTCCTTACCCTCTTTCCTGTTGCATCATCTGTGTCTGTCTCTCTTATCCCCTGGTTGCCCTCTTTATGTTCATCACTACCCATTTCCCTGTCCTGTCCCACCCCACAGCTCCAGCCACTGTGTCTCACTTCAGTGACGTCCGTGGAGTTCTAATACCAAATGAAGACTTGGGCTTTAATTTAGAACAGCAGCTATTGAAGGTGAGAGATTTTCTTAAAGGTTTCCTCTCTATTACCACACTGACTGCATGTTACTTGTCTTCACCTTCAAGGCCCTATGTTAGCTCAGCCCCTTCCACTTGTCTGATGTCATGCTCCTCCTGACCCTCTCAGCTTGTGCGTCACTTTGTCTTTTTTAACAGTCTCACTAATAATACTTATATTGTTGTAAGTATTGTGGACACAGCATCACCACAGCAAGAGGCACTGTGGAGTAACACCACCAAATGATGGCATCAAATCCAATTGCTAATTAATAGAGCTCCCAACTTCTTCCCTCCTCCTGGGAAATATGCAGCATTTGGCCAGTCAAAACATTTTACAAATTCATCTCAATTGTTTTGATCAAAAAATGTCGGAAATACTGGGCTAAATTCAAGACTTGAGGGGAAGGCAGAGAAGGATATGTTGGCATCTCTTTATCCTCATGATCCGCTGCTTAACATTAGCAAACCAGTGGATTGTGAAGCGTTCCAAATGAAGACATCACCCCTGGAGGCACAGGTGGATGTTTCTACCAGCTGAAAGGTGACAGTACATCATTAGCGTGCCATCTGGTCTGCCATATCAACTGCTGAGCAGCAGTTTCAGTGCTGTCCCTTGTTGATGTTCTGTTGACATCCTTTAACTGATGCAGTTCACCTATGATAGCTAAGATTATGCTGAGTCCCACCATCAGCCTCTTGAACTTAGCCTCCTGACTTTGTCTGAGTACACACGCAGCAGAAGGTGAGCAGACAAATGCTGCAACTTGCAGAAAAACTTCTTTTATATAGTACAATCAGCATAAGCGCAACTGTGATGAGGGCCCATGGATGCATTGCTAGAGGACTGGGTCTTATCTGGAAGTGTCACTGGAATTTAACAAAAACTGACACAATTTTTTTTGTTTGTTTATGGTTAGCTTATAGTGTTTTGGTATATCATCTAGAGTATCATTTTTTTGGCATTAACCATGCACACAACACAGACTTCTAGTGTCCCTTTAGGATGGGCCTTAAGGGTAGAGCAGGCGTCGGCAACCTTTGGCACGCGGCTCGCCAGGCCGGGCCAATTTGTTTACCTGCTGTGTCCGCAGGTTCGGCCGATCGCGGCTTCTACTGGCCGCGGTTCACTGCTCCAGGCTAATGGGGGTGGTGGGAAGCGGTGTGGGCTGAGGGATGTGCTGGCCACCCTTCCTGCAGCCCCCATTGTCCTGGGACAGCAAACCATGGCCAGTAGGAGCCACGATCGGCTGAACCTGTGGACAAGGCAGGTACACAAACCGGCCCGGCCCACCAGGGTCTTACCCTGGCAAGCCGTGTGCCAATGGTTGCCGACCCCTGGGGTAGAGTGTTTTATATATAAACACTGTCATGCCATGGAGTGATTTCTGCTCAATGCTATGTATGATCCATTGAAATGAAAGTGTTATCACTTCAACCACACAAGACCTGCAGAGTTCATCCTCTAGGCATGTGGCACAGAGGGCACAAAAGGAGTTTGGACAACTGCTGTCAGAGCTTAAGGGTCTTCTGAGTTCTTGTCACAATGCTGGACAGAGCAGGGCAAATGCCATGCTGTTCATTCAATGAAACCTCTTTTGCTGTTGGCTACATTTCTGTAAGTAAGATTTCTTGTATTTTGTTGTTTGATACTCTTCACTAAATAACTTCTGTGGCTAATCGTTGGTTGGCACGTCGTTCCGGAATAGTTGCAAGTATCTGATGGTTGAAACTCAAGTTGTGCTGACTAGTTTTGATTGGGTATGTAGAGAACTTCTTTTTATTCATGGCAAATCTACTGAGCTATTTAGTAGGCTGAGCCTGGCAATCTGAAGTCTGAATCCAGTCTGTCAAGCTAGCAGGTGGAAAGCTAGATGTTCGCTGCCTCAAATCTATTAGTTTAGAGAGACTTATGTATTTTTTTAAAACATTTGCTTAGCCCTATTGCTAACATCAATAGACTGTTTCCTTCAGAAGGCCCTGTTTTCGTTGTTCATAAAGATTCAACATCCAAATCCAGAAACTGCCCAAACATGGCCGATTTCTTTCAGAGCAAAGCAAATATCTGCCTGGTGAGTGGTCCTTCCATCCCATTCAGTAGGGCCAAAACTGGTTGCCAACAACTCAGTGCTAGACCCCATCCCATTTCCTTCTGGCAATGGAACTGGAATGTCCTATTCTGGTTGCTTGTGGCCCTTCAACTCATAAGACCGCTTTGCATCCAAGACGAGATATAATTTGCTAGCTTTGATTTCCATATTTGAGCACACATCATACTTTTCAGCCCTTCCCCACTGGAAAAAGGATGAGAGGGTGAAGTAAAGGATGGGTAAAGGAGAAAATGGTTCTGTCCCTCTTTTAAAAATTTTTTTTATGAATTTTATCAAAAAATGAAACCCCATTTATTTATGGAAAATTTCAACTGGCTTTAGTGGCGGCAGCTAGTACCAAAGTCCCAGAAAGCTTCAGTGATGGGGAATTTATTTATGGCAGAAATCCAATCACATGCATCATAAATTCTGTACAAATTTCAGTGCAGTTTTAATGGTGCATTTCTGTGAGGGAAATGTACGGGTTACTTTCCTATAGCAAGAAAACTAACTGACTATTTAGCTTGAGCTTTAAAGTGAGCTCACCACAAGCCTTGTTTGAGTGGGTTATCCTTGCAGTATTAGATGTGGGGATGTCCCACTTCATGTTGAGTGAGTTAGGTTCTAAAGATTACCTTTAGGACCTACTCCTGTTGAAATTCATAAGAATTTTGCAATTAATGGGATGAGGATCAGGCTCTTCATAACCCCTTCATAATGGGGTGTTTTTATGCTTCAGGATGAGCTCTGCAGCAAAGAAGATATCTGGGCAACTCTTCTTTCAGGTTGCTCAAATAAAGACTTTAGAGTAACTACTATCTCCTGTTCATTATTGTCATAGTAATCTGCTTCAAACATTATCTGGATGGAATTTGAGTGCTGAATCTTTGTAGCCTACATAGCCTCTGGGAGGTTCCCTTCACCTAATGCTGTACAAATTCAAGAGAAAGGGTTCCCCTGTGCACCTGGCATAATAACCCCTTTTCTAAATACGCCATTGGATTGCTTGTTTGTATTAATTTTCATAAACACCCAGTGAAAGTAGTCTGCAGTTTCCAAAATTTCATTGTGAACATTATGCAGATACTCTTATATAAACAAGGAGCATCTGCAACTAACTTCTCATGCCAGTCAGTTTAAAGCCACAAGAACTAACTTCTGTTTTTAATTGGGTGGAACCAACTTCATTTCCTGGGCTAAAACCTTGTAAGGTTACATTCTGGCCTGCAACTTTTCATAGATGGCTTATAAAATTCCTGAAAATTTGAATTTCTAATAGAAGTACCGACTCAACCTGAACTTCAGCATAGCAGCATGGAGAGTACAGTAAGGATTAAAATGAAAACTTTAAAAACTTCAGTTATGCGCAGTGATGGATTTAGAGTTAGTCGGGTCCTGTGCACAGCTTCATTTTTGGAGGGTCCCCGTGGGGACCCAGCCAAGAAAAAGAACATCTTTCCTATCTCCCTCCTGTTTTTCATTCTTTTTTTCTTCATCCTCCTCCTATTGTATAAATAATAGGAAGTAAATGAAAATAAAGTGAGGTACCTTGATTGGGGCAGGGGGTTGAGGTGTGTGGGGGGGGGTGAGGCAAGCATGCTCTGGGAGAAAGTTTAGGTGTGGGGTAAGGGGTCTGGGCTGGGGCGGGGAGGGGGTTGGTGTGGGAGATGGTTGGGGGGGTGCTTACCTTGGGTGGGGCGGCTCCCAAAACTACTGGTATACCCCTCTGGCAGTGGCTTTGAGGCCAGAAGGTCTCCATGCGCTGCTGCCCGCAGGTATCACTCTCACAGCTTCCATTGGCCGCAGACATCCTCCCTCCACCAGGGGCCGCAGGGACGTGCCAGCTGCTTTCAGGAGCTGCGCAGCATAGAGGGACAGAGACAGAGCGGGCAGCGACCCGCCTTAGCCCTGCTGCTGGCACATCTCAGTGCCCCACTTGGGTCTCCGTGTGCTGCCCGGGTCTCTGTGTGCAGCCCGGGCTGAGGGCAGCGCAGAGACATGCCAACAGCTGGCCGCTTCTGGGAGCGGTGCAGGGCCACTGGCCATGGCACACAGGCATCCAGCCTGCCTGAGCCCTGCTGCACTGCCATATTTTGGGTGCCTGCCTGTCACTGGGGGCTCCAGGTATCTGATCAGTCTCTGTAGGGACTAATGTGGCAACTTATCTGACAATACCCTCCTAGAGAAGCTCTCTGTTCTCTATCGTGCTATGCATATCAATGAATGCACGAGTAAACAATCCATCCAGCAGTGGCAAATTGTTTATGCATCATCACATCAATCTGTAGAGAAATGGGCCCTGAATTACAAACCAAGTATCAGTATTGCCTGTATTTTTGCTCCTGGGGAGGAGAAATTTGAGGGGGAGATCAAATTTCTAGTCAGAAGGTTTCTCTTTCTTCCATCAATATAAGCAAACAACTGGTGCAGCTAGAGCAGCATTTGTTAGCAAATACCCAGAGGTACTTCACAGAAATCAATCTTTGAGGAAAAATTGCATAAAATATAAAAACTACCAAACCCAAAGACAGGCCTTACTACTCTGGGGGGGGTGGGGAGGGGAGGGGAAGGTCCTGAATTTTGCAGAGTATTTCTCATACAAATGTATTTTCCAAGCCTAAGAACTATACCAGTTACAGTTCTGTTCAGTCAAATTCAAGGACAGGCGAGATTGCAAAAAGGAAAACAAATGGAATTGGCTACAAGCTACAGCAATACATGTCTAACAAGAATTTCCATATTGGGGCAAACTGGGAGAAGACTATTTCTACAAAAAGCAAATGACTTGGCTGGTAATTTTCCATGCTCCTTTTGGATACATTTGCACTGCAGCTGGGTGCATGCTTCCCAGCATGTGTAGACAGACACACTACCACTGCTTGACCTAGTGCTCTAAAAATAGCAACATAGCCAGGGATAGCATGGGTGGTGGCTCAGGATAGCTGCCCAAGTATGTACCCAAGGATCTGGGCCAGTTTGTACGCAGGCAGTTAGCCCAAGCTGCTGCCAGCGCTACCTCCAGCTACACTGTGATTTGTGGAGTGCTAGCTTGAGCAAAGCTAGGACATGTCTGTTTAGCTACAGTAGGAAGCATGTGCCCTGCTGCAATGTAGATGTACCATTTGCAACTGTGATGGCCATCTGCGTGCATCTCAGCTGCTCACTCCCATTGCCACCCAGCTAAGCCACTCTTCCTGAGCAAGTGGTGAAATCATAATGCTGGTTCTGTGCCTTCACACAGCGTCTTGCCATGGAAGTGACTGTGATAATATTATTTAGCATGATGCCTTCATTGTGGGACAAGGCAGAGGATAATAGAGGCTGTGAATAATGTACTGTATTCATTAATGTTGTATTTGATTGTGATAATTTGCATACTTGTTTTGCATACTGTTATCTTTGGCAGTGATTTTTTTTTTAGAAAGCATGTTAAAGGCTACGTGGGTTTAAACTTAATATGTAAATATCACTGATGTTCCATTCTGTGCATCCGAAGAAGTGAGATGTAGCCCATGAAAGCTCATGCTGAAATAAATTTGTTAGTCTCTAAGGTACTGCAAGTACTCCTGTTCTTTTTACTGATGTTTCTATGTTGCATCTTCAGGACTGCACAACTCCAGCCTTTACTGCCTCTCTCTTACCACTTTCACCTTCTCCTAATTCCCAACACTGCTCCCCAGCCACTTTGCATAATCCGTCTCCTTCTTCCACTCTTAGTTTCACCCCTGCTGAGGAAGCATGGTCTACAAGTCAGAGCACAGGACTGGGAATCTGGAAGCCTGTCTTCTGTTCCTGGCTGTTTGGCAGACTTGCGGTGCGACTTGCCCAGGATCACACAGTAACTCTGTGGCAAAGCCTGGAACAGAATCCAGATCACCTTACTCCATGTCCCTGTGCTTTAAACACAAAAAAGACGGTTACTCACCTTTGTAACTGTTGTTCTTCGAGATGTGTTGCTCATATCCATTCCAGTTAGGTGTGTGCGCCGCGCGTGCACATTCGTCGGAAAACTTTTACCCTAGCAACTCAGTGGGCCGGCAGGTCGCCCCCTAGAGTGGCACCACCATGGCGCTTGATATATACTCCTGCAGGCCCACCCGCTCCTCAGTTCCTTCTTGCCGGCTACTCCGACAGTGGGGAAGGAGGGCGGGTGTGGAATGGATATGAGCAACACATCTCGAAGAACAACAGTTACAAAGGTGAGTAACCGTCTTTTCTTCTTCGAGTGATTGCTCATATCCATTCCAGTTAGGTGAATCCCAAGCCTTACAAAGGCGGTGGGGTCGGAGTGAAATGTGGCAGAATGAAAACTGCTGAGCCAGAGGCTACAGCCTCTCTTGACTGTTGAACCAGGGCATACTGCGAAGCAAAGGTATGGACCGAGGACCAATGGAGCTTCGCGACAGATCTCGTGGGTAGAAACATGAGCCAGCAAGGCGGCAGATGAAGCCTGAGCCCTGGTAGAATGCACGGTGATGTGGCTTGGGGAAATATGAGCCAAATCATAACAAGTGGGGATGTCCGCCATCACCCAAGATGAGATCCTCTGAGAGGAAAACAAGCAAGCCCTCCCTGTGGCCCACTACCGAGACAGAGCTGGGGCACCTTAGGAAATGGTTCTGTCAGCACAATATAATGCGAGCACTCCACAGATGTCCAAGGAGTGCAATGGTTGTGCCCATTGCGTTGAGCTGTGGGTAACATGAAAGGCCGAAGCCACCTTAGGGAGGAAAGCCAGGTGCGGTCATAACTGCACCTTGTCTTTGTGAAACCTAATGTACGGCGGAACCACCGTAAGAGCTCTGAGCTTGGAGACCCGTCTGGCCAAGACTAGGTTGAGGTCCCAGGTTGGGGCTGGGCGGCGCACCCGAGGGTGCAAGCGCTCCAAGCCCTTGAGGGGCCTCGAACCCATAGAGCGTGAGTACACGGAACGTCCACCTTAGCCTGCTGGAAGGTAGGGATGGCTGCTGAGCGTATCCTCAGCGATGATACCGCCAGGTCCTGCCGCTGAAGGCCAGAGGCAGGCCAAATAGAGGGGGATCGAGACCTCAGCAGAAGCAAGATCGAGCGTATTGCAGCTGTAGAAGAAACGCTTCAACCTGGCCCGGCACGTTGAGCATGTGGAAGGCTGCCTGTCACCCCCGACTCAGGTACGCAGCAGCCACCGTGAGGCGAAGAGGCTGCAGGTCCGAGTGACGAAGCCTGCCGTTGCCCTGAATGATGAGGTCTGGGTGGGGTGGAAGGGTAATTGGGTCTGTTACTAACAGGCCGAGCAACGTGGTATATCAGTGCTGCCTGGACCACTCTGTAGTGATCATGATGATGCGCGCTCTGCCCCTGCGGAGTTTGAGCAGGACTTAATGAACCAGTGGGAACAGTGGGAAGGCATAATGCAGTTGGCCTTTCCATGGCATCAGGAACGCGTCCAAGATCGATTCCGAGGAGAGACCCTGGAAGGAGCAGAACACCTGGCATTTCCTGCTCTCGCGGTGAGCGAACAGGTCTGTGTGAGGAAACATCTCCACTTCCGGAAAGCAGGACGCCTCACATGGGGCAGAGTGATCACTCGTAAGACAGGAAAGACCTGCTGAGTCAAAGAGTTAAGACGTTCCGAACGCCTGGGAGAAAGGACGTCGCCAGCTCCATCGAGTGTGCCATGCAAAAGGCCCGGAAATGGATGGCCTCCTGACAAAAAAGGGGGGGAGGACTATGTCCCTCCCTGGATACTTATGAAGCACATGGCCGTTGTGTTGGCTGTAAACACCGAGATACAACGGCCTCGTAGCTGCCGCTGGAACCCCTGGCACGCCAGGCGGACTACTCTCATTTTTGGGGCATTGATGAGGAATGCCAGCCCCCTAGAAGACCAAAGGCCTTAAGCTCGGAGGTGGCCATGAGCACTCGAGCAGAGAGATGATGCGTCCGTCGTCAGGGGCAGTGAGGGCTGGGGCGGATGAAACCGCATCCCTGTCCACACCAAGGAGGGAGTTAGCCACCACTCTAGGGAGCCTAAGGTGTTCGAGGGAACGGTGACTACCATGACCATTGGCTCCCTGTCTGGGCGGTACGCCGAGGTGGGCCGGACTTGGAGAGGACGGAGGCGGAGCTTGGCGTGTTTGGTTACAAACTTGCGGGCAACCATGGACCCAGGAGACTGAGACGAGAACGAGCCGAGGTCGTTGGGAAAGCCTTCAGACCTCAGATGATTGTTGCCATCGCCTAAAACCGCAGTTGTGATAAGCAGGCTCCGGCTAGGTAGGAGACCAGGATAGCCCCTAGGAAACCCAATCTCTGCGTGGGAACCAGAGTGGATTGCTCTATAGTAATCATCAGGCCTTGACCTGTGAATAAGACCGTGACGATGCCCACGCGCTGAGTGGTTTGTGTCTCAGAGTCTCCTCGGATAAGCGAATCGTCCAGATACGGAAAAACGCATATCCGACATCAGCGACGGTAGGCGGCGACTATGGCCGTAAACCAGGAGTATTGACAGTTGCCTATAAAGCGGAGGCATCTCCTGTGTGGAGGGAAGATGGCATTGCAAAAGTACGCGTCCTTCATATCCAGGGCGGCATAGTAGCCCCCAGGAGGCAAGGATGGAATAATGGTTCCCAGGGATACCATGCAGAACTTCAACCTTATCCTAAACCGGTTGAGTCCGTGCAGGACCAGGAAGGTCTGGGACCTGCGTTCGAGTGGGGGACTGGGGCATAACGGGAGTAAAACCCCTTGCCCCTTTCGTCCGCTGAAGGGGGACAGGGCTGGAGCAAATTAAAGGTGGTACCCATGCTCCAGTGTGCGCAGGACCCAGCGATCTGAAAGTAACTGGGGCCACGCCAGGAGAAAGCGGGATCCCGGCCTGTGACTGATACACCGCCCTCAGGCGAACCTTGGAAGGTTCGTCTTCGGCCCCAGTGGTAATTGCGAGGGACCTTGACTTTGGCTCTTTAGGGGTCCTGATGTTCGTCTGCGACCACCTTGGCCTTGCCGTTTTCCAGAGTTCTGCCTCTGGCTAGGTACAGAGTATGGCGGCTGGGGCCAGAAAGGCCTGCGTTTGGTCGCTGGCGTATGCATGCTGAGAGAGCGCATTAGGACCCTATTGTCCATCAGGCTTCGCAGCCTGGGGCTGTCTCTGCCGCGAAGAGGCCTTTACCAGCAAAGGGTAAATCCTGAATGGCATACTGCAGCTCCGGCCGGAGGTATGAAACCTGAAGCCATGAAATGCACCTCATGGCGACACCCAAGGCCAGAGTCCTGGCCGCAGAGTCTGCTGCGTCCAACGAGGCCTGGAGGGACGCTCTGGGAACCTTCTTTCCCCCGTCCTCCAAGACGGCAGCGAACTCCTGGTGGGAGTTTTGAGGGAGAAACTCCTTCCCCCAGGTGCTATAATTATCGCAGCTAAGCAAGGCTTGTTGCTTTGCTACCCAGAGCTGCAGGGCCTCTGCAGAGTACACCTGGCGGCCAAGCAGGTTCATTCGCCAAGCTTCTTTCGGCTTCGGGGCTGGCGCCCGCTGGCCATCATATCAGAATCGTGGTCCTGAGCATAAAATCTGCGCATATGGGATGACACGGATGCGTGTCCGGACGGCCATGGAGGTACTAAAAGAAGGCACATGCAGAGTCTCTGACTCATTCGGACCTTGCCCAACTCGGCACCGGGGACCGGCACCGGGAGGCGTATCGGTACCTGGGACGAGATCCAGACCCGCAACCAGAACGGTGCTGGGAGGTCGACCGAGATCTCGAGGCTCGGGGAGAGGCTACAGGAGTCAAGGCACCTGCCGCAGTGCCGGGAGTTGGAACGGTGCCGATAGCGGGTCGGCGAATGGGATACCGACCGGTGCAGCGAGTGCGACCAGTACCGATGAGGAAAACAGCACCGGGACTGCCAGTGGTGTCCGGCGTGCCGACAGGACTTGGAGTGTCTGCGGGACCGTGATCATGAACGGTGCCGCTCTGCTGTGCTGACAGAGGACGGTCACCTGAAGAGACTGTATTACCCGCACCGGCGGTGTCGGGGTCAGGCAGCATCGACTCTGTCATGGCACTGAGAGCCCTCGCCGTTGGTACGTCTCCGGCTTGGAGGGAACAGCAGGCTCAACCACAGTGCATACTGGGGAGCCGTCAGGCACCGGATTCGACGGCCCTCGTGGGACCGGGATCAACGGGTACCGAGGTCGTCAGAGCTTCGGTAGGCGTCGGTGCCGGGCGATCCGAGTTAGATAAGCTGTCTGGCTGCGGTGCCGTCAGCACGGAAGCAGCAGGAGCAATAAGCTCAACCACGGCGCGTGCCGGGGAGCCGTCGGGCACCGGATTCGATAGCCCTTGTGGGACTGGAATCGACGGTGCCGACGTTGTCGGTGCCTCAGAGGCGTCGGTGCCGGGCAATCCGACTTAGACTAGCCCTCTGGCTGCGGTGCATTTGGCACGGAAGCAGCAGGAGCAGTCGCTCAACCACGGCGCGTGCCGGGGAGCCGTCAGGCACCGGATTCTACGGCCCTTGTGGGACCGGGATCGACGGTGCAGACGTCGTCGGTGCCGTAGCAGGTGTCGGTGCTGGGCGATCCGACTTAGACGAGCTCTCTGGCTGCGGTGCCGTTGGCACGGAAGCAGCAGGAGCAGTAGCTCAACCACGGGGCGTGCCGGGGAGCCGTCAGGCACCGGATTCTACGGCCCTTGTGGGACCGGGATCGACGGTGCCGACGCCATTGGTGCCGTAGCAGGTGTCGGTGCCGGGCAATCCGACTTAGACGAGCTCTCTGGCTGCGGTGCCGCTGGCACGGAAGCAGCAGGAGCAGTAGCTCAACCACGGCGCGTGCCGGGGAGCCGTCAGGCACCGGATTCTACGGCCCTCGTGGGACCGGGATCGACGGTGCCGACGTCGTCGGTGCCGGGCGATCCGTCTTAGACGAGCTCTCTGGCTGCGGTGCAGTTGGCACGGAAGCAGCAGGAGCAGTAAGCTCTACCACGGCGCGTGCCGGGGAGCTGCCAGGCACCGGATTCAGTGGCCCTGGGGGACTGGAATCGACGGTGCCGATGTCATCGGTGCCTCTGCAGGTGTCGGTGCCGGGTAATCCAACTTAGACGAGCTCTCTGGCTGCGATGCAGGTGGCACGGAAGCAGCAGGAGCAGGGGGCTCAACCACGGCGCGTGCCGGGGAGCCGTCAGGCACCAGCAGGAATCGTAGGCTTTCTCGACCTCGGAAGAAGGGAGCGGTGCCGAGTCGACATCGGTGCCGAAAGGCCTTGGTAGTACCGGCGAGGTCCGGTGCCGAGGAGGCGCTTCTGCCCACCGCTTGAACATCGCTCGGCACCCAAGGTGGAGGGGTAAGTGAAAGTCCCGCACCTTTTTGTTCTCGGCTTAAAAGCCTTGCAAATGGGGCACTTAGCTGTTAAGTGTGATTCCCTGAGGCACTTCAAACAGGAGTCGTGTAGATCTCCCTTCGGCCGTGGCTTCTGGCAGGCCGGGCCCATTTTAAAACCCGGTGAGCCATGCATGGGCTCCGGCACCGGGATCATGGAAGGGGCTACTTCCTGAACCCCGCTAACTAAACTAACCATGTTAGCAAAGAAAACACGTATAACTATACAATATATATATATATAAGGGTTATAACTGCATAACTATCTACGAGAAATACGAGTAGCTAGGGAAGTGGAGGTCAGCTAAGCCGCGCTCCACTGTTCCAACAACCGACACGGGCGGTAAGAAGGAACTGAGGAGCGGGTGGGCCGGCAGGAGTATATATCAAGCGCCATGGTGGCGCCACTCTAGGGGGCGACCTGCCGGCCCACTGAGTTGCTAGGGTAAAAGTTTTCCGACGAATGTGCACGCGCGGCGCACACACCTAACTGGAATGGATATGAGCAATCACTCGAAGAAGAACCATTCTTCTCGTCCTCAAAAATGGTTATAAAGATACATGTTTACTGTACTGAAGTGGTTGGAAGCTTAATGTTTGAAAAAAGCTTTGAGATCCCTGGTTGGAAGGCACTGTAGAAATGTAAATTACCATTTCATGCCACCTGTTGTGCTATTGGCTGTGTCCTACACCCTCCACGTCCACCTACAAATCCTTCCTTAAAACCCATTTCTATCACAAAGCCTTGACACTTTGATCCCATTGCCAAGGATATCTATGAGCCTTTATGAGCATGAATTGTTTTCTGTTATAGCTTATTTGAGTTAGATTATATATTACTTGGGGTCTGATGTAAATAAGTTCTTTTCCACTCTGAGTGGACTCAAGTAGAATTTGAAGTGAGCAGGAGAATAAAAAGTCTTAAGGTGAGAGGGAAATTCCATTTAGACTGAGAGATGGCTGAACGTCAGAAGATCTAGAGGTTCAGGTCAGAGGAATGAGCTGATGTTTGATTGTTCACCCAAATCTTCAAGTCTGCAAAACTGGGATGGAATTTATGACTATCTCATGAGATTTCAGGTACTTCCTCTTCCTGGCTATTCCAGAAATAGCACAAGAGCAGACTTCCTCAAGATATCTTCTTTGAGTCATTCCTGCTTCTGGTCCTGGCCAGAATCCAGAGACATGGAGATACACAAAGATAAAAGAGAAGGACCAAAAAAAAAGATAATTTAACAGAACTCTCTCCTTTCAAACTTAAAAAATGTTTCAATTCCAATTATGGGTGAAGGTTCAAGTTGTTTTATTGATTAAAAATTGAGTGATGGATGGAATTCATAGTAGAAAGGATGTGAGATTTTTGCAGAGGCTTTTGGTAACGATTGATTCATATCATTAAGCTTTAAAAGGCTAAAGAAAATCCATATAAAGGGTTTCCAGGTCTCAGAGATCATTAAGGCCATAAATGCCCCCATTCCTTTTAGGAAGTGATAAACAGGACATTTTAAGGCAACTTGATATTCCAGCATGTTGTTTTATTGTTAAGTAAACTGTAGATTTCAGTGTAGATTTTAACTTACCTTCCTAATATCAATTTCACATTTGGTCTTTCTTTTCATCATTGTTTGGGGGTAGTAGGAAGTTGGAACAGAAAAACCTCAGAAGCTACAATCCTGCAGTTTAGAGCTATTTGTTGCATGAGAGCAATGAATGGGAGAGTGTGTGCGTGGTGTGTTTGTGTGCACATGCACACAAAATTTGAAGAAACCTTTCATATAGAGGAAACAACTAGAAAACACAGTTTTCTCACCCATCCATTCCCATTGCCTACATCGGATTTGTACCAGTAAATGACTCAGTGGAATTCTTTGTATTCTATTATGAATCTCCTGAGCAATCCACTCTCCTAATGTGGACCAGTTTTAAACCAATTAAAATATCCAACAGCTCATGTTTCCTTCATTTTTTCGGGTTGTTTTTTTTTCCCTCTGGGTGTTAAAAAGCAATGGGAGAAAATGCTTCAATGTGCCAGTTGTGTATGCAGCACCTCATTTTTCTCCCACACTCATACATAACAGGAGTAACTACAGCATGGAACTACAGCAGAGTAAGCTGCTACAAGTGAGAAGAGACTTAAGCCCCCATTGTTTGTTAAAAGGACACAGTGGAGCTATGTCTTAGATTTATTTTCCTCTGACACATTTTATAGATATACAGGTGCAATTAAATTTTCTGCAAGCATGCTATTTGGCCAGCCTTCCTGCCCCTGCTCCTTCTGCCCCTTCTAATGTGTGTGCTGAAGCCACTTATCATGAGATAGCAAAAAATATTATACTGATCATGAGAAAATGTTTCTTAGTGGCACTTCATGGAACTAGTTTCATGGCTCAGTTACGTTGTTCCTTAGCAGTTCAAGTTCTCTAAAATGTGGTAATTAAACCAAGATGAAAATATAGTTTATAGAGTGCAACAATTCCTGAGAGAAGAGGGGCTATCCAGATGAGTCCAGTTCCCACTAATTTGGACAGTAATCTGCAAAATAATTTCAGATCTAGGCAGATGGCATTTGTGTAGTCTGTCACTTGTGGCATGTGGGACCAATTTCTAAGGGCAAGCATTGAGTTTGGCTTGGCTGAGAGTTGTAGCATTAGGGTTCCAGAAGAGGGTGTGCCAGCAAGGACAGTTTTATTAACTTGCTTTTATAATGATAATTTCTGGTATCTCTAAGGATCCCAAACCAGTTCACAAGCCTTGCCAAATGATTGGACAACATGCCTCCACTACCCTGCTGCCCTTTCACTTTCACAATGATTCAAGCAACAAAAATAGACAGATGATGGTGATCTCCATTTGAAAACAGGTGACACCATGTAGCATTTGCTGTGCAACTTTGACCCGCCTCACTATGCCATATCCTCCAGGACTACTTCTAACACTCCACCAACTCAAACCACTGCAGCTTTTTAAACACCATTTATCAGAAAAAAAAGGTTGACAAAACACAAATGGGTCTCTTAAATAAGGGTTATGAATAAAAATTTGTTGATACTTGTATGGAATGTTAATAATGAACAAATAAAAAGTTTTTTGAAAGTTTACTCCCTTCCAATAATTGTGGCATTTCCACTGCTACAATGGAACTGATGTGGTTTGAGGTGCATGGTAGGCAATATAGGGCCAAGACGCAAGACCCTGAGTCCCATCAGGGCTAGAACTATGCCTCTGGGGGGCTGGAATCCTTCTACTCTTCACACTGTTCCAGTGATGTGGGGAGTTAGTGATATCTTAGATCTTAAATTCATCACATTTGAGTTTAGAAGAAAGCTATTTGGGATTACGCACCTTTAAATAAGTATTAGTTATCATTTTCCCCTCCCACTGAGGCCTGTACATGGGGTCATGGTATTAAGGCAGCCTGGCTTAACAGGCTAAGAGAAATAAAAAACTGTACCAATAAAAACATTAATTCTCTCTCACACATTTCTAAAAAAATTGTTTGATAGTTTTTCCTGGTACTATGTCCACGGAAAAATGGATTAAAAGCGTTCTGGTCTTGATAGGGCTGAGACTGATGGAGCATGGGGTTGGAGAAAGCAAAAGTGGCCTCTGGGGTTGGAAGAGGTTAAGGGAGAACTGTGGTTGGAATAGAAAGGAGATGTGGGGACTTAAACAACACTCAGGAAAGATGCAGATTGAGGGAGAGACTAGTGTTATGGGGGAGACAATCTACACAGAAATAAATAGTTAATTACTTTAAGTAGAACACTATATAATGAAAAAAGATGATAGGGGTGTGTTTGGACAATCTCCATTGTTCTGCCTTTCTTTCTAGCCACATGTTCTTTTTATTATTGTTTCTTCTGTTTCCCATTGCATCTTTTGTTCTCCATCCCTCCTCCTGTGTGTGGGAGTGATTGAGATATGGCTATTCAGTGTGTGACTTTCTGGCCATTCGCACCACCTTTCCACAGTGTGTATCCATTTGTTTAACATCATCTGCTGGTGTTTAGCCATAAACATGGTGGAAGCAGAACCACAGAGCACCAAAGTTCTAAAATGGAACATTCCTAATGTTTTGTGGGGCAACATCACTGCAGATTCCCTCCTGCCTGGCAGAAAGGAGTAACAGAATTGCTCACCTATTCTCAGGTATTGCTAGGCTTCACTCTTTGCTTCTTACCTTTCACAGTAATAATCATGGCTTTATAACATTCCCCAGCCCATACCATTTACAGTGAGCCAAGATTTTCATTATTAGAATCTAATTATAGAAATGATTTAACTATTTTGCTTTTAATGCAGCTCCAATAGAAGAAATAAAACCTTTTCCTCTTTAGATGTGGCAGGAAAATAGCAGTTAAATAAGTGAATATTATAAGATGAAAATCTTAAAGTGATTACAGCTATGAAAGGAGAGAATATCAAATTGAAACAACCATTTCATGAAGCTGAAGAATCAAAATCGAGCCCTGGACTTGTTTCCATAATCTAGAGGAGGTGCATGGAAGCAGTAGCTTAGTGTAGCACTTATGATAAGAGTCAAGTTCTGCTGAATATCAATACCTCAACCTTTACCAACCTTTACAGCATTTAACATGCAAAATATCTTCACTTGTGGGTTACACTTCGTATTAAATGGCTGTAATTATACTGCAACTGAAATAAAAATGAATAAGTAATTACAATTGTAATTGCTGTAGTCGTGGCAGGAAGATCAAGTGACTTAAGTATTGCAAAGTTAGCAGCAACACTAAGTTTGGTAAAAGGCCATTCCTCAGTCAGATAAGTTCATGGAGGATAGTTCCATCAACGGCTACTAGCCGATATGGTCAGGGATACAACCCCATGAGCTGAGTGTCCCTAAATCTTCAACTGCCAGAAACTAGAACTAGATGACAGGTGACGGATCGCTTGAAACTTCCCTGTTCTGTTTATTCCCTCTATCACTGGCTGCTGTCAGACGACATGATACTGGGAGAGATGGACCATTCATCTGACCTAGTATGGCCATTCTGATGTTATATTTTCTAAATATGGAGGAGAGGGAGGGGAAACCATCTCCTGCTCTCTCTTTTTTCCCTTTAGCAGCCATACCAACACATACCAACTCTTAAAATAATGAGGCTGCTTGGCTTTATGAGATAGTGACATGTTAAAACTGAAGCGTTTTAGCCATAAGCAGTTTTATGGTTGAGAGATTTTTCTTGTAATTTAGTGGGCTTCTGTGCAGTTCATCAACTTGAAATGTTTGCTTACCCTACATGTCTGTGGCATATACAATAATAATCCCTTGAAGACAGGCTCTGAGAGATTCCCACAATGCAGTGGGAGGTTTTGATGGTGATGGCTATTACACAAGGAATATAATATTGTTTAATAGGTGTTTCTTGCTGGCTAATGTACAGCATAGTACAACTCTGCAAAGGAGAGAACTTGATTTAGGTGCCCCATCATGTATAATCAGCATTCTTTATTTTCATCCATTCTGGCTAATTATGGAAACAAGCATTTCACAGCAGTGAGCAAATGGAAAGGATTTTCCCCCCTCTTTGCATTTAATGTGTTCGTTACACTAAAGGGTAGGTGGAGGCTGCTCACCAGAGCTGGCATTGGCTGTGATAAGTAGTGACACTGTGCAACCATTTATATTTGAGGGAAGTTTCAAAACCTTAAATAGGTTGTCATTAATGCCACCTGGGAAATTATGATGAAACTCATTACATGTTAGTGCGAATGTATCACCACTGTAATTCTCAATTATCACAGTGCTGGTCCTTTTAATTTGCTACTAGAATGGACTCGTGTTGTGCTTTTTTCAGTATTTGTTACCATATCTATCACAGTGAGGGTTTTAATCCCTCGCACAGATGACACACTACAAAATAAGATTAAATGCTTTCGCAACTGGTATGCAACTTCTCTTGTTGCTATATTGCCTAACAATCTAAAAGGCAAAAAGAATTCACCAAGAAAAAGACAAGAGACAACAGAAATGAAGAATGAAGCTACTGACTCAATTCCAGATGTGAGGTGAACAATAACTAAAAGAGGTCAGACTAGATCATCATAAATGTCCCTTCTAGCCTTAAAATCTATGGCTCTGTGAATGCCAATTGTAACATTACAATCTGCACTCTGAGGCAATACATAGCTTCATCCTTTAAAGACAAGACCAAGGAGGGGTTTAAGCCACTATACTCTCCTTGGTCCCTCCCCCACTTGCTCCTGAGTGTCTGTGGCCAAGGTCCCAGCTATTTCCCACTTCCGCCCATCCATATAAGTGAGAGAAGGAGTCACAGCTTCAGGGAGTCTTCGCTCCAGTTGACCCTGTGGTTTTCAATATGGGTAGCCTGTGCAGAGGGTGGCGTAAAGGTGCATCTTGCATCCTCTTACTCCCCTACTCTCTGCTAAGGGTAGGTCAGAATGGATTATCAGAAAGCTCCATGAAATGTTTAGTCCATCTGATCACTAGACACTAGGCCTTTCCTCCCAAACTACATGCACCACACTACAGAAATGCAGCCCCACCTAGGGTGCAGGGTGATAATTAACTAGTGCCTAGTTCTAAGCCCACCAGTGGGAACACAAAAATTGTGACCAAAGAGACTCCTTATAAGAAGTGCCATGGGAATCCACACAGAGCAGACAGGAAAGGAAAGTTATTGACCACGTGAAATAATTAGCATTCTTCAAGTTATGTTGTCCACGTGCACTTTCCACTGACGATACACGTGCACTTCATGTGGTAGGGATTAGAGTCTTTTGGGCTAGCAGAATCTGTGGGTACTGTAGGGCGTGTATGTGCTTTTCAGTACTCGTGCTCTGCCACAAGGGTATAAAAGGCCAAAGCATACCTGCTGCCATATACCAGAACCCCTAGGAGAAGATTCAGTGTTAGAGGGGATGGAAAGGTGAGATGTGGAATGTGCATATGGACATTACATCTCAAAGAACTCCAGTTATTGTACAGAGTAAGTAACTTTCCTTTCTCCTTCAATTGATTGTCCTTGTGCTCATTCTACTGATGGTGCCTGCCAAGCAGTTCTCATACAAAGGAGGTGGGAGTTCAAAATAGTTAACAAAATAATTATTGAAAGCCAATTTTGCCAAATGCAGAATCTCATCTAAAGGCTTCTGTCAAGGCATACTGCTAAGTAAATGTATGAACTGATGCCCAAGTAGCTGCCTTACAAATATCTGATATTATATGATTTGGATGGACTGTCCCATGTTAAAAGGAGAAAGGACTTGCAGGCCTTCCATACAGCTTGGCATTCTAGGAAGTTGATATGCATTCACCTCTCCCTCTGAGACCACAGACTTTGAACAGTTAGTTCTCCCATTGGGCTCCCCAACCTTGTAGAGATGTGTCTGAGACTATGGTTTGGGAAGGCAGAGGTGCTCTGAATGGGACCCCTTTGCATGTATTTGTTAGTTCCTTCCACCATTTCAGTGCACAGAGGATCAATAGCAGGCTGATGAAGGGAGTGTCTATGTGATGTATGGAGGTTGTGTAGACCAGCTGCAGCCAACAGAGGTGAAGTCTAGCACTTCCTTGCATAAAATGCAGCATTTAAACCAGGGTACCAGATGATTTCATAACTAATAACTATTAAAGATTGCACCACATCACTGACCTACTAACTAACAAACTACTTAACTATTCAAACATTAAAACTGTAGGTGTATAACTAAAGGGTAACAAGAAAACATTCTACAAATACATTAGAAGCAAGAGGAAGACCAAGGAAAGGATAGGCCTGTGTGATAAACCCAGTCCAGCTGTGAACATCAGAGTAGTCGAAGGGAGATATAGTGGCTACTGGATAAACAGTTTTCTGTTCCCTGAGTGACCAGAGCAGGGCTGCTTTAGGCAAATGAGAACACCTGACTCCAATTAAGCTGCTAAGAATCAGGTGAGGCTGTTAAGCACCTGACTCTAATTAAGGCTCCTCTGATGCTATAAAAGGGCTCACTCCAGTCAGGCTAGAGGAGAGGAAGTGTGTGAGGAACTGGGAGCAAAAGGCATCCAAGAAGCTGAGAGTGAGTAGGGATACTGGTGGAGGACTGAGAAATACAAGTGTTATCAGACATCAGGAGGAAGGTCCTGTGGTGAGGATAAAGAAGGTGTAGGGAGGAGGCCATGGGGAAGTAGCCCAGGGAGTTGTAGCTGTCATGCAACTGTACCAGGAGGCACTCCAGGCAGCTGCAGTCCACAGGGCTACAGGCTGTAACCCAGAGTAGAGGGTGGGCCTGGGTTCCCCCCAAACCTCCCAACTCCTGATCAAACACAGGAAGAATTGACCTGGACTGTAGTTTCTACCAGAGGGGAAGGTCTCTGGGCTGTTTCCCAACTCACAGGGTGAATCTGTGAGGTGAGTGTAGAACTGATAAATGAAATTGTTTTTAATTGTTCACTTTATTAATGTAACTTCTGTTCACCATTCACTACTCTTGCCTACACTGTAACTTCTGTTCCATATTGTAATTCAAACCCCATTTTAAAACACTCCATTTTGTAAAAGCTTCCTCCAACCTTCATTTTTGCAAACCCTGCTGTAATCTTATTAGTTTAGTTTAGATGTGTGAATGAGGTACGTATGAATGATGGAATCAACCTCCAGCCCCAGCCTGTCCTGATGAGATAAAGTTCAAATACCAACGGCTGAGGACCTAGACAACAGCCCTAAACAAAGTAAGAAGCATCCACCCTAAAAAGAAAAGGACAACAGAAGGAAGATCGAAGCCAGGTCCAAGGCTGAAAGTCACTCCTGCAATTGATGGGTGATCAATCTAAACCCAGAGGCAGCGTGACACAGCAAGACCTATAGACTTTGAATCCAAACTAAAAGCCTATAAAAAAGAAGGGTGAGATGAGATACTCTGGGTAACATTCTGCTGCCAACATGGAAGGACATCAGTGCCTGCCCAACGGAGATCCAGCTTGTCCTTGTGCCTGGCTTTCCTGGCCAGTTAGCCGCCACAAGCTATGAACCCAAGCTACAAAATCAAGCTATGAACTTAAGCTATCTTCAGGACTGGTAACTATGCAGCAGCTGCAGAACATCTGATGGGTGTGTGTGTTTGTGTGTGAGTGAATAGGTATAATGTGTGTATAAGAATTAAGATATTAGTTATTAGTCATAAATCAAATTATCATAATAAATGTGGCATCTTTGTCTTGTCCCCTTTAATAAGATCCTGCTGGTTTTTACTGGTCTAATATAATTGGTATAACATGAGCAAATCTGCCAATAAGTGCAGGACCCACTAAGGTAGAAGAGGAACTTTGTCACACTTGTTAGTCAATGAGGGCAGGAAATAATAATGGAAAATGTGGAAATGGCAGAGGTGCTTAATGACTTCTTTGTTTCAGTTTTCACCAAGAAGGTTGGTGGTGATTGGACATACAACATAGTGAAAATGAGGTAGGATCAGAAGAGGCTAACATAGGGAAAGAACAAGATAAAAATTACTTAGACAAATTAGATGTCTTTAAGTCACCAGGGACTGTTGAAATGCATCCTAGAATACTCACAGCGCTGAGTGAGGAAATATCTGAGCCATTAGCGATTTATCTTTGAAAAGTCATGGAAGATGGGAGAGATTCCAGAAGACTAGAAAAGGGCAAATATAGTTCCCCATCTATAAAAAGGGAAATAAGGACAACCCAGGGAATTACAGACCAATTTGCTTAACTTCTGTACCTGGAAAGATAATGGAGCAAATAATTAAGCAATCCATTTGCAAATATCTAGAAGACAATAAGGTAATAAGTGACAGTCAGCATGGATTTGTCAAAAACCAATCATGTCAGACCAACCTGCTAGCTTTCTTTGATAAGAGTAACAAGCCTTGTAGATGGTGGGGAAGTAGTAGATGTGGTATCTCTTAACTATAGTAAAGCTTTTGATACTGTCTCACATGACCTTCTCATAAACAAACTAGGAAAAGGCAACCTAGATGGAGCTACTATAAGGTGCGCGCAAAACTGGTTGGAAAAACGTTTATAGAGAGTAGTTATCAATAGTTTACAGTCAAGATGGAAGGACATAACGAGTGATGACTTACAATGTTTAATTAACATTTTGACAGAGATTCACATCTTTCCTCCAGTCAGAAAGAAACCTGTTTTTCTTTTTAGTTAGGGACAGACAAATATAGTTTTTAGTACATATACACAACTCTTTAACTATTATCTATCCATACACCTGACAATAATTGCAAGAGTCAGTATGACATGAGCTTTTATTAGAGACCTCACATGACATCATTTATGGATAAATACCATAAATGCAGTGTTCCGGGCATAAAGCATGTTTCAGGATTGTTAGGAGTTGCTATTAGACAAGAGTGCACCCTTTGATGATTGGCAGTGAGGGTTCCATTAAGAAAAGCAATGAGATGAAACAATAGACATGGAAGGACATGTGGCCTAATGTAGTTGATGGTGTCATTTCAGGTTGACCCCCATTGTGAGGTGGGCGATAGGCTCTCATGGGAAACTGGGATCTGTCTCTGAAACTTCTTCCTTTCATGAGGCCAATTACTACAGAATTTTGCTCCAAGCTTTAAAAGAATGAGCCAACCAATGGCTCACTTACTCCACTGCAGCCCAATTAAAGTTTTGATCATTGCAAAGATTCACAACTCCTCTTCCTTTCTAGACAACTGCATAGTTCACACTTTGGTCCTCACCATGACACCTGGTGGTATTTCAGTTTTATTATTACCAAGACACAGCCACAAAGCAAGGTGTCTATACTTCCTGCTTCCATTTCAAAGTGAATTACAATAAACATCTTATTATCAAAATATTCGGCACCTATATTAAACAAGCCATCAAACTTACTATAAATAAAGTGCTAACATATTCTAGTGTAATGATCCAAACACTGCATGGTACAACAGGGATACTTCATTGTGCTCGGCTACTGTTGTAAATAATGTAATTATTTTTCACACGGACCATCACTATATTTGACTACCATCGCTACAAAACAGAGCATAGCAAATACATCAGATCTATAATTCCATTGGGTATAGTGCCTAGCAAAAGTTTTCTTATCACTAGTCAGAAGCTTAAAAGAATAACTATATCCATGCTATCCCTACAGGAAGATCCACAGGCAATCTACGTTAATGGAAAAACTTAATCAGACTCTGTGGAAACATACGCTACAGAGATTTTTCCACCTTCCACTTTGCTGTTTGGGTTAACTTGTTCAGTGAATACTAAAACTCATATTCAAAGGAAAAATAGATTTGCACAGACGCCATTGTGCAAACAATAACTGGAAGGGGGAAACATTATCAACTGAGAACATGGCAATTTGACTTACAAGTAAACAGACAGAAAAATGTGACAGGGAACGAACAAAGAATGGTTCTTACTGGGTGAAGCCACCTGTATGGTACATTGGTAATGTGGGTTAATTTCATAGGCATTACAAAATATCCTGAGGGGCACACTGTGTAAAACTATGGTCTCTGTCACTTGCAGAGGAAACAATAGAATGTGGCTGAGTAGATCTGAAGTAATGACAGATATGAAATTAATTGCTGTGAGTTAATCAGTTTCTTGGCACAGTTTGGATAAGGCTGCCCTACTGCCTAGGGAAGGACAGCAGTAGTAGTGGGTGAAACTCAAATTGTGCAGTTAGATAAGCATTGAAATGTTTGGACACCATTTATCTGCCTTCCATCAAGCCTTGGGACTAACCCTCCCTAATCCCAGCACAACAATCCCACCAACTGAATTTATGACCCTTCCTGTAGATTTCCCAATCTAATGAGCTCAGTTTCTCCATTAAGTAGGGAGTCCTTGAAACTAGCTCTCAAAATCAACTTCTGCTCTTTAAGAGTGACTGGCTGGTCTGCTTTTTTGTTCAGCCCACTACATTCAATCCTTGCCCAATTTTGGTTAAGGACATTTGAGGAATTCCTTACTGTTATGGTAGCTGAATCTTTAGTGGTCACAAAAAGCAAACTGAACCTAGGCCTTTATGGTCTTTTTCAAAAGACCTCTGCATTGTAAACTGCATGGTATTCACTGTACTTGCCTATATAAAAGGATGAGTCAACCATATCAAGATTTGGACCTACGGTGGCTCCACAGGGGGGCAAGTATTTCAAACCTGATGCTTAGACCACTAACTTCTCCTCTCCGCATTGTAAGTAAAGGCTGTCCTGAACCACAAGCATTGCTCCAGGGGATTAATCAAATATGTTCTTCATTAAGGCTCTAATCCTGAACTGAGAAGCACATTAGCCATTGACCTCACTGGGGCTCCATTCAGGCACAGATGTGTGGTTGGAGATTTCACTGAAGGATCAGGTCTAAGAATCCAGACTTTTTTAAAAAAAAGTTTAATTTTAATTTATATTTTTAAATTACTTTACTACCCCTGAAAGGTGCTGCAGTTCCAGCCTTGGAGACTGACGTTTTTTATTTATCCACAGAAACATTATATGGGAAATGAGTGAAGCAAGCTGGGAATATTGATGTGCTTAACAATGGTTTGATTTGGAAATCAGTTCAAGGGAGATGATTTGTTTGCTCTGTCCACTTTAGCCCATTCAGTACTTGAGGGACTTGTTTTGATATTGAAGAAATTCAACTAATGCTGGAAGATTTGGGGGCAGGGGTTGTTTGTTGTTTTATCAGGCATCCGTCTAGATTCTAGAGGGTGAAACTTGAACATTCACTCAAATGTTGTATATGTGTCTATAATAAGCTGAACAAAGGAACAGCTGACAGCTCGTGATCATTTATAGATAGAAAATGCAGTCACAAGATTGCTAAATAGAAACTGCTCTATCTCTACGTGCAAAGCCTCCTAACTGGTATGTGGATTTTGTTGCAATTTGGTTGCAAATTAAACACTATGAATTTACAGAAAACCAAACATAAATACTAACTTGCTAGGGAGGCTATTAAAACTCACACTCTTATATCATGGGACAGAGATTACACTATCTGAATAAACACAGCCATTAGGATAGCAGAACTTTTCTTCTTATTCTCAGTATCAACTGTGAATACATTAGCAAGGGAGGAGTCTTGTGTAATCACAAGTGACTCCTGCAAAATGCTAATGTTAGAAAAGGGGAAATACTTTGGAAAGAATTTCTAAATTTCAGGTGCAGTATGTTTGGCTCCTCTGAGATGCTAGATATGCTCAGGTTCAACCACAACCTATTGAGGTTAATGTAGAAATCATTAGGTGGAATTTTATGGCCTATGTTATGCAGGAGGTCAGAATAAATGAGCACAATGGTTTCATGTGGTCTTAAAGTCAATGAATCTAGGATTTTCCAATATATAAAAAGAAAAGTTCAGTGATTAGTCCTAATACTAACTCAGGGCCAGATTCTGTTACCTTTACTCATGTTTAGTCACTGGTGTATTTTACTCCACAAGTGAACTCAACGTGTGTGAGGACAGCAAAATCTGGGTCATAATATTTAGCCCTAACACACAGCCATAGTTTTGCCTATTGGGATTTTCCCTCCAAGAAGGAGCAGGACCGTCAGCAGTCTAACTCACAGAGTTATCTCTTCATTATTCCATTGTGGATGAAGAGAGCAGGGATTGCCCCCTGCGAGAGGCAATGGAGGTTGTCTCCCTAATTCAGTGGTTCCTCTTTGTCTGCCTAACCACACCATAGCAACAAGACACTGGAAATCTTGACTCTTAATTTAACTCTGAGGGAGCCAAGTCAATGAAGTCTGCAAGGGTGCTATACAAAATGTGGATGCAACACAGCTCCACTCCTTGCACCAGCCACACTTCAACCACAGCTGAAGAATTTCCTGACTGGAATCTATTGTGCTGGTGTGGTCTGTGACAAAGCAACCTTGAGTTTGTAATGGTGAGAGGTTGAAATACTACAGAGATGGAAGAAGTACTGTTTTTCTATCTTCTTACAAACTTACTTAGGCATTGATGTATAAGCCTAAATAATGGCCCCAGTTCACTCTGGTGGTGGAAATGGTGGAAACTGCTTGTAATTTCTGTTCAGTCAGATGGGTTGAAATGAACTGGCTACAGCTCATATGTTGGGCATGACTGGACAGGGAGATTTTGGGGATAAGCACATCTCCTAGGCACCCTCTGCTTCTACATCTTCTCCAGAACCCTGGCTGAAGTTTAAAGCTGCCTTCTCCCTGTGCAAATTCTCCTTGGGTCCAGCTTCTACCACTGCTCTGAAAAGTCATCAGCCCCTCTGGTTCGTCTTTTCATCTGCTGGGGCTGGATCATTTGTTTTGTCACAAGCCATGTAAGCAATTTCAAACTATGGATCTGTTTGTGATTTCCTCTTGTCTATTACCAGATGTAGTGACTACACATTCTCTGCAATGAACTATGTTTTCCCTTTAAACATCTCAGAAGAGCTGAAATAGCTTCAGACCAAAGGAGGAGGCCAAGATATCAGCTTACACTGGTTGTTGCTGCTTAAAACGGATGAATACATTTTACACACCAGAGCACTGACCTGAAGCACCGAGTTCCTCTATATTTTGACACAGGGTGATACAATTTAATCCAAAGAAAAGTAGGGGAACAATTATACAGTGGGAGCTCCCACGAGTAGTAGGGCTAACACTGGACCCCAGAAAGTATCTCATTAAAAGAATTATTCCATTTGGGGTGAGGGTGATCTTGCTAGGCCTCCCAGGCTCAGCAGGGTTGGTCCTTTTTATTCCCCGTGTGGAAGAACTGCAAGGAAAATCCTATATACAGGGAAAGTAATAGCGATGATTCAACAGGTTGCATCTCTCTGCGTCATTACTGAAGACATACTTAAGCAAGGGGGTGCTCTCTTTGAGACGGGATATGAAACTGGTCTTGATCACATATGATTATCAAAAAAAAACCCACCATGGAAGTTTCACATCAACAGGAGTAATAGTGCTGCTGACTTGATGAATTCCTAAACAGGTAATTAAATTCTAACTCCTGCTTCCAGTGGAGATGTCCATATGGTGTGCTTCACTCGCTGTCTATGCAGTGAAGCGATTTGCTGTAGATGTCACCACACACTCACACCCCCAGGGAACTGGAACTTAAGCTCTTGCCCTTCAAATCCAGAAACCCCAGGCATCTGCCACCTCACTTAAAGAAGAGCTCCTTTAACCAATAGCAATAGCAGGTCCCTTACATAACTCTTAGAGAACATTACGCTTTCCTCCATGCACCCACTGTCTTATTGTGCACTGTGAAACAGCAGTTCTATTCTAGCCCAGTTCTGGCAGTACTTCAGTGGATGGCGAATTGTTTCCTTGACATATTAATAGACTCGCAACTACAATAACTTCAGTATTCAAAGATTTTCTCCTTCCATTTTTTTCCTTCTTAAATTAGTGTTAAAGGTGCTGGACTGAGAGCCCTGGAACCTGAGTGCTCTATTTAGCTACAGAAAATGTACATGACAGAACAGTGGAAATTCCTGCCACGCTACCCTTTCAATATGCCCCTCCTTGGAGGGAATACTTCCAGGGTTCAGAGGGTCCTTCAGTCTCCATGTCCTTTCCGCTTAGGTTTCTACCATCTGGTGCCAATTAGAAAGCAGTTTTGTGCAAGGTCAGTATCTGAATCCTAGGGCTGGATTGGAACCACAAAGATGCTTTGCACAGGTCACCACCTGGTAACAACTTCCTGCTAAGCCTACTGATGAGGTCCTCCAAGTTCAGGCTAGCAACCTCAAGGCAAATGACTGCATCTTATCATCAAGTTCTGAAGCCATCCAGACACCTAAGTTTTTCCAGCTAGTCTGGCCCATTTTCAGTTGATTCCTTCCGAGTTAAAAACTAACACCACCATCGGAGAAACAATATCTCAGCTATATCAAAACTGTGTGTATGAAGTAAACACTACATAGGTTCTTGGCTTGACTGCTCAGGTGTTTGCCCTGTTGTTCCTAACAACAACAGCACCGCTGAAGTAAAAGCAAGTGATGCATTTTAATAAACCTGGAGTGCTGTGTTTGGCTTCCCAAGTAGCTTTGCAGTCAGCTGTATGAAAGCACACTACACACTGCAGAAAATCAAGTGTCTTCTGAAGGAAGAAATGTTAAGAGATTCATCTGAACAATCTTCTGTGCAAACAGCCAGTTCTTGAAGCAAAGATGACTGCAGAGCAGTTTTGATCAAACAAACTCAGGATCATACTATGAATTTCTTCTGCTGCTGAGTCCAGGCAAAAACAAATTCCCAGGGTTGGTCAGTACAATCAGTGATTTTTGAAGCACCTTCCTGCCCATGGCCAGTGGATTCAACAGATCCTGTAAACTTACTGCTAAAACTAATATTTTTAAGAAAAACAGCTTATCACCGCACAAATCCTATTTACAGAATAAGCTGCCAAAGCCTTCAATCTCTTCTTTCCCCTTGGAATGCCTGTCTGGTTGTTTAGCATCATATTTTCCCAGCTGTCCCTGTTCTGATATATGTCCTCTCCCTTTCTTTCTCTGTCTAAAACTCTGTAAGACCCTTATTTTAAAAACAAAAATGCATCAACACCAATTTGAATTCAGAATGTACAGTCTGTGCTGTCGGAGTCCAGGTCTCTGTGATCTGTTCTGAACAGGCTGCTGTCATGGTGTTCTGTCGATCCATAATTACCTCTCCTTTGCAGGCACTCACCAGTGACATTTCACACAGGTTGTTAGCTGTTACATTTCTGCCCTCTAGTGGAAAATAGCATTGCTGCTTTATTCTGAGGGGAGGAAAAAATAAAACAGAAAATGATTTACCAGTAGGATTGCATTGTCTAAATTGCGTTAAGAATTTAGAAAGGATACTCGTCCCCCACAAACTAGAAAAGAGCCAAAAGTGGTTGGAAACACTTCATTACCTCTGAAAACAGGGGAGCGAGATGGTGATAATGATCTTTAAAAGCTCAGATAACTATTTGTTCTGTGCAGATAAATACCCACAATTTCAGCCAAAAGGGGGGGAGGGGGGCGAAGAATAGAAATTTGGGGTTTGGTCTTCAGCTAGTGTAAATCATCACAGCGCCCTAGATGGCCACCAAGGATGTGGAAATAGAACTTTAAAGGTCAACTGAGAAGATTATGGATAAGATTTTCAAAGCTGACTAGGGGATCTGCAACTCTCTTTAAACATTGGGAATGCTGGGTCTAAACCCCAGGACAGCTTTGATAATCTCAGCCTATGTACTTTTTAAAATACAAAATCTGCTTAAGTGCTTGATCTAGCAGCCACACCCCATTGTGCTGTCAGCCCACTAGAACATAAAAATTTTAGTAGGGTCAAGATGCACCAGTAATTGGATGGGTGACTTCCAATGAACATGTAGGCAATGGGATGATTTAGTACTTCCATGACACAGAGAACAGAAAAAAATAACCTCCGTATAACTGTATTTTATATCTATACAGTCACTTAGCTAATTCCCTCCAATCATAAGATTTTATTAGAGCTGATTACAAACTTTTGAACAAAAAAATTCCTGCCAGAAAAGGCTGTTTAGAAAATGTTTTATTTTATTTTTTGCAGAAAAGATGTCCTTTTTGATTAAAATATTTTGATTTTTCAATGGGAAACTTTGACCAAAATGAATATTTGTGTTTCATTTGAAATTGCATTTTTTCACTTAATTTTGGTGTTTGAAAAACCAAAACAAATTTTCAATTTGAATCCAAAGAACATTTTTTTAATTTGTTATTTCTAAAAAGACAAACATTTTGCACGAGAAATGGTTGCTCAAAAATTTTTGGAAGGGGAACAAAGAAGGATTTTTAGCAAGCTCTAGATTTCATAGAGAGTGATAGATTCACGCATGTATATATGTAACAAAAAAACAAACAACAAAATGCAAATTAAAACAAAAAAACTAAACAAAAGTGAACAAACCAAAAAGTAAATAAGCCAAGAAATGGTATACTAATACAAATTTCTCCAAGCAGCCCTTCCAAAATAAGGAAACATCTGCATGAATAACTTATGTAAGAAACCAATATTTCTTTAAAACTGACTCACTAAATAAAATAGCCCATCTTATGCTACAGCTTGTAAAATAGTTTCTTGGATGCTTCTGTGCTAGATGGGACAAATGGTCATTCTAAAACCAGACAGTTTTGCCTTGTTTTACTAGAGCCGTAATAAAATATTTTGAGGCAAGTGGTATGAAAACTATTTTAATCCTCATTTTGGCCCTGATCCTTCTATGCATGGTCACTGGGGCTCTGCATGGGTGCATCTATGCCTTGTATGTTGCAGGATCAGGGCCTATATTTTCAGAGGGGGGGAAAAAAGGGCTCAGATCCTTGAGTCAGACCCAGCTGTTCTTGATACAGGATCCAAGGAAAAGGGGGACAAAAGTGGCTGTATGCCCCCTTCGGTGCTCCTCTAAACCCCAGTACCTCAGGGCTGCTTTAACTTGTGCTGATTTGTAATGGCTCTAAGGAGACATTATTCTGGCTAGCGATGGAGCAGCACTCCAGACCAGTCCCTCCCACTGGTAGAGCATCGTTCTGTCTAGACCAAGGTGGCATACAGCCATGGGACTCCCCAATGGTATGGTTAAGGAACCCTTTACAACAGAAAGTGCCAGAGCATGGGTCCCAGTCTGAAACCAGATAACTTTCTAAGGGTCTTTGTGTATTATCTTTATAATGTCTTGTAGCACCAATTATTTCCTCCCAAAACACAGAGGATTTTAAAACTCCAGAATACAGTACCATACTTCCAAGCTCCATTTTGGCCCTTCCAGTATCAATTAGCATATCTCAGACCTGAACCAGGGCTGTTTAGTATATTCAGTGGTATGTAAAGTTTTGTCATTTTAATTTGATCTCTTTCACAGCAGCAAAAATCCCAGCACTGCAAATTTCCAGAGTCCTGTCCCCGAAATGTGTATATTCTTTCTCAGTGACCTGCTCCTAGATGGCTGTCAGATGCAGGAGTTAATTTTTAATAACAAAGTCTACAAATTAAACACAATGTTGGTTGTGTCAGGTTTTTCTCTCTGTGTGTGTTGGTAGTGAGTGTCAATTAAAAAGTGGCAGGTTTTCTTAAATTTAGTCTCGGCATATGTTGCATGATTTCTTCTAAATGTAAGTATTACCTGAAATGTGACCTGTTCAAACCTCCTTTTCTGCAGATCAAAGAAACCATCTATCCATTTTGAATACATCTTCCTCCCCCCCCCCCCAATATCTCATCCTTAGTTCAGTGTACACAATCTATTTGAAGACAGACACTTAAAGAGTCAGTTCTGACACAAAGATCATGAATGAAGCTATGGAGTCAGACCTGATTATCTAAAAAGCTGTTAATCAAAAAATGTGTCTATCCAAAACTCAGATATATGTCTTCCAAGTTATGTCTTACCAGTACATCACAGACTAGCTTCCCCAAAGCTGGCTGCATGGGGGAGGGGGGGAAAAAAAAGGCAAGAGAAGCAGGGCCAGTGCTTCCATTTAGGTGGCCTAGGCAATCACCTAGGGCGCCAGGATTATTAGGGGGCTGCATTTTGCTGGGGGGGGGGAGGTCCGCTGCTCCCCTAGCTCCAATGGACCTCCCGCAGGCACAGCTGCGGCAGCTCCACCGGAGCCGCTGACCAGGACCCTCTCCGCAGGCACGACTGCGGCAGGTCCACTGGAGCAGCGGGACCAGCGTGAGGGGTGGCAAAATGGCTGTGCGCCTAGGGCGCTAAAAACAGTAGTGCCGGTCCTGAAAAGAAGAGATAGGAGATGCTGTATCAACAAGTAGTTGTCAGGCTGAAGAAGACAAAGGAAAGTATACTGAAACTGGTGCTTGGATGAGAAAGGACAACACAGTGGGGAGAGCTGCAAACAATTTTTTCTGCTTAACCAAGCTGCTGAGCGCCCACAGGCTGTGGGTGTCACCCTAGACCTTTGGCTAATCAAGTTTGACCTATTTAACCCATTTACAACACAGGGCTGTTGTGAGGCTTACTTCATTCCTGTTTGTAAAGCTTTCTGAGATGCATCAGATGATGGGTGTTGCAAACTGCAGTTTTATTATATTTGTTACATCAGTATGTTTATGGATAGGCTAGACCAGGGGTTCTCAAACTGGGAGTCGGGATCCCCTCAGGAGGGCGCAAGGTTATTACATGGGGCGGGGGGTTGTTGCGAGCTGTCAGCCTCCATGCCTAATTCTGCTTTGCCTCCAGCATTTATACTGGTGTTAAATATATTTAAAAGTGTTTTTAATTTATAAGTGGGTGGGGAGTCGCACTCAGAGGCTTGCTATGTGAAAGGAGTCACCAGTACAAAATTTTGAGAACCATTGGGATAGACTGTGATCTGTGAACTTCTCAGTCAGACTTCTGTAGGCCAGTTCCAACTTTAGACTCAGTAGCTGAGTTAACGGTTGCAACTTCAAGTTAAGTTAGCACAAGGTGTTTCGTTTTGATAGCTGTTTCTTCACAGGCAAGTATATTGCCAGAGCAAGCCACAGAGAGGGCTACACATTAATTATTATGTCATAGAGATACAAGTTCATTTTATTCCTTTGCTGATGTTGCGGGAGGAGGCTCAGGGCTGGAGGCAGAGGGTTGGTGTGCATGACGGTGAGAGCTACAGCTTAGGGTGTGGACTCTAGGCGGGAGCCGGGATGAGGGGTTCAGGATGCAGGAGAGGGCTCAGGACTGGGGCAGAGGATCGGGGTGCAGGGGGGTAAGGGCTTTGGCTGGGAGTATGGACTCTGGGGTAGCACTGGGGATGATGCATTTGGAGTGCAGGCTGTCCTGGGGCCGCAGCAGGGAGAGAGGACTCCCCACAGCCCCCTCTCCTCACAACAGCCTAGGCCCAGGGGAGAGTCACCTCTTCCCGGCCTCATCAACTCTGGAGCAGGGAAAGAGCGTCTCTCTCCACCTCTGCTCGGTCACGGCAGCTCCAGAGTTGGGGGGAGAGGATATCTCCCCGCCTCTCCCTGCCGTGGCAGCTCCATGGCTGGGGCCAAGGGAGAGGCACCTCTCCCTGCCACAGCCCTGAGCACCTGCACAGCCCTTGATAGGTTTCTGCGCAGCCACGCATCTTAGGGGAAACTTAGGTTATGATTAATCAATATGTTATATCACAGGGGTTGGCCACCTTTCAGAAGTGGTATGCCTAGTCTTCACTTATTCACTTAAGGTTTCGTATGCCGGTAATACATTTTAACATTTTTTAGAAGGTCTCTCTATAAGTTTACATTATATAACTAAACTATTTTTGTATGGAAAGTAAACAAGGTTTTTAAAATGTTTAAGAAGCTTAATTTAAAATTAAATTAAAATGCTGATCTTATGCTTCCAGCCCACTCAGCCCGCTGCCGGCCTGGGGTTCCATTCACCTAGTTCAGCAGCGGGCTGAGCGGGGCCTGCAGGACCCCAGCTGAGCAGCGCCAGTGGCCAGGACCCCAGACTGGGGGTGCAGGTGGGAATGTGGAGGGGGTGAAGGAGCTCCCATTTGGTGCTCAGGGTAGGGGGGGGGGAGGTGTGGGGGAGCAAGAGTCAGAGCATGGGGTGTGCGGGGGGCTGAGCATGTGTGGGGTGCAGGAGTCAGAATGGGGGCTGGAGGTGTGTGAGGGTGCAGGGGTCAGGACACAGGTGCAGGAGTGGGATGGCTGGGTATGTGTGTGGGGTGCAGAAGTCAGGGCTGGGTTGTGGGGTGCAGGGGTCAGGACAGAAGGCTGAGCGTGTGTGAGGGGGTTCAGGGGTCAGGTCAGAGGGCTGGGTGTGTGGAGGTGGTTCAGGGGTCAGGGCAGAGGACTGGGTGTGTGTGAGGGGGTGCAGGGGTCAGGGCAGAGGGCTGGGTGTGTGGAGGTGGTTCAGGGGTCAGGGCAGAGGACTGGGTGTGTATGTGGGGGTGCATGGGTCAGGGCAGAGGGCTGAGGTGCTTGGCTGGTGGGAGTGCTCCCAACCCTTTGCCATAAGCGGATCACGGCAGGGGCTAGAGGGGATATGCCTGATTCCATCCCTTTCCCCAGGTCCCTGTCCATCCCCACCTCTTCTCTGCCTCCTCCCTGGAGCAGCGAGCATGATGCAGCTCTGCTCCCCATCCCCCTCACATAGGCGATCAGCTGATTGGCGCAGGGAAGGAGAGGAGGCGGCACAGGAAGGCAGCACACTGGGGGAAGAAGCGGAGGAGGAGGGAAGCTTGGCTGCCGGCAGGACCAAGCTTCTGCCTCCTGCTCCTGCAGGAGACAGCAGTGGGTGGGAGGGCTGAGTGGAGCCGGGACCCCAGCAGGCGGCAGGTAGCAGCGTGCCATTAAAAATCGGCTCATGTGCCATCTGGGATAAAGGTTCCATTGGCCCTTATTAAATCTTGAGGACATAGGGGGCACAAAAAGAGAAAACCCCTCTAGTGGGGACTGAAAAGCTGATGTTGTGGTGAGATGAACCTTAATAGAGCTAATTAATAAATCTGATTTTTTAAAATCCAGCAGATAATCCAAGATGTCTGAGAGCAGAGAAGATTCAGGCACAAAATGATGATGGTGACACCTGTGGGTTTAACCTTTTCATTTCTGAAGGCAAGTAATTTGAGATGTTTCCCTTCTACTGTTTAGTAATACTTGTACTTTTGTTGAGCAGGTGGAATCTAATCCTGTGAACTATCTAGGAGCCACACTTGGAGATATTAACTTTGTTGCAAGCATATCCAATTGTTTCCCTTCAAAAAGCCAAAATCTACATGCACATACCAGATGAGTATATGTGCAAATGGTTAAGTGGGCACATAGCTATCTACTTTCATGAGTAATTATCCAACTTGCATGAGCAAGTGCAGGGTTTGAGACATGCAACTGGAGGTGCCTGATAGTTTTGCAGACACAAATGAGGCCTGATCCAAACCTCATTGAAATCAGTGGGAGCTGGAACAGATTCTTAAGAACGGCTTTCAAAATATAGTCCTTATTGTCTGAGAGACAAAGTATGTTTGTGAGTTCAGTTCAGTCCAGATCTACTTACAAGACAAAGAAGATGGACAGCCACTATAGCCCATTTTAAAATCAGCAGTCCACTAAAAGAAGCTAGATCAGGTCATGCACTGATCGGAGCAGGAGCAGCTATCATTTGGAAAGTGAAGTGAGATCCCAGATTCTCAGAGATCTGAAGCAGGCATGAGAAAATTTTTTAAAAATCACCCTGGGCGCAAGCACAGACATCTTAAACCTGACCCTAAAATTAATGACATTTTGATAAGCCCATTTAAATGGAACATTTTCATTAAAAATGCACAAAGGCTAAGGGATCATAAATATCCTATTTAAAAAAAAGACGGTTACTCATCTTTGTAACTGTTGTTCTTCGAGATGTGTTGCTCATATCCATTCCAGTTAGGTTTGCGCGCGCCGTGCGCACGTTCGTCAGAAGATTTTTACCCTAGCAACACTTGGTGGGTCGGCTCGGCGCCCCCTGGAGTGGGGCCGCTATGGCGCCGGATATATACCCCTGCCAACCCAGCCACCCTTCAGTTCCTTCTTGCCGGCTACTCTGACAGAGGGGAAGGAGGGTGGGTTTGGAATGGGTATGAACAACACATCTCGAAGAACAACAGTTACAAAGGCAAGTAACCGTCTTTTCTTCTTTGAGTGCTTGCTCATATCCATTCCAGTTAGGTGATTCCCAAGCCTTACATAGGCGGTGGGGTCAGAGTGAAATGTGGCAGAATGTAAAACGGCTGAGTCAGAGGCTGCAGCATCTCTTGACTGTTGAACTAGAGCATAATGTGAAGCAAAAGTATGGACCGAGGACCATGGAGCTGTGCGACAGATCTCGTGGGTAGGTACACGAGCCAGCAAGGCGGCAGATGAAGCCTGAGCCCTGGTAGAATGCATGGTGATGTGGCTTGGGGAAATATGAGCCAAATCATAACAAGTGCGGGTGCACGCCATCACCCAAGATGAGATCCTCTGAGAGGAAACAGGTAGGCCTTTCCTTCGGTCTGCTACTGCAACAGAGAGTTGGGGCGTTTTACGAAATGGTTCTGTCGGCACAATATAAATGTGAGCGCTCTACAGACGTCCAGGGAGTGCAATTGTTGCTCCCATTGTGTTGAGTGTGAGTAACATGAAAGGCCGAGACCACCTTAGGGAGGAAAGTCGGGTGTGGTCGTAACTGCACCTTGTCTTTGTGAAACATAGTGTACGGCAGAACCACCGTAAGAGCCCTGAGCTCGGAGACTCGTCTGGCCGATGTAATGGCTACGAGGAAAGCTGTCTTCCAAGACAGGTATAGCAGCGGGCAGGTCGCTAACAGCTCGAATGAGGGAGACATAAGTCTGGTTAAAACCAGGTTGAGGTCCCAGGTTGGGGCTGGACGGCGTACTTGAGGGTGTAAGTGCTCCAAGCCCTTGAGGAACCTCAAACCCATAGAGTGTGAGAACACGGAACGACCACCTTAGCCTAGGTGGAAGGTAGAGATGGCTGCCAAGTGTACCCTCAGCGATGACACCGCTAGACCCTGCTGTTGTAGGCCAGAGGTAGGCCAAATAGAGGGGATCGAGATCTCAGTAGGAGTAAGATCAAGCGTTTGGCACCTGTAGGAGAAACGCTTCCACTCGGCCAGGTACATTGACCAGGTGGAAGGCTTCCTGCTACCCCAGTTTAGTCACGCAGCAGCCACACCGTGAGGTAAAGAGACTGCAGGTCCAGGTGGCGAAGCCTGCCGTGGTCCTGAGTTATGAGGTCTGGGTGGAGTGGCAGGGTAATTGGGTTGGCTATTGACAGGTGGAGCAACGTGGTGTATCAGTGCTGCCTGGACCATGCTGGAGTGATCATGATGATGCGCGCTCTGCCCCTGTGGAGTTTGAGCAGGACCCAATGAACCAGTGGGAATGGTGGGAGGGTATAAAGGAGTTGGCCCTTCCACGGCATCAGGAAAGCATCCGAGATCGATGCCGGGGAGAGACCTTGGAAGGAACAGAACATCTGGCATTTCCTGCTCTCATGGTAAGCGAACAGGTCTATGTGGGGAAAAGTCTCCCCTTCTGGAAAACTTAATGCATCACATTGGGGCAGAGCGACCACTCGTGAGACAGGAAAGACCTGCTGAGTCAAAGCGCCAAGGCGTTCCAAACGCCTGGGAGAAAGGACGCTAACAGATTTATTGAGTGGGCTATGCAAAAGTCCCAGAGATGAATGGCCTCCTGACAAAAGGGGGAGGACCATGTCCCTCCCTGGTTGTTTATGTAGCACATGGCCGTTGTGTTGGCTGTAAACACTGAGACACCACAGCCTCGCAGCTGCTGCTGGAACCCCTGGCACGCCAGGCAGACTGCTTTCATTTTTGGACATTGATGTGGAATGCCAGCTTCTGAGAAGACCAAAGGCCTTAAGCTCAAAGGTGACCGAGGTGAGCACCCGAGCCGAGAGATGATATGTCTGTCGTCAGGGATAGTGAGGGCTGGGGTGGATGGAACCGCATCCCTGCCCACATCAGGGAGGGAGTTAGCCACCATACTAGGGAGCCTAGGGTGCTCGAGGGAATGGTGACTATCATGACCATTGGGTCCCTGTCCAGGCAGTATGCCGAGTTGAGCCAAACTTGGAGAGGATGGAGGCGGAGCTTGGCGTGTCTGGTTACAAACTTGCAGGCAGCCATGGGACCCAGGAGACCGAGACAAGTGCGAGCCAAGGTCATTGGGAAAGTCTGCAGACCTCGGATGATTGTTGCCATTGCCTGAAACCGCGGCTGTGGTAAGCAGGCTCCGGCTAGGTCGGAGTCCAGGATAGCTCCTAAGAAGTCTAACCTCTGCGTGGGAACCAGAGTGGATTGTTCTATAGTAATCATCAGGCCTAGATGTGTGAATAGGTCCTTGATGATGCCCACATCCCGAGTGATTTGTGTCTCGGGATCTCCTCGGATAAGCCAATCGTCCAGATACGGAAAAACGCATATCTGACATCGGCGAAGGTAGGAGGCGACTACGGCCATACACTTGGTCAATACCCGTGGGGCTGTAGAAAGGTCAAACAGCAGGACCGTAAACTGGAAGTACTGATGGTTGGCTAGAAAGTGGAGGTATCTCCTGTGCGGAGAGAAGATGGCGATGTGAAAGTACGTGTCCTTCATATCGAGGGCGGCATACCAGTCTCCAGGATCCAAGGACAGGATAATGGTTCCCAGGGATGCCATGCGGAACTTCAACCTTATCATAAACTGGTTGAGTCCTCACAGGCCTAGGATAGGTCTGAGACCTCCGTTCGAGTTGGGGGTTAGGGAATAACGGGAATAAAACCCCTTCCCCCTTTCGTCCATCGGCGTCGGCACCTCTTGTAAGAGGAATTGCTCGTGACAGGGGTCCCTGAAGGGAGACAGGGTTGGAACAAATTGGAAGTGGTACCCATACTTCACCGTGCGTAGGACCCAGCGATCTGAAGTTAACTGGGACCACGCCAGGAGAAAGTAGGAGTGGGATCCCGGCCTGTAACTGGTACGCCGCCCTTGGGTGCACCTTCGAAAGTTCGTCTTTGGTCCCTGTGGTGATTGCGAGGGACCTTGATCTTGGCCCTCTAGGGGTCCTGACGGTCGTCTGCGACCATCTCGGCCGCACCGTATGCCAAAGTCCTGTCTCTGGCTAGACACAGAGTACAGCGGTGTGGCTGGGGACAGAAAGGCCTGCGTTTGGTCACCGGTGTATGCACGCTGAGAGAGCGCATTAGGACCCTGTTGTCCTTCAGGCTCCGCAGCCTGGGGCTGTCTTTGCCGCGAAGAGGCCTTTACTATCAAATGGTAAGTCCTGAATGGTATACTGCAGCTCCGGCCGGAGGTTTGAAACCTGAAGCCATGAGATGCGCCTCATGGCAACACCCGAGGCCAGAGTCCTGGCTGCTGAGTCTGCTGCATCCAACAAGGCCTGGAGGGAAGCTCTGGCCACCTTTTTCCCTTCCTCCAAGAGGGCAGTGAACTCTTGGCAGGAGTCTTGAGGGAGAAGCTCCATAAACTTAACTACCACCACCCAGGTGTTATAATTATAGCGGCTAAGCAAGGCTTGTTGATATGCCACCCAGAGCTGTAAGGCCCCTGCAGAGTACACCTTGCGGCCTAGTAGGTTCATTCGCCTAGCCTCCTTCGATTTCGGGGCTGGCGCCTGCTGGCCATGCCATTCATTCTCCTTAACAGACTGAATGACTAGTGAGCAGGGAGGAGGACGGACATACAATAGTCGTACCCCTTAGAGGGCACCATGTTTTTAAGCTCGACTCTCCTGGCCGCAGGAGGGATAGAGGCTGGGGACTGCCACATAGTATCGGCATTCGCCTGGATGGTCCGAATAAATGGGCAGGGCCCCTCTAGAGGGGCAACCGCTGATAGAATGCCCACTACCGGGTCCTCTACCCCCAGGACCTCCTCCACCTGGAGGTCCATATGGAGTGCTACCCTCCTTAGGAGGTCCTGATGGGCTCTCAGGTTGTTGGTGGGCACATCAGAATCGCGGTCCTGAGCACAAGAGCTGTCCGCATGGGATGACACTGATGCGTGTCTGGATGGCCAGGGAGGTGCTGAAAAACCATGGGCAGAGTCTCTGACTCTATCGGACCTTGCCCAACTCGGCACCGGGGACCAGTACCGGGAGGCATACCGGTACCTGGAACGAGATCCAGACCTGTGACCAGAGCAGTGCCAGGAGGTTGACTGAGATCTCGAGGCTCGACGTCGGGAGCGGCTATGGGAGTCACGGTGCCTGTAGTGGTGCCGGAAGCTGGAATGGTGCCAAGAGTAGCGAGTCGGCGAACGGGATACCAACCGGTGCAGAGAGTGCGACCGGTACCGAGGAGGAGAACAGCACCGGGACTGCAAGTGGTGTAGGGAGCGGGAGTGTCAACGGGACCTGGAGCATCTGCAGGATCGTGATCATGAACGGTGCCACTCTGCTGTGCCAACAGAGGATGGTCATATCAAGGGAGTCTTGCCAAGAGACTGTATTACCCGCACCACCGGTGCCGGGGTCAGGCAGCATCGACTCTGTCATGGCAATGAGATCCCTCGCCGTTGGGAATGTCTCCGGCGTGGAGAGAACAGTAGGATCAACCACAGCGCGTACCGGGGAGCTGTCAGGCACAGGATTCGATGGCCCTCGTGGGACCGGTATCGATGGTGCTGATGTCATCAGTGCCTCTGCAGGTGTCGGTGCCAGGCGATCCAACTTAGGCTCTCTGGCTGTGCTGCAGTTGGCACGGAAGCAGCAGGAGCAGTAAGCTCAACCATGGCGCGTGCCGGGGAGCTGTCAGGCACTGGATTCGACGGCCCCGTGGGACTGGAATTGATGGTGCCTACCTCATCGGTGCCTCTGCAGGCGTCGGCGCCGGGTGATCCGACTTAGACGAGCTCTCTGGATGCGGTGCAGGTGGCATGGAAGCAGCAGGAGCAGGGAGCTCAACCACGGCGCGTGCCGGGGAGCCGTCAGGCACTGGCAGGAGGAGTCATAGGCTTTCTTGACCTCGGAGAGAGGGAGCAGTGCTGAGTCGACTTCGGTGCAGGCGATGGCCAGTGCCGAAAGGCCTTGGCGGTACCGGCAGGGTCCGATGCCGAGGAGGCGCTTCTGCCAGCCGATTGATCATCGCTCGGTGCCAAAGGCGGAGGGGTAAGTGAAAGTCCCGCTCCTTTTTGTTCTCAGCTTAAAAGCCTTCCAAATGGTGCACTTAGCTGACAAGTTCGATTCCCCGAGGCACTTCAAACAGGAGTCGTGCGGATCTCCTGTCGGCATCGGCTTGTGGCAGGCCAAGCACGGTTTAAAACCTGGTGAGCCGGGCATGGGCTCCGGCACCGGGTGCGGGGAAGGGGCTACTCCCCGAACCCCGCTAACTATTACTAAACTAACTATGCTAGTAAAGAAAAAAAGTATAATTATATAAATATATATATATAAAAGGATTATAACTATATAACTATATACACGAGAACTATGAGTAGCTAGGGGAGTGGAAGTCAGCTAAGCCGCGCTACACTGTTCCAACGACCGACACAGGTGGTAAGAAGGAACTGAAGGGTGGCTGGGTCGGCAGGGGTATATATCCGGCGCCATAGTGGCGCCACTCCAGGAGGCACCCAGCCGACCCACCGAGTGTTGCTGGGGTAAAAATCTTCCGACGAACGTGCACGCGGCACGCGCACACCTAATTGGAATGGATATGAGCGAGCACTCGAAGAAGAACTTCAGCTTCTGCTTCTGTTTTAAATTTTCAGTTGAAATACTGTGCATTCAGGTTGCTATGGTTACAGGCAATTTTTTAAATAACTGCATTTCATCAAAACAGCTGCAATATCATCATATACAATCCAGGGAGGAGTGGGGAGTCAGGAGAAGAGTAGAGGCCTGGAATTGTTCAATCAAAGGATGGAGTCAGCTACATGAATGTATTTGAGAACTTCTAATTCATTTTGGGGGTGGGGGGCAGAATAGGCTTTCACTCCTTGGCAATGAATGACTCAGAACATGTCTACACTGCATACTGTCTAAGACAAAAGAAGAGTTTTTTGTTCATGAGGCAGAAGATAAAAATTTCCATTGACAATCATCTAAAATGGTTTAATTGCCCAAAATGTTGACTGCTAAGTGATGTTCTTTGGCTTTAGTTCCCTCTTTTCAGGACTTTTTATCTGAATCTATTGATCTGTAGTGTTGGGCCAAAAATACCATAAAAGCAGCCTTTATGGTGGTATTCAGGTATATCTCCTTCCAATCTGAGCTGGAGCTAGAAATCCCAGAGATGAGCCAACATGAAACATCGTTACAGTTGTAAAATGTTTTCTGGAGTCACCACTAGCATTTTTCTTAAAATCTCCTGCCATTACAAATGCACTGGTTGGAGCACCAGCTTAGGCAGAGCATGGGAATTTCTACTCCATGTTATCTATACCTGTACAGAGCAAATTTAACAACATGGTAGTTAAAATGCTGGTCGTCAGTCTACGCTAGCCCTTTGGCTGATGAAATTTCCCTCACTGCCCATTCAGTGACCTTTTTGTGACTGAGGCCAAGAAACCTGCTTCCTAGTAGGTACCTCTGCTTCCTAATCAGTAAAATAAGTGTAACAATGCCCAACTCAAGGAGTGCTAGAGACTTAATTAATATGTGTAAAGTGCTCTGGATCAGTGTAGGAAACTCACTGTAGAAGTGGAAAGTTTAACAACAAACTAATTATTATTGAAAGTTTGGTTCAGTTCTTACCCAAACTGGTTCAGTTACCTATCACCTACCACCAAGTACCAAATGTTATGACTAGCCTGAGCCATTGTTTCCAGGCCTGCTGCTGAGCCTATTTTGGATCAATATATTAAGACCCATGCAAGGATTGTCAGTGGTCTCCACTGTAGCTAGATTACTGTGTATGTGTAAAGGGTGCAAATGAGCAAGTCAAGAGCGAAGTATTCTTCACAGAGCTGGCTGGAAATGTCCAACCACATTTTCACAGAAAATTGGCCTTTTTTTTCCTAAATGAAAAATTCTGTTTTAAAACCTATTGATTTCACAATAAAATTGTGGGAAAGAAATGATGTTTTTAGGAGAAAAGAGGGAAAAATTACTGGGGAGTTTTTGTTGAAACAGAAAAAAAAGAATGAGAAATTTTTTTAAATTAAGTTATTTCAGCATTCTTCCCTCCCTCGTCCCCCCCAAAAAAGGCATTTTTGACCAGCTTCATTTCTTATTATTGACTTAGGATGCTGTAGTGCTCCAGATCCTAGCACAGAGAAGGGCTAAAGCTAGACCAAGCCATTCCACATTATAGACCACATGCAGCGCTTTCTCTTGGCAACCTGGCAATGCTTGAATGTTTAAATGAGGTAGTGAATGCCACCTGTTTCTGTTGGGTCTCTGACATTCCTGGGTGCAATCCAGACCAGTGAGGGGCTATGTCACCACTTGCCCTGCAAACTTGGAAGCCTCACAATGCATTGCTGCTGTAGCTCCTACCTAGGCCACATACAAACAGCCAAACAGCATGGACGTCACACCCTAAGTATCTGTGGATAGCTTCAGCCTGCCAGCCACACATCAGGTACACTCTGGCTTCCACCAGCCTTGATTACCACTTGCAGGGTGACCCCAGAACACTGCCAGTCTTGGGTTTTCCCCCAAATCACATGTTCTGCACTGTATAGCCCTCTCCTAGACATCTGGATAATTAGGTCCACTTTGCCCGGTAAGGGAGCCAACAAACAACAGTTTGCTTCCCTAAATAGAGTTACCCACACAGTTCACAACACTCGATTGATTTTGATTAAATAATAAAACAAATTTATTTAATTACAAGAAGACAGATTTTAACTGAGTACAAGTATAATACATTAAAGTCAGGAATAGTTAGAAGAGAAATAAAGATAAAACACTTCCTAGTACTAAAATGTAACAAACTAGACTTGGTTCAAGGCGGAATCCCTTACCACATATTTCCAGTAGATTGCTGACCAAATTCTCAGCTCCCAAAGTCCAACAGTTGTTTCTTTTGTCTTCTTAGGTGAGAGATGGATACGGAGAAATAACTTGGGATCAAGTATCAGAGGGGTAGCCGTGTTAGTCTGGATCCGGAAAAGCAGCAAAGAATCATGCCTACGAAAGATCATGCTCCAAAACATGTTAGTCTATAAGGTGCCACAGGATTCATTGCAGCTATAACTTGGGATGTTTTCCTCCTCACTTTTATAGTTCAGCCACTCTCTGAAATGCATTTTCCTAAGGATTACCCCTAGATAAAGTTCATTCCCTCTATGAGGACAGAGACAAATCTGGTGATGAAAAAGGTTCCGTGATGTTGTTTGCTAAAAATGCAAATCAATCTGTTCCTACCTCACTTTCTTGCCAAAGAATGGCCATTTGGCAGGTGATTGTCCATCAACTTTGATGACACCTGGCTAGAGGCATCAGCTTGTCCTTTGTCTTTGAGAAACAGGTTTACCCACTGTCCACACTGGTCTAGTAAACACACTTCAGTCATGATTTCAGCTTATGTTCATAACTTTGCATAGAATGTTTTAACATATGTGGCACCATGATATTATTGACCAGCAAGTTATTAGTGTCAAATGATACCTCACAAGGCGTATTTTGTACAAAGATTATTGCAATAGTGTATAGGGTGTGAATATAGGAGTGTATTTGGTCACAATCTAGCTAACAGTTCTTTAGGAAGAGAAAGTAGGGGGCTGTGAGCTTTCAGACGAGGGAGGGAGGGAAAAGATGGCATCCAGGATCAGAGCTAGCTAAGCTCCTCAGAATTAATATGATTTAATGTAAATTAAAATATGTTGTCTTTTACAGTACAAAGATCCACTGGTACAGCAAATCCAGGGAGGGCTGTAGTTAGAGAGAATTCTGGAGTTCAGTACATGTACAATGTCAAATAGAGGGAATCATGAGATCTTCCAAGATATAGCTAAGAATTATCATTTCTGACAGACTCTTTTTTAAAGAAACAAAACAAGTCCAACATGTTCTATAGATGGGTTGCCAAAAAGACAGATTGTGAGTCACTGAAAGCTGGTGACCTCAGTCAGCAAACTGTGACTCCATAGCTGTTCCGCTTCCAAGGCAGATGCCCAGACTTGTCAACGCTGTGATTTCCATTAATAAAGAAATATATAGATGAATATGCCCTACAGTGCTATTTTCCTCGACTGTACATGCATCAGGCTACTGAACCTGAAATAAACTCACCATTTTCCTGGAAGCAAAGAGAATAGTATCTGAAAAGATGGACATCGGGCAAAGGGCATGCTGCCCTAGGATACTGAAGGGTGATAAAAATGCAGCCCTCTCTAGAGGATTACTCAATGCACAAATATTCATTTTAAGGGCTCAAGATCATTTGCCTAAAATAGCTGCCTGCCTGCGCCAAGTACTGTCTTCTAAGCACTCATTGGGCAACAATGGCTCAGCAGGTAGGAGAAAAAACAGAGGCTTAAGGAGGAGAGAACTACAGGGCATGAGACAGAGAAGGAATGTCCTCACTTCACTCTCCTGAAGTGCAAAGAAAAAAAAAGTGCCTGGAGAGCAGAGTGCCATTATAACAACTCCCCCTCATCCAACTGGCTTTGCTCACTCTCCTATTACCCTTCCTTCCTCCTTCTCCTTATTATTTATCTAGGTACTTACATGGACCCAATTACTGCAGCGCTCAAGCCCTTCCAATCTCTTAAGTTGGTTTGTTTTCATCAAATTCAAGCACTGTCTATCTTGCATTGAAAAATGACCTAAAAACATGAACCGTGATGCTGCTGTCAAGTGAGTAGCTTCCTTCAGCCCCACCACTCGTTGCCTGTGGCATTGGAAGTGGATAAAGAATAGAAACACACAGAGGTGAAAGTAAGCCAGCAAGAGCCAGTACAACGTGCCAGACCCCACCAGCTGCAGTGGTGGGGATTTAAAGGGCTCAGAGCTCCCCACGGCTGTGGGCATCCCCAAGTTTACTGTGGCATTTACTCTGCTCAGATTCCTTGGTTTATATAGCCCTTCAGTAGATTATGAGCCTGTGGCAACTTGTCTAATGGTTAGATACCTGGATTCTTCTCCTAGACCAGCCACTGACTTGCTGTTTGACCTTAGGCAAGTCACTTAACCCATGTCTCTCAGTATGCCTAGCTGTAAAGACTGGGCAATCTAATTGGCCTGTCTATCACGGGGCTGGTGGAGGATTAGTTAAAGTACTTTGTACATGTAGAGCACTAAGTAAGCAGAGCTTCTATAGTTGTTAGTAAACATCAGCAGATAGCACACGTGAGCTTGAGAAACACATATACAGGTTAACTTTCCCTTTCCTCATAGGTGTAAGGGAGTGGCCATTACCAACACTTCAGCATACTTTCCAAGGACAATTCTTCAAAAGAGTTGCAGGTTTGAAGGCCATAAATCCCTTGGCTGCTGGCTGCTTAGTGCTTTGTGTACAGATTAAGTGAATTGTTATTTTAAATTAATACACACACACACACAAAACAACTTCGCTTGCCACACACATAATATATCTCGCACAAATTTATGGAAAATAAAAGGTAAGCCACTTTACAGGGCATAATATCCTGCATTATTCCCACCACTGATACGTACCTTAATACTGCAAGGTGATGGAAGGCTGGTATCTCTGTGGGGCAGACATAATGTTGTAGTGCATGGTCTGTAGTATATAGTACTCTTGGTAGTAGTAAGATCACGGTGTGGGTGGAGGAGTAGAAAGAGTGTACTACAAGGTGAGTACACTACTAGAGTGTGATGCTTGCTAGTGAGTTTTAATCTGTATGATCCTATCCAGCAATACTTCACTTTAACGTCTGTAAAGCAGATGGAGGCCTTTGGTAGGAAAGGGCTATACAAATGTTATTGTACACTACTGCAGGAAACAATCCCAATTTTTGGTGGCTGTATCCCATTTACAATTTGCTAAATCCTTAATGTACACCTTGAGCTAATTTCCATAGTGTAAGCTTTCGTCCATGCACTTACTTTTTGTTTTCTGATGAAAACATCACTTAATCCACACACCAGGAACTGCACTTGAAGAAACATGACTGCAACAACCTTTTTGCATCAAAGACTATCTTGACTTTGTCAACCATCCTGTGTGGTTTAGCATTGCACAGTACATCAGCTGACCTGGCTCGGCACACAAAGCTGTGCCTGTTAGTGAAGGAAATGCAGGCATTTTTTGCCTTCAGCTTTGAAAAAAAAGATTAATTTAAGTGTTGCCTGCGCATTAGATATTGAGTTAATAATCTCTTTCCTCCTCTGCTTTTGTAGAATCTTCTCATATCACTAACCTAAAATTTCAGGTCCTCTGCTAGGCAGTATGAAACTTCAGAGAGGTAGAGAGAGAGAGCGAGAGAGAGAGAGAGAGAGAGTGTGTGTGTGTGTGTGTGTGTCCTTACAATATAAATCTCTCTGAAAAGGGCATCAATATGAATTCATGCATGTTTCCATGGCAGCAATTACAGTCTCTTTTCATTTTTAATGTAAGTGTAATCCGTTCAAAGAAAAAGAATGCAATTGGATAGTTTTTACTATGCTTTAGGATGCTTATCTGAACCTATCCCAAATTCTGAACATTTAGGTTTCTGACACCACTGGCTTTATGCATGTGTATGTTTAAGAATATTGCATGATGGTGACAAAAGCAATGTCATGATCCACTGCAGAGAAAGTATAATTTGGGAATGGGGGGGTGAGCTGGAAGATAGATTTGGAGCAAGCTACCAAATTCATTTTCACCTGTGACCAAAATCATAATCTGAACTCACATCTTCAGAGAGGAAAGACCATGACCAATGGCATCCAACCCAGTGACTACAGTGGAGCTGCTTATAAGGAAGTGGTTGCAGTACCAAGTCCGTAGATGCTATATACTCATTGATTTCACCACAGAAACTTTTTGTGCAGAACATGGCACGTATTTTAAAGAGCACAACACCCTAATCCACATAAGACATGAAGCAGCGAGTATAATAGAATCAATTAGAAAAGATAAACATAGATCTCTAAATAAGATGGAGTAGGGGTGAAATGATGAACAGCAATAAAGAGGCAATGAGGTAGAGGTTTCTTTTGGAAGATTCACTCTTTACATAATTATTTAACATAAAAGAAACTGGCCCCTGAAATGAAACCTCTCTGCCAGAAAGTATCACATCATTTATTCTTTTTCTTTCCCGTTTTCTGCTACTGCCATCCAGAAGAGTCAATGAATGATCAAGTGGTTCTTTGATTTCCTGTGTATGTGAAGACAGAGATATCCAAGCTGAAGAACTGAGCCCCATGGGTCTGACAGAGATTCAATTACAACCTATGGAATTCAGTTCTCAAAGCTGAGAATACATGATGTTCATTTTAAGGATGTTCTGATGCACAGTAGTATTTCACACTTCTGTTTTCTCTCTCTGCTGCCTGGCATTCTTCCAAGGGCTGTAAAATATAAGAGTGAAATTTTCACTGCAGTCAATGCAATTCCATCCAGATTATGGATCACAGATGCAATTATGGCTGTGGGACATAAGTACTGAGAAATGGGCTAGTTTTTTATTTTTATTTTTTTTACACAAGAGCAGGCCCCGCCCATTCACAAGAGGTACCTCAATTCACATTATTATTCACAGTAATAAAAAGTAATACAGTCATTACAATACTTGCACTTACATGGTATCTTTCATCTGGGGATTTCGAAGACCTGAGCGGTCATTACTTTAGTTGGGAACACCTAGACACACAGGCTCTAATCCTCAAAGGTATTTAGGTTCCTTACTCCTATTGAAATCAAAGGAAGTTAGACACCTAAATATCTTTGAGGATCTAGGCCACAGAGATTGTGTCCTGTCCAAGTGACACCCAATTAGGCCTATACAGACATAGGAAAAGATACTACCTTCCTTAGGGCTCATATCCAGGAGCCTGGGCTCTTTGAGTACATCCTCTTCCTACAGCGAAAGGAAATTATATAAGCACCTGTTCAGAGTCAGTGGATTAGGTATTGTGTCTGGACAGAATTTCTTGCAAGAAGGCCCTTCTCCTGACTGGAGCCTCTAGTCACCACTATCAATTACATGGCATATAATAATCTGCCCATCTGTCAGTGTTCAAAGCTCGCTCATGAGGATGTAAACACTGACCAGTAAAACTGAGGGTGATATAGGAAACACCATGTAGGGAACCCCATTTAAGCACTCACAGAGCCATTATAGGATGGAGAGGACATGGCAAATGAACCCATTATACATCCTATTCTATAGCGGTAGCAATTATAGAATGTTTTTCTAATTAACTTTATTTAGCTGGAGATATCATTTAAAATTGGTTTCTAACACCAGAACAACAAATGCCATATGAAAAGTAAAATAAACTGTATTTAATAGCAGTCACTGTAATTTGCAGCTTTATTAGCGAAGTATGCAGCACAAAATGCAGTATTTGGCACTCTGTCCAACAACTCAACTGCTATAGTATCCAACAACATATTTGTGTCTTTACTGTGGTAATTGTTATTTTAGGCTACTGAACCACTCAAGCTAACAACGGAATTTAAAAATATGCTTCTTTAACAATCTGTCTTGCTGTGAAGCAGAGTTCAGAACATACAACCTTGCAAAATAATAGCCGTGTAGTACCCAATACTAACTCTGCACTGCTGATCTGTCTGCTGATTCTGTAAGATTTGTATGCAAAGAAAATAAAAAAGGGAGGTTAATAAAATTCCTCCCTTCTCCATTTGTCAGTTTTAAAGGCGGCATTTATCACTGAGTCTCTCAAGCAAATATCCTTCAAAAACTGTGGTTTCCTTCAATCAATAAGCAACTGATCAAGAACTTTATTAGAAGAACCCTGTTTTTCAAATGGGAAACTCATCCTTGAAAGGCACTGCGCCCTAAGCCACATCTATGTATGCTGATTTAGTCGGTATTGTATTGTTCCCTGAGAAGACCAGTGTTCATTTTTAGCAAAATAGCATGGTCTCCAGTTGTCAGGAATGTGCTCCTTTCATTATCGCTGCCCCCATCATCGCTTTTTTTCCCTATCAAGAGCAGAAAAAATAAAACAAATTGTCTTCAATGAGGGCATGATATGATGACACGGACACAGGCTTTACTGGGGAAGAGTGCACTATTTTCTAAGAAGTGCAGCTATTGCTTTAAGTGTGAAATTCCTTAAGGGAAAATACTGACTGGTGTTTCTTTGCAGCCCCACACTTATTTTCTGGCACTAGGAGGTTTCTAAACCAAGGGCTAACAAGAAAAAAAAACAATAAAATAATATTGTCCTGCCTTTGCAAGATCCATAAGGAGGTGAATCTTTCTTTGCAGTCTTCAACAGGCTGTGAATCTACTCTCTGTGGACACTTGTTTTATATTCCACCAGGGCCACTTAGTAACTTATAGCTGAAAATAACTATTCCTACAGGACAGATACTTAACAGGCAATCATCCTATAAAATTTAACAGTTTTACATAAACTGCTACATCAAAAGGCAAATCTTTTTAGAGTGACTAAGTAATGTTAAGGCTCTGAAGACTATTCTTCCGTAAGGCTCATTTGAATTAAAATATGATGATATGTTTTAATAGCGAATGAACTTAATGATCCCAAAGTCATCCAGTTAATGATACATGTAACTTCTCAGCATTTTCTTTGTCACCCCATATTTTTATCCACTGTGCTGTCATCATTACTACCTGGCTTTTGGATATAAATTGTAGGTTTACTGAACGTATAGCGAGGAGTGAGATTATAAATGAATTCCTTCCTAACTAACCTGTGTTTATTGTTCTACAACAACTTCATGTAAGATTCAGACACTATCCAAATGAGCTCATCATGGGTGGTAATTAATTAGCAGTGATGTGGCACTTCCAATAAACTATGGTTACGTACCATTAGGAACATAATGTAACTTCTTCACACATCTTTATTTAAATGCATTGTTCTCACAGTAGGTGGGGAAAAAATATATTGTAACTTTAATGACATCTGGTGAGTGGAAGCTGGAGGACAACATGAAACAAAAGTCACTCTACAGCTCTTGATTTTTTAGCAAAGGAAAGTTGGTTTCAGACAGGAGCACAGCATAAAAAATATCAGAAGAGGCAGCTGGATATTTGTACCTTTTCAGCCTGCTTAAAGTTTGTGGATTTAAAGCATGACCACTGCATGGAATGGTTACAGGCCCTGGAAACTGGACTAGCTGAGTTTTTAGAAAAGACACCATGCTGTACTATATGTTTTACAGCAGTGGTTTTCAAACTATTTTTCTGGAGATCCAGATTAAGAAAATTGTTGATGCCTGCAACACAACGGAGCTGGGGATGAGGGGTTTGGAGTGTGGGAGGGGCTCAGGGCTGGGGCAGAGGGTTGGGGTGCTGGGGTGAGGACTGTGGGATGGGGCTGGGAATGAGGGGTTCAGGGTGTGGGAGGGGGTTCTGGGCTGGGGCAAGGGGTTGGGGTGTGGGAGGGGTCAGGACTCTGGGCTAGGGCCAAGGATGAGGTGTTTGAGGTGCAGGAAGGGGTTCAAGGTTTGGAGGGGCTCAGGGCAGAGGCAGGGGGTGCGGACTTACCTCCGGTGGCTCCCAGTCAGTGGCGCAGCCTGGGTGCAGAGACAGGCTTCCCACCTGTTCCGGCACTGTGAACTGCACTGCACCCTGGAAGCAGCCAGCAGCAGGTCCAGCGCTTTGGTGGAGGCGTGCAAGTGGCCTCGCGTGACTCTCGCCCACAGGCACCACTCCCACCTCCATTGGCCGGGAGTGTGGAGCCGGTGCTTGGGGCGGGGGCAGCGCATGGAGCCCCATAACCCCCCTGCCGAGAAGCCAGATCCACTACTGGCCACTTCTGGGGTGCAGTGCAGTGTTGGAAAAGGTAGGTGCTGGCCTGCCTTGGCTGGGCAGCACCGCCGACAAGACTTTTAATGTCCCAGTCAATGGTGCTGACCAGAGCAAGGCAACCCAGTGCCTGACATGCCGCGACCCACTACAGGGTTGCAACCCAAAGTTTGAAAAACGCTGCCTTATGAAATAGTCTGCATGTTTTGCTAGCTGCGCGCATCTCATTAAATTATCAGCTGGACTACTACTGCAAGATGACACAACAGAAGAGATCACATTATCGGGCTGATATGGCTATCTAGTGACCAGTGAAGTGCTGCCAATATTCTCACTCATTTACTTATTTCTTTAAACCAGTGATAACTCCCATGTTGTGGCCAACGGTGTGCACTTGCAGAGAACAACTAGTCAATATATTAATCTCTTTTCCTATTTAAACAAAAATGCTTTTTCATAACCAACAAAGGAGGCAACACCACTTGGCAAACAAAATAAGATCAAGGTTTGAATTGGGGAAGAAACAGTGCTCCCAAGGTCTACTCACTTGTAATGTCTCCTCTGGTTCAGACCAGAGTTAGGTAACATGGTGCCAGAACTGCCTAAGCCCCCACCTACATTACATCTCCCTCTGAATTACTTATCTGCTTTTGCCAGTGTAGAAACAGCCTTTAGGTTCCTTCCCTCCTCAACTCTCCCAGAAGCTTAACATGCCACCTCCATAACATTCCTAGCCCAGGAACGAAGTAAAACCTTTCAACGGTCTTGGGGGAGGTGATAGGGGAAGACAGAAATATATTATTTGCATCCAGGGCCGGTGCAAGAAAGTTTCGCACCCTAGGCGAAACTTCCATCTTGCGCCCCCCAGCCCTGCAGCAGCTCCTCGCCCTGAAGTGTGCCCGCCGCCACCGCGGCAGCTCCCCTCCCCCTGGCCTGAGGAGCCCTGCGGTACCTCCCCACCCCAGCTCACCTCTGCTCCGTGTCCTCCCCGAGCACGCTGTCCTGCTCTAATTCTCCTCCCAGGCTTGCGGCGCCAAACAGCTGTTTGGCGCCGCAAGCCTGGGAGGTGGGAGAAGTGAAGTAGCAACTGCGCAGTGGAACCCCTGGGCTGCCAGTGGCACGCTGACCCGGGCATGGGTGGCAAGTTTGTAGAAATTTTGGTGGTGCCCAGAACCTGCTCCCCAAACTCCGCCCCCACTTGCCTAAGGCTCTGGGAGGGGTTTGGGGGGAGAGCTCTGGGGTACAGGCCCTGAGCTGGGGATTAGGGTGCAGGCTTTGGGATGGAGTTTGGGTGCTGGGTGCAGGCTCCAGGCTGGGGCAGGAGGTGGGTATGCAGGAGGGGGTGAGGGGTGCAGGCTTTTGGATGGAGTTTGGGTACAGGCTGGGGGTGGGGGTGTAGGAAAGGGTGAGGGGTGCAGGCTCTGGGAGGGAGTTTGGGGGTGGGAAGGAGTGTGTGGGAAAGGGGAGGTGGTGCACGCTCTAGGAGGGAGTGCATGCTCTGGGAGGGAGTTTGGGGATAGGAGGGAGCGCAAGGGGATGAGGGTTGGGGCTGAGGATGAGGGGTTCATGATGCGGGGGGGGCTGAGGGCTGGGGAAGAGGATTAGGGTGCAGGGGGATGAGGATTGGGGTTGAGGAGGAGGGATTCATGATGTGGGGGGGCTCAGGGCTGAGGCAGAGGATTAGGGTGTGGGGGGCTGAGGGGTTTGGGGTGTTGGAGAGACTCAGGGCGAGGGCGGAAGCACAGGGTAAGGGCAGCCTGCCCTGCCAGTAGGAGATGGGGGGCACTAGGACCCTGGGACAGCAGACAGCAGTTCTGCCGGGAGCTGCTCTACTCCAGCAACAGAAGCAGGCAGGGGAGAGGTGCTGCGCTGCTTTCTGTGAGGCAGGGACGCGGCGGGGCGTGGGGGGGGGGTGAGACCCGCGGGGGTCGGGGCCGGGCCCGAGGCTGGGGGAGAGACCGAGCTCCAAATATTGCTGGAGCGGGGCCCCCAGCCCTGAATATTGCTGGTGCTCGAGCACCGCAAACAGACCTAACCTGCCCCCTAGAAACCGTCGGCTGCTGGCTGCCGCGGCGGCGCCCTGACCCAGGGGACACTCTGAGCTGCCGGCTGCGGATGCTGCCGGCAGCTCCGAGTCCCTCTCGATCCCAGCAGCAGCGGCCGCTCAACCACTTAAAAAAAATTGGGGGGCGCTTTTTGGCGCCCCCAAATCTTGGCGCCCTAGGCAACCGCCTAGTCTGCCCAAATGGTTGCACCGGCCCTGTTTGCATCTGAAAAACACATCATACCCCATGATCCATCAATGTTGGTTCAAGCACTAATTTTGGACGTAGCATAGATGACTGTTTATTCCCATTATGTTATATGCAAAATCAATTAAAGAACTCAGGCACTCTGGTCATTTATTTCCAATGGGCAATTCTATCTTTACTGCCAATATCACCTACAGGAAAGGTTCAATTTCCTCCCATGTAGTATTTTCTACTCTGTTTACCAGGAGGTTCAAAATCCTTACGATCCCATTTTTAATCACATTTTTGTAATAACATGATATTCTCTGCAACAAATTATTTTTCTTCACTAGAGATTAAGAAATTGCAAATAGTGTTTGATTTTTGTTCCACCTAAGACTTATTGATAGTTTTTGGTTTTTCACTGGTATTGTATATTATGAATAAAATAACACAAAGATATACAGACTGCATTTAAATTAATAGGTAGCACACAATATAGATGCATATGCCTATACATTACAGCTGGCTGAAAATCGGAGTGGGAGAATGGAGGTGTCAAAAATAGCTTTAAAAAGTTTCATTTTTCATCAGCATTTGGTTTTCATCAGAATGTTCTGATCAGCTGTAGTATATATGCTGCACGTTGCAGGTCTAGCAATAGTCCCAAAGGCCTCTAGTAATATTCATTTTTGGAGCATTGTGCATAGACTCATTCATTTACATTAAGTCACCATATTATATTAAGTCAATAGAAAATCTGGAGAGGTAACTTTACCAGGGGGTTTCTTATGCACACATTCAGGTATCTAAGCACTGCTGATATATGTTATACATGTTCGGGTGGCAGGATATAATGCAGCTGCCACACACGAAGGTATGTGAACACATTTTAGGTAGTCTAAAAGACAGGGATTTTGCATCTTGAAACACTCACAGAAACAGTTAGCTGTGTTAATGCTGGTGCTGCAAGAAACAGCAAGGATAATTGGGAGACTAATTTTCAAAGTGCTAATAAGGGATTTAGCAAGCAATTCCCATTAAAGTTAATGAGAGTTGAGAAGCCAAAAAAGGACATTCAAGTCTATGAGAATGCACTTCTCAGTTTTTCTTATATTTTCAGCAATAAATTTCCAATCTAACTAAACAAAAAGTCTCATGTCAACTGACTGTAAAAATATACAAGGAAAAGATTTACCTGGCAGAATATAGAATAGTTTCCAGTTCTAGTGACACCTTCTCACTCACTTGAACCTCTGATCACAACATACGCATATATACTAAAAATGGTATATGTACTCTCACTATTATGTAACAATATAGAATAGTAAGATTAACCACAGTTTGAACCAACTTCCGATAAAGATGGAATCAAAAGCCCTCAAAATCATTGCTTGATGAGTATCTGTCAGAACTGATCTCAATATATTAGAATACAGGAAGGGAAAACTGCCCAACAATCCAGGCTAGATGATGTCCTTTTCTGCCTCCCTTCTAACTTCCAATATTTCTTTTATAATTCAGAAAAACTGTTGTTTTTTTACTTGTTGAAAGTTACAAAATAATTACAGTACTCATCATTGCACAGTTTTACTGCATTCATCTCATTAGCTCTATTAAAATTATTAAGTTCAATATGTTTAGTTTAAACAAACCATAATTTAATAATTGATTCCAGCCCTCTCATTATTTTAAACTTGAATTTGCTGTAACCCAAGATGTATTTTATTTTAACCAGCACCATATAGTAAATAACTGTAGAATTAGAATTCTAACTCTAGAATTCATTACAGGACAGAGAAATATTTTTCTTAAAACAAGTTCAAAATGTGCTCATTTAAAAAAATATAGATGACTCCTTTGTAAATAAATCTCTGTGTGTGTCCATCTGTCTTACACAATGCGCGTGCGCACACATACACACACAACTTGTTTAATTAGTAATTCTTTGAGCTCAAATCCTGGGGAAACTGTAGTGAATTCAGATATAGTTAAACTCCATTCAGTGAAATGGAGTTAAAATGATAAGTTGTAACTTATATGCAGGGACCTGCTAGTCATTCCAAATCATGTAGGCAGACTAAGGTGGGGCCTGCAGCAGGCTTCCACTAAGGCAGGCTTTTCTGTCAGTAGGAAATATAACTTTAAAGGGCAGCTTTCCCCTTTTGGAGATCTGGCACTGAAGCTTATCAGTTTAGCCAAATGTTTGAATAAGTGTGACCTAATTTAGGGTCCAGTAAAGTATGCTTCTAAGTAGGAAAAATTAGCTGTCCTTGATGACAAGAAGCAGATACGCTCATTGACACATGCACATATCTGACTATATGCAGACAGACATTTCATAGAGATTTTCAAAGCTTTGAAAAGCCCACCCTTACTATCTATATACTCATACAAAAGCTGTGGACCTTCTCAAACTATTTTTACTGGGACGGTACACCTAGCTCCAATGTCCTTAATAAGGACAGGAGGCATTGCTTCTCTGCATATAGTAACTGCATAGAGTAACTCAGTGTTTCTCAAACTAGGGTCGCTGCTTGTATAGGGAAAGCCTCTGGTGAGCTGGGCAGGTTTGTTTACCTGCCTTGTCTGCAGGTCCGGCCAATCGCGGCTCCCGCTGGCTGCGATTCGCTGCTCCAGGCCAAAGGGAGCTGCTGGAAGTGGAGCGGGTCGAGGGACTTGCTGGCCGCTGCTCCCAGCAGCCCCCGTTGGCCTGCAGCAGTAAACTAGTGGGAGCCGCAATCGGCCGGACCTGTGGATGAGGCAGGTAAACAAACCAGCCTGGCCCGCCATGGGCTTTCCCTAAACAAGCGGTGACCCCAGTTTGAGAAACACTGCAGTAACTGCTGGAGTGCCTACACCACAGTTCCAGGTTGTATGGATCTTGCCAGTTCTATCAGTGTAAATTCAGCATACATTGACATAATCAACAAAGTGCCTTCCACCAACTCAAAAATCCAAAATTTGCTTCACATCCTAAGTTAGTCTCTTCACAGAGGGCACAGAAAGCTATTGTCATAATCAAAATCTTTACCTTACATGAAGATTTCATTTTGCAGTCCTAGGGCCCAATCCCGCGTTCCTGAAAACCCCTGCAACCCCAGTTCATGGCTCTAGTTTTCTCAGAACTACTCCTCTCCCACATTCTCTAAGGGATCGGTACTACTGAGGAAGATTGGAGCTGCCTGGACCATTGCAGTAGGTCAGCAGCCTGCAGGGCAAGGCTGCAGTTTCCTGATGCCCCAGACCCTCAGAAGATGTATCCTTTGCCTCCTTCCTGGCCAACTAGAGATATGTTAGAAATGCCACAAGGGGAACTTTGTGGATTTTCCTGAGATCCCTGACCTCCTCTTGCCAGTTTTGTTGCTCATTTCATAACTTAAGACAATTTTTTAGATGTCAGTACAACCCCCTATAACCAGGAGAAAGAACAAACAAATGAATCAACTACAACCAATAGCAAGTTCGATGACAAACAAAAACCTGTAAAACCAGCTATGACCTACTGGTTGCAATTACTCTGTAACCCTTCAAAATCAGTGGCATTTGTTGGAGAGGCAAAATTAAAATTCCATAGGTAATACCTAGCAATCATTAACTAGTGTCACTTTGCTGCTCTTAATTAGAAAATAGGAATGAAAGGCAAAACTGTTTGCTACCTAAATAAATGTGCCCCTCAAATGCATAAAGCAATGCTTAAATATTTCACTATATATAGTATGTATATACACATACACTTTAGACTGACATTGCTATTGAAGATATAATTTTGATATCTAAATGAATGCACATAAATCACATCTCAAGGAAAATATTCAAGCTAATAACTTATCACCTCGCCCTGCTTATAGTATAACTGTATGCAGAAAAAAAAGTAATCATAGAACCATTGTGATTATGCAGCCAACTCATATATGGTGACAGAGATACTAGAAAATGTGCAGCTTCCCTGACTTATTTATATTTATAAAATCAGTCTAAAAGCCTTATCGGCTTTAGCTCAAATAAAATTCAGTGTGTCTTAAACTTCTTGGGATTGAATTTCCTCCCATTTAAACAAGTTTAAATCCAGAGAAGCCAAAAGATTTACACCAGTTTAAACTGGTAGAATTGAGAGGACAATCAGGCTTCTTGATTCTATCTTTAATGTGCAGTTTACTATTAAATTTTCTTATATACGACACTTCCTGGCTCTCAGATAGAAGATAAGCATGTAATAAATCAGCTTAGACTTTTTTCCAGATCTTACTCACAGTGGAATCCTAATATTCATATTACTTTATCTTTTCCCCATTCTTCATCTTTTTTGCTTTCATTTTCTTTCCTCCTCTTCAGTGCATTTCTTATTTTCTATTTGACACCACTCCACTCTGTGCTGTACAACACAGCCTGACGAAAGAAAAGAAAGAAAGAAAGAAAAAAGGTGTCCCAGGTAAAAATCTCAAATATCCACATTCTGGAGGATCTGTTTCAGTCTCAAACACAGTTTAACTTTATAAAGGGAAGAGAATCAAACCTTATTTGCATAAGGGTTCATTCCATTTATTCACCTCATATGTTTATAGCTCTGGAAAGTCCCTTTTTGATTCCTTGGTTGATAAAGAGCCAGAAAGGTAACACAAACAAAGAGGAGAGGTGAGAAATGTTCTGCTGACCTTGCAAATGGAGCTAAGCTAAACTGTTCCATTCTCCTTCTATCCAAGATCCAACTGGGAGGCTAGGGTGCTTTTTTTCCCTGCAGATTTCAGGGTTCAGACCATGCATTCAAAGCTAAAAATTCAAGTTAGAGAAAGCCCCACTTTTGCACAGGAGGAAGGTCTGGTCAGGAGCTCGATACTTCAGCTTCCTGTCTGTACACTCCGCGGTCTAATCTGGGGAAATCCTGAAAACATCAGATGCCTGATAAGCTCCTTAGCTTTCAAGTACCTAGTAATTCAGTTTTGGCCAAAACCTCATTTGAATAAATTTAAACAAATAAATAAAAAGTTAGACTCTGATCAAGAAGAGATTAGACTTTGAGCGTAATACAGTTGGTCACCAAAAAAATTCACTTGTTATTTAAAATTGACATCAAAAATTATTTTTCCACATCAGTATTAGTAGCTCTGTGTGCATGTGTGTGAATTTAATGCTTGTAAAAGATGCTGAAGTAACAACCCTGCTTAAATAAAGGCCTTTATTTATCAGCAGCAAAGAGTCCTGTGGCACCTTATAGACTAACAGACATATTGGAGCATGAGCTTTCATGTGTGAATACCCACTTTGTCGGATGCATGCATGTCACATACATCTAACCAAGTGGGTATTCATTCACAAAAGCTCATGCTCCAATACATCTGTTAGTCTATAAGGTGCCACAGGACTCTTTGCAGCTTATACAGATTCAGACTAACACGGCTACCCCTCTGATACTTTATTTATCAGGTATAGCATAAAGAGTAGTAGTGTAGCTTCCTTACTGCACTTTCACAGCACTGACTTGGGAGAGATCATTTCTAGAGAAAAGAGATTACTTGAACCTTTGTGGCCTGTCCCCATCAGTCTTTCTGCTATGGCTCACAATTGTGGTGGTGCTGGTTTGAGTGATGTGGACACTTATCTACTGGACGAAGTCCACCAAATCTGTTTCACATACAGCAGTCACATGGTAACAGTTGTCAGTTACTACTGACATGAATTTGACCCAGAGATCTAGAGGTGAAAGATTATACATCCTAGTATTGATCCCATGAGCTATCTAGTCCCTCACCAGCACTGCCTATTTCAAATCAGTACCAAATCAATGCTAATGCACAGGATATTTCTCTTAATCCATAGCTAGTGGCTCCTCTAGATCTTACTAGGTAGAGACTTTTTCCACTGATGTTTCACAGCACATTCACTTGTTAGTACAAATGGTAGAATATCTCAGAAAAGGTTCAGAGAGGCAGCTAAAAGTTTGGATGCATCTGGGAACATATTCAAAACCCTTCAGCCTGCAAAGCCAAGCAGCAATGGCTTGATTTTTAAAGGTACTCAGCCCCTGCAGCTCCCAGGCCATAAACCATATAAAAATGAGCTCTCTCTCACCAGCGCTCTGCTTTTTCCTACATTGGTTGGGTCTAGGTTTACCACAAGAACAAGCTTACGCATGGTATTTTAAAAACACTTCTGGTCCTGAGCTGATTCAGGCAGTTCAGAGAGAAGGGAAAATTAAGAGAAATTTTTTTTAAAGTTGACCAAATTCTCTTGAATTCAGTTCAATTTGGTTCATATTTTGTGTTGTCTCGTGCTTTATCACAGCTGGTTTACACATCTCTAACTAGGACCATCCGTACATCTTGGATGCACATTACAGAGACACAGCAGAGAGTGCAGACTAACCATCAGCCCAAACTCAGATGCTTAAAATGGTCTGTATTAAAATAAATAAATAACAACAATAATTAATATTACTTACAGATGGTCCCAATGCCACAAAATTCAAATCCAGATCTGAAGTGTCCCAAAGTTTGGGAAGAGTTTAGATCTAGGATTTTGGTTTAGTTCATTGTAGATGGAAATAGGGAGAGAAATTTAGTGTTCCACTCCAACAACACAACATACCCTATCACTGGCAGAACAAGCCTGCAGTATAATAGGCTTCTCTGGGCAGCACAGAGCTACCAGAAGTGCTCAAAGGTAAGTATATGGTACGTGCTGGAGACAAGTTAGGGGAGGGAGATGCAAGCCTAATCACTGTTGTCAGCTGCCCACGGCCCACAGAGTGTGAGTGCAGCTCTCAGACTGCTCTGACTTATACAGATCATTTTGATATGGGAACAATATCGGTTCTCATGCTTCAGGACATAAAAGTATCACCAGCTGGGTCAGGAAGAAATTCCCACTGCAGTGTAGAGTTCCATAATTAAATACAGTTAGATGCATGGTCATAAAGGATTTACACTTTCCACGGAAACATCCAGCATTAGCTGCTCCATTAGAAACAGGATGAAGAACCATTAGCCTGCTCCAATATGGCAATTATTACACTGCAGTATATAAAAAAAATGCTTTGCAGTTCTCTAGTATCATTCATTTTGTCTGCTTTAAAAATACTGATTATTTAAGCCTCATGGCAACCCTCTGAGTCAGGTATTATCATCATCTCCATTTGACAAATGGGTAAACTGAGGCACCAAGTATTTAAGCCACTCATCCAGGGGTACACAATGTGAGAGCCAGAATACCCCATTTTCCTCCTCTCAGCACACCTACCACCGCTATACACGAGCTGGAAAGTACCCAGTAAACCTGAGCATTTTGGCAAGCTCTTAGAAAATAAGGATGAAAGCATGAGTGCTACAGTTTGCTTCATGTATCAAAGGGGTAGCCGTGTTAGTCTGGATCTGTAAAAAGCAACAAAGAGTCCTGTGGCACCTTATAGATTAACAGATGTATTGGAGCATAAGCTTTTGTGGGTGAATACCCACGTCGTCATGAAACTGAGGCAAAGATACAAGGAAAAGAAGGATCACAAGCACGGGATGACTGAATGGGAAAACAAAAGATAAACACTATGCATTGTTCTCAATAGCTTACATCAGTCAGGATGGTTATTATCAACTTGCCATCTCATCTGGAAAGCTTTGACTTACAGGGTTTATTTTTTGACAGGAAGTCTAGATTTTACCTTATTCGGAGATTGGAAGCTCTTGAGGCAACATTATGTTATGCTATGCCAAACAAGATAACATTATAGCCCTGTTTGAAGCAACATCAGAAAGACAATGGATGGCCACACAATGCTTTGCGAAGGCAAAACATCATAGTCCAAGTCATAATAGGTATGTCATCGTTAGCTAGTACTAGCTCCACCAGCTTATTTACTGCTGCTCATTGCACTCTGAGCATAATGGACCTGATTCTCTTCTTACTTTTAGGGGAATCTCTCAAGAGTAATGCTACAAAAGCCAATGGAGTTACACAGAGTAAAATGTGTACAAGAAAAAGGTAACTCAGACCCACTATCTCAAATATCTTTCACAAAAATATATCTTCAGCAAAGAACAGTGAACATGCTCACAGTTCTCTGGTAGTTTCATAAATCTCCTATTGCTGCCTAAATGTTTTGCAGAGATGTACTGAGAGATAACACCATGAGACAGAGTTATGAATAGTACTAAGGGCCAAAACCTGATCCCTTTCAAGTGGATGACAAAATTCCCATTATCTTCAATGCAACTTGAATTTCTCCCTAATCACATTGTTAAAAAAAGATTTTATTGCTTCCTTTCCATAGGAATTGATCCCTGAGGCTTCCTATAGCTTTCCATCCTAAAATATGTGATGCCATATGATTATTTTGAGCAGTGGTTCTCAAACTGTGGGTCAAGACCCCAAAGCGGGTCATGACCCCAGGGCTGGCTTAGCCTTGCTGGGTCCCAGCACCAAAGCCTGAGCCCCACCACCCAAGGCCAAAGTGTGAGGGTTTCAGCCCTGCATGTTGGGACAGGCCCCCTGCCTGGGGCTGAAGCCCTTGGACTTCGGTTTCTCCCCACCACCCCTTCCAGGTCAGCGGGGCTCAGGAGAGCTCAGGCTTCAGTCCCCTGTCCTGGAGTCAGGTAGTAATTTTTATTGTCAGAAGGGGATCATGGTGCAGTGAAGTTTGAGAACCCCTGATTTAGAAGTTTATTTACTAGTCAATTTATTTTAGCACTGAATTAATAAACTCCTTGTTGATTTACATATCATAAAACTCTGTTGTTGATTTATAGGCCATTGCTTTAATATTAAATTTAACCATCTGATTCAAAAGACATTCTGTAGATTTAAAAGCCTGAGAAATTATTTGCAAATCATGCACCTCCTGCAGATCCTACTGCACAATTACAAAACCTACAGTCAAATCATAAATCAGTTAAGATTTGATTTGCAAATTGTTACTTTGCTCTTGTCACAGATTTATAATTTAAGACCCAGTGCTCCCATCTGTTAGAGACAGCAGGTGTGTTTGGGGAGCAGAGCGCAGAAGTGGAGAGGAAAGTAACCTTGTTGCATACTCCCCTCTCCCTTTTCAGCCCACAAAAGCCCCACTTCATTGCACATAGATATGGATCCATAAATGAGAGGAGGATCATGCCAAGACAGGGGAGGAGAAGCTGGAGAGTGGCTGTTCTCTATAGCATATTCTCCTCCTAAAATAAGAAATGTTTTCATTAGGAAATTACTACAGGATTAATGCAGAAACAGACTTAACCCTCCCCCAGAGCTTCTACCTTCCAAGGCATGGGTGTATCTGTGGCCAGTCCTACGAAGGGAGGCAATAGGGTGACCAGATAGCAAGTATAAAAAATCTGGACAGAGGGTGGGGGTTAATAGGTGCCTATATAAGAAAAAGCCCCCAACATTGGGACTGTCCCTATAAAATTGGGACATCTGGTCACCTTACGAGGCATGTTGCCATGGGAAGGAGAGAATTGCAGGGGGGAGGGTGTCAGTTAACACAGAGCGTCTCGCCAAGGACCCATATAATTGTGGTCTGTGGATTTTCCAGCCCTTTCCATTGGAGGAGAGTCAACTCTCTGGCCCTATGAACTTAAAGCCCTGCCAATGGCATCCTGCTTAGGTTTATAAAAACTATCTCATTTGTTCTACTGTGAAAAATACATGAGTGGATTTAATATCTATGAAAGCAATATGTTGCTAATAGCACTGGAATGAGCCAGGCATAGTGTAGTCAAGCTCTGTGAAAGCTACTGTGCCCAGAGTCCTGACCTGCACCTTTGCTATTTCACTCCTGCCTGGAGGCTGCTACTGACTGTGGTGTGCATTGGTTTGTGATGTCGACAAATGTCTCTTTGTAAAAGAGACTAATACAGTAGGTCAAGTGGTGCACAAAATAGATCCGTGAATCCACCGATCCCCTTTCTTAGCCAGCATGAGTGAAACAGTTTTCTGCAATGGGCAGCACATATCAGCTATCACAATATAATTTATAAAACATCCTTCAGACATGGATTCACTGAATATTGTATAGTCATAAGCTAAAGAAAACAGGAAGGTTGAAAAGTGAAGACAGGAAGTGACTCAATGGAAAGCAGTTCTAAGCAGAGGGAGCAGCTAGCTGAAACCCGTTCAATTGCCTACAGTCAAGGGGGAAGAGAAGGAAGAGGAGGCCAGGACTGGAGGAATGGAATGAATGGGCTGTTGAAGTGAACACATGGAGATCAGATAAGAGGCATTGTAAAGTGTATAGTTGGGAGAGGAAAATGGAGGGAAAGAGGAATTCTTAATTAGACAGGACCTAAATAGTGCTGGCAGAGAAGTGTCTTCCTGGAAGCTCCGCACAAACGGGTGCTCATATTGCCTGAGTGCAAACAGAAGTGAACTGTTGCCAACTCACACAGATCTCATAATTTGGTGTTTTTCTTAAAGCTCCAGCTGCCAGAAACAAGAGTTTGCGTGAGAAGCTCACCTCTCATTGTTAAAAAATGCAAATTTCTCACCCTAATGATTGCAAAGAAAACCTTGAACACATGATCCCAGTACCCTAAGGGCTCAGACACCAGATCAAAGAAAAAGGGCCCAACATTTACTATGTTATACAAATCTCATGATTTTTAAGCCAGTCTCATGATTCGGGGAGGGGGGGTGTCTGATTCATGATTGTTGAAAGCTTGGGGTTGGCAGTGCTGAAAGGGATCCACTCCACTACAAGCTTGTTCTTACTACAACTACAGTCATGTTCTGGCCCAGTTCTCTACTACAGTTAGAGAGGCCTATGTTCTAAACAGGTATGTTTATTCCTGATGTGGATGGGACCCTAGGGATAACATTGTCAAGGCAGCCCAAATGACTTAGCAGTTTAATTTCCATTTTTAGGCTCCTAAATGCCTACATCCCATTGAAAGACTTAAGGTGGCCAGCAATGCTTTATTTAACCTGAGATCTCCCTGCACTTCAACCACCTGGCATCTTCCTATAGTCCAGAAATATAGAAACCAATGGAAGTTAGGTGCCTCAATACCTTTGAGGATCTGGACCTAAGTCACTTTTCAAAATGGAACTTAAATCCTAAGTTACACAGACTCATTTGAAAATGTTACCCTAGAAAAATATTGCCTAACACATAGAGCTGTTGTGGAATCATGTTGTTCTCTCCACATGAACAATAAAAAGAACACATTAGAACACAGGTATCCCTCAGCATGGTAGATGATCATGTCAGCATATGGATGGGCCCTAAATTATTGACATCCCCCACTCCCTACTATAGGCTTCTTGGTGGGAGAAAACAATTAAAACAGTGAAAGCATATTAACCACTGCTACAAGTACCACACTGAGGTCTCACTGCCTCAGTCTCTGATGCACCAGGCTGCTAAGGCTCAGCCAGTAGGCCACACAGCTCCTAACTTGGCTGTATTTAACAATCCGGAGAACTGCAGGGTGTTAGTTCTGTTGCCAGTCTGACAAAGCTAAAGCAATACCAATGCTGAACACCTGCAAGGGCCCACAAACCCTGAAAGTACAGCCAAAGTTGAAACCAGTTGGGGGTGGCAGCTGCCTACTACTGCACAAGAGCTTAGGACAGGAAATGAAGGAAAATATTGTGTCCAACTGAAACTGCAGAGGGATTTTAAATAGGGAGAATTTACCTGCAAAGAATACCACGGCTAATATCCCTATGTTTTTTGACAAATCTCATGTGATCTTTAATTATAGAATCATAGAAGTGTAGGGCTGGATGGGATGTCGAATGGTCATGTAGTCTTCCTCACTGCACTGAGGCAGGACCAAATAAATCTTGACCATCTGTGGCAGGTGTTTGCCTTACCTATTCGTAAAAACTTCCAGCAATGGAGATTCTACAACCTCCCTTAGAAGTCTATTCCAGAGCTTAATGACCCTTTTAGTTAGAAAGCTTTTCCTAATATCTAATTTAAATCTCCCTTGCTGCAGATTAAGCCCATTACTTCTTCACCTACCTTCGTGACATGAAGATTGATCACAGGCCTCTTTATAACATATTGGAATATTAATATTAGGTCCTCCATCAGTCTTCTTTTCTAAGGACTAAACATGCCCAGTTTGTTTGTTTCCTTTCCTCATAGTTCAGGTTTTTAAAGCTTTTATCATTTTTTGTTGCTCTCCTCTGGACTCCCTCTCCAGTTTATCAACATATTTCCTAAAGTGTGATACCTGCATTTGGACACAGTACTTCAGCTGACGCCTCACCAGTGCTGAGTAGTGCAGAACAATTCTCCCCTATCTCGTACATCTCGTACACACACCAGAATGATATTAGCCTTTGTTGCAACTGCATCACATTGTTGATATGTTCAATTTGTGATCCACTATAACCCCCAGATCCTTTTCATCAGTACACATAAGCCAATTTGTAGTTATGTATTTGATTTTTCCTTCCACAATATAGTACTTTGCACTTGTCTTTATTGATTTTCAGCTTGTTGATTTCAAACCAAATTCTCTAATTTATCGAGGTTGTTTTGAACTCCAGTCTTATCCACCAAAGTGCTTGCAACCCCTCTTAACTTGGCGTCATCCACAAATTATATAAACCTACTCTCTACTCCATTATTCAAGTCATTAATGAAAATATTGCCTCATACCAAACCCAGAACTGATTCCTGTGGGACCCCACTAGACACATCCTTCCAGTTTGACAGTGAATCATTGATATGATAAATACTCTTTCAGTATGGTCTTTCAATCAATTGTACACCACTTTATACTAATTTTATCTAGATTACATTTCTGTAGTTTGCTTATGAAAATGTCTCATAGGACAATATCAAAAGCCTTATTAAAAATCAAGATCTATCATGTCTACTTTTTCTCTCTATCCACTAGACCAGCAACCCCATCAAAGAAGGAATTAGTTTGGTTTGGTGTGATTTGTTCTTGACAAATCCATGCTGGCTACACTATTATCCTCTAAGTCAGTGGTCTCCAACCTTTTTAAGCCCAAGATCACTTTTTGATCTAAGGGCAACCCAGGATCTACCCTCCCCCTTCTCCAAAGTCTTGTCCCACTCACTCCATTTTCCCCCCCAATCGCTCGCTCTCCCCCACCTCACTCACTTTCACCAGGCTGGGGCAGGGGGTTGAAGTTTGGGAGAGGAAGCGGGCTCTGGGCTAAACCTGGGGCAGAGTGTTAGGGTGCAGGAGGGGGCAAAGGGTGCTGGCTATGGGAGGGGGATCAGGGCTGGGCATAGGTATAGGAGAGGGTGTGGGGTGCTGGCTCTGGGAAGGGACTCCGGGCTGGGGCAGAGTGTTCACATGCAGGAGGGGGTACAGGGTGCTGGCTCTGGGAGGGAGCTCAGTGTGGGGCTTAGAGTGCAGGAGGGGGTTTGGGATGCAGGACGGGATATGGGGTGCTGGCATTCTACCCATCTACCAGGCTCAGAACCTTAGAATGCCCTTCAGCTCCTCATGCCTCATCGTCCCACACAGTATGCAAGCTCGCTCTATGTCCTGCCTCACTGCTAAAACCCTAGGCCATGTCTCTCCCCTATTACAGTGCCCTTGTTACCTCTGGCCTCCTTGCTTCTCAACTTTCTCCACTCGAGTTTTTCCAAAATACCACCACTAGAGTCGTCCTGCCCACAACACCAAACACATCATCGCTCTCTCTGAATACCTTCACTTGCTTCCTATCTTTTACCATCCAATATTCAAGCTCCTTGGGCCTGCTAACTCTCACACACACACATGCAAACTCTCCCCACTGATTAACCAGTGTTACGCTGATGTAATTCCATTGACTGCACCGGAATAAGAGAGTAAAGAATAAGGCCCCTTGTCCTCCATCTTCCAGATCCTGAAAGTGTCTGTTTGCTCTCATCTCTCATTGGCTTTAATGAACGTTGAGGATGCTCAACACTTGACAAGATGAAGCCCTTATACTGCAAGCTCTTTGAGGAAGGAAACATGTCCTGTCTTACACTTTGTAAAATGCTAGGCAACAGTGCAGCATTATAAATATTATGAGCATTATAATCACAACAAATAAACATATGCACAATTCAAACCACCTTGGACTACAACCTTTTTAGGGCAAGGACTGCTATTTTGTGCATCTTCTACAGCACCAAGCACATTCTTCATGCTTAAAGAAATAGTACTGATGACTGTACAGTAATACAAATGCTATTTAGGTAACTGCAGCTGTAGAAAAAAGTGTAGTTCATTTCCAGTATGTTCCACTGCATTGTATGCTGAGTATTTTGCAACATCGCTCAGCATCATCTGATCATGAAACAAAAGACCCTACTAATGCGTATATACACACAAGAAGCAAAGTTAAAGGTGCAGTGGGAGCCTTAGACCTGGGGTTCTCAACCTTTTTTTCTCGGAGGCCCCTCCAACATACTATAAAAACTCCACAGCCCACCTCTGCCACAACAACTGTTTTTCTGCATATAAAAGCCAGGGCCAATGTTACGGGGTAGCAAGCAGTGCAACTGCCCAGGCCCCATGGCACATGGGGCCCTGAGAAGCTACATTGCTCAGCCCTGGGTGGCAGGGCTCAGAGCCCTGGGCTTCAGCCTCATGCTGTGGTTGTCCAGCTTTCTGCTCTGAGCCCCAGCAAATCTAATGCTGGCCCTGCTTGGCGGCCCCCCCTGAAACCTGCTCACAGCCCCCCAAGGGGTGCCGGACCCCGATTGTGAATTACTGCCTTAGCCCATCCTGGCTTTTGTAACATTACAAGTCATTTTTGCCTATTATTTCCATCACTTTGTTAATTTTTAAAGGAAAAACAAATGGTGAAAACTATTTTTCATGAATAAATAAGTTGGAGGAAAGGCATTGGCTGGAGAAAGCTGTGCTGGTGATGAAATTGTGACCCCTTTCCGTTACCCAAGATATACAGATGGGCCACAGAGAGTCCTTTTTCTCCTTGAAGGGGTCTTACTCAGGTACTTAATAGCTCCACGAATGCTTCTGTTTTTAGACCTGGTGAGCCCATGAGGCTGGATTAGTGTAGCCCTGATGAGTCAATGAATCAAGCTCCAGTTGCTCACATATCACTGCAGGGCTCACCCACTAGTCAAGTAGTAATGAAATGTAAAAGCTGAACTAGAGTGTCACCCCTAGAGTCAAGGGGGAGGCACACTGAGGGAAAGGGGCAGCTTGCATTATGCCTGCCTGTGCTGTGCCCATTCTGAGGATAAGTATAAGATTTCTGTTTCCATGGCTGTCAATCCAGCCCCATTCAAAAGCAAAAAGTGGGATTTTCAGAAGTGTCCAAGTGATTTAGGAGCATGTCACACTGACTTCCAATGCGATTCCGCTCCTAACTCACTTAGGCCCTTCTGAAAATCCACCCAGAAATTCTGAAATTCCAGAGTCAGTTTTTAACTCCGTGTTTACTCAAAATCTTGCTGATATCAATTATATCAATTCTGAGTAAAGAATGAGTAGGGGATTCAGGATCTGGCCCTCAATTTTTTAGATTTAAGGAGGTAAACGTAGAGTCTGATTTTCCACAAAGTGGTGAGTGCCCCCTAAGAGATGTCAGTGGCAGTGGAGAGCACTCAGTCCTTCCCAGGAGGGCTCAGCTCTGGGCGGGACTGGGCCTAGACTGTGCATGCACAGAGCACTATTTACAAATACCATAACTGGGGCCACCTGATGCCCTGCTGATTTACCTACAGATCTAGTCCTGAGGAGAGAGGATGGAGTCAACTGCCTTTCCAGTACTGCCCCTTCCAGTCTCAACAACCCAAAGAATTTTCTTTGTCAGGTCAGGATCCATACTGAGAGGAAAATGTGCATCATCCTCACACCCAGCTCCACAAAGATCATGGGGGAAAGGTAATACAGCCACAGTGTGCCTTTCATGGGGAACAGCCATCCACACTGGGACAAATCCCCTATTTAAGGAAGTAGCCATGTACAAGGAGTCCCTGACAAAGCAGCTCCAATAGAGGCACATTGTGACTACACACTGGGCGAAGTGTTACATCAAAGCCAAGTTTAAGTCTTAAGTTATCTAAGAGGCAAAGCTGAGCACCTGAGAATAGATGGTTTTTATAAATGTTCACTGCTAGCTCGAAAATAGCTGAGTGCTTGTCACAAAAATTTCACTAATATTCCCCTTCTGCCTGAGGCTGTGTAGGAGTCAATTTCCTGAAAAAGTTATGAGCATCTAAAAACCAAGGTTTTGAATGGAAGTGTCACCTCAGCTTTAAGTAGGAGATTGCTGCCAGGAAGCTCGACAGCCCAATATGATCCAGGTAATAGAATTTAAATATATTAAATTATAACAGGAATGACTGTATTATCAAAGGGAATGTGGGAATGTGACCGTGGCTATTTAAAAATCTATAATGTGTGCAGAAAAGTTCTGATATTTTATGAACAGTTAGAGTGATGCTCCCACTGACCAAGACTTGGACCTATGTAAATATCCCCCAACGTCAGTCATGCTCAGAACAGTCTCCACCATCTCTTGCAGCAGAGTCCCTCTCTTTCCCTTCTTCAAATTCCTCAAGTAAAATTGTTTTCTTGTGGAAAGCTACCCAAACTCTGATCGTATCACTGAGGAGATGCTCTTTCCTTTGCAGTGCTAGCCACTCAGCCGCTTCCTGGAGTTGCATAGCATCTCACAGAATTGAGCAAATTGGACACAGTTACAGGCGTAACTAAACAGTCATTTTTAATAGCAGCAATGGGACCAAGCTGCAGAGCTCAGATCCAGGTCCCAATTTAAACTCTCATCAACTTGTTCACATCTGGGATTTTGACCCAGATCATCCCAAAGATAAGCATAAGACATTGATTTCAGATCTGGATCAGATCATAACTTCCCCAGTGCTCTGGGTCATTCAGTTCTACTACAGTAACACTGATCCTGAGAAATATTTGAACTAAACAAGATCTGTTACTCTTCTTCAGCAGCACTCTTCTTCCCCAACATGGTGAGGTTCTATTTCTTACTGAATTCTCCCTTTGGCCCTAGCACAGATTTGTTTGGATTTTCTTATATTCTTTGCAGTTTCATTGTGAGAAAATATAAATCAACATTTTATGTTCATTCACATAGCTTTCCCCCTCATTTGTGTGCAGCACCTTGCACAATAAGCCCCTGGATTCTTGATTGTGGCCATTATGCGCTACCAAATACAAATTAGAAATAACAGTACTTGACTCATTTGCTCTTTACACAACAAAAATACTATGGTGTAACCATACTGGCACCTCTGGGTCCCGAATAACCATATTTACTGAATATGTACGAAGGTGCCAGGCCTAGTTACATGCACACTATTGCTCTGGCTGGTTTAGAGTGCCTTCTAGAACACAGTGAGTCCCACGAGAGGACTCTCAAACTATTCAAAGGGATACGATCATATTCTTATATATTAATACTAACACTAATGACTCTACAGTGAAACTACAGCCTTCCAGATTCAGTGCCTCACTAACCCTAAAGGGATCTATTACCTCTAGCGATTAAATTTGTGCTCTTCTTTTTCACCATGAAGAAACATAAATGCCTCTGCCTGGTATACTGTTCACTGTAGCCCGTGAATGAAAGTAGAATGCATTCCTAAGCGCTGATACTTATGATCATCCACCATCCCACACTAATGAAGCACTGAAACCCATTACAGACGCCTCTAATGTGCGTGACATACAAAGGCAAACATGATCACACCACAGTAGTTGGACTGGGGGAGTGAGAAGTCACAGCACATGCTGTTACCATGGTGCTTTTCCTCCCACTATTCAGAACATTACAAGTAAGATGAGTTATGTGATGTACAAAGGGGCAATTTTATTGAGTCCCCAAGAAAGATTGTTTTTATATGCAGTTCTGGATTTCTGGTAGAGAAATCCTGGTAATTACTTTAAGTGATTAAGTGATTCTCGCTGTCAAAAATACTGTCAGATTTAGACACTTTACATGTAGACAACTAACTAAGAAAGCATGTGGCATAGGTACTTATGTTACAATCGAGCATCCATGGACTTCCTAGCCTCACCAAACTTTATCAGAGGCCTTTATCAGAGATATGTCAAAGGAAAGAGAAAACATTTAACCAACAGCTTGAACTATCAGATCCATGTTTTTAAATGTTTAACACCCAGAAGCTGTCATTTTAAAGGGGTTGTATCATATATTCTAAAGGAAAACATTAAAAAAGTGATCAGAGCAATCAGAATGAAAAATAAAAACCAAGAGAATCCTAATCTGGGATCAAATTGTGGTAGTTGGGGAATAGCCACCCAAGCAACACCCACCCAAGACATTACTCACAGTAAACTAGCTGGAGCTTCCTAATATGATAATCACTCTTTATTGTGTGCTTTTCAGCAGTGAATAAAGTTTGGAAACTTGACATCTTAAATCATCATTAGGATTCAGAGTTAACACTCAATTTACAATATATGGGAGTTCTCCCTGAGTTTGCAGAGAGAAAATACTGTATCTGTTTACACTCGGTTTTCAAGCTACAATTTATCTTTGCAGCCATACATGCAGTGGCAGATTTAGAGTTAGTGGGGCCCTGTGCGTAGCTTCATTTTCACCCCCGCCCCCAGGACCCAGCCAAGAAAAAGAACTTTTTCTCTTATCTCTTATCTTTCATTCTTATTTTCTTCATCCTCTTCCTATATTATAAGTAATGGGAATTAAATGAAAATAAAGTGAGGCACCGTGACTGGGGAAGGGGGTTGCAGTGCAGGATGGGATGCAGGGGGCAGGCTCTGGGAGGAAGTTTGGGTGCTGGGTGCGGGGCCCTGGGCTGGGGCAGAGGGTTGAGGTGTGGGAGGGGGTGAGGGGTGTGGGCTCTGGGCTGGAGCAGGGGCTTAGGGTACAGGAGGCGGGCAGGGGAGCATTCTGAAATGCTGCAGTTTTGCCCCACACTCCACCTCAGCAATGTATCTAATCATTGCATTTGCAATGCTCTCTGGTAGCCTAGTCGATTTCAAAGGTGCACTGTGGAACAGTAGCAAAAGACCTATCAGAATCATCTATATGAGCATTAAGCAGATTCAGGCTGAACTGCTTCCGACTAAATTAGTATTGAATTCTGCTGAAAGCAAATTCTAGTCTAAAACTACAAAGCACATGGTAAACCAACAGGACTAGTATGTATGGACATAATAGAGCTGAATTTTAGAGGTGCTGAGATCCCACAGCTCCCACTGAAGTCCACTGGATTTGTGGGCTCTCAGCACCTCTGAAACTCAGGCCTCATGAGTTTTTCAATCATTTTAAGACCACTGTTTTTAGCAGGATAAGTTTCTTTAAGGTGTCCAAGGCCCTGGTAGCTGAGTTTTAATGAGACAAATCTGATTGGACCTGCTGGTCTGTGACTTTAATTTATTTTTTGTATAAATAGTAAATATTGAGCTGGTTGTTAGTATGACATCTTGGCATAATTACATGTCACACTTGAAACTGATTATTTGAAAACCAGGAAGCTGTAATGCATAAACATGGCCACATGATGGTACTCTGTAATTAGTTTCTAAGTTAAATACATTAAAGTCTGAGGTTTTTTTTTAATGTATAAATAAGGCATTAAAAGTTTTTCCCTTCTCACACCTTCTGAAAAAAAAAGTGGGGGTGGAAATAATGATCCACTTGTTTCCTTAGAAATATCTATTTTATAATCACAGTCTTTCCAACCATATGCAAGATCAGATCCACCAAATTGAGATCTCGAGTGGACTGCCCACCTCTTTATAGAATGTAATTGCAACAAACATTAATGAGTTAAGATCACATAGAGGCTGGAGCCCTTGTGCCATCCTCTATGATCTAATTTGACACGTGCACATTAAAGATAGCTTCTGTCCCCGAACTTCAGATCTGCAAATGCATATTCCTCAGTAAATTAAATGTAGCATTTAGCAATGGTTTTCAACCTGTGATCTGCGGATCCCTGAGAGTCCACAGACTATATCTAAGATTTCCAAAGGGGGTTGCACTTCCATTTGAAATTTGATAGGGGTCTACAAATGAAAAAAGGTTGAAAACCAATGGTAGATGATATTAGGGTAGTATCTCTTCAAATACTGTGCAAGCCCTCTAGTGGTGGTCATCATGGTTTATGTTTTAGGAGCAGCCAGAAAGCAGTGAGAGCAGCAGTCTGTATGTAACTAGCTCTGATATGTGTGTGTACATTAGTAAACAGAGTTACTTGGGATCCACTGTGTCTGTGATTTCTTTATACTGTTTTTATTGTGTAAAGAGCAAAAAAAGACAATACTAAGGCAGTGCATACAAACAGAGAACAGAATAGAAATTACTTTTAGGTACTTGATAACAAGCTTAGTAACTATGTGTAAACTATAATATTTTTTTTAAAATCCTCATTAGCATAAATAATTATTTTTCTTTTTTCCCAGTGAAAACCACCTGAGTTTCAAGTTTTTCCACAAATCACCTGTTGGAGAACTTTTTTTTTTTTTTTTTTTTTTTAGTGGCAGATTAAAAACTACCTTCTATGAGGTCAGCTCTCTGTTCCTTCATCCTCCATGGAGTGGAAGTTCATTTTCTGAAGGTAAAGCAAACAATTTTTAGAGCAGTGCAAGCAAGTTATGATAGCTCCATATTGGGTGAAAGTGATCCATAAGTAGGGCTGTTAAATATTAAAAAAATTAACCATGATTAATCATGTGATTAAAAAAAATCATGATTAATTGCAGTTATCCAAATATTTAAATAAATGGTATTCTATTAGTATTTGTTTTCTACATTTTCAATTATATTGACTTCAACTGCAACACAGAATGCAACTTTAACAGTGCTCACTTTATATTTATTTTTGATTACAAGTATTTGCACTGTAGAAAACAAAATAGTATTTTTCAATTCACCTAATACAAGTACTGTAGTGCAATCTCTTTATTATGAAGGTTGAACTTACAAATGTATAAAACTCTACAAAAAAACTGCATTAAAACAAAAGTGTAAAATTTTAGAGCTTGCAAGTCTACTCAGTCCTACTTCTTGCTCAGCCAGTCACTCATATAGACAAATTTAGAAGAGATAATGCTGCCTGCTTCTTGTTCACGTCATCTGAAAGTGACAACAGGCATTCTCATGGCACTGTTGTAGCTGGCATTGCAAGATATTTACATGCCAGACGCACGGAAGATTCATATGTTCCTTCATGCTTCAACCACCATTCCAAAAGACATGCATCCATGCTGATGACGGGTTCCGCTCGACAACAATCCAAAGCAGTGTGGACCGATGCATGTTCATTTTCATTAACCGAGTCAGATGCCACCAGCAGAAGGTTGATTTTCTTTTTTGGTGGTTCAGGTTCTGTAGTTTCCGCATAGGAGTGTTGCTCTTTTAAGACTTCTGACAGCATGCTCCACCCCTTCTCCCTCTCAGATTTTAGAAGGCACTTCTGATTCTTAAACCTGGGGTCTAGTGCTGTAGCTATCTTTAGAAATCTCAATTTGGTACCTTCTTTGTGTTTTGTCAAATCTGCAGTGGAAGTGTTCTTAAAATGAACAACATATGCTCTCTCATCATCCAAGACTACTATAACATGAAATATATGGCAAAATGCAGGTAAAACAGAGCAGGGGACATACAATTCTCTCCCAAATTCAGTCACAAATTTAAATTAATGCTTTTTTTTTTAAATGAGCATCATCAGCATGGAAGCATGTCCTCTAGGATGATGGCCGAAGCATGAAGGGGCATACCAATGTTTAGCAGATACAGCACCTAAATACCTTGCAATGGCAGCTACAAAACTGCCATGCAACTGTCTGTTCTCACTTTCTGGTGACTTTGTAAATAAGAAGGCAGCATTATCTCCTGTAAATGTAAACAAGTGTTTGTCTTAGCGATTGACTGAACAAGAAGTAGGACTGAGTAGACTTGCAGGCTCTAAAATTTTACATTGTTTTGTTTTTGTGTGCAGTTATGTGCAAAAAAAAAATCTACATTTGAAAATTGCACTTTCATAACAAGGATTGCACTACAGTACTTGTAGGAGGTGAACTGAAAAATACTATTTTTTATCATTTTATAGTGCATTTTTATAATGCAAATATTTGTATTAATAATATTCAGTGTTGTAATTGAAATCATATATGAAAATGTAGAAAAACATCCAAAATATTTAATAAATTTCACTTGGTATTCTGTTGCTCAACAGTGCAATTAATCAAGATTAATTTTTAAGTTAATCACATGCATTAACTGTGAGTGACAGCCCTAATAATAAGTAGTACAGTATGCAGAAAAAACAACAAACATGGCAAAACTACTCGTTGGGGAGGTTGGTGACCATGGAGAAGACTGGAAGAGTGACTTCATGCCCCAGCCTGTGAGTTAGTGACCTTCCTAGTAATTGTGCACAATCCAGTGTGGAAGAAGGGTTGTGGAGCCAGCCTGCGGAAGGAGCAGAGCACCTGAGTTCATAATTACATGTATTCAGTGGCTATAAACTTGCACAAGGAGGTGCACAGTATGTGGCTTTGATTCTCACCTAGAGGCTGGAATACAGCTATGGAGCAACCCTATGCCTTCCTGCAGGCGGAGCTGGGTTCCAATTCAAAACCTCTGCAATGTTCCTTGCACAAGGCAAAATTTTCAAAGGAGCAGGTATGAAGTTCACTTTACAGGAAAATCTGAGCTCATCGGGTGTTGTTGCTCTGCTACTCGTCCTTTAGCAAACCCAAGACCAACCTCACCAAGTTCAAGCCTATGACATTTGAACCCAGCAGAAAGATTCACTAAACCTGAGAACTTCTACTGACAGTCTGCACTACTTTATTGATCACACATCCTACACACACACTATCATTCATTCTCTGACCTTGGCTTTTACTAGCTATTTGTCTCTCTTCACTCCACCTCTCACAAAGGGAGAAAAGTTTTCTTTTTACTTGACACAAAAATTGTTTATTTGTCAAAACCATCACAACATTAGCACAACGGATTGACTCTGGAAAAGCAATTGGACAGGGGTATGTCTCCTACAAGGGAGGGATCGCTCAGTGATTTGAGCATCGGCCTGCTAAACCCAGGGTTGAGTTCAATCTGTCTGAAAACAATTCACAATCCTAGAGGCAAAGAGAGAGATGAGAATGTGGGGGGTGAAGGGCAAAAGTTAAGACGAGAATCAGAAAAGGTAAGAGATAACAGACCTCTTCTTTTGACCCAGGAGGGGGGGGTTAACTTAAAAAAAAAATTTGCAGAGGTCCACAATACCAGATCCAACTCACTTTTTGACAGAGTTAGAAATCACAGGAAATGATTATTTATCATGAACACAAGTTTTGGGGTTTGACTTGAACTATCTTCTCACATGAGGCTTACAAATCAAACTCAATCTATGACTTTAGACAGTAAATGATTATTTTTGTTCTGCAGCCAGGAAGTTTCAGCTTTGTTACTCTGAACAATGAATTGGCCTCAGGAAGTCAGGTTCATCCTATCAGAAACAAGTAGGTTCAGCCAGTGACACCCACCCTGCTTCAAACACTGAATTCATAGGTATAGAAATCCATACCGGATGCATGAGATATCTACTTGTGATGGATTAAAGTTCTCACATGCAAACAGAAGCATCCTGTAGGAAGATTAAGATTTCAAAGACTAAATTCTGAAGGTGTTTTAGAAAGTAAGTTTTATAAGCAGCAAAAGTGAAAATAACAATGTGCTGTATGGTATTGAGTTAATTGCATGTTCAGAGTTCTTAATGTCAGAGCAAAGACGTGCTTTTCTGCGAAGTATCAGAGATAAATGTTAAACAAGACCATGCCAACAGGAGATAGCATATCAGTACAATTTTTATACAGCTCAGAAATCAGCATACAGAATTTATGCACAAAATTTCCTATATCTAGCAAAGCAGATGGAAATTGTGGTGCTGCTGTCCTCACCTCTGAACAATTGACACTGGGAAATAAACACGACCTTATTTTAATACATAGATAAACAGAACCACCTTTCCCAAGATGCAGTCAGTCTGCAAAAAGGAATGTTATAAACTCCTCTATTGCTTCTGTTTTGTAGTGTATGGTTCTTCTCATTCAACGCCTGCATTTTCCTAATGTTCACTTCTCATTTGGGCTCCAACACCTGATTTAAATGTACATTTCAGCCTGCCTGCATTTATGTTTATGTTAATCAAAAGGAAGCTTGTGTTTAGCTTTTATTACTAACTTGGGGATAAATTCTGCTTTATATTGAACGGAATCTTATTCCACATTTATTTCCACCTGATTTGATCTCCCATTAATTTCAGTGGGTCTCCTCCACTGAAATCAATGGGACTTCTTGTGAAGTAAACCACTACTCAGTAAGAGTGGCAGAATCTAGTTTTTGATAGTTAGGGCCCAGATTTTAATACCTTAACTCATGCCATACCTGAATCTTGCCTATGTAACCAGTGATAACATTTGTAGCTGTGCAAACTAAAATCATGACTTGGGCTGGCCAGTCTTTATGAACTATGCAGACAAATTGGAGAGAGTCCAGAGGAGAGCAACAAGAACGATAAAAGATTTAGAAGCTCTATAAGGAAAGGTTAAAAAAACTGGGCATGGTTAGTCTTGAGAAAAGAAGATGGAGACGGGACCTGATAATCTTCAAATATATAAAGGGCTATATAAAGAAGATGGTGATCAATTGTTCTCCACGTCACCTTAGCCTCCAATGATAGAACAAGAAGCAATGGGCTTAAACTGCAGCAAGGGAGATTTAGGTTGGGACATTAGGAAAAAGTTCCTAACTGTCAGGGTAGTTAAACACTGGAATAGATTGCCTAGGGAAGTTGTGGATTCTCCATCTCTGGAGATATTTAAGAGTAGGTTAGATAAATGTCTATTAGGGATGGTCTAGACAGTATTTGGTCCTGCCCTGAGGGCAGGGGACTGGACTCGATGACCTCTCGAGGTCCCTTCCAGTCCTAGAGTCTATGAGTCCACTGAAGGTAAGACACAAAGTAATGGGTTTAATCAGTAGCAAGGGAAATTTAAGTTAGGAAAAACTTTTTAACTAGTATCTATAAGAATAGTTAAATACTAGAATAGCTTCCCAAGGGAGGCTGTGGAATCCCTATCACTGGAGTTTTTAAGAACAGATTAGAAATAACCTGTCAAGGATGGTCTGCGTATACTTGATCTTGCCTTAGGATACAAGGGCAGACTAAATGACATTTTGAGGCCAACTTCCAGCCCTACATTTCTATGATTCTATTATTCCTTCTCTGGAAAAGTACCTGTTTCTCAGGAAGACATAACTTATTTGGCTTGGATGATGCAAAGGTTAGTCCAATTCAAATGCCCTACTCAATGCCTTTGGGCTGGCTATGTAAAGCAAATGGAATATATATTCACACCCAAATGACAACCTACATGATGTGAAAGCTAAGATTCTAAGAGCCATATAACACTGTCAACACAAACACTGAATATAACAGACACAAACAACCTCCAAGGAGAATGTCACACAAAATAAATGTTCCTCACAGGAACATTTGTAGTTATGCAAACTAAAATCATGACTTGGGCTGGCCAGTCTTTAAGAAAGATGTGGACAAATTGGAGAGTCCAGAGGAGGCATCTTCAGTGCTATAAACATAGCTCAGTTATCAAACCCTAATCAGAAATTGCTAACCAAACCCCAACCAATGGCTGCTTGTATGTATGTTTTGTAAACAATTCTTCTCTACTGTGTGCAAAGTTTCCTCCATTTCTTTGCATATACAAAAGATCCTATTGATGTCAATAGGAGTCTCTTGATTTCAGTGAAAGTTGTTTAGGGCCTCATTCTCCACTGGTGGAAAGGAGGTTTATTTTTTTCCCCCTTCTTTTAACTATTGGTTAGACTGTTGGTTGTCAAGCTGTGGGACACAGCCTCCAGGAAGGTCCTGGAGAAGTCCAGGTTGATCACAAACACCCTCTTCTTTCTTTATGACTTGTTGGGAGAAGAGTCTCCAAACTTTTTTCTTTTGTGACATGGGGGTCACAGCATGAAAGAAGTTGAGAAGCACTGGTGTAGGGAATACCAAAGTGATTGTCTGCTGCAGTTTGTCTGAATTTGTCTTACTAATGATACTTAAGATGATTGTGATTATTTTTATTATTTGTATTCCACTATTGCTTAGAAGCTCACCAGTGATTAGGGCCCTATTGTGCTAAGCACACACATATAATGAAAAGACTATCCCTGCCCCAAAGAGTTTACATGACTATAACTGAGACACTAGAGAAAACAAAAAAATGTCATCTTATTTCCTGCATGACATCTATTGCACTGTTTCCCTTTCCTAGTTAATTTCCTGTTTCTGTGGAGCCAGAGCAATCAGGAAAGAAACATATTTGAAATAGGAAAACAACTTTGCAAAAGAACAAGAACAGTAACAGCAACTTTTGGACAATTAAGACTGAAACTACTGAAAACTCATTTTTCTGAGCTGATAGATTTCAAGTTGATGGGGTACCCTCAGACTTTTTTTTTTAATTGCTGGTGTAATCATGCCATTTAAAAAAGTCATATTTACTTCTAAAACAGCTAACTTAATAGTGAGATTTAATATTTGAAATGCTTCCAGTATGGGAAATGTTAAGAACATAGTATAATAAAATATACTCTTCATGTCACCCACCATATACACCTCTAGCCAGGGGTGTCGCATGAGTAACTTGTTTTAGGGCTCTTTTGAAACACTGAAGTGTTGATTGTTAATCAACAAGATCAGCTTTTATAATAAGGCGAAAGTAGAAATTTTCATATCTCATGCAGCCAGAACTCTGCCAAGACTTGAATTCATACTGGCTCCTGTCTGCCGACTAGTGGCAAAGTCTTATAGTAGACTCAGCTAGTTAGTGTTCTTTCCATCTGAAGAAAGGCAGGACTCTGGGAGAGGGTGAAAAAGAGTCAGAAGGAAAGTAGAATTGTGAAGATGTTTGGTTGAGTAAAACAAAATGTAGACCTACAGCAGAATTAAACTATTCTGTATGTAGCTATTAAGGAAAATCCAGAGTGAAAACGTCTAGGCTGGGAAACAGAAAACTTCCTCCCAGAAGCAGAGGGCTGTTAACGCAGTACGTCAATGAGGGGCAAGATTACTCCTATGTTGAAGGATCTCTCTACATTTTAAGAAGAAAATTTGGACACAAGAGTCTTTTCCATTTATTTCTACTGATCCAGTTAACAAATCTAAAGGGGAAGCTGCTTGACCCAGTGGCTGAGGCAAAACGAGACTGTGGCGCGGAAACCAAACTGTAACCTGGCAGTAGAAGAGAAGCTACTTGTCAGCCCTGAATCTCTAGATGCCATTTGCTTTGTGAGGGTGACCAACATCTGGAAAGACTACATTTGTATAAGCTACGCTAAATACATTCATATCATTAAGCATCAAACCTAGATGGAATAAAATCAGAACTTTTAACTTTATAATCCAGATGATACTATTCCATAAGTCAAGAATGCAGTGACACTTCAGCCATGCCACCTTTTCCTTGGCCAAATCCCTGCACCAAGGGCTGATGTGCGTATGAAGGGAATTTACATAGAACCATTACACCCACACTACGCCACTACAGACCATGGGAGAAATGGGACCAAGAGTTGTAGTTCTAACCTCTTCAAGGGAAAAGATAAGTTACTCATACTGTAAAAGATGATTGCTAGAATAAATGGTAAATTCATTGTAAAAGGGTTAAAACATCACTTGATTAATACAAAACCTTCACCTCAGAGGTCTGACTATTATTTGAATTAAACTCTAAATGAACAGCATAGTATCTTTTGCAATGCAACGTATGAACTGCCTTACTTCATTGTGTTGCAATGTGCTTTATCTTTGATTTCTTGCTCACTGACAGGCAGGGATAAAAGCAGACTCTAGTTACTCTAAAGTCCTGCATCTTTGATTATTTTTATTATATGGGAAAGCTCATCATTTTGGGCTTTTAGACACCGAAGTCAGCCTTTTGAAGAAGCTTTCAAAGCTTTAACATCTCTTTGCTTGGTTTCCAAGTCACCTCTAGCCTATACATCCCCTCCTTAGTTAAAATTCAAAACTTAAATGAAAAGTTATGTTATTTAAGATATTGTCTAACTGACTCATTTAATTGCATGTGGTTAAAATTAATTACGGGCTTTCTTTGTTGCCTGAAGTGAATTGCAACATAAATTGTCTGAAGTTAATTAATTTCAGTACCAACAGCTATGAAAAGACAATTAAGGATGAAGAACAGTGTGCCTTTGCCATATCTGCATTGTTTCTCTTGGCTAGTTGTTTGTAACTTTAAGACAAATTATTCACTGGGAAGTCAGATACAAGAAACCCCAGGTAAAGCAGGTATAAAAATATCCTTAAGTTTAATTTCTAGCAAGTCAGAAACATTGGATATTTTCCTGACAAACCTTGGGGAGAAACAAAATGAACATTTGAAAGACCAGACACCTGACAGAATGAACCAGAAAATAGAATTGATGCCACAGAGGACATTCTGGAAAAAAACAGATGATGGTCAGAGACTGCAGCAGGGAACGTAGATAAAGACCTCAAGGATTTCCTGAAAAAAAATCTAACAGAGGAGATTAAAGACACATTCAGTAAACATCCAACAGCTGGTAACCATGACAGACCTTTTTAGCTCTGTCTGACACCCCATCCAAGTCTAAGGCCAGTCTTTATGGTTTGACCTACCATTTCAAGCCCCAAAGTCAGCCTGCTCCTTCAGGATTTTGACATTTCATTCAATTTGTGGTCACTCAGTAACATGTCTTGTTGCTATATAATGCAGTGCCTAAAAGCAATATGGACTTAAAACCTGGTCCCATTACAGTCTGGACTCATGCCACACATTACAAAATGTCTGGCCAAAATTCAGCACTTTTGGCCTGAAGGTGTTAAACTACAGAAAACAGGGCCCATTTTGATGGGCCATCTCAACCACTAGAATCTTTTGGGTCCAAAACCCAGAGTGTCAATAAAAAGCTTACATAAAATACACTTAAATCTCCTAGGGAAGTTGTGTTGGATAAATGTTTGTAAGATGTACATTTTAAAAGATTCCTCTCCGAAAAGGTCTTAGAGATGTCACATCATATTTGATCAGTTTATAGGTAAAGGCTGATGGGATCTAAAATTTAAACTTTTTTTCCTCCTCCCTCGGAGCTCATCACCAGTCATAAGGTTCTGCAGGTCAAACTATAACATCAAGTCACACCTCAACAAACCCACTGAAAACTAGCTTGGTTACACATGTTTGGACAAGAAACATGTCTGCTGTGTCTCTGTAAAATGGGGATAATGTTGTTTACCCACCTCTGAAAAGTGCTGAAATGGATTCACTGACACCCAATAAACATTGCACCCCACAATGCTACTTTTCAGAGTGGAACTGCTCTTTAATACAATAGACATCAGAGAGGTAGCTGTGTTAGTTTGGATCTGTAAAAGCAGCATGCATCCGACGAAGTGGGTATTCACCCACGAAAGCTCATGCTCCAAAACATCTGTTAGCCTATAAGGTACCACAGGACTTTGCCATTAATACAATAGAGTAACCACTCACAAAGCAAATGAACCATTCATTTAAAATTATTTAAATAGGTACATACAAGGACATTTACTATAACATATCATTACAATGTGGCAAGAGATGCTGGGATCCTGACTCTTTTAGGTCCCTTAGAAAATCCCAACCCAGAATAACTCTTGCTAGTTTCATGTATCTATTGGATTTATTCTAAACATAAACTCCACTGTCTATGCTTTATGTCTTATTGCTCCCAGGGTATACAGCATACACATGTGACTAACAGCTGCTCACCTTACTTTGATTTCCTGTTCAAAGTTATTCCCAGTGCGGGAGTCCTTTCATGAGAGAACATAAGGAAAATCTATTGTGCAATAACAATAAAGGATCTGTGTATGGAAAACTCATTGAGAGACACATTTAAGTTACGTTCAAGTAACATTGAAAATACGAGATAATATTATTTAAAAGTCTGTGCACATGCCCTGGCAGTTTCTGCTTTCACTATGGTTTAGATTATGCCTTTAGGCACAGCCCTGAACAAAGGATGGTGTGTAAACTGTACCACCCCATTAGCTGGCTCTGGAGACTTCCTTCTGAGTCACAAGTTCCTCTTTACTTCCCCCTTGCTCCAGGTGCTGGGGTAGTTACTTGTTATCCAGCAGTAAGCCACAATACCCATGCACCCGCTCAGATGTGCTGGCCAGTGAGTAGAAATGGGGTGTGGAACAAGGGTTCCACCAGTACCCATCCCTCCATAACCACCTATGCCAGGAAGAGAGTATATGCAGCCCCTGCTTATTCCTGTGTGTCCAGGACCAAGGTCTGGGTAGCTTATTAAGGGTGTGTAAAGGGATTCTTGCTGTGCAGACATGTCATCCAAGTGACAGCTTAGTTCCGATTAGGAGAGCTCATTTCTTATTACCTTAGCAGCTTTATCTTTAAAAAATTCTGCTTACCTGGGACAAATAAGGAGGTGGTTTTTATTTTAAAAAGGGAGATAAGTCAAGGAGGAGATCAATCAAGGGGTAGCTGTGTTAGTCTGTACCCACAAAAGCTTATGCCCAAATAAATGTTAATCTTTAAGGTGCCACCGGACTCCTTATTGTTTTGGAGAAAAACATATTTGTTCATGTTTTAAATTTAACTTTTCCGATATCTTAATGCCTATAAATATACTGTTGAAAGACATTCAAGAAAAGCAATTCTGTTCTTACATCTTCTATATGATACTGAAATTCCTAGAAAAATGAACTGGCCACTACTGGAACTGTACAGGTAAACACAACAGCTGTTATATACTCAGGAGCGCTCAATCTCTTGGATATTCTTCCCATTCTTACTAGGAAAGGTCAGCATAGTAGTCAGAGATACTCAAATTTCACATGCAGGGTAGGCCTTTGTGACAGTTTAGCTACCTAAATGCACTTGCTTTCTCTCCTGGGGCAGCAGATCTATTGCATCCTAAGAATTGTTATAAGTAGGTATGCTCTCTCCGCTCTATTATTGTGCTACAATGTGCCTTTCACTACAAATATATTAGATATGATTTTTTGCATAATACTCCTGAGACTGGTTTTGAATCAAATGTGGGATGTATCACCACCCACTGGCTTCACTACCCAGAACGTGCTAACGAGTTGCCAGAAAATATCACTTATTTTTATCCCCTACAAAACTTGTGATAGTCAATGGCTTTGCAGTGCACTCAGCCCTGGAGCCAACAGCAGGTAATTTTTCAATCATTCTTAACATGCTGAGTCTGTTGAATACAATACAAGTCAATCACAATCAAGTGCTGTATATTATAGGACTTACAAATCGGGGTGGGGGCGGGAGTCAAACACTGATTAGAAGGTAAATCATGGACACATACCTTGAACTTTCAATTGTCACTTTGCCCCACACAAGTTTCAGAGGAAGGATAGAGGAGTATTAGAGCAAATGAAAGTCAGGACACCTGGGTTCTAATACTAGCTTAGACACTGATCAGGATTTGTAATTGTGGGAAAGTCAAAATCCCTCTGAGGCTCTACTTTCCTATCCTGTAAAATAGGGATACTTGCATAGCTCTTAATTTTCAGGATGGGGGAAAGAGGGCAAAGGAGGAAAATAGTAATCTCTTGGTTAATATTGTAGTGATTAGAAAACATAAGTTACATATGTATTAAGCACATCCTGCATCTTAAAAATAATAAGCCCACTTCATGGTTTCTGGGGCCTCTTTGTGCTGTCACAAATAGACTACAAAGAAGCTGCACGCCCCACAGTGGAAGAAGATCCTCTGTATCACCCACACAGGAACCTCAGTTCAGAGGGTTTGCAGCAGGGTGGATTAAAAAACAAAACAACAAACCCCACACAATGATTTTTTAAAAAAATAATTAAACACGATTTAAATTGGATTTCTTTGATAAAAATGCTTTTTGAGGAAAAAACCTGAAGATATCTTAATTAAACTGAGATATCTTTGAGCTATAATGTATCATGGAATAGGGATTATAAAGTCTATAGTATGAGAATATATTCAGGTAATGTTTAAAAATAGTTTTGTATATAAGTTCCAATAGTTCATGGATTAGGGACCCAATTTTATGGGGTTCCAAGAGCTTCTGTATAGATTATTTAGGTTAATCTTTCTATCTACCCCCTAGAACTCAGTGCTAAGTCTAGAATTCAGAGATGCTTAGTTTTACAGTTCTCAAACTGTGGATTTGTGTCTCCAGAGATAATATGCTTGTTAACATTTTAAAATATATAGAGGCGAAAAATAATACCTCAACCCTATTGTCCCTCTGCAAATTTGTGGACACAGAATCAGTCCCTTACCTCTCTCTAAAAGTGCAACATTTCAAAAAGTTCAATGAATAGAAGATTCTTGGGTGGAATAGATCTGGACAAGGAGAAATCCAGAGATAAATGTGAGGACAGCCCGTAGAAGTAAACAAGAAACTGTTTGAGTAGCATATTCCAGAAGTCTTGAGGTCTTTGAGTATAGCCTTCATTGATTTGAGATTTACCATACCATTCTCTCACTAGAAGGGAACATCTATAATGGCAGCAGGCTGTAAAAGAGCCGGTTTAGGTCTCATCTACCTCTGAATTGTGAAGAATGTGTATTAAGGTTTAAAAACCAAAAAGAATGCATTTTTATGCAGAAATCCATGATTAAAATGAGCCTTCCTCTCTAGCCCTTTAAATCAAATTCACACTGGTTTTCTTGGATATGTCAAGGGTGGGAGCGTGTGCCTGAAGTAAACTCGAGGCCTTTATGTCACCTGTAAAATGATATAGAACCTCCAAGGGCGGCTTGTTTATCCAGCTCTTTAGATATAAGAAGTTATATGAGTAAGGCATTATTATGTCATGTTGGATGTATAGCATGTTCATGACACAACTTCTTAGCCACCTCTACTGAAAGTATTACAATAATCTGTGATTCCACTGAAGAGGTTTTGCTTTTCTGCTGCTTCTAATTGTTAAAAAAAGTGTGCACTGAAACTCCAGTTAAATTTTGTAACTAGATCTCACACAAGCTAAATGTTTGGCATATTTTATTGTAGAGTCCATGATTCCTGAAATAGGTCTAGGAAGTTTGAATAAAATGTTATGACTACTATCCAGCCAGTGGCTTTGTTGTGACTATTTGTCTTGCATTTATGGGATGAAGTTAGTTTCAGCTGCTGATCCCCACTTTTCCCTAACTTAGTAGTAGTTCCTCCCAAGAAGTTTTAGAACTAGACAGTGGACTAGATACAGGCTGATAGCTGATTTAAAAAATAAAAATAAAAAGAGATTTGGAGGTCACTTATATTTCTACTACATATGACAATGGCAGGATTGAGACACAAAAATCCTAAATATACACTTTCATTGCTGGTATTCTTAACACTGCCAGCACCTGGTCCATTGTTGTCAATGTAAGTGAACCTTTGGGGATTTGGTCAAAGTATGCTTCTTGGTCACTATTGGGAGACCGAACCAAATGGGAATGCCTGGAGAGACAGACTGGTACATCATGATTATGAAGCTCTGATTCTGGACAAGCTAAAAAAAAGAAAAGAGGTCAGGCAGCATCCTGGCACCTTTACATTTCTCCCACTGATAGATTTTATATTTTCTAAAACTAGTCACAAGTTCTTTGGTTGGCTTTTAAGGAAATCTGCTGCACTGCAGGACCTATTACCAGCATGCTGCAAAGAATGACTGGAGCAAACCACAATATTTATTACACAGAACCTGTGGCCTAAACACCCTAAGAAGTACTGAACCCACTATTTCAATCCATAGGTTGTGTCAGCATCTCTGCTACAACTCTATTCCCAGACAGCAGCTGCAGTTGGTAGGGGAGGGACTGGGATGGAGAAGTAATGTTCATCTGATTTCTTGGGCTTTGCGTGGTTTAAATTCTGATATATAGTTATGTAACCTAAAGATTTTTCCCCTTTACAAAATTAAAAGTCACTGTCTCCCAGAATTGCCTAAATCAGTTTTAAATTACTAAAAACAACCCAGGCTAGTTATAAGTTGTCTGTCTTAGGGACATATGCAGAATAGTCACATTTAACTTTGAGATTTGGACTGTTAATACTAATTTAAAGTCAGGTATACTGAGCTGTTAAAGCTTTTGACTGAGCAACTGCTATCAGAAAGGCACCCACTACTTCAGAGGCTAGGAACACTTGAATCATGTGTGCACTTACTCCACATACGGCAATAAGCCTTGTAATGTGGATTTTAAAGCCCTGTGCTTGTTTGCAGAACAAAGGGCTCAAATGCTGTGATCTATATGTGCATGTAGCCTGGGGAAATAATCTGAACCGATAATGCATTTCATATTCTGCATCACAACTGAAAGTGCTTCTCCCCTCTCACTGGTACCAGTGCCAATCCTCCCTCCCACTCAGACCTGTAACCTGGGGTTCATTTTTGACTGCTCTCTCTTAAGCAGCACATCCAGGCTACATTTAAATCTCATTTCTTTACCCATAAGTTTTCCAAACACATGGGTTTCTTTCCCTCCACTCAGCTAGAACTAGTTGAAGGCCTCATCTCCATACGTCGTCCTCCTTTCCAACTTCTGTAACAAGTACCACCCAATCTGATCCATTCAGAGCGTACATGATGGGGCACTATGACAATCTTCTCAGATCACATTGGCTCAGCTTTGAAAACCTGCACTGACTCCCACTATTTCACCACATCATCAAGTGTCTAGTCTTTGCTTTTAAGGCTTTTTACATCTTAGTCACATCATATATGCCCATCCCATCTTCATTTTGCCAGCCAGAGAGAGTTAAGTCAATGGGAGTTAGAGCTAAAGGAGTTTGGCACTCAGCTCACCTGGGCTACCTTCTGAAAACTCCAGCCTTAATCTCTCCTCAACACCGACTTCTGTCCCAGCACTTGTTTGGGAGACTCAAGTAAATGATGGTGCAGGTTGTATGTGTTAGCAAGCAATAGCAAAATTCAAAGAAAAATACAACTGCTAAATGACTGTTCTTGATGGTTATAATTGCTACCTATTAAATATATTATTTTGGTTTGTTTCCCCTTGCTTCCTCCTCCCATTGTTAGACACTCACTCAAAATTGAGTGAAACAAAACAATCTAGTCATGCAGCACAGGGACTACTGTTTATCATTTGTGCATAAAGTACAATGGGGCACTGATCTTGTTTGTATTGTAATAGCACTTGAAGGCCCTGTTCTATCCCCATGGAGAATGTTGGCTCTTTGCTTCAAAAGAAATTGCAGGACACCTTTAGCACTGATTTGTGAAACTGGTTGTTAGGGGGGTTCACACATACTTGGAGGCAGCTCAAACTCACATTTGCCAGATATTATCTAATTACAGCCTATTTGGTTTAAAAAAAAAAACCCACACAAATTCTACTTAAAATTGGGACTAGGCAAAAGCAGCAAGGCAAGGTAGTTTGTTTTAACACTACAGTAGCCAGACGGCGTTTTACAATAACTTGGTTGTTTTTGTTCTGCATTGAAACAATTTTTCAAGCATTTTTGTGAAATGAACCTGTGGTGAAGTGTGTTTTCTGATCAAAAGTCAGGTTTTTAACTCAAGTCTTTAACTGAAAAGCCTGGGATTTCAGAAAACTTCCCAACTCACTCAGTAAGTCTCTGCAAAAACATTTTGCTTTGATGATACATTGACAAAAATGCATTTTTGTCAAAAAAAAAAGTGCCAACCAGCTCCAGTTAAGCACTACAGGGTAATGTGCAAGCTATAATAGACTAATGAATAAATTGAGCTTCAGAGTAACATTTATCCTGAAGTCAACCTACCTACCCTGATTGTTATTTGACCAATATGCTGGCAAAAGCTAAGCTAATTTTATATTCTGCTATTACACCTGCCAAAAATTCCTCTGTTGTGGAAGATTCCACTGAACTAAGGATTATGCAAGCAGTTACTGAACAAAGTCATATCAATGGCAGAAGGTTGTTTTATTGTCAACATGCTACAGCTTCTGAAAAAGGTAGCTGTAAAGCCCTATTGTGAAGGCTGCTAAATTTATTTAGCTGTGGGAACCACTGCTGATTTGAATGAACTTTACAGGATAGGAAAGAATGAGCAATCAAACTTAAGTTTATTAGCTCACTGCTACATGCTCTCTTATTTTAGTTTGATTGTGTAGTATCAGTTAGGATTTCTGAAACTGTGCCTCTTTCTCCACTAAACATTTACTTAATGCATGGGTCTCTCTAAAGGGGAAAAAATAAAAGTGACAGTTTGCATGTATATTTCATGTTACAGGAGATCCTAGCAGACAAGAACTGTTCAACCCCTAAACAGGGTTATTAAACTGTAGGGAAGGATGACCACTAATTTTAGATTGAAAGTGTAGCTCCTTCACTAGTAAGTGAGCTGGCTTGCTCTACTTTAGATAAGTTTAAGAAATGCTTATATGACAAGCTACCAGGAAAAGCAAAGCATTTACTCCGCTCGGCAGGAATTAGTGAATTTCATTGTATAAATTGCTTATATAACAATGTCTTAGCACAGCTTGTTTTCTGTCCTTGCATCATGAGTTATTTTCACATGAAGAAATCAAATTTAATGAAAAAATTGATAAATCACTTACTCACTTGACATCAACTCAAAGCCTCTGGCATGTCTCAGCTGGGATAGGGCCATATCTCCAGGTCATTTGCTCTTCTTTTAATCAGAGCATGGTAGTCAGTCATTACCCTACTGCTGAATGCAGGTTGTTTCCCTTTCAGTTAAGCAACACAAAGAACTTCTCCAGCTATTAAGTTGGCATTTACTGACAATTAACAAAAGAGTGAAAGTAACAAATTAGACTTACCACTTAACATGAGAACCTATACCAAGACTTCCAAAAAGCAAGCACCAAAGGAAGTGCCGCAGACAAGTAAGCAGTCTTGTTTGATTCAAGTCAGCTTTCTGCAGCCCTCCTCTGTAAGATCGTTCCTCCTAGAAAAAATGTGGGTGGGCAACCAGCCCACTCCTTTTATGATTCCTCATGCTCTAAAGAGCAGAGTATCAATCATCATACAATTTTACTTTTAAACTAGTAGTAGCAAGATTGAGTTTGGTTTCAATTGTAGTTATCCTTCGATATTGCACTAATTGCTGAAGTCTCCCCCATGCCAGTTAGTCAGAGGGTTAACTTAAATGGTTATTGAGGAAATAACCATGTTGTGAATCACCTCATTGTTTTCACTGGCTAGTGTAGCCTGTACATAATGGTGTCACTTACAGCCTCTGCTTTAAGTTCAGCTCAGCAGACTACTTCCTTCACTATTATTTGATAACAAATACAAGGTTTAAAAAGGGGAGTATTAATTGCTTAATATTTTCTGCATAACAAGGTTATAATCTCAGCTGGAATAGTACTGGTCACTGCATCTCACAAAAGGGACCACAGAATCAGGAGACTTAAAGAAGGGTAGTAAGAATGATGGGGGCACAAACAAGAGAAGATTGAGAAGTAGATAAGGAAAATGTATATTAAAGACAGATGAGAGATTGCAGGAGAGACACTCCTTAAAGCAACAGCAAGGGGTGGGGACTTAAGCAACAAATTCAGGATAGTAGGGAATTGTTTATGTAATGCAGAATGTAGAGGCCAAGAACTAATCTGGACTTGGTAAGTGACTGGACATTTATATCCTTATGAGAAGTTAAGCCTCTTGGAAACAATGTGAGAACTGCCTACTAGCTTTAGCAGGTCACCACCCCTGAGGTAGGCACTAGGACTGGAACAAGCTATCCAGCATCTGTTAATTGCAGGGTTTCTTGTATGTTTGTGGAGGTGGTCTGGTGCTGGCGACTATTCAGGCAGGCTACTAAACTAGATGGATCATGGCCAGTACTGGAATTCATATGCAGGGCAGTTGCTCTAATACCTAGCTCTCATTTAGTGCTTTATGAAGCTCAAGATCACCGCTATCAGTGAATAAATGGAGGAACAGAGAAGTGAAAGGCCATCTTCAAGGTTACCAAGGAGGCCCATGGCAGAAGAGCCAGGAGTAGAACCCAGGTATCCTGCTTCCCAATCCACTAGGCTGGATATTCACTGCAGGGAGGAGAGTTGTATTCAATTTAAGTGAAGGACAGGGAGAAAAGGGTAAAATATGTATTTATGCTATTATACCTAGCTCATCCAGTTGTTTTGGCTAGTATTTCTACAGAGAAAAGAAACTTTATGCTTAATGCAGGGAGTAGCATCAAATGCAGCAATTACCAAGGTCAGTTTCTAATCTTGTGAGATAGAAGAGTGCCTACCCCAAGTCACCTGTGCTAGAGACCTGAAAGTTATAATGAAGGCAATAGGAGCTCTGTTTCCACCACAACCCAGGAATAAAGCTACTTCAGTTAGGCACTCAAGTAGAGATTTTGGCTAAAGTTTTTCTTTGCTAAGACAAAAGCCTAGCTAGCTTTGGTTAGCTTTCAGGTGTTGCTCAATTGAAAAGCAAGACTCTAGTTTTGCTGCAATCCTTTGTCATCAAACTAACATTCTGTCACTGCAGTTTCTGGTAACCCCCTGCTGCTGTAGGCAAGATTGTTTCTACATAGATCAGATCCAAGTCTTAGGTTATGCAAGTTAGTCTACTTCTTTATTATTAAGGGATACAAAAAGATTCAAAGCTGTTCAGTGCTCAATAAAAAAAATTCCAAATTCACTTTTAGAGTCATGACAAAGGTGGCAAGTCAATGATTTCATCCAAGGTAGAGAGAAAGTTGGCAGTTGATTGTAGCAATTCTGGAAGAGTTAAAAAGGGAGCAAGTCAATTTCTCATGAAACCTAATGTTCTATTAAGTAGGTTAAATTCCCAGTAACTGTTAAGGGTTGTTACCCATGCATTCCCTGTCCTCCTATCCACCCACCACTCCATCAAACACGGTCTTACCACATTCCCACGAAATGGGAGACAGCTTCACAGGTGAAGGGACCATGTTTATACATCTGTCAGGTATATTTTTGTCAAGTATCAACAGAGGAACCCCAGTCAGGGACATGTGGCTTAATCTGTGTTCTTCAGGAACATCAAAACTCTCAAAGTCTGTTTAGAGAAATGAGTTTATTTCAGGTTTGACAGAGTTGCATGGCTTTCCACCAGACTACTGTTAGTGTGAAGTCTATCCCCTTAGACCTGACCATGTGTTAAAGACTGATAGTTCACAGGCAGCTAGATGCTACAAGTATATGTTTACTCAGTTCAAGATAGCAGGTAGTAAGAACTTGACAGCATATGGAATCATGTAGGCAAAGGCTGTGCACTCCATTTGCCTGCACCTTCATTGGTGTTTATATGACATCCCTGTGGGATGTCTCATTATGCAATTATTTAATTGCAATTTAGCATAAGGCATGACCTGCTACTTGTTGCACTAAAATCTCTAGCAGGCTGGGCACTAAGTGCTCACCCCCCGCCCCCCCGTGAATAAGTGAAGCATTTATTCAGAGCTGGCATGAAAGCTCAAGGGTGCCTACCATCGCATCTTGTGACAAGACATGGAACCACTTCAGCAAGTTTTATTTTTTTTTTTATAAACACGATCTCATTCTCTTGAGATACCCTTCAAACTACTTCAGAAGTATTGCCAATATCTACCAAGATTCCTTTATGTGTGTTGTAATAAGCCTTACTAGAAGTACCATCAGCCAAGGTGGTAATAGTTCTGAGGAAAGAAGAATCAGGAAGGCAAATGCTGCATTTGGAAGACTCAAACATCTCCTTCAAGGCAAAAAACTGAATGTATACAAAGCAATTGTTACCACCAAATCACAATATATAGCAATGAGACATAGCAACTTACCAAAAAAGAGACAAGTTGAATGCATTTCATCACTAAAGTGTCTGAGAAGAATATTGGAAAGTACATAGAGATAGGAAGACTAATGAAGTTGTCAAAAATTACTTGACAAGGCACCCTCTCACAAATAATCTACAAAAGACAGTGGATGGGACATGTGCTGAGAATGGAAAAAGAACCACTTACCAAAATACTGCCCTTGAATGGAAGCCAGAAAATGCAAGAAGAAAGATGAAGACTGCAGATAACATGGAAACAAACAAACAGTTCTGAACGACATCAAGCACCTCAACATGAAATAGGAAGATCTAGAGAGAAGAGCAGTTGACAGGAAAGGATGGCAAATGTGGGTAGCCCAATGTGCAGCAAAGCATGAGATGGACCAAGGTCTAAGATATTAGCCAAGGGCTTTCAAGAGTTACATCCTAAGTTAGCTCTACAACAGTCTAGCTAAAACCCTCCTTTGGAAAGCAAGGTTAGCCTGAAAGTCAAGACTTATCTTTGGGTCTACTTAAGAGGCTAGGACAAAAATATGTCTTATTTTCATCAGTTCTCACCAAGAGGATTGTAGGGAAAGAAGTTTTCAATTTCTGGATAGGCTTCTTCAGTGGCCACACTGCAGCTTTCCACCTGAGTTGTCTTTTCAGTAATCTAAGAGAGAGTTTATGATTAGTCATCCTCCAGTAGTCTAATTTAAACTGTTTGTCCTCTATATTGATGAATTGCCTCCCAAGATGTGCATATAAGCAAGATTCCTTAAGCTAGTTTTGCTCTTAATAAAATATTAGTGTTCCAGTTTGATTGCTGGGAGTTCCTATAAGACCACAGGTGACACAAAGGACTATCTGCCAGATGACATGTAGTTCACTCAGGAGTGAAAGTAACTTACAGGACTTACCAGTACTGCCTGAGTCCTGAGGGGGCATGGCCTCTCCCAGAAGAAGCGTGGTCTCAAGATTTAAAGGCCCTGGGGAACCAGTTGTGGCTGGGATACCCAGAGCCTTTAAATCAGCCAGGGGCTCCCAGCTGTAGAGGTGGCTGGGAGCTCCCTGGGGCTCAGTGGCAAGTTAAAGGGCCGCAGGCTCTGGCCACCAGGGGGAACCCTGAGCTTTGTGGGGCTGGGGCAGGGGTTTAAAGGCCCAGAGCTCCTGCCACTGCAGGGAGCTCTGAGCCCTTTAAATCCCAGCCTCGGCCCGGCCACCAGAGTTGTGGCCAGGATTGAAAGGGCTCTGGGCTGCCCGCAGTCATGAGCAGCCCAGAGCCCTTTCAATCCCTGCCGTGGAAGTCAATGCGGTCCAGCACAGCATACTGGCTCTTGCCAGTACACCATACCGTACCGGCTTACTTTCACCTCTGGGGTCACTAGATACTGGGCAAGACCAGCTCATTTTACACAGGGCAGACAGATTTGGAGGGTTGGGGGGAGGGTCTAGTTGATCAGGTAGATAAAGTAATATGTTGGATCCCATTACTGGGAATTGGGTCAGGGTCACTCCCTTCTCTGTTTTTCTGCCAGAAAAGAAAGTATTTCCTATAATCCGGGGAAGATTTTTGGATTATTAGCAATAGGCTCTTTAACTTTCATAAAGATGGAGTCTTACTGCACTCAGACACCTTTTCCCTGTACAGAAATACCAGTATCCAGCCTCTGTGCTTATTTCCAGGAACTGAGCAGGTAGAAAGCTATAGTGCATGTTCAGTTCCTGCTGAAGCCTTTATGTACGTACTTTCTTGGCAGGCAAAGCCTGTTTTTTCTGTTTTTGAATTTCCTTCTTGTTTGTAGTTCCCAGAGTTCTGTTTACATTTCCCAGAGCCTTTCTGACAGACTGAGACCTGGCTGGAGTTGCATTAACTGTTCTTCCAACAAGTGGAGTCTGGGTCTGTGATCTTTCAGATAAGACTTTTGCTGCAGGGAGAAATTTAGAGTTTTACTTAGATGAGTCAGTACATAGCTTTGCAAGTGCTTGAGACAGGTTACTTTTAGCTATTTCAAGTTTTCTGCCTTGTAAGATGACTACGTGACTTAAGAATCAAAGGTGTTGTCTACATTTAAAACCTCTATTGGCATAGCTACACTGGTCAGAGGTGTAAAAAACCCCACACCCAGACTGCCAACAATGCTGACAAACAACCTGAGTGTTTATACAGCTACGCTGACAGGAGAGAACTTCTGTTCATATAAATAACTTTGTTTGGGGAGGTACTGTTCCTATACCACCAGAAAGGCTCCTTCTGTTAGTGTAACCTGTGTCTGCACTAGGGCCATGCCAATGTAGTCAATGTCTTAAATGCTTAATTCTCTATAGTCACATCCACTCCAGTGGACACAGATGGAGTTAGCTCTGAACTCTGTTACAGGTTCTCAATATACCACTTAAAAGGGACAATGGGAAGGTAAAAGTAGCTCACATGGGGTTCTGAGGATAGGCGTTTACAGCACTGAATCTTTGACAACTTTCATGTTATTTTTTCAGATCTGAAGAAACAGTGAACCAAGCACGTTCCTGATTTATTACACTAGACATCTTGTTTTGGTTCACAGATGCAAAAGTTCAATTTCTATAGCAACATATACTCACAAGATACTGACGACAACCTTAGCCGATCCTTAGAAGGAGCACCAACATCTCCTTCATTCTCTTTGTCTATGAATATAAGGGTTGTCATCTTCAGTGATGAGATCACTGCAAAAATAAAATAAAAACCCAACCACCACACTTGTTTGTTGAGTTACTGCCAAGTCCTCAGGGAACGCATGCATTGAGGACAGTCATGACTTTGGTGCCTCTCCTAATACAAGCATGCATTGGGGATTCTGTCTTCAAGAGGGAGCATTTATGACTATGCTCTCCATTTGTTTCTTAGATGAGAGTCAGTTTAAGTGAGACCTGTCCCCAGTTTGAAAAAGCTGTATTGAGAGATGTGTACACACCCACACCCCCACCCCCCTCTGCCTTATTTTGGGCACCATATTCTTGCTGAGCTTTAAGCCTTACATCTTAGTGTAGCAAGTCCCACTGCCCAATCTTGATTACTTTTACAGAAAATGTTGTTAAATTAGAATAAAATGGTCAACATTAACCAAGTTGCTTAATTACATCTTAATACGTTCTGTTTATTCTCTTATTAAGAAGACTACTTGCAAGTGCAAATTAATGTTGCCACTATAATGCCAAAAATGACAAACTGTCAAGTTTGGAAACCCAATCACATGATTTCCCAGCCTGCTTTAGTAGTCTGCAGTCAGCTCCTAAGTTAAAGGGTTAGAAAGAGGCAGTTTTCAATAGAGACTTCAAAGTAAGCATCAACTTGAAAATTTCCCACACAAGCATCATTTGTGCCTATAGTTCACACTATAGGCACAAATGATCACTATAGGCACTAATCATACTATAATTTAAGGAGCTAAGACAAGTCTGTTTCCTCAGCCTTGGGTTAATCAGTAGACCATGGAAGTCTGATGAAGGGGAAACACTTCTGGAAGATTGTTAAACTCAGATTAGCGTTACTGCACCAGAACAGCTCATGCAATGAGGTGGCAGTAACTAGACCACCACCACAAGTGTTAGCACTTTGCATCTTAAGTGGAAATAGGGACAGAGGAAGAAGCCCAAAACAGCAAGCCAAGGTAGTACTTGCACCATTTACCTCAAGAGATGAGAGGGTGAAGATTGTGCCCTCAGGGATGTGACAAAGAAAACATTACCCAGAATGATGTTATTTGCAAGGGATTACAGTGAAGTAGATTATAGTTTGAAAATATCAGACACTTTGATCGGTCCCCCCTTCCACCTACCCATTCACACCCACACTATCAAAGGAGCCTGCATTTACCTGGCCAGAGTCCTCAGGAAGCGCTAGGGGGAGCCAGAACAATGCAATTCTTAGAGGAGACAGCAACGTATCAACCTGCTGAGAGCAAAAGAGCATAGGCAGTAGGTCATATGGGCCCCCCATGCGCCACCAATATTCAGGAACATGGGCTCAGCTCAACCAAGTTTGGGCTTATGTTTTCAGAGCCATCCCAGCCACAGGACAGACTGGGGCAACTGCCCTGGGTCCCACACTTTGGGGACCCCCACACTTCAGGGGGACATGGGTCCAAGAGGACACAAGACATTAGTAGGGGACCTGGCCCCAGCCCCCCTCCACCACCACCTCCCACTTCCCCCAAGTCCCCACCCTGTCTCATTCCAGCCCTTCCTTCAAGAGGCACCACAAGCCATGAGGCTAGAGCTGCAGCCAGGTTATGCACTGCTGCCAGCAGCACCCCTCTCAGCCCCCCACATCTCCTTGAAGTACAGGATCCCCCAAAGCAAAGGGCTGACAGCAAGTTCCCTAGTCTATCCTATGGACTAAACAGCTCTGCTTGGATCCATTCTGGGCACCACCACAAAAAAAAAAAAAAAAGCCACCACACAAACCAAGCACCCATACACCAGAGCTTAGCCACAGCTTCATCCCAAAAGCTGGGGAAGCCTCCATTCCATACCCAAGAAAAGCCAGAAGTAGTGGAGATTAACAAGGCAGGAAGAGAAAGCCAACCCAAGTCCTGCTCTCCCCCCGCAGGGGGGCAGTTCAGCAGCTCACTGGAGCAGGCAGCCGCCCGTAGAGAGAAGGAAAAGCACTGATACGTCCACAACCCAGAGCCCCTGCAGCAAACCAGCCTAGAGCAGCCTCTACACAGACCCAGCGCCGCCCGCCCAGTGCACTCACCAACTGTATGACGCAGGCAGACACCACCTGAACCTCAAGCCATAACACCCCCCCACTCGCGGGGCCTTTTTTAAACATCAACCTTTTCTCCCATTGGCTGCTTGACACGGAACTAACGTTCCGGCTGCTCATTGGCTGAGCCAATGGCTGACGAGTTGTTTCTGGGCTGCTCTCCACCAATAGGGAAAGGAGGAGTCGTTTTCAATGGGGGGGCGGGGGTTGTGTGGCCTAGGCTTCTGCGGGTCAAACTTGCACGCAATTCCCAGCCTGTGCTGATGGCCACGCTTAAAGTCAGTTTGCCTGAGAGCTTTAAATCCCTTCTCCCCTGAATGCTGGTTATTGTTTTGCATTTCACTGAGGCTGGGCAGTGAAAATGGTTCGGCTTTCTGGTTCTCATGAGCTATTTAGCTAATAATCTAGATCGCTACTAACTGTGGGACTATTTTATACGTAGTGCTTGTTTGTTAGGCACAATCTGCTTGCTGCAGCTGTCTTGCCCACAGACAACCCCCGCCCCCAGACGTTTACAATCTAAGGCCTGGAGGCCCAATCCTGCCAAGCGCTGAGCAATTCCTGGGGGGCACTGGATGTGCTCCTCTCCGGGAAGCATAGCGAGTTCAGCCTCTCCCAGAAGATGCTCAGCCCCGGGCCCTCAGTGACATCTATTTATAACACTCTCGTCCAACCACCACCCCAGGCACAGACCCACAGCACTACAGCCCTTACTTCATAAGCACGGCAGGATGTGTCTAAATCCAAGCCGGACCCGTTTGGGTTGGGATTTACACAAAGAGCACGTGGACGCATTTAATTCGGTGCCATTCCGAAGTATTTTATTGCCAGGCGAAGCCGCGTTAAGTGCCGCCGGAGAGGGGACGGCCGGGGGCCTGGCGGGGAAGGCTAACGCGCAGCTAGCGCCGGCTGCCGCGGGCAGGGCTCCGCAGCGTCCCGCGACGTTGTGGCCGTTCTCAGGGCGTGTGACTGTCCGAGCCCCGAGCCCCCCGCACACGTAGCACAGGCACAGGCGAGTGTGCGGCGCGGGGCCCGCGGCCCTCCGCCGTGTGGGGCGACGGGGAAGCCCCTCAGGGCACGGCTGCGCTCGGAGCCACCCCGAGCACGTCACGGCTCGTGGGAGAAAGGAAAGGAGAGGGCCCACCCGGCGTTGACAGGAGCAGCGGCCCACGCCAACAGGCGCCTTTAAGAGGCGGAGCCAGAGCCGGCGGCGCGGTGCATTATGGGATAGCGGAGGGGAGGGGGGATGACTTGAGGCCTAGTTGGTAAACAGGGAGCTGGTGCCTGTCTTGCTTCGTCTCGGCTCTTCGGGTAAGTCCGGCTGTGTCCCGCCTGCCGGCCTGGCCGGGTCCTGTTCTCGAGCCTCAGGCGCTGCGGTCGCGTGGGGGGATAGAGTAGGGGCAGCGGAGCCAGGCGGAGGCACCTACCTGCCCTGTCGGGCTAGGCACAGCGTAACCCCCCTCGACTACGGACCCTCCCGCCTGGAGAGGGGATCCACGGATGCGCGTCCCCCTGCCTCGGTGCTGGGAGCCCCTAGGCCGCTAAACCGCTGCCTGCGCGCGATTCTTGGGGCCCTCCCGAATCCCGGGTCCCCAGTAACAGCGCAGGCCGGGCCGTGTGGACAAGAACCGGCGTCGGGTCACTGCCCTCAGCGGTTGGTCCCGGTGCGCTAAGGGCGAGTAGCAGACATGGGGGAGCGGCTGAGGCAGGTGTCAAGGGCTGCAGCTTGGGCTCTCTGAAAGGTTCGTGAGCCTGGTTAGTCCAGGAGCCAGTGACTAGCTGGTAACGAAACCAGGTGACTATCTCGTGATTTTTCGTAGAAGGCTTGTATGATCTGAGACAGGATTCCTGAGTTTTATAGCCAGCTTTGCCCCGACTTATCCTCTTGCTTAAAGTATCTGACCTTGCTGTGCGTTGCTGTTTTTCTGTCTGTGAGATTGGGATAATCCTTATCACCTTTACCTGACTTTTGTGCAACTTTACCTTTTTTATGCATGTTCATAAAAGTCTTTGCAAAAGTACTGTATAAGGGCACGGTATCTGCTCGCATCCCAGAACAGAAGTTGGTCCAGTAAAAGATATTCCCTCACCCAACTTGTCTCTAAAGTATATTTTGTTCTTTACAAGAACTGTATTTTGTTACTACAGATCTATGATCTACTTGGCCACATTGACATGTTATTGATAGTCCTGAAACTACTTACGGTGATTTTTAAAAACATATTTTATACAATTTCCTACTTCATTTGCAAGAGATAAGAAAGTATAGTGTATTGACTGTGCATTTTTCAGTACTAGTTTCTATACTTATTTAACTGTTTAACATGGTTATAAATCATAAATGCCAGTGATTTTTGTCAAGCATATTGGCTTAACTAGAAAACTGAAAGGAACTAAATGATGTGAAAAAATATGAAAGGTTGATGTCAGATAAAAATAACTAATATATTAAAGATTGATTTTTCCTTTAATTTTTAATCATTCTATATAGTGTTAAATCTATTGCTCTTTTCAATATACCCATATGTGTTTATGTCAAAAGGAAAAAGACGATGGCATCTGGGACTGTTGAAATAATTAACTCTACTCCTGCGGGAGGGTCGAATGATGTAAGCTTGGAGGAACCAAAGAAGATGACAAGAGAAGACTGGAGGAAAAAGAAGGAACTAGAGGAACAGAGAAAGCTGGGTAATGCGCCAGCTGAAGTGGATGAGGAAGGAAAGTAAGTTTCGTCTAAGACCATGCTTGATTTTCTGTTACAATAAAATACACTTGCCCTTCTCATTACTAAAGAAAATGCTGAGGAAAATGGCTAAATTCCAGTAGCGCTGGGGAGACTATTTGTGAAAGTTGAACTTTATGAATTAGCTGTTAAGGCCTAAATCATCCCTACTTTTCTGCAAGTGTAGAGTTTCCTTTAACAAACGAACAACTAGTACTGATTTAGTGTACAGTGGGTGGAGATGCCAAATATAGATGGGGGCTCTTGTGGCTGCATAAAATGAGATTATGGTGTTAGACAGAGGGTGGGACTGGAGAGTCTGTTATGCAGATTTCCATTTCTTTTCTTCTACTTCCAGTCTGTACCAAAGGCTATGTCACTACTTTTTGCCTAGAGTAGTAGTCATGGTGTAATAGTCAGTTTTGCACCTCAGAAAAGTGTATATCCCTGGTATACTGTAGCATCAAGCCAAGTTACTTCATTTGGAGGCAGGATGTGAGCCTGTGTGAATTGACTGCAACAAAATAAAGGAAAATCATTGTTTGCTTATTTTGACAATTATAGCTAGTTTAAATTCTTTAAGATCATGTTTACTGCGGCTCATCTGTCACAAAAAGACTAATGCTGAATGTAATATAAGACATCTTTAAAAGAAATTGTACTGTTTTTCACTTATGCCACGTTGTTTACATCATTTGCATGTGTCTAAATATTTTTTATATCTTTTTACAGAGATATCAACCCTCATATTCCTCAGTACATCTCTTCAGTGCCATGGTACATAGATCCTTCAAAAAGACCTACATTAAAGCACCAGAGACCTCAGCCAGAAAAGCAGAAAGAGTTTACCTCATCTGTGGAATGGTACAAACGAGGGGTTCAAGAGGTAAAATATCTTATGGTGTAGCAAAGATGAGACTTATGGAACATATTTTTGGAAAGGGAAGAATTGTGACAAATATATGAGAATCTTCTTTGAATGAAATAGATTAGTTATAGTGAAACACTTTTTCATAATAAAATCATCACAAGGATAAATCAAAGTTTTGGTAACTCTAGTGTTCAGTTTTGTCCCCACTTATCCCACATAGAAATATTTGTTCCTTCTTTTTCACTTGCTGGAAGAGCTGCACCCCTACACACAAAGACTGAAGAGCACTAACAGTATATCTAGTTTGTTTTTTTTCTGTTGTGATCTTATCTGACTACTGAAAAAAAATTTGGAGCGGAATATTAGTTTCTCTCTTCATAGAGGAAAAATTGGGGATGTGCACTGTATTTTAGTGTAAGAATTGCCAAGAATGGCTCCCAAAAAGTTTGATCTTCGTTCTCCTTTGATATCCAGTGGTTTCCTTAACTGTATTAAAGAAATGTAAAATTTCCTGTAATCTCTCACTAACCCTAAAATGGTGTTGGATTGTAATCCAGAGATTTAATTTTGTAGTTTATTTAGACACAGGGCTCCACTAATAGGCTTCAGATCTTTTCTAAAGGGACTGTTTCTGTGAGAATAGTTCAGTCTTTATTACTGTTTTGATTCTCTGCATCTGTACAAAGATCCAACAAGGGCAGAATTGCTTTCACTTTTCTTGGTAGTGTAGAAACTGCTACCAATAACTAAAATGAGACCATTGTTTTAAAATAGGTCATTAAATAGCAATCAAATTAAATTACTTTAATTTATATTCAAAACTGAATGTATTTAAGTGAATAATCGAGTCTAGAGGAAAAAATCTGAGAGCTCAATCCAGCACTATTGAAATCAGTGGGAGTTTATAGATTTCTATTATCAATTCTTTTGAAATATCTATTCCTTCTGGTTCTGTTCTGATTGGGCAGAGCGGGGGAGTGAAAAGGGAAACCTTTGCCATAGGCTTTCCAGAGCATTTGGGAAACAACTGAAACTGTGTGTTTTGGCTTTGTAGAGCTGATTTTGGGTACACAGATTCACCCTCAATCAGGCTAATGAAAAATGCAAATCAGCCAAAGCTGGTTATTTGGAATGTGTGTGTTAGTCATGCTATTTATATCATAGTGTTTGTTCCCTTATGTTTAGAATGCTGTTACAACTAGGTACCGCAAAGGAGCCTGTGAGAACTGTGGTGCAATGACACATACAAAGAAAGACTGTTTGGAGGTAAACCTGACTATTTTTGGTGTCTGACTGTTTCTTGGAAAATATTACTGTGAATTTGCATTGATGGAAAATATGTAGTTTGGCGCATCTAAACTGGCTCTTCAAAGTGATTTTAATCAAACTCTCAAAAACAGTTTGAGGTGTTTGAAGGCTGTTGAATGAAACCAGTTTTATGTAAAGCACAGCCCAGGATACCTTTTTCAGCTCCAAATCTGTTAAAATGGGATTTCTTAAAATACTCTGATGTTGTCTGATGATGGGACATGAAGTTCAATCTGTTCAGTTTAAAAAGTAACTTCATGTACTGCATTTGCCTCTGAGTCTTCATGTCAACTTTTTTTTTGGTGGTTTTTACAATCACACTTTATTTAAAAAAAACAAAACTTTTTTTTCAGTCTCCTTTGAGTGTATGATCCACAAAAACAGGGGAAACTGACACACAGGTTTTGCTCACATGTATGACTTTGCAGAAATCCTCTTATCTTTGTTCTAGCACTGGACTGGTAGAGCTCCACCAACTCTAGTGTAGACCCACATTGTTTTACACTACCTATGTTCTCCAGATCTCCTCTGACTAGCATTAGTAGTCAAAAACACCAGTGTTAATCTATACTAGCATTCTTGCCATTTCTAGAAGTGATCCAATAGTGGGAGAATTCCAAAAAACTACCTCTGTTGATGCAGCCTAACTGCCTAAACTGGGAAATGCACAGTGAAGGAACTGAAAACTAATTTTCCCGTTAGAGTTCTTTTAGGTGTTATTGGCAGCAGTAGATAAAATAAAAGCAGCTACACTTTTGTCAGTTGTTTTAAGTCAATACCTTTTTAAGCCAACTTCAGTATATACAATCTAGAAGTAATAATGAACATACATTTAGAACTGCAGGTTGCAAATAGTGTATTGTCAAGGTATCTAAGAGGAATTAAGTTTTTTAAAGAGAGGTATATAGGTGAGTAATGTGGCTGTCCTTTAGACTAAAATAATGCAAAGGTAATGGTGGCTTCCCTCTTTCAGAGACCTCGGAAAGTTGGAGCAAAATTCACAGGCCTTAATATTGCACCAGATGAACATGTGCAGCCTACACTAATGTTTGATTATGATGGGAAACGAGATCGTTGGAATGGTTATAACCCAGAAGAGCACATGAAGATTGTAGAAGAATATTCCAAAGTTGACTTGGTATGTAGGTATTTAGTTGAATAGACTTACTAAACATTCTTCAGCATGTGCTGCATTCATAATCCAAAAGATATGTGGATTCTCTCTTTGGTTGCTTAGATTTCTTTTCTTGTTGAACTAAAAACTCAAAAATAAAAATGGAATTGCAGGGGGATTCATCCTGTAAATGAACTGCAGATCAGAGTTGCATACACACTGTTGCAAGCATTTCTTACATCGACTTAATTTTTCTGTATGTATAATCACCCACAGTAAATACTTGATATGGGTTAGGTAATATTGATAATGATTTACCACAGAATTAAAATATTTGAGCTTAGCTGGACTCTTAACGTTTTCAGTAGCAGATAAGAATGCCAATGCTGAAAGCAGACACTCTTAATTTTAACTCAGTGAAACTGACATGCCTTACTGTGTCAGCCCAATGAACTGGAGTATTTTAGAGAGTATGCTTCTGTAAACTTGCTTATATTAAGTAAACTGGTTGTGACAGTAAGATGGCCTTTAGATACTCTTCCCTCCCTCGAGTGATGTAGCCAGTAGCTAGAGATTTGGAAGAGCAGTATAAAGACTTTGGGGCACTGGATTCTTTGGGTAAGTCTACACTGCAATAAAACACCTGAGGCTGGCCCGAGTTAATTGACTTAGGCTTGCAGGGCTATAAACTTGCATTGGAGATGTTTGGACTCCGGCTGGAGCTTGGGCTCTGAGACCTTTTTCCCTTGCAGGTCTCAGAGCCCCGGCTCCAGCCCAAACTGAAACATCTACATTGCAATTTTTTAGCCCCACAAGCCAACCTCTTCCAGCCTGAGTCAGCTTGTGTTTCGTTGCAGTGTAGACATACGTTGAGGGGCTCTCAAACCTGGAGACTGTTCACTACCAGTTGGTTGGTAGCAACAAATTCGGGTCCTAACTAGTGCATTTAAAGTTCTAAATGCACCCAGAAATGCTTATGATGAGTGTTTTTGATCATTCACTTTTATTTAACAAAATAAAATAAAAACACTGTTTCCATATTTAGGCTAAACGTACTCTGAAAGCCCAGAAGTTGCAGGAAGAGTTGGCTTCAGGAAAACTGATGGAGCAGGTGGTAAGTAAGCTAAAACCTGGCACATTTTTCTTAAAACTGAAACCAAAAAAGTGCCTTTTTTTCCTGTTCTGAATAGAACAGATCGTCTCTGCCTTCAGATGCTGGTAGCCCAAACAACTAGTAGAGGGCATTACAACATATATGTGCTTCATTTGCTGTCTTGTATCTTCAGATCTGTGTGCAGATCTGAAGCTTCTGTTTTGTATCTGCTTGCTTTTCAGCATATGCCGTTGATAGGAGTAGCACCTAGCACTGGGGCAAGGGATAGAGCAATGATTTTTTTTTTTGTCTGTAGGGCATTTTTATGAAGTCTGTTTATCCTATATTGTCCAATACACTAATAATTTTTATAAAGTAAGTACACTAACAAGAAAAATATACTTTACTCTTAAAATACTCTGAATTAAGTGAAAAAGGGTTAATAGTAAGGCTCCCGTGTCCTGACAATTGATAGCCTTGCCAAGACATGCAAAACAGAGCTTAGAGAATCTTGCTGTCTATTAGTAACTTTTATTCAGGGAAATACTTAGACGTAAGAGGTTTTATATTATTTTACTAGCTTTCTAATTATGAAATCTTCCCATTGGTTGATTTGTCAATGGTTAGTATAAGCATGTATGAACTCTGCTCACTATCTGAAATCCGTACTTTACATCTTGTTCAGTTTTTTGTGCCAGTATTTGTAGGTTCTTGGTTAAGCTTTATTTTGAGGTTGGAGAATATCAACCCACATTCCTCTTAGCTTGCAGATCTCTTTGCCATGGTTTTAGTTTTCATTTTCCTTCTCGCTAGTGGCTCTTGGATTATAATTAGGGCCTTAGTAATTAAATTGCCATGGTTTTAGTTTTCATTTTCCTTTTCGCTAGTGGCTCTTGGATTATAATTAGGGCCTTAGTAATTAAATTAACTGAATATTCTTGTAAGAGGATTTAATGGTAACTTTGCTTGTCTTAAAAAAAAATTAAACATAGAGATGGCTATAAGTGAGGGCAGTTCTCGGAATATAGTATACTATGTTTACTCTGTTACTGATCAACAACAAACCAAAGAATTTATGCTATTTGTCCTCCATATTCTAGGGCAGGGGTCGGCAACCTTCCAGAAGTGGTGTGCCAAGTCTTCATTTATTCATTCTAATTTAAGGCTTCGCGTGCCAGTAATACATTTTAACATTTTTAGAAGGTCTCTTTCTGTAAGTCTATTACATATAACTAAACTATTGCTGTATGTAAAGTAAATAAGGCTTTTAAAATGTTTAAGAAGCTTCATTTAAAATTAAATTAAAATGCAAAACCCCCCTTGACTGGTGGCCAGGACCCCGGCAGTGTGAGGCCACTAAAAATCACCCATGCCATAGGTTGCCTACCCCTGTTCTAGGGAATGTAGCCACAATTTTTGTGCTAGATGGCGTAGTAAACTTGATCTCTAATCCTGACACAGGATTACTCTTCTTCCTAAGGACTAAACAGAACAATCAGAGCTAATTAAAGATAGCTCCCATCTCTTTCCTTCTCCCTTCCCCAGCAGGAACCCCCATCTCCCTTTCAGAGCCAAAAGAAAGGCCTTGTTACTCCTCAAAACAAGCCATTCTCTGAGGGTGAAAAACTTCATGCTCTTTGTTTCCCTTCTCTGAGTGTTCAGACACACTCTCCATAGTTTGATCCCAATGCTAGATCTCCTTCAGCCTCCCCCTGTGACTCCTGGTACAAGGGAGGTGGCAGAAGTGGAGCATGTTAAGAATGCAGGAAAAGATTTCTGGGAGAGGGAATGTGGAGTGGAACTAGATGGGTTTCTCCTAGGACTCCTGGTCCTTCCACCAGTGTCCATGGATCTTCCCTCCTCCTCCACTCCAGAGGTCACCTCAACCTGGAAATTAATTGGTCCTGCTTAAAACTCTTTAGCTGGCTTCCTCTGTGTTAAGCTATGGGTTCTGGTCTCTAAACAAAATGACCAAGGTACTTTGCAACCCTGTTAAATCATCAATTCCAAACTATGATTTTTTTTGTTTTTGTTTGTTTTTTAAATAACATAACATATTAAGGTCTCATGAGAACTTAATTTGGAACTATCAGTGTTGATAGACAGTAGAACTGACTTTATGCAACACTCTCACAGTTCAGGGACTCATCACTCTTGGAGAGAGAGATTATATAGATATAGTGGTTTGATGTGAAAATAATTTAAAATATTTTTCAAAAAGGTTTCTGTGCTGTAAGAGGCTTGTAAACTCTAAAGCAAAAATTGTATATCGCAATGATCTTTTCTGCAGTTTGTTCCATGGTTATCACATGTCTTCCACTGCCTTTGGGGTAAGACCTGCTTTGATTGTTTGTCCAACAGTTTCCTCTACTTCTCTCTCTCAAATCTCTTCCCACCCTAAAGTTTTGTATTTTCTGCTCATGTGCTTTTTTTTTCCCTCTGCAGAACTCCCCAAGACACCACTGGGAAGAAGAGGAATCAAATTCACAGACAGTAAGACACTTATCAAATGCATCACTCAAAGGAAGGAAAACCAGATGCTGGAAGGGGTTGGAATAGGACCTGCTATGGTGGCTTCATGCCATCTATGGATTCCTTGAGCAAGGAGCTCAGCAGGGGCCCAGAGTTACTGGCTTTGCAGCTGCTTTGTGCTCCCAGAGTGGTGCAAAGCAGCTGGAGTTGGGTTCCAAGATCTGGCTCTTTGTCTTTGAATTTTATTGTGGTATTAACTCCTAGAAACAAGTTGCCAGGCAGGAGAATAACTGACCTGTAAAGAAAATACAGGCCATATCAAGAATAGTAGCCATATTTTTTATTGCAGTTTTATTTTAAGTGTATTTTAACTCTTGGGTCTCATAAGTAGAAATGGAAATCCTGTAGCAGATTTATTTCTAAATTTTTCAGTGTAACTGTAGAATAGATTCTAACACTTAACCCAGAATTTACACTGGAAATGCCTGATTAGAGAAACAGGGGGATGGGATGAGGGGGTTCTTGAGGGTTTTTTTTTTTAACTAATCAATTTAAACTAATAGTAAGGTTGTATTTATTCCTAGACTGAACACTCATCATTTTACTTAGTAGTTTTCTGACTCTGTTTTCAGGAAAGAGATCATAACAGTGAAGATGAAGATGAAGATAAATATGCAGATGATATTGACATGCCTGGACAGAACTTTGACTCCAAAAGACGTATTACAGTCCGAAACTTGCGTATTCGGGAAGACATTGCTAAAGTAAGCCACAGCAAATGAACTGGGTTATATAGTTATGACTTTTTTCTCTCTTTTTTTTTTTAATGTATTTATATAACTTATTGTTTGTTTCTAAGGGTGCGTTCTCTTAACTAGTAGTTACTACTAGTGGACTCAGCATGGGGCTTGGAGCCTATAGACTTTGTTTCTGGTCCCAGCTCTGCCATTGATCTTTCTGTGTCACCTTGGGTAACTCATGACCTCCCTTTACCCATTTCCCCTTCTGTCAACATATAAAAATTCTGACTTTTAAATACTGCTTTTCACCTACAGAGCATCAGGTGCTTTACAAAGGTAGGCAACCTATCATAGTTATCCCAACTAAAATGAAGCTGCTCTAGTAGCCGTTGAAGCATGTCATCTAACACTTTTTTAAAGTATCTATGAAGGGATGACAGTAATATTTTCAGTTCTGTTAGAATCCCAAATTTCTAAGTAAACATTTTGTATATCTCCTTTATTTTAGTACTTGAGGAATCTAGATCCAAATTCTGCCTATTATGATCCCAAAACGAGAGCAATGAGGGAGAACCCATATGCCAATGCAGGCAAGAATCCAGACGAGTAAGTTTGAAACGGGGGTTTTGGCTACACATCTTTAACAAAATGCGTTAAAGTTAAAATTGTCTTAATATTAAGCTTGTTTCTCTTTGCTGTCCTGTGAATCTTGCTACCAGTGAGTGACTAGTCAGTTATGGAGGAGGGAATCTTTTAATACTTTCTTGGTTATGTTCTTCTGATTATTTTGTTTTTTTCTTCTAACTTACGAGTTGACACACACAATGCTGATGAGGATCATTTTGTTGAGTATTGATATTTAAAGTGATCTTGTCAATTTAATTACCATGGGATTGATACTAATTATTTGAATACAAATTGTAAAGTGGGCAGAACAGCAAATTGCAGGTTACAGCAGAGCCCCTCTATAGTAGACCACATGGTATCTCTAGACCACAGCGATGTATACGTAAATATATTTCAGTAGTTGGATGTTTGCAGCTATTCTCCTCTTGATCTGCAATTATCACAGCAAAAATACTCCCAAATTCAAATATCCCACTGTCCAGAAATTGAACTTCATGCTTCCCTGTCACAGACTCGTTAGAATCCATAGATTGGGCCAGTAAGCATTCGGAATGTTGCAGAGCTAATGTGTAAACTCCTAAGGGAGAAAGCAGAGGAGCAGTGATGTGAATGACATTTATGTGTGTTCTTCTGTGGCCCAGGTGGGGAATAGAAACAGTGTTGCAGGAGGGTCTTACCATTTGGGGAGTGTTGGTGACATGTCCTTTTCAAGCAAGAGAGATTCAAAATTACGACAGTAACAGAATGCCAGAAATGGATGAAAGAACTTAAGAGGGAGTAAAGATGTTGCACATTACTTAAATAATTAGGTTGGATTTTTTTTTTTTTTGATAGAGTCGGTTATGCAGGTGACAATTTTGTTCGTTACACTGGAGATACCATTTCAATGGCACAAACTCAGTGTAAGTATTTCATTTAGTCAGAAAAATCATACCTTAAAAATTGAGGTGCCATATTTCTGTGCCAAGGAAGAAATGTATCTTGTTACAGATAAACTTGACTTCATGATGACTCTTAGCATCTTTAATCTATTCTTTGTCTATTTGAAAAGCATGTATAGGATTCAGAATGATCATTTAATTAAGTGATGGCTCTTTGTTTTATATATAGTGTTTGCTTGGGAGGCTTATGACAAAGGCTCTGAAGTTCATCTTCAAGCAGACCCTACAAAACTGGAGCTCCTGTACAAATCCTTCAAGGTGAAAAAAGAAGATTTTAAGGAACAGCAGAAAGAAAGCATCCTAGAAAAGGTAACACAGACAAATGCCCAACGAAGAAGAATGCTGTAAAGAGAGGGTCCAGCTTGGGGTTTTTGATTTTTTAATTTAAAAAAAAAAATCCTTAATAATGCCAGTCAAACCACTTGTTAACCTGATCAAACTCTAAAATTATGTAGCCTTTATACCTGTTGGGTCTGGTAAGTTTTTCAATATAGACACATCAGTATAGTTGAAGGTCAGTTAGCGTTTCTTTCTCTATGGTCACGGGGTTCAGCTGTCAGAATTTACCTCTGGTGAAAACTTGGCAATGTAAGATGTGGGGGTCCAGATTTATGTTTTAAAATACATACAAGTGGTGGAAAACAGTCTTTGTATTGTTAAAATTGATCTCTTAGGAAGAAGGTAACTTGAGATAGTTTAGACTAAGTATTTGCAAATATTTCACAACTCATACAAAATAAATGCTTTTCAAAATCTCATTTTTCAGACTTTGGTATTGCCACAGTGAGCGATGTTTCCTTTTATATAAACATTTTTCTGTTTTGCTGTATTATCAATTTTACTTAGACAACGTGGTAAAAATCATGAAGATGCTAACGTTTGTTAAGCACAAGTTGACAACAAACAACATATTGTCTTATTGTTCTATACTTGGATTGTTTTTCTAACTTTGTTTTGCTTTGAAAGCTTCTAATAGTTTAAACAAGATTTTCTATACTTAAATTGGGATATATCACTGGAGCTGGTAATATTTCTCCAAACAAAAAAAAAAATCTGAAGTGTTACCACTGTAGCAGAAAATAAGATCTTTTAGCTAGCAAGTCAGAAGCACAAAAAATTGATCATTTTCCATTTTAATGTTCTAAGTGCTTGCATGGCACCCAAAGCCACAGGGAAGGTATTGAGGTGATATGTTTGAAATGCAGATACAGTTGCAAGTCTAAATGACTTTTTTTGCTATAGATCTTCAAAAATGTTGCTTGTATTGTTGTAGTATGGAGGACAAGAACATCTAGATGCTCCACCAGCTGAACTGCTGTTAGCCCAGACAGAAGACTATGTGGAATATTCTAGACACGGAACAGTCATCAAAGGACAAGAGAAAGCTATTGTCCGTTCTAAGTATGAAGAGGATGTAACTATCAACAACCACACAGTAAGCACCTAGACTGAGAAACAATAGCAAGAGCTAAATTTCCTGGTAAAGCAGAGGAAATATGACCCAGTGCCATGGGAACTGATGCACTGTCTACTGAAGTAGTGAATTTATCTTTTTAGATTAGTTGCTTGCTTAAGTCTCTCCCTCCAAGCAGGAGAATTTAATTACCTTTAACAGGAGCTGTGTGTGAAGAGTGGAGAGTGTGTAGGGAACTTTCAAAGGCACAAATGGCAGTCATGCTTCCAACTCCCCTTGAGTTGTTCTGGGAGTTAGGCACCTAGCTGTCCTTTGCGTTTGAAAATCTCCCCTACTTGCTAATTTTTGTAAATCTTCTAAGTTCATCAGTTTTTCCTCCTAAGATTTTTTGAATGAACTACTAATTTTCCGAAAAGAGTTAAACAAAAATCTTGCATGATTTGCAATGTTCCTGTTACGTGATTGCTTCAGTACTATCTCTGTCTTGCAGTGTATATGGGGTTCATATTGGAAGGAAGGCAGATGGGGATATAAATGCTGCCACTCGTTTGTCAAGTATTCCTATTGTACAGGAGAAGCTGGGAAAGAAATCGCTGTAAGTAACATTTCATTTTTAGACATTAGAATAATGGGATGCTGCTATAAAAATGTCTAAAATAAGACTAGTAATTCAACTTTTTTTTTCATTTTGGTACACGCATAGTGAGTTTTCATGCCCTTTCTTTTATCTTCATTATGCAGAATACTGCATCAGACTTACCAGAGGAAAAACCTACAGAGGAAGAGTATATGGCAAAATCCAAAACGTTGATGGAGGTAGGTTACCTACCCTCCCACGTGTCTTCCTTTTATAAAAGGAAAACTACTTGAAAAGATTTGAGAAGGAAGATTTTTACATTCTGTTTATCGGGAGTTTTAAAAGGTGGAGTAGTGTAGTGACTGTACTATGAAGTTGCATGGGCCATCTCTTCTGAGCTTGACTAGGAGATTTATAAAGTATTGGATCATTAATGTCTCATCTCTCAATGTTCCCAATTAAACTCCTGAGATATAGAGTTAGTGGATCCTAGAGATAAGTTCCTTGGACATGCATGTGCATAATCCTTGGCATTTCGGTTTCAAACTCCTGCTTTTCTACCTCCCAGATACATCAAGAAAAACAGAAGGATGAGAAAAAAAAGAAAAAGAAGAAGCAAAAGAAGAGTCCAAATTCAGATAGTGAGGGTGAAGAGAAAAAGAAACACGAAAAACTGAAAAAGGTGCACTGTGTTTTTCAGACAGTGTTCTTGTTCTTATTAAGAAATATTTGATCAGTAGTATGAGAGTCCCAAAATCATGGTTCTTATGGCGTTGTATATAAGGTTTCTCTGCTGGTGACGCTGAGTTGAAGTGACTTTTAGACAGAGTTGTTTAGCTGCTTTGAAGTAAATGGTTAGAACAGTGGGTGATAGCAGAAAAGTGGAATACGAACCTAATTGTGTGAAGCAAGGTGGGAAACAAACCAACAAAATCCCTCTCTCCTTAAAGTGCCTTTTATCCCAAGGAGAAAATTAAGCTCTATCCTGAAATTGATGGTGTGCATGAGTAGATTACGGTAAGTGTACAAAGTCCCAATGAAGTCATTGAATGGGGCTCCACAGAAATACAGCGGTCTGCCTGTGTACAATCAGTTACAGCATGGGAATCTTACACTGATATACTGTACTTCAACCATCTTTTGGATAAACCACAGCTTCTGCTGAATAGCAAACAGTAGCACTACAGTAGGGAAGGAATATTTAATGTCTTTAAAAAACAGAAGGGGAAAAAAGCTATTCTTGATCAGTCTGGATGAAATTCTCAAGCTCTTAAGTCAATAAAACGCTTTAGAGAATTTCACCCTATACATAAACTTAGCTGAAAATTCAGGAATCCTTAAAATTACTACATTCTACATTTACACAAATTTTTAAAATGGCTACATTAAATAATAATGTGAACAGAGAAAACTGACAGCAAAATTTAAAATGTTAAGCATGACAAATGCTAATTTGGCACTGTAGTTGGGGGTTAAACACTTAAGGCTTGTAGGTGTAAAATGAGAATTAGCAATAGCTGCTTTTGTGTGGATTATAGAATTGCAGTATTCTGTCTCCTGCTCGTGTTTTACTTAAAGTACTAGAATCTGTCATGATTGTTATCTTGTTTCTGCTTTTCTTCAGGCATTAAATGCAGAAGAGGCTCGTCTCCTCCAGGTTAAAGAAATCATGCAGTTAGATGAGAGGAAGAGGCCATATAACAGCATGTATGAAACACGGGAGCCTACAGAAGAGGAAATGGAGGCTTATAGAATGAAACGCCAAAGACCTGATGATCCCATGGCCCCCTTCCTTGGACAGTAATTATGTGAAAGACATTCCAGCACATAGTTACTGGCTATGTATATGATACTTGGTAAACCAGTAACTGGAACTTCTCTGCCGCATTTCTGTAAAAAAAAAAAAAAAACAAAAAAAAACCTGCACAAGTCTGCTTTGCAGAAATGGCCTGGTTTTTGCCAGGGAAAAGAAGTCTATGAATGAAGCTAATGACTGGTGCTATAAGCATACTAGTGTTTTCTTTTTTAAAAAAAGTATACTTGGTACAGACTTGTACTACTGAAAGGGTAAGTTGATACCTTCTAAAATTCATCATAACGGGAGAGGGGAACCTATCAATTCAGGAAAACAAACTGCATCTAAACCAGTTGGCCAGCAAGTGTCACTGTTATGAAAAAATTGATGAATGTAACAGTCTATGGGCAGGTCTTTGCTACCTGCTGGATCGGAGGGTAGTGATTGATTAATGTGATAAAATCGGTCCCCGATTGCACTCCCCCGTCAACTCCGGAACTCCAGCTTGTGAAAGGCAGAAGCGGAGTCGGCGGGGGAGCAGCAGTGGTCGACTCGCTGCCATCCTCACGGCCAGATAAGTTGGCCTAAGATACGCTGACTTCAGTTATGCTATTCGTGTAGCTGAAGTTGCATATCTTAGATCGACCCCCCCCCGCTAATGTAGACCTGGACAGAGTCTACACTAGGGACCTCACAGCAGAACAGCTATACTGCTGCATCTGTGCCACTGTAAGATCTCTGTAGCCACTCTACTAAACCATCCCCAACAAGCAGCGGTAGCTATGTCGACAAGAGGCACTTTTGTTGGTGAAACTTTTTGTTTGTTTGTGGGATATTTTTTTTTCACACTCTTGACCAACAAAAGCTTTGTTGACAAAAATGCTTATGTAGACAAAGCCTTAAGTGATAGACTGTAACATCTCAAGACTTTTTTTTTATGTGTGGCTCAGTGGGGGGAAAAGTAATTCTTTATCATTTAATTTTAGGAATGCAAAAATGTGTAAAAACTGATGATTGGATGTACAGACTTGGTTTAACGTAATATAAATGTTAATGCTGTCTGTTAATTGGGAATATTTGACTCTAGTCCTGAAGAGATTATAAGAAGCTGAAATTCTACACAGAGCTTTGAAATTCTTACTGTGTTTTAGCTAACAATGTAGCCTTATATGCGAATACCCCATATGCAATGCTGAGATCCCATGAAATAAACTGCATTTATCGTGAAACTTTGACTGCTTCACCTGTTCTGTCCCTACTCATACGTATCCAACAAAATTCAGTCTCACATTCCAAACATTTGAGCAGTTCAACCAGCCAACATTATTATGTATTTTAAAAATAAAAAATGACCACATTTCTTTAACCCTTTGCCCTTACCAAAACCCCATCTTGCAATCTTCAATATTATTAATTAATGCTTAATGACTTCTTTGTTTCGGTCTTCACTGAGAAGTCTGAAGGAATGTCTAATATAGTGAATGCTTACGGGAAGAGGGTAGGTTTAGAAGATAAAATAAAAAAAGAGCAAGTAAAAAATCACTTAGAAAAGTTAGATGCCTGCAAGTCACCAGGGCCTGATGAAATGCATCCTAGAATACTCAAGGAGTTAATAGAAGAGGTATCTGAGCCTCTAGCTATTATCTTTGGGAAATCATGGGAGACGGAGATTCCAGAAGACTGGAAGGGGGCAAATATAGTGCCCATCTATAAAAAGGGAAATAAAAACAACCCAGGAAACTACAGACCAGTTAGTTTAATTTCTGTGCCAGGGAAGATAATGGAGCAGGTAATTAAAGAAATCATCTGCAAACACTTGGAAGGTGGTAAGGTGATAGGGAATAGCCAGCATGGATTTGTAAAGAACAAATCGTGTCAAACTAATCTAATAGCGTTCTTTGATAGGATAACAAGCCTTGTGGATAAGGGAGAAGCGGTGGATGTGTATACCTAGACTTTAGTAAGGCATTTGATACGGTCTCGCATGATATTCTTATAGATAAGCTAGGAAAGTACAATTTAGATGGGGCTACTATAAGGTGGGTGCATAACTGGCTGGATAACCATACTCAGAGAGTAGTTGTTAATAGCTCCCAATCCTGCTGGAAAGGTATAACAAGTGGGCTTCCGCAGGGGTCTGTTTTGGGACCGGTTCTGTTCAATATCTTCATCAACGATTTAGATGTTGGCATAGAAAGTACGCTTATTAAGTTTGCGGACGATACCAAACTGGGAGGGATTGCAACTGCTTTGGAGGACAGGGTCAACATTCAAAATGATCTGGACAAATTGGAGAAATGGTCTGAGGTAAACAGGATGAAGTTCAATAAAGATAAATGCAAAGTGCTCCACTTAGGAAGGAACAATCAGTTTCACACATACAGAATGGGAAGAGACTGTCTAGGAAGGAGTATGGCAGAAAGAGATCTAGGGGTCATAGTGGACCACAAGCTTAATATGAGTCAACAGTGTGATACTGTTGCAAAAAAAGCAAACGTGATTCTGGGATGCATTAACAGATGTGTTGTAAACAAGACACAAGAAGTCATTCTTCCGCTTTACTCTGCGCTGGTCAGGCCTCAGCTGGAGTATTGTGTCCAGTTCTGGGCACCGCATTTCAAGAAAGATGTGAAGAAATTGGAGAGGGTCCAGAGAAGAGCAACAAGAATGATTAAAGGTCTTGAGAACATGACCTATGAAGGAAGGCTGAAGGAATTGGGCTTGTTTAGTTTGGAAAAGAGAAGACTGAGAGGGGACATGATAGCAGTTTTCAGGTATCTAAAAGGGTGTCATCAGGAGGAGGGAGAAAACTTGTTCACCTTAGCCTCCAATGATAGAACAAGAAGCAATGGGCTTAAACTGCAGCAAGGGAGATTTAGGTTGGACATTAGGAAAAAGTTCCTAACTGTCAGGGTAGTTAAACACTGGAATAGATTGCCTAGGGAAGTTGTGGAATCTCCATCTCTGGAGATACTTAAGAGTAGGTTAGATAAATGTCTTAGGGATGGTCTAGACAATATTTGGTCCTGTCATGAGGGCAGGGGACTGGACTCGATGACCTTTCAATGTCCCTTCAAGTCCTGGAGTCTATGAGTCTATAAGTGACAGGTTTAAGGTCCAATATCTTGTGGTCTCTCAGGTTAAAATACACTATCTACACAGTTGGAAAGGTGTGATTCCTAAATTTCCAAAGAGACAGAGATGCAGCTTTTGGTTCTGTCCCTGGATGGGTGAGATATTGGATATGACATTTTCAGTGTAAACTTTTAAACATTTTTAAGAAATATATAATCTCTCTCTCCCTCAAAAGTCTGTACTGGTAAATGAATATTAACAAAACCTGACTTTACAGCTAGAAGGATTAAGAAAGTAGTCCCAACAGCGTTTTTAAAACATGTAATATCTTTTTTTTCTCTTAAATATATGGATATATTGATTTCTAGTGGTGTGATATAGGACTATTTATTAGCATTGTTTGAGCTTTGCAGGTCATCTCTGAATAGCAAAGTCATACACATGGGAGTCCTACTCACATGCTAATAAAATCCTTTCTACCCTAACCATATTTTTCCTTTTTTAATCTTTTTATAATTGGAAGCCCAATTACAATGTAGAAAAGAATATTCTGTAACATAATACTATTTCAAATAACTGATATGATATCATAACTTTCCTAGTTAAAATCCAGTGTGTTACAGTATACAGTTGGATTGATTTCTTGTCACTCCATTTTGTATTGCATTTATCTTGTCCCTGTTTTTAACACTCCTATCAGTTCTGGAGCATCTTTTACTGTCAGCCCATTCTGACTCATACAAAAACTTCAGTAGAAAATAAAATAGATTGATGTAGCTTAACACATAATGCAAGCAAGCGAAAAGAAAAGCGTTAATGACTAAGAGTGCTGGTTTTGTGGGTGGTTTAATTTAATAAAACAACACAGCTTTAGCAGGTCAGTTAGAGTTTAGAGTAAGATGCACCCCTCGGGATAGAATCTGGCTCTAGACAAAACTCTTAAGACTAGCAGCAGCCCGCACCGCTTCCCACAGCTTCCAATGGCCGGGAACAGCAAACTGTGGCCACTAGAAGCTGTGGGCAGCTATTCCTGTGGACGATCAGTGTAAACAAACTGTCTCGTGGCCCACCAATGGATTACCCTGGCAGGCTCCAAGTTGCCCACCATTGCCCTAGATCTTATACCAAAGACTATGCCTGTAGCCAATCTTGTAATAAACTACATGTTTATTAAGTAGGAAAGATAAATGAGTTATTTACAGGTTAAAGCAAGCAAACATACACACAAATGAGTTACCATCTAAATCCAACGAGCGACAGTTGTGATCTGTCAATTCAAAGTGTCTTTCAGGGTAGACCCCAGGGGTAATCCCTGAAGACTTCTGGCTTTATCTTGGCTTCTCTGGCCATGTTAGAGTTCAAACAGCAAAGAGACGAACAATCTTCACATCAACTATTTTTATTTTCCTCTGCTATCATTCAGAGTGAAAGAATGAGGCCTTCTGCACTTCTCCATCGGTGCAATAGGGCCATTAACCAATCCTTTGTATTGCAATGTTCCTTGAGGCCCATCTGATTTTGATAGTTCTTGGTGAGTGCGGGGATGGAGCAACACTCTTCCCATCTGGGTTCACAAATTTAGAGCAAATGTTTTTAAAGTTATAAAGCAAAACTTGCATATTTCCTTACTTGTCAGGTCTGTATTCCGAGTTGTAATGGATGCAGCAATTTACAAGTATTTCATAGAGTTTAAACACTAAATACATTCTTATAAGACTAATACCTACTGGTCCGGTCTCCAGCTATGAGTTTCTCAGTTCTTAGTGCCTTCAATCTTGGCAAGAGCTGGCACCTGGTCTGCCAGTGTCTGATACATTCTGTCAATTTGCCTCCACTTAGTTCACCAAATTTAATGCTGGAAATAGGAAGCTTGCTGGTTTGTTTAAAAGGGAATGCATAACATCCAGGCAAAAATGTTGCTGGATTAATTTTTTGCTGAAGCCAAAACAAAACAGAATCTAGTACAATGTGGTACCTCTTCAAAGCCTTCAGTGAGGCTCACCAGATAGTTTAATTTCAAAGCAATATGGGACCCTGCTACGAGGTGTGATCTTCATGCGATATCTAATCAGTCAGAACTGGATGGGTGAAACCCAGTTCTGAGTAAGCCATGAGAGCCTTGGCACCAGGAAAAGCAGTAGCAGGATAATTAATGATGAAATGGGGTTAACCTCTAAGAAAGAGAAAAACAAAGGTACACAAATCCTGCAAAAGAATTCCTTTTTCTGCCTTGTAAAACGAGATTTCTCTAGCCTAACTCAATTGCTCCAATTCTCTATAGTCCTCTTGCTACTGCTTTAATTATCTGCATTATTAGGCTGGGGGCAAGCCACTACATCTTGGGCTGGGGTTTGAAGTAAGAATTGCCATTTTGCTGCATTAGTACTTCTGTGTAGATTAGTTTTGCTAGATATAATGTACAGAAATAGAGGAAAACAGTTTTATACTCTATTTTTTATTTTTACGCTTCCCTTACATGGTCTAACCAGAAATCCCAACAGAAATATTAGGCACGGATGCTTTCTTGCTTGTGCCAAATATTACCACAGTTTAAACCTCTGTGGAACTGTAAAAATCTCACTCTGCCTAATGATAGCTGACTAAAGTCTATGTGGGCAGATTAATGAGACCAAACACATCCAGCCACTAGGCACGAAGTGTAATCTCTGTTAGCTCACAACAGCCCTCAGAAACAACCACCCAGATTCTTGTTTATACTGTGCTTTTAAGATCTGAACGTAGTCATTGGCTTACAGCTCTGTAACCACACACAGTCTTACTCCTAATTAGGCTATTTTCAGACTTGTGCGTGTCAGAATTACATGTATGAAAGTTTATATTTAACAAATACAAAACTAGCCAATTTCAAATGAATACAGAGATTTGACTCCACAAGCAACTAGAGGCAGAAACGTAACCCACAATCACTCCTTCGTCAAAAGCCATTACGCTGTCTGCGGAGGTCTGTCAGACCAAGAAAAATGAGTGCCAGAGTCAAAGGCCTTTGACTGAAAATCCTCCCTGCAATGCGTATGCAAACTGAGGCCCTGTGAAGGAGAACATGTCAGCTGTCATAGCAGGGCAGGAAGAGAAGGAGTCTCCTAGGCTTTATCTACACACAACCGTGGTCATGATGTAAGCTTAGTCTGGACAGGGTTCTGGCCTTTTAGCCTCTGTGGCATGACAAACAGCTACGTGCCCCTAAATTAAATCAGGGTTGTGATGAACTTGAGAGGAGTGCAAAGTCCCACAGAGAGAGCAGCAACTGGAGAAAAGTCCTTCCACTTGTGACTGTCTATTATTTGTCAGACCTTCCTTTGTCTGTTTAACTGGGACTTTTCAAATATCTTCTTGAAATCTGGAGATTCCACTCTTGCCTGAAGAGCAGAGAGATTCTACCATAACATTGGACTAGTGACACAAGTGAATTGGGTTTACTGGCCTGTGCGAATGCTATGTGTATTGAGGAATTCTCCATCTTTCTACAACTGACTGAGTTTTCACAAATCATGTCAAATGCTCTAGTTAATATGTTTATAAGTTTCTTAACTTTGGCTCCACTTCACTGTAAGACATCTGTTTTCCCACTGGAATGTAGAATTCTAATAATAGTGGGAGCTATTTATAAAACTCCTTGAGTACTACAAGGAAAAACTGACCCTTTTCCATTTACATCAGCATTTGATGATTAAATTTGCATTAGCAGCCAGTCTGAGGTCATCCCAACTCGTGACCTTTAGAGGATTGTATGGGATATGGTACAAAAATTATCTTTAAAAAATAATATTGTGCCTCTGCTCCGCAGCAAATATTTAGCTGAAGTGTGAAACCATAGAACTAATTTCCCTATTGAGTTCCGCAACTGGCTTTATTTGTACCATCTTGCCATAAACACCTATCTTGTCATAAACACCGTGATGGTGATGCGACAAGGACAAACATTCCTAATTCACGCCAAACAAATTTCATCTTCATAGATTTTAAGGCCAGAAGGGAACAGAATGATAATCTAATCTGACCTCCTTCATACCACAAGACATAGCACCTCACCCAGTAATTTCTGCGTCAAGCCCATAACTTGTTTGAGCTATAGAATATCTTTCCGAAGGACATCCAGTCTTGATTTAAGGATGTTGAGAGATGGAGACTCTACCACATCCTTAACTAAATTTATTCCTCTTGCCAATTTTCCTCACTATTAAAAACGTGCACCTTATTTCTAGTCTGAATTTGTCTAGCTTCGGTTTCCTTCTGTTGGATCCCGTTATGCCTTTTTCTGTTAGATTAAAGAGTTAGAGACCTATTCCCATATAGGTACTTCTAGATTGTCATCAAGTCATATTTTAACCTTTTATTGGTTAAACTAACTAGACTGAGCTTTTTTAGTCTCTTACTATAAAGCAGATTTTCCAGACCTTGAATCATGCTTGTAGCAATTTTTCCAATTTTTCAACAACCTTTTTGAAGTGAGGGTGGAGAATGTGGGGATTTTCTTAAGGCTTTGTCTTTAGTTGTTTGATTAGATCTAATACGTGCCTCACCTTGGCAGGTGGCAATAAATCATTTTATTCACCTTGAAGTATAGAGAAAAGGCATAGATAAAAGAGGACAATTTAAAAAATACACACCTAACACTCATTTTCTTCTGCATTTCCTGCTTCCCTTGTCCCACTCATTTGTTGGTCTGGTTTTCACTACCATTTCTCCTCCACTATCATTTCTCCACTAATGCAACTGCACTGCTGTAGTGCATCTGGAAAAGGTGCTGTCTGCCGATGAGTCAGCATAATAAAATCTCCAAAAAGCAGTAGCTATGCTGACAGGAAAAGCTCTCCCACTGACATAGCGCTGTCCACACACCAATGCTTAGGTCAGCTTAATTTATGACACTTGAGGTGGCTTATTCACACCCCTGAGTGACACAACTTCTATGAACATAGCCTAAGTTCTTGTCTACACTACAGAGTATGTCTACCCTATGAGCAAGGGTGCGATTCCCATTTCTGTAGACACACTCACACCAGCTGTCATCGAGCAAGCACCCTAAAAGTAGTAATGTAGTCACAATCGCACAGGCAGTGGCAGCACAGACTAGCCACCCCTGAGTACAAACCCACTTCAAGTTTGTTGGTATGTACTTGGGGTGGCAAGCCTGTGTGGCCACTGCTGCTGTCCATGCTACCATGGCTCCACTGCTATTTTCATCATGCTCGCTCACGGAGAGCTAGTGCAAGTATGTTTGCTTGAGCTAGGAACCCCACACCCCTACATAGCCTGTGTGTGTTAAGATTGCAGTTCTTAAATAGCAGAGCTGATATTGTCAGTGGCATCTTTTAAGTTAAAGGCAGAGCTTCAACGCACTTTGTCGGGGTTTTTGGACAAAGACAATCATTCACTAAAGATGACGCAGGGACCTCTAAACTCCTTTTAGCTAGGGCAATAAAAGTGACTCAACAGTGAGTCCTGCAGACGGAAAATGTCTTTGCCACATCAACATCTGCAGATAAAAAGTCAATCTCCCACATCCTACCATTTATCTCTGAAAACACGCACACTTCCCCTCTTCCTTTTCTCTTTCCCATTCTATGCCATGCATCTATATTTTAGGCTAGCTGCAATCCATCTGTAAGCTAGCGAAATGACTCAGCAGAAGAAAAAGACCTTCAGTCAACAAGGTCTTTTCCACAAGGACGGTGCTTCTAACAAGACAGTAAAATATATTAACAATCATAGAGTAAATAGGAAAAAACAAAACAAAAACCACCCCAACTCAGTACAATCCCATTATCTCTGGGTAGGGAACCCAGAATTCTCTCACCTCTGTCTCCCAAGCAGCCACTTTTAGCCCTTCCCCTGAGTATGTTTAAAAGGGCAGAAGGTAGCTGAGCTACAGTTTACCCTGCCTCAGGTTGCATCCCTGCTTCTTGTCATACAATTTGTCTGTGTACACATTAAAAGTTGTAATCTCACTAAAAAGTTACAGATTGAGGGTTACTGTTCTCTAGGGCACTGTCCACACTAGGGATATTTACCAGCCTTGCTAACACTTATTCAGCAATGTTGCAAAGTTAACTGTGTTGGGAACCCTAGTGTAGATGGGGTCTTAGCTGCTGATGCAATTTTCAGCTCCGTATGGATTAGATTTGTTCACAATGACACAGTGTTGAAAGCTGTGTTAGCAGGCAAAGCCCCACCAGCTGAACCAGTATTAGCAGTGGTGGGATTTTTTTCTAAAATGTCTGTAGCGTAGACAAAGCCTTGATCTCCCCATGTAACTCTTAAGCAGTGACTGGATAAAAATTCATAAAACTAACTCATGTTTATTCTGTTTCATATTATGAAAGGCTAGTTTGTTTATTTAATACAAGGACATTGCCAAATATGTGCTCCAGCAGAACTTTCTAAAATCCTCTAAGTCAAAACGCGGTGATCCCAGACTAAGCATTACAGTATAGACATATTTTCCATCTACAGATAAAAGCGCTAGAGAAAGGCATGACTACTCAAAACTGTTTCCTTTCTATGCACATAGTCTAAGTAAGGCAGAATTCAACTCTCTCAGCATCTGATGTACAGCAGATCTGAACATGAACTAATCAACTACTGATAGTTAACAATATCCTGGATCAAATATTACAGCACCCATCTCCACACTTTACTTTTTCCTCAAGTGCTGTTGAGCATTTTGAATTATCCAGAATTATTTTTATAGCCTTTGTGTGTGTGTTTTTACCTCCCTTGTACACTGTGCCCTTGGCCTGCTTCATGCTTGGAACAAAGTGGAAGGCTTTAGCTATAATAATTATCCAGTCTGAACAGACGAATATAGGCTGCCTCAATCCTTAGCTCACATCTGGTATGAGATCACAATTGCTGGGGGGAAGGGTGTGGGCTAAGGCATGTTTTAGCAATAAATAGTTTACAACATTTTGACACCCTCTGCATCGACACAATATTTGGAGGAAGGTCAAGAAGAATAAGGACTTTCAAAGTAGTTTACAGTGGGGACGTCTTTTAATTTGGTTTTTAGGAGAAAAAATGATCCCCACAAAACATAGTATCATTTTAATGGCTTTTTAATACCTTACCATTTTATTATGATTTATTTGTATTGTGGTGGCACCTAATAGCCTCATTCATGCTACAGTGGCCCGTTATACTAGGTGCTATACAAACACAGAATAGAAAAATGGTTGGTTGGTCCCTGCCCCTAAGAGCCTACAAACTAAGTGTTGTTAATACAATCTAGGCACCATCTTAGTATATAGAATTTTTTTCAGAGTTCTTTCTGAGAAGGAAACCTGAGCTACAGCAGTTAAAGAAAAGTGGGAAGTGAGTAGTTGGAATCCATCTCAGGTGTGCACAGAAACCCAGTGTTTTAGTCCTAGACAACAATGAGACAGATTGAAATCCTCTGTCTCATCTGGCTCTGTGAAGACGTCTTTAGCTTTATCTCTTTACTCTCTCGGCTTTATTTCACTGCCTTGATCTCTTCAGGAGGTACTATCTATACAGACATCTATTCCACATACATCGCTGTGGTATTTTAGTGCCTGACTCAAAGCAGGTTACAAGTGTGCACTCTCACCTTAATTGACACAAGGGATCACTTTCCTCATTCCAAAGATGACTTTCTAGTTCATAAGGCAGTTACATTCCTGCTCCTGAGCCAAATGTACAAATCCCAGTGACAAAGCAAGAGCTTGGCCTGGGCCTTCTGAGCCTTGAGGTAATGATATCAGAAGGACAGAACAGGTCATGCTGGTGGGGGAGTGGCACTATATGTGAAACTGCATAGAAACTTTTTAAAGAGACCATAATAGAGGCTCAGCTTAAATGTATACCTCAAATTAAAAAAACAGAGAGAACCAAAAAAGTGCCACCGTGGCTAAACAGCAAAGTAAAAGGAGCAGTGAGAAAAGGCATCCTTTAAAAAGTGGAATCCTAGTAAATCCTAGTGAGGAAAATAGAAAGGGGCATCATCATCATCACGTTCCCATTATGCCTTTGATGTTTAGGGCAGCAACAAAGCTCCTCCACTCCTGTCTGTTTCTTTCAAGTCTTTCAACGGTTCCCCAGCTGTGTCCCAGGTTTTTCAGCTCGGCTTCCACAGCTCTTCACCATGTTGTTTTCAGGTGGCCGCATTTTCGCTTGCCTTCAGGTGTCCATCTTATTGCTACTCTGTTGATAGAATCAGTTTCCATCTGAAGCACATGGCCACTCCATCTCCAACGCCTCCTGGCATTGATGGTGCTCATATCTTCTTGGCTGAACTGTGTCAATAGATCTCGGTTTGAGATTGTTCTGGGCCAAAAGATATAGAGGATTTTTCTGAGGTAGGTTGTATGGAATGAAGATAGTTTGGACATGTCAGACTTTCTCATTCCCTAGCATTCTGCGCTATAAAGTAATGTTGAAATATGCAGCTCTGATAAATCTTGAGTTTGGTTTTGGTGTTGTATTTTGATGATTTCCAAACTGTATTTAAGCTCCTGAATCTGTTCCTGGCTCTACTGATCGTGTTCCTGGTGTCCCGGCTTGTTCCATGGTCCTGGTTGATGGTGCTGCCCAAGTATGTGAATGTTTCTACACTGGTGAGACCATAATCCTCTATCCGTACTGGTGATAGTGAGGCAATATTAAAGGTCATGATATCTGTCTTATTACGGTTGATTTTCAATCCAATTTGATGGCTGAATGCGTTGAGTCGAGTTGTTTTTTCTTGTATATGGCATTGGGTATGTAATAGGAGAGCAAGATCATCTGCGAATTCCAAGTCTTCAAGGGATGAGAAGGGTGTCCATTTAATGTCTTTTGGCATGTCTTCTGTTGCATGCCACATTACCCAGTCAATGGCAATGTTGAAGAGGATTGCAGACATGACACACCCCTGACATATTCCTGTTTTGACTTCAAAATTGAGTTCACTGTGATCAACATTGCATGTAAAGCTGAAATAAAAGCTTTTGATAATGTTGATTATACAAAGAGGGATTCCATATGCCTGCAGAATGCGCCATAGGCTGGTCCTGTGAATGCTATCAAAAGCCTTCTCAAAGTCTATGAAATTTATGTAGAGTTGCCACTGCCATGCTAAGTATTGTTCTATTATGTTTCATAGAGTGAAGATCTGGACTGTGCATCCACACCCTTTCCGAAAATTAGCTTGCTTTTTTCTGAGAACGCTATCAACTGCCTCTGATATATACTGGACTATGATTTTACATGATACTTTGCTTGGCACAGATTAAGATGCGATACCATGCCAGTTATTGCAATCACTGAGAGTTCCTTTTTTTGGTATCTTCGCTATAACCCCATTGGTCCACTCATCTGTATGTAAATAGAGGGGCCAGGATAGATGCTGCTAACTCTGGATTTACCTTGAACAATTATGCATTCAAGTTATCCTTGCTAGGCGCTTTCCCATTTTTTAAGGATTTGATTATTTCAATTATCTCTTCCTTAGCTGGGGTGTCGGTGTTGATACCAAGATCTTCTTCTGTCTCCTGGATGTTTGCTTCCTCTTTAGGTGGCTCCCTGTTCAGCAATTCTTTGAAATGCTCTGTCCAGCGCATTTCTTGTTCTTTTTCTGTTGTTAATAGGTGGCCTTGTTTGCCCCTGATTAGAGTGTTTCTTGGTGTCTGCTGTTTACCACTGATAAGCTGTGTCATTTTGTAGACGGTTCCTTGTTTACCATGAGCAGCTGCATCCTCTGCTTGTGTTGCCACATTATCAATATAATGTCATTTGTCCGCTCTCACAAGGCATTTGACCTGCCGGCGCACCTTGCTATACTGCTTGTGGTATTTGTCCTTTAGCTTCTGGGATTTTCTGTCTAAAACTTTTTTCTTCAGGGCTCATCTGGTTTCTGTGGCATTCCATGTGCTGGGTGTAATCCACTCCTTCCTTCTCTTCTGCCTGTTGCCTAGACAGGCTCTGCTGCTCTGTTTATACATTGCTGTTACTTTGTCCCATTTCTTATTGATCTCCTTATCTACATTCCCCTCCTCTTCATCAAGATCTCCAAGTGCTTGAAACCTGTTCTTTAACTGCAGAATGAAGGCTGTCTGTATTTCAGGGGACTTTAGCTTGTCAATGTCATAACATCTATGTCCCTTGTTTGATGGACCCACACTTCTCAGTTTTAACTTGATGGAGGCTGTCACAAGGTGGTGGTCACTGGGTACATCTGCTCCCCTTCTCACTTTCACCTGTCAGTGAGCGTCACCATTTGCCACTGATCATGATATGGTCAATTTGGTTCTTATCTCTGCCATTTGGAGAACACCATGTCAGCTTGTGAATTTCACAGCGTTAAAATAGGGTTCCGCCAATGACTAGGTCATTCATATTACATAAATCAAGAAACCTTTCTCTATTTTCATTCATGGTGCCACAACCATGTCTTCCCATTGCTCTGTCATTGTTTTTGTTGTCCTTACCGACCTTGGCATTGAGGACTCCCATGATGATAGTTAGGTCGCGCCATGGTACTCTCATTAACTCCGCCTGTAATGTAAGGTAGAATTTGTCCTTTACTTCTTCATCATTGTCATTTGTTGGAGCATAGCACTGAATCGGGGTGACATTATTGTGTTTCCCTTTCACTCTGGCTCTCATAAGTTTGCTGGCATGAAGCCACTGGCATGAAGGCTGAAGTACTCAACATTGAGACAAAAAACAAACTTGTTTTTTGAAACATACGGACAATGTATGCAACAGGGAAACTAGCTCAGGTCACAGCAGAGATGAGACACTACAGCTTACACGTGCTTGGGGTCAGCAAGAGCAGATGGACGGGATCATGAAGATTAACAACAACCTCAGGAGAAACCTTGCTGTATTCTGGATGGGATAATGTACAATACCATGAGGGTGTTGCCATCCTTTTGAAGAAGGGAGAGGAACATTCCCTGCTTGAATGGAAGTCCATTAGAAAGGAGCATAAACTCTGGCAAATGAAGTGTAAAAATATCATTAGGAAGGCCAAAAAAGAATTTTAAGAACAGTTAGCCAAAGACTCAAAAAGTAATAGCAAAAAAAATGTTAAGTACAACAGAAGCAGGAAGCCTGCTAAATAATCAGTGGGGCCAATGGACAATAGAGATACTAAAGGAACACTCAAAGACAACAAGGCTACTGCTGAGAATCTAAATGAATTATTTACATCGGTCTTCACTGCTGAGGATGTGAGGGAGATTCCCAAACCTGAGTCATTCTTTTTAGGTGACAGATCTGAGGAACTGTCCCAGATTGAGGTGTCATTAGAGGAGGTTTTGGAACAAATTTATAAACTAAACAGTAATAAGTCACCAGGACCAGATGATATTCACCCAAGAGTTCTGAAGGAACTCAAATGTGAAATTGCAGGACTACTAACTGTAGTCTGTAACCTATCATTTAAATCAGCTTCTGTACCAAATGACTGGAAGATAGCTAATGTGATGCCAATTTTTAAAAAAGAGCTCCAGAGGTGATCCTGGCAATTACAGGCCAGTAAGCCTGACTTCAGTACTGGAAAAACTGGTTGAAACTATAGGAAAGAACAAAATGTCAGACACATAGATTAACATAATTTGTTGGGGAAGAGTCAACATGGTTTTTGCAAAGGGAAATAATGCCTCACCGATCTATTAGAATTCTTTGAGGGGGTCAACAAGCATGTGGACAAGGGGATCCAGTGGATATAATGTACTTAGATTTTCAGAAAGCCTTTGACAAGATCCCTTACCAAAGGCTTTTAAGCAAAGTAAGCTAGCATGGGATAAAAGGAAAGGTCCTCTAATGGATTGGTAACTGATTAAAAGACAGGAAACAAAGAGTAGGAATAAATGGTCAGTTTTCAGAATGGAGGGTGGTGTTGCTCAGGGGTCTATATTGGGACCAGTCCTATTCAACATATTCATAAATGATCTGGGGAAAGGGGTAAAAACAATGAGGTGGCAAAATTCGCAGATGATACAAAACTACTCATGATAGTTAAGTCTCAGGCAGACTGCGAAGAGCTACAGAAGGATCTCTCAAAACAGCATGACTGGGCAACAAAATAGCAGATGAAATTCAATATTGATAAATGCGAAGTAATTCACATTGGAAAACACAATCCCAACTATACATATAAAATGATGGGGTCTAAATTAGCTGTTACCACTCAAAAAAGATCTTGGAGTCATCGTGGATAATTCTCTGAAAACATCCGCTCAGTGTGCAGCAGCACTCAAAAAAGTGAACAGAATGTTGGGAATCATCAAGAGGGACAGATAATAAGACAGAAAATATCATATTGCCTCTATATAAATCCAGTATATGCCCACATCTTGAGTACTACCTGCAGATGTGGTAGCCCCATCTCAAAAAAGATATATTGGAACTGGAAAAGATTCAGGAAAGGGCAACAAAAATGATTAGGGGTATGGAACAGCTTCTGTATGAGGAAAGATTAATAAGACTGGGACTTTTGGGCTTGGAAAAGAGACGACAAAGGGGGGATATGATAGAAGTCTATAAAATCATGACTGGTGTAGAGAAAATAAATAAAGAAGTGTTATTTACTCCTCATAACATGAGAACTAGGGGTCACGCCTATTTAATGAAATTTAATGAAATGAATAGGCAGCAGGCTTAAAATAAACAAAAGAAAATATTTCTTAACACAACACACAGTCAACCTGTGGAACTCTTTGCCAGAGGATGCTGTGAAGGCCAAGACTATAACAGGGTTCAAAAAAGAACTAGATAAATACATGGAGGATAGGGCCATCAATGGCTACTAGCCAAGATGCGCAGGATTGGTGTCCATAGCTTCTGTTTGTCAGAAGCTGGGAATGAGTGACAGGGGATGGATCATTTGATGATTACCTATTCTGTTCATTCCGTCTGGGGCATATGGTGTTGGCCACTGTTGGAAGACAGGATACTGGGCTGGATGGACCTTTGGTCTGGCCCAGTCTGGTCGTTCTTATGATGTTATGTGAGCATTTTCAATTTGAGGAAAACAGAGCTGAGCAATTATGGCAGCTAAACGGGGCTAGTGGGAGTCCTTTTATTTGACAAGATGTGACCCACCACCTGTATGAATTGATTCTAATTCATATGGGACAGGATGATGTGTCACCTTATAGTTTTCATTTAATGGGAATCACACATGACAACCCCTCTAATAAGTATTCAAGAATCCCATGAGTGTTCCATGCCCATATAGTACCTTTTTCTGCAATCAAATGCCTTTTCTTAAAAGTAAGGATATTTTTTTAATGGGAAGGGATCATTGTCTAGCATCTAGAGAACAGGGAGCCAGGAGTCTTGGGTTATAGTCCTAATTTCCCTTGTTTGACCTTCAGCAACTCCTGTGGACATTTCTGTGCCTCGTCTGTAAAATACTTGCATAGCCAGGGATGTCATGTGGCTTAATGAATTAAGAAAATAAACACAGCTGGACCCAATCTCAGCATGTTCCAAGAGCAGTAGGAGGTGAAAGTTATGAAAATCAGAGTGCTTTGGGGAAAATGATTCTAGCTGAGTGCTCACGACTCACTGATAATCTCCACTGGATAGAAAACATCTCAAGGTTAATCATACAAACATAGAAGTGCAGCAGATTTACCCCTATGTTTTGACTGAGGTGATTTACAAGTAAATGAGATTCATTTGTCTGAGGTAAACAGATTCCTCAATCATTCTGAGCAGTGTGAGCAAATAGTTAATGTAGTGCTCAAGAAAGGGCTATGACTCAGAATCTGGAGGCCTCTATTTATCCTAAGTCCAGAGATAGCATGGGCAGCTGCAAGCAGACTTGACTTCTACTACCCAACCTCTGATGTGGAGGAGACCATGAAGGACACAGGGTAGCTAGTTCTGTATCCATTTCATTGCTTGGGCTCTGTGTAGTACATGTAGTCAATAGGATGCGCAGTTCAAGTTTGTGTCTCTAGGTCTCCTTTAGTTTGTACTCTGACCTTTATACAGGATATAGCAGTGTAGCTTTTAAGTAAATGGATGGAGTATGTATTGCAACAGCTCTGGTGTCATCTCCAGCATGGGCAGCAGGTACCATAAGCTGGGGGAGGCTGTGCCTTCCGAAACAGCCAGGCGTGGTCCTGCTCACACTCCACCCCCAGGTTACCCCTCACCCTCTGCTTCCCGCTCTGAGTCTGTGTGCAGCTCCAGTCCCCCAGTGCTGGCCCCGGCTGGGTCAGGGCCATGCCATCCACCCTCCCAGTGATCCAGGGTTGGGAGGGCTGCGGACACATACCAGCCATCCTCCTGGTGCTCCAGGCCAGGGGGGAGGAGTTAGCCTGGAGAGAGGGCCAATGGCCATGGTGGGCAGGTTCTGGGCTCCAGCCAGGGGCTCGGAAAGGGCATGGCCTTGGGTGGAAGGGGCGGGGCTGGGGGCTGGCACTACTATAATATAAATAAATAATAATAAAACTTCCATTGACTTCAGTGTGAGAAAGCTTAGTGCCTGTATAAGATCAAAAGACTATATTTTCTCCTTATCATGAAAAAAAAATCAAATAATTAGTCATGCTATCTATGTGACTATATGAATTTCCCTCATTGTCCCTAGCAAACCTAGGCCCTCATCACAAACAGTATTTGATGGACTCAGACCAAAATTTAATAGTATTATTGCACACCATATGTCCACCAGATGATTAACTTTGAGCAATGGGGTCAAAGGGAGAAAGAGAAGCTGAGAGCACAGAACAGATTGTGTTTGTGGATTTCCTTTTTCACTCTTATCTTCATCAGGAACAGCAGCTTCACATTATCACCCCGGAAGAAGGGCCCCAGTTGCCTGCAAAATGTAAACAGTTCAGTTCTCCTGATTTATTAAATCAACACTGGGAAGCAATGAAACAAGTCTGATGCTGGTGGGCACACATGCTGCCAGCTGTCACTATGAGTGTCATTCTATCAACACCAGGGTGGTGGCCACCAGCAGAAGACTCAGGAAGTCCTGTATTAGGCAAAACATGGAATTCCAGCTGCCTGGGGACAGGAGTTTCTCAACACATGTGAAGTATTAGGAAGCTGCATTGGGCTTACAGCCCAGACGCTTGGGTGTCAGCCTGGTACTTTAGGACACCTGGATTCAAGTCCCTACTATGTAACACACTTCCTTGGGGAAGTCACTTAGTCTCTCTGTGCCACAGTTCCCCATCTGTAAAATAGGGTCTCTTGCACTGCCCTACCTCACAGGAGTGTTTTGTCAATCTATACATCGAATATTGTGAGGTGCTCGGTTTCTCTGGCAATGTGTGCCATATAAGTACCTAGGATGCATGGATGAGCAAAAGGTCCGCATATAGCTTTCCCTTAAAGCCACCCTTCTGTCTCCATGCTAAAGATGAACAAGCCTGAAAACAATTCATATCCAGATGCCTATTTAAAGGTTGAGTGTCAGATCCTGCCATCAGATGCATGAGATTGCTGTGTGCATTGGGGAGCAACTTCTTACTCACCCTGATTCCAGAAAAAAAAGTTTTTTCAAACGTCGTTGTGTTAGTCCATCTCTCTGAGAGGTAGTCACTAGGTCAACAGAAAAATCCTTCTGTCAACCTAGCTGTGTCTACACCAAGGGCAAGGTTGACCTAACCTAATTACAGTGCTCAAAGTGTGAAAATTTTCACAGTCCTGAGCAACATACTGTAGTTAGGTTGACTTAAGTTTTATGTGTAGACCAGCCCTAGTCATTCCAGACACTGACCTTTGGCAGATACTTGAGGTCTAACTATTCTATTCTTGCCTATCATAGACCTGTTGTGTGACCATAAGTAAGTCACTTCACCTCTCTTTAGTGAAGCAAATGGCTGATGAAAATACTTACCTCAATAATGCATTTTGAGGTCTATAAATTAAGGTTGCTAAACTGCTGTTAGTATTTTCTTCCTTATCCACCATATAGATTCTGTGTTTGCTTTTCCTTGTGAATACTTTTAAATGTTTATTTTTGCTTTATAATTTTCAAAGCACAGGAGAGAATTGCCAAGAAAATTCCAATCCTATAATAACTGTATCAACTTCAAAATATTAATACACCATACAGTAATAAATAAAAAGCAAAGAGTTAGTGTCATTGTTCTTGTATATGCAGCAGAGGTGAGTAAGAGAAAATGAGGTTTCCCAACTAAAGTAAGGTATATAGAGCTGTTGAGTTGCACTGTCTGGTTAACGATGATGTCAGTGGTTTATTCCATTGCCATCATTACTTATTTCACTTCCCCGCTTGGGACTAATCTCCTGCCACCAATTTGCCTAAATCATTTTAGAATTGATAACAGAGTTTCAGTCCCCAGGATAAGATCTTCCTCTCCTGCCAATGTGCTAAGGATCATGTGTGAATTTTTTTCCCTGGATCAAACTAAACCAATCTATCTCCCTATAAACACTCCTTACACAGACACACATACGGCATCAGGCAAACTCTCAATCATTTACCCATGAATCAATCAAGTTCTGAACCTTTCAGAGTAGTTTGTAAAGGAGAAACAGAGAGAGGAAAGCAGGGCTGGAGGCAATCCCAAGCATCAAGAGCTTTTCAGCCATATGTGTGTAAAAATTCTCTTCCCATATCATGTGACACAAGGAAGAGGCTCAAACCCATTACACAATAATAAAAATATGCCTTTGGCAAAGTTGAGCCAAAACCTGAAGCTGCTGCAGGAAGCTGGGAATAGAAGCAAAAGGAATAAACTTTTTAAAACACAGCTTGTGGACTTGAATTTTCAAACTACCCTCGGAAAGGAAGTTGTCTGCAGAAATAACCGGGATTCATGCTAAACTGTGTGACAACGATTTGCAATGAAACATCTGCTTAAGATTCAGTAGATTTTCCAGTGCAGGTCAAGATCTTACTGACGAGATTAGTCCTGGTAAGTAGAATTCCCCCCCGCCTTTTTTTTTTAAATCCTTAACTTTGAAACCCTGGCTAAATAAGGTCTAAATTACTGAGCAGTCAGGTTTCCAAGTTATGCAAAGGAATCCTTAACGGCAACAGTCTTGAATTAAAAGAAATATTACAGTGGGAAATTGCTCATCATAGTGTTTTCTGGGCTCAGCCAGCCCAGGGAAGTTTTCTCTCTGTTCTTTAACTGGTGACTTGTATAATAAGGTTTTCTACACAAAGCTACTGAGGGACTGGCACAAGCATCAGCTGCTTGCTTAATGGCAGGGACAGTAATGCAACCCAAAGCGTAAGAGATATTGTTCTCCTATTTTTGAAGTGTAACATTAACAGCATTTTGCCTAACAACAGATAATGGGCCAAATTCAGACCCGATGTAAATCTATTGACTTTCACTGAGCTACATAAGCAATTAAATGCATCCATTTTAAACATGCCACCCTAGTTATTCATAGCACACCTTGTTTAAATCAAATCATTGTTTTATTTTGTGTGGACGAGTGCTTTGCTGCTATCATTAGGGTGATACTTTATTATAATGACCAGTAATAAGAATTATAATAAAAGGGAAATCAGTCATTTTAAGAACATTAGAACCTTTTGAATTATACCACAAGAATCTGGGGTGAGGAAGCTGTTGCTTTATTTAACAGATGTCCAAATATTTATGGGAAACACTGGAATATAAGGATTTAGCTAATCTTTTAACTTACAAATCAGTGTTAGAAAACACTGTAAGGTCATATGGCAGCAGGGAGGAAATATAACTCAGGCAACACCAGTTAATAGACCGCATGGTCAAAGCTTACAGTCCCTATTCAGGCAATACAGAACCATTTGTCAATTACTGTGTGATGAAGGTTCCCTCTCACTCATCACCTTCAAACACCCCCTACCTCCAACTTGTACTTTTTAGCTTCCTTGAAGGAAATTTATCTCTGAGTTAGGTTATCTGTCACCACACAGCCACTTTCCTACTTGGATAAACTGCTCTAGGATTTTTACTCTGATTTTACATTTCTAAGGCAGCTGAAATGCAATACAGAATGTATACTATGGTACATGACAACAAAAGGGATGCTCTTCCAACCTTCATCCATGGCTCATTCGTGGTGTCCAGACAAAAATTTTTCTTGATTGGATTCTCTTTTCACTTCCTAATTATTATTTTTATTTATATTTGCCGTATTGTATTCCCTAACAATGTGCCCCACAACTAAAAGCAGGACGACATGAGTTCTGATACTGACCCATTCCATAGTCACTTCTTATTTCCCCCCAGAAAAATCAGTGTATTAAAATGACAGTACTAAACTGAAGGGGTAATGAGAGGATTATGATTATTTACTACCAGTATTGTGGGAGCAGCTGGGAGCCATAGTCACAGACCAGGATCCATGTAAACACAGAAAAAGACAGTCCCTGCCCTGAAGAGCTTTCAATAATTAGCTAATGTTTGTCTGACACTATACAAGTGTTGTGTATTATTACACAAGGGATATATTTTTGATCAAACATTCAACAACATCCTGAATATAGAAAACATTCTCATTGAATGTTGTTCAAACTCTAATATCTCAGCTGAAATCTTGCAATATGCCAAACCTTTTCTTTCTGACCTTTGCTACTGGGATCATTGCATGTAGTTTGGAGAGGCCAAGGACATGTGTTGATTTGGTTCCAATATGCTTTTTAAAGCTGAGAGAGAGAGAATTGGAATCCCTCAGTGGGCATCTATCCTGCCCCCAGGGAGGCTTTCTTCCTAAACGTAACAAGATAGTGATTGGCTTATGTCCTGAAGCACGAGGCATTATAGCCCTTCCAAAAGTCCTGTTTTTCTTTTCTAATTACTACTGTAAAGGTACCTTGTTGCAATGAGTTCCACGGGATAATTAAGCATTTATCTGTTTTAAATTGGCTGCCTTTCATCAGCCACTGTGCCCTTATTCTAGGATTATGACAAAGTAAACCAAAGTGTTCAATTTACTTTCTCTATGCCATTTGTTATTTTGTACAACTCCATATTGCTCCCTTTTATTCATCACTTCTCTAAACTAAACAGCCCTCCTCTTTTCAGTCTCTCTTCATAAGGAATTTTATCCATGCGTCTATTTCTGTTGCTGGTCTCAGAATTGGGGTGGGTTCGGAATTTTTCAACAAAACTGAAACTTTTCACAAAAAGTTCTTGGGTATAGGATCCACTGAGCAAGATACCTGCCCCATATGTGAAAAAGCTTGGTGGTTAGGGCATTCATCTGGGGTGTGAAAGACTCAGTTTCTGCATCAGGCAGAGCAGAGACTTAATTTGACTCTCCCACAGCCCTGTTGAGTTCCCTAACGACTCAGCTGTTTGGAAGGGTTTCTCTCTCTCAAAAAGGTTTTGGGGTTGCCCCCTGTCATAAACAGATAGTTAAGGGTTAATGTCTCTTTTACCTGTAAAGAGTTAAGAAGCTCAGTAAACCTGGCTGACATCTGATCAGAGGACCAACAGGGGGACAAGATACTTTCAAATCTTGGTGGAGGGAAGTCTTTTGTTTGTGCTCTTTGTTTTGGGGGTTGTTCGCTCTTGGGACTAAGAGGGACCAGACATCAATCCAGGCTCTCCAAATCTTTCTGAATCAGTCTCTCATGTTTCAAACCTGTAAGTAATAGCCAGGCAAGGCGTGTTAGTCTTATTTTTGTTTTCTCAACTTGTATTTTTGCTGAGAGGATTTTACCTCTGTTTGCTGTAACTTTGAATCTAAGGCTAGAGGGGGATCCTCTGGGCTATACGGATCTGATTACCTTGTAAAGTATTTTCCGTCCTGATTTTACAGAGATGATTTTTTACTTTTCTTTCTTTAATTAAAAGCTTTCTTTTAAAGAACCTGACTGATTTCTCCTTGTTTTAAGATCCAAGGGGATTGGATCTGGACTCACCAGGGATTGGTGGGGGGAAAGGAAGGGGGATGGTTAATTTCTCCTTGTTTTAAGATCCAAGGGATTTGGATCTGTGTTCACCAGGGAACTGGTGAAGTCCCTCAAGGCAACCCAGGGAGGGGAAAGTTTTGGGGGGACAGAGAGTGCTCCAGACACTGGAATTCTGAATGGTGGCAGTGTACCAGATCTAAGCTAGTAATTAAGCGTAGAAGTGTCCATGCAGATCCCCACTTCTGTACCCTAAAGTTCAGAGTTGGGGAAGAACCTTGACACCCCCAAATAGGATGGGAACATTTTTGAAATCTCAGAGACTCTTGCAGGATAGGAAAACCATTTCCCTGCCCAGCTCTGCTCAGAATGCCCTCTATTTCCATTAGGCCCTGTTTGTGATGGGTGAACAGAACTGAACACAGAATTCCAGGGCATACCAGTAGTATTATAATATTTTCAGTGTCATTCTCTTAGGTATCCTACCATTCTATTTGCTTTTTTAATTATTATTGTTGCTGGACACTGAGCAAAGGCCTTTATTCATCTGCCCATGGTGATACTTGTTCTGTGGTTTCAATCTCCAACGCTATTAATCTGACACCTTTCATCAGCCGTAAATTAACTTAAATATGTATGAAGCAAGAGAGAACACAGGAATGAGCTGACCAAAATAGCTCAGGAACTGAATCCTCTCCAGAGATCTGTTTTATGTCTCTCGCTCCTCTGCATGTTTTTAATTATATACATTGAAAAAGTGTGGGACACTCAATACAATGTTAATTTGTAGCATATTTTTGCAATGGATTTATAATAAGAAGTTACGTGGCTCTTGGAGGACACAGTACTACATATTCCCTCCCCTTCAGAGAGCATGAGCAGGGAAGAACGTTAGATGTGTGTTTTGTACAATACTTTTCATAATAATCTCAGTTACTAATGTCTGGGTTCATCAGAACATCAGTAACCTGATCCAAAGCTCCTTTAAGTCAGTGAGAATCTTTCTCTTGACTTTAATAGGCTTCAGATGTAGCCCCAGGAGACTGCTGTGTTCCTATTGACTAGAAGCGCCTGGTAACAGATAATAGAGTTCATACTGTCACAATTAATGCTCTAGCTTGTATGTGTGTCCATTTAACCACACTTGCTTTGCCTAGCTACAGATATTCAGAAAAGAGTGCTAGAGAACTGTTTGGAAGCTGGTTAGACTGAACAAAAACTAATCTTATATTAAGTTAGTAGAACGTAAGCACCTGATAAGAAAAATCCAACTGGGATGATGGATGAATCTTTTATCCTATATATATTTAGAAAGAGGGGTATCTGTCACAGCTAGGGCGAGGAAGCTCTATGATAAGGGAAGGGGCCGTGTTCTTATGTGTATCTCTCTCTTTGTCCCTTAATTAAGCATACTAAACCTTTTAACATGGAAGACCCAATAAATACCTTAGTTCAGGAATATTAAAGTGATATCTTTTTACTTCATTGGGTAGGAGTCACAAAGATATTTAGGCACTTAATAGCCTTCAATTTTTAGGCACTTCCTGATTTCAATAGAAGTTAGACACCACCCTTTCTGACTTGGCTTCTGTGCTGTCAATAATCTGCAATGGTAAAGGTGAGATAATTAGATATTTGTATGGGGCAGAGGTAAATTGGCCTCTAAAATGAGGTACTGTGGGTTCTGAAGGCCTTTGATGCAGCTCCCAATCACTACAGATGGCACTCTTGTAAACACCATGCTGAATGTAGGTAGTTTCTCACCAGTTCTACATCTGTGATATTCAACCTACTCTTAGCACAGAAGGAGACAATAAGGATGTAGTGAAATGACATTTTCTAAAGTTTCTGAATACAGGATGGTCAAACTCCTCTCCTCTATAGAGATTTAAACACACAACCATGCTGGAAATTTTGCAAAGGTTTACATGTTTCTGCAAATCCCACCCACACATACATATTAATTTCTGACGTCCATAGCCTCATGTAAAACATGCTCCTGCCACGTTCAGAAAACACAGATCAGATGCATGAGTTAAGCACAAGGGGGCAGCTTCAGGCCCTGTGTCTCAGTAAACCAAATGAGATCTTAAAAATTCATGGTAAAAATAGGAAACGAGGCCCCCCAGGACTTTTCAAAAAAGTTGTTTACACAGGAATACGATGGGTAAAGAATTCTGACTTGGCTAGTATTTTATTCTCAGCCTGTGGTTAGTAATGAAAACAGAAGACTAACTCTGCTTTTAGAAAGTCAAACTCTTGGCTCCACAGACTCTGTAGTACTCATTCGATCTCAACAAAAAGAGTTCATGACTGGATTGCAACATCTTGCTCAATGACTGCCCAAAATGCAGTCAAAAATCAGTTCCATCGCCAGTTTGAGCAGGATATAAATGGATGATTATATCTGGTGGGTTGGTTCAGGAGCCTCTGTAGTTAATAATAATTCAAAAGTGGAGTCTGAGGGGGTATTCTTGTTTAAAATTAACATATGAAGTCAAATGTTCTGGTTTTAGATTATGATGGGGTTTATCTCATTCAGAATCTCCAATGGGATGTACACAGAGAAGACACCACCTTGTGCGACAGTTGGTATTATCTAACTGCAGCTAGGTCTGCACTTAAGTTAAATTGACCCAGCTACATTGCTCAGGGTGTGAAAAATCCACACCTTTGAGTGACACAGTTAAGCCAACCTAACCCCAGGAGTAGACAACAAAAGGTTGATAGAAAAATTCTTCTGTCAGACTAGCTACTGCTTCTCAGAGAGGTGGATTAACTACTATAGGAGAACTGTTCCTGCTGCTGTAATGAGTGTCTACGGCTACGCTGAAGCCCTAGAGAAGCACAGCATATGTACTTTGCTTAACATGGAGAAAGGGTGTCCAGCAGTTAAGGCACTATCTTAGGACTCAGGACCTAGTTGAAGTCCCTGCTTCAGCACAGACTTCCTGTGTGACCTTGGACAAGTCACTAGTGCCCAGCTCCTCAAAAGGTATTTAGACATTCTAAACTTCCATTGATTTCAGTGGGGGCTAGGTACCTAAATGCCTTTGAGGATTTAGCTGGGGCCTCTTGGAGCCTCAGTTCCCCCATCTGTAAAATGGAGCTAATAGAACTGCCCTACCTCACAGTTGTGAGGATAAATAAATGAAAGATTGTGAGACACTCAGATGCTATGGTAATGGGGGTCATACAAGTACCTAAAATTAAACATGTATCTATCACTATCTGTTTTAATTTCTTTGTGAGTGGAGTAATTATCCCAGAAAAGTCACTTTTATTCTGGAATAGAATTTTGGGGAGCTATTCTGGAATAGTTTATTCAAAATAGCTATACGAAGTGCAATGAAGTGGGTATCCACCCACGAAAACTCATGCTCCAATATGTCTGTTAGTGTATAAAGTGCCACAGGACTCTTTGCTGCTTTTACAGATCTAGACTAACACAGCTACCCCTCTGATAACAGCTATACAGTAAAATTTCTCCGAGTAGACAAGCCCTTACGTTGTATAACAGGTATACAGAGTTTCTGTTGTCCTCCACTTTCTTCTGAAATTCAGCCTCCAACATTTTTAACGTACAAAGAATTTTACTGAGGGTGATATAAGCCCAATGAAGGAGTCAGTCCTACATGGCGCTCAGTGCCCTCATTCCGCACCTCACACAATCAGGCCCCTAATTCACATATTGTCATAACTGTCTCCAAATTATATCATTAGGTCCCTCTTCTGTCACCCTCACTCACAGTGTGTTGCTCCTCACTCCATGAGTGGTATCACTGAATAGGGGTAAAGGTTATCAGAATCTGGAATACTCTGAAACCAGATTAAGTACTGTATATCAGTGAGTAGATGCCTCTGCTATTACATTTAAATCGGTTTATTTTACATGCTAATGGGCTAACGTCTATGAAACACCACGAAAGTGAATGGGATTACAGAGATGTAACTAAGAGCAGAATTTGCCTCAATGTAACAGTCAGGGAGAGGGGAGGAACTACAAGAAGAAACAGACACAACCAGATTTGGATTTTAGTTAATGGTACCCATTTCCAGTGAGGCTTGAGCTAGAATTCTTAACCAACCAACTTGGAGGCACAAAAAACAGAGGCGGGGCGGGAAATAAGCTGACTTGGTGTGAGGTTAGGAAAACATCAGGGGATGAAAATACAGTATAAAGAAGGAAAAGCAAGATGGGGGATCCTGGAGGGGGAAGTGAAGAGGCAGAGAATAAAGTACTGAAGAATGTTAGTGATCTCCTGCCAGCTCTGACAGCTGTGAGATCACAGCTGCAGCCTATATTCAGAGTTAGAGAGAGACTGATGTGTATTTTTAGGCTGTAGAGTGTGCTGCTTGCTGTGGACTGGAATTGATGGAGACATGATAAGGAATCAGAAGGGTAGACAGACATCTTTGCTCAGCAAGTCTAAGAGTGAGGAGAGGTGGATGTTGGATTTGTACCCCTTGGGCTAAAACAAGTTTTTAAAAAAAAATCTTAGCCAAGATTTTGGCAGACTGGGAAATAAATGGATCTGCAAAACCAGCTTTCTAGTGAAAATAGGTAGAGTTCTCAACCACACTTGACAAGTGCTGCTGACAGTTCAGGAATCCCTTGGAGTATTCAGGAGTTACCTCTTTAGATCCCTGAGTAATGAGAAACATGAGAGTCCCGCAGTAAGGATTCTAGCTCTGTTAATATGCAGCAAATCACTCCCTTCACCCCATGCCATTACTGCTATTCTGCATTTCACAGCTTTCAGGGATCAAGCATAAAAAGGAGAAATAGCAAAGAAAGGAGGAGATATAATGAGAAGGGTTGGGGAAAGAGGTGACAGGGAGGGAAAGGAGCGGAGGAAAGAAAGAGAGGTCTGAGGAAACAAAGGCCCTTTTTGTTATCCTCAAACCTGCTTTCCCATCCCTTTGCTTGTCCCCCCTTCGTTTCTGGTAACCAGACTGGTAAACCCCAATTTGGGAGTGATCTTGGAGTAGATAAGGCTCAGCTGTCCAGTCCATTTCAATGCAGAGGTCATAAGAGAACAAAGGAGAGGGGTTAAGCCAGGGGCATTCTCATTGAGGGGAAGAGGAAAGTGGATGTGTAGGTAAGGGTAACAATGTGACTGTGCAATAGAGAGGATCCCAGATTCAAATGGGGTGGTTCATGTCACTCCTCCAGCCACCAAAACAATACAACTAGCCCCAACTGAAAGGAGAAACACTCCTCCTCCCTCCCCCCGGCAAGGTGGGTAGGGATACTTTTGTGTGTATACTGGCCTGCCATGGTACATGTCAGTAAACCCTTCTGTTTCATTATAACAGGTTTCACCATGATCTCTGTGATTCTGCTCATCTGGACTGTGCCCTGTGTAGCTAATCAACTTCTCAGTGCCTTTGTTAAAGGAGAATTTCCAAAAGGTTCCCACCAGCTCATATGCAGCATGCCAGGGCCACAGGGCCCGCCTGGCCCTCCAGGAGCACCAGGGACTCCAGGAACAATTGGGCGAATGGGGTTTCCAGGGAAGGATGGAAAAGATGGCGAAGACGGGGAGAAAGGAGAGCATGGAGAGGAAGGTAAGAGGGAACTGCCTCTTAGCGCTTTGTTAACACTACTCTTCACCAGGATAGCCTGAAGAGGTTCAGAAAACACAGGAAAACATAGGTGCTGAGCATATAGTGGGGGCACTGAGAGACATTGAACCAAACTGTAAACCTTCTATATGATGGAAACCACTTCAAGTGAGTAGCCCTAGTTTCAGCACTTATGCTCCCAGACCCATACTTGGTCCACTGTCCCAGTTCTGGGTTTCACTTGAAGTTTGTTACCTGTCACACAACTGTCTTGTCTAGCAGTTTCAGCCCTGCTCCTAGCTCAGTCTCACATCTAGCAGCTCCCAGAAAGGGGCCCAGGTCTGACTCGAATTTGGTACTATCTTTCTCTACTCAGAGACAGGGTAATTCAAGCATTCCTGCCTAAAGCATTCAAGGCTGATCAAAATGAAGGAGGAAGTAATTCTATTCTACATTCAGATGATCTGATTCCGCAGGTTCTGAGCAAATAAAATCAAGGCTCAGATAAAACAGTGACTGAATTAAGTGAGGCACCATGTTCCAAACAGGTCATGTTAAACCACTGGGGTATTTTTTTTTCACAGTAATTCATTCATGATTCTTTTCTTTCATGCCTGCCTAGAAAGTCCTAGGTGATATCTCTTATTGCTGACCCTTCCCAAAGTGAGATTTCGCTACATTATCTCATAGTGCATTATTACTCCAGCATAGCCAAGTGCCTGCAGGAGCATTTCATTTTGTAAAGTCTTCTCTTCGTGAGATAGCATGTTTAGTGGTTGGAGAGGAAGGATGGACCAGTGTTTAAGAGGCTCATGTGGGACTCAGGACTGTATTCATTTCCCTGGTCTGCCAGTCTTCCTCTATGACCTTGGGCAAGTCACCTAGCTTCACACTGCCTAAGTTCCCCATCTGTAAAATGGGGATAATAGCAGTGCCCTACCTTACAGGTGTGCTGTGAGGATCCATACATTAGATTTCAAAGTATTCAGATATTACGGGAATGAAGGCCAGATTCTTCTCTCACTGTCACCTTCCCAACTTCCTTTTGCTTCTTACACCCACAAGGTCAATCCTGTCTTAAATTAGGCTCTGTTCTTTCACATTGTCTGCGCAGTGGGATCCTTCTCATAGAATCATAGAAATGTAGGGCTGGAAAGAACCTCAAAAAGTCATCAAGTCCAGCCCCACTGCGCTGTGGCAGGACCATCCCTGACAATGTCCAACCTGTTCTTCAAAACCTCTAGTGATGGGGATTCTGCAGCCTCCTCTGGAAGCCTATTCCAGAGCTTAACTACCCTGAAAGTTAGAAAGGGACCCTAAGAGGTCATCTAGTCCTGCACTGAGGCAGGACCAAGTATACCTAGACCATCCCTGACAGGTGTTGGGAGGTTTACATCCTGTTTCTTTGAACAAATGTCTATGGCACAGAAACTCCCATTACAGTCAGTATTAACTGGCAGTTTCAGCAGAGATGCCAAGGACAAATGGACATGTGAACGGAACTCTCTTCCTATTCCTCCAGGTGGTCCCTGCAACTGAGGCTCAAGGCACCAAGAGAGGATAGTGTGGAGGGAAAGCCTGCACTATTTCTATCTGGGTTGTCCATGGATAAATGTAGGAAGTCACTTTCTAACAATGTCAGGCTCACTCTGCACCCTTTCAGCAGTACTCATTTAAATCTGTTGCAAAATGTGAGCAAAACTGAGGTTCCTTTGTTATAATGTACATTCTGAATATTTGTGTTAGAAAAGGCAACATGACTGACAGATCTCAGTACCCATCCAGCCCCAGGTATTATTTCAGTAAAATTGTCCATAGATGGGGTTCCTGGCTGGTTTCTTCCCATATGATAATTTAGTGTTGTAATGATAACACAGCCCTCACACATGATCACATTTTTCACTAAAACCTCACTGAAGGCAATTTGTCTCCCAGGTCCTCAAGGCCGAACTGGAAACCCAGGCAAACCAGGACCAAAGGGGAAAGCAGGCGCCATCGGCAAAGCAGGTCCACGAGGTCCGAAGGGTATTAAGGGAAATCATGGGAAAAATGGAGTGCAAGGAAAGAAAGGACCCAAAGGGAAAAAGGGCGATACCGGGATGCCAGGACCATGCAGCTGTGACACCAAAAAAGCCAAATCTGCCTTTTCAGTCGCAGTCACCAAAAGCTACCCGAGAGAGAGGCTGCCCATCAAATTTGACAAGATCCTTATGAATGAAGGAGGGCACTACAATGCTTCCAGTGGGAAATTTATATGCAGCATTCCTGGTATTTACTACTTCACTTACGACATCACTTTGGCCAATAAACACTTGGCCATTGGGTTGGTCCATAATGGGCAATACCGAATAAAGACTTTTGATGCCAACACTGGTAACCACGATGTGGCCTCTGGATCAACCATTATTTCCCTGAAGCAGGAAGATGAGGTGTGGTTGCAGATCTTTTACTCGGAACAAAACGGGCTCTTTTATGATCCCTACTGGACAGACAGTTTATTTACTGGCTTTCTTATATATGCTGACCAGGATTATCTCAATGAAATATAGGAGAAGACTGTCAAAATATAGGAAGCTAGTTTGGGAGCTTATACAAGCAAAGTACAGCTTGTAGTGTGTATGTATGAGATAATCATAGGACTCTATTGGCTAGTTGGAAGTCTCCGATACCATTAAAGCATTGCATTTGAATGTCATTTTAAGTTTTAGCACAAGCTTTCCTATAACCTTTACCCAGGAGTGGAGCCAGGGTTTTTGGTGCCTTAGGCAGAATTCAGGGGGCAGCATTTTGTGCGCGCCCCACAAGGCACGTGGGAGCTTCCGGTTCCACTCCCATCACGCCGGCGAAGGACCCTCTGCAGAAATGCTGCAGGCGACAGCAGCAGTCATTGAGCTGCTCAATTGCCTGCTGCTGTTTTCCGCGGCACGTCGGCAGCAGGTCCTTCTTCAGAGGCGCGAAGGGAGTGGAACCGGAAGCTCCGGTGGGGAGCGCACAAAATGCCGCCCCCCGAATCTTGGCGCCCGTCGCCTAATGGAAGCGCCGGCCCTGCCTTTACCTAGAGATAAAGGGAAGATACTGAGTATATAGTTTACTTGGAGGTGGGGCGCAATTATCACTTGGTTGGTATCAGGTGTTTCCCACCAGGATTGGGGTTGTACAGCCCCTAGCATAAGGGGCTCTGAGGTGCTACAGTAATACAAATAGTCTTAGGATCAGTGGGAGCACTTTAAAGTATCCTTAATGATTGTTTTTTATAGTCCTTGGAGTTGTCTGTTATATTTTCCTCTACAAAGCATATATGCTGTGGTCAGATTACTATAACTTTAACATCAATGCAGAATCTATATTTTTATTTTTTTAATTACAAAGTGAGCCAAAAGCTATATCCTGCATCCTTGTATCGGAAGCACTATTACTGTTAGAGACAATATCTATCCCCCTGCAGAAAGGATCTTCATTAATTCAAAGTCAAAGTTCAGTAACCACTAAAGAGTCGGACAGTTCTTTGTTAAGATCCTAACAGCAGCTTCATAAGTGCACTATTAATGGGCAAAGCAGTCTGGCCAAAATAGAACAGGTACAAAGACCTCATCTTAGCCCCTTCATAGTCAATAGCAAAGTTTCCTGTAAGATGCTGGCTGCTCTCAACTCCTATTCAGTGGGTATTAATGGCACTCACTACCTTTCAGAATGCATCCAGTATGCACAAAAATCAGATTTTAAGAGAGACCTGAACTGGAATCCTGGATCTGATTCCACCCAAGTTTTGGTAAAGTTGGTATCTGGATCTGGACCCAAGTGTCACATCTCAGGGCTGCATGGGCCAAATGGCTCAGTAAGATTCTGATCCAAATTTGGCGTTTGGGCTCATGCCTCAGACTGAGGACAAACTTTTATTCCATGAACTGTTGTGTGAACTTCTCTCCCTAGCTTTTGCTATGCAGGATCTGTTAGCTGCTGCTAAGGCTCTTTTCTAGGGCTTTAATGCATACACACGTATCTGATTCCTAAGTATGGTGACCCACTGCTACAAGATATTGTTTTCAGCATACCATGGTAAAATATTACTGATGCTCTGGAATCAACTACATTCCGCTTTGTATTGGTGATAAAAAGGTCAAGAGTTATAACAGATTTTTTTTTTTTTTAGCATTCTTCCTTTACCTATAAGCATATCAGCTGGTGATAACAGAGGTATGGTTCTCTAATGTTAGAAGTACTGTAGTAGAATCCAAAGCAATCCTGATATAAAGCTGCTGCAATCTGGCTCTGAGCCCCAGAAATGTCTATTACAAACTCCCCTTTGTAAAACACTCATAATATAGATATCTATCTTGACAGCCAAGTGAAACTCTCCACCTTTAAACGTGGGCCAAATTCTTTTCTCATATATGCACTCATGCGTCCCCAGTCATTTCTTTAGTTTTCTTTATTCTATCACTCTAGATGAAAATTCAGATGAAGTTCCAGTTCTTTTAATTCTCATACATTGAAGTGAAATCCTACAAGGTTGAAAACATGTTTATGTTACTTTTACAAGTCATAATATTTGCATGACTATTAACTACAGTAACTGTGCTGTATCTTGCAAGATCATTAAATTGCTTTTTAAAAACAAAGCTGAATTCAAACATTGCTAGAATAATCTTGGTTTTATAATAAAGTTTTCCAATTAGAACATATTTCTAGACTGGTGTGCAACTTGAATCACTGACCCAGACTCGCTGACCATAAGCAATAGGATCCCCTGAGTGGAGAGGAACAACAAAAGGAGGCGTGGAAGGAAGGGGAATACCAACTCTACAGCACATTCCCCCTTTCCCTGGGGCTCATAGACACTCTTCCACCTAGCTGGAACCTTGCCAAAAAAAAAATGGACCAGGAGAGTTAAGCATTTTCTCCTCCACACCCAGTGGAATTCCCATAGGAAAAGCACTTGGGTATTACATTTGCCTGAAGCAGCACCTATTCCTGTAGACTGCCTTCCACACCTGCTGCTGTACACTCATTGAGGGAACTGTGCCAATGGCAGCACTTCTGTTTCAGGGCACATAGAGGCCTGGGTGTCTTGGGAGATCTATAAGTTGGGGTGGTTGAACCTCTTGCCCATTCTACGGTGGGAGGCAGAGGGAAGGTTCCCTTGACAGAAGAGAGAGCAGGAAACTCTGCAAGTGGAAACTCAGCTTTCTATTCTCTAGGCAGGAATTCTTGTGAGGCAGGAGAATAGAGCTCCATATTTCCCTTGAGACTTACCACTTAAAGCAGGGGTGGCCAACCTGGACATGAGAAGGAGCCAGAATTTACCAATGTACATTGCCAAAGAGCCACGGTAATACGTCAGCATCCTCACATCAGCTCTCCCCCACTTCCAGCACCTCCCACCCATTGGCAGCCCTGCCAGTCAGTGCCTCTCCCTCACCCCCACACCTCCTGATCATCTGTTTTGTGGCATGCAGAAGGCTCTGGGTGGGGAAGAGGAGGCGTGAGGGCATAGCAGGCTCAAGGGATGGGGCAGGAAGGAGTGGAGTGGGGGCAGGGCCTGTGGCAGAGCCCGGGGTTGAGCAGTGAGCACCCCCTGCACATTGGAAAGTTGGCACCTGTAGCTCCAGCCCCGGAGTCGGTTCCTATTAACTTCCGCATATTAACTTCTGAAGAACCCCATGTGACTCCAGAGCCATAGGTTGGCCACCCCTAACTTAAAGTGCCAGTGTACTCATATTTTCAGTGGGTGCCCAAATAATTTTCACGTCTCAAGCACCTTGCATCTGCAATCTTGCAGTGCTTTACAGACACTCATTATTTAAGCCTCAACACTGCTGTGAGGTAGGAGGTATTATGTCTAATTTGGGGTAAACTTAGGCATGGAGAGAGAAAGTGATTACATCAAAGTCACACACAATCAAAGAATTAACTCCCAGTCCCCAGCTCTCAGCTCAAAACAATAGTGACTCTGCCTGGGACATCTCATACATACCTATCTCTATATTTTTTGGTCTGGAAGAGATGGGAGATTACCTGTAAGGTAATTCATTATTTTTTCTCTAATAAAATGAGAAAAATGAATGCAAATATTTAGGTTAGACTCACCAAGTGCAATTGATCTATAATGCAAGAGAGATCACTGGCTTTAGTACAGTAATCTAGGTTTTGCTTTCAACTTTCAGAACAAATTTGAGCTCTCATGTTCTCATCCAAGGAAGGGGAGCAAGAGTTCTTTCTTTCATATAGCACAGAATCATGTTACAATAACCATTCCATGCTTACCAGTTCAGGTCTGCAGGCCTTCCTATATACCAAAGGTTCTCAAACTGTGGTCCATGGACCACTAGTGGTCCACCAGCTCCATTCAGGTGGTCTGTGGATAGTTGCCTTTAAGTTGCGTGCCTGGACGGCCACACATGAGAGAATGAAGGGCCACCCACCTAATTAGTGTCTGGACCCTGGAGAATATGCACATGTAAGGTGAGGTGGTGGCATTGGGGTGAATAAGGGATAGGAGTAGGGGGCAGTGAGGTGAGAAGAGGGGGTGGGGGGCATTTGGGATGTGCAGAGCTGCGGCAGCCAGAGAAAGAGGCAACTGTGTCATTGCACTCCATATGCTTTATGAAAATATGCTTATGAATGTGAATATTATGTAACTGGAATATGCTTTATGCAAAAGGTCTCTTGTAAGGTATCATTACAAAGCTTATAATCTACTGAGTGTGTTTATCCTATTTGTCTGCATGTATTATTTCTATGTCTGAAGTTAGAAGAATAAGATATAAACTTTATTGCTGATGTAAACATATTAAGTGGAAGCCATTAAGGATATTTCAGAATCAATGAACTGTAAATGTCTCTGTTTACTTGCAAACCTTCCTGTGTACATGTAAGCCAGCCCAGGAAGAATGGAGGCTGGAGTCTTGCATGATAAGTGATCGTATCACCTGATTCTGGAATCCATTTTAATCCTCGTACTTTTCCATTCAGAAGGAGGGGTGGGGGCCAAGCACAGACAAAAGGACTCCCACCTTGTGCAAGAGCTATAAAAACAGGGTGGAGCAGGACAAAGAGCAGCAGATCATGAGAAAACCCCTAGTTACCACCTGAGATGGCTGCTGGAACTAACAAGGACTGTACCGGGGAAAGGATTGGACCCAGACTAGGAAGGAGTCTAGTCTGTGATAGAAGCTTATTGGAACATCTCTGAGGGTGAGATATTACCTGTAATCAGTTTCTTGATGTATTAGCCTTAGACTTGCGTGTTTTTGCTTTATTTTGCTTGGTAACTTACTTTGTTCTGTCTGTTATTACTTGGAACCACTTAAATCTTATTTTTTATACTTAATAAAATTACTTTTGTTTATTAGTAAACCCAGCGTAAGTGATTAATATCTGGAAAGCAAACAGCATCTCTCTCTATCAGGGTAATAGAGGGTGGGCAATGTATGAGTTTACCCTGTATAAGCTTTATACAGAGTAAAATGGATTTATTTGGGGTTTGGATCCCATTGGGAGCTGGGTGTCTGGATGCTGGAGTCAGGTAACCTGCAGAGCTGTTTTCACTTAAAGCCTGAAGCTTGGGAGAGGAGGCCCAGACCCTGGGTCTGTGTTGCAGCAGGCTAGCATGTTTGGCTCAACAAGGCAGGGTTCTGGAGTCCTAAGCTGGCAGGGAAAACGGGCTCAGAGGTAATTTCAGTACATCAGGTGACAGTCCCAAGGGGATCTCTGTGACTGAAACCATCACAGGGACTTTCCCCAACTCCAGGGCTGCAGCTGCATGGGAGAGATCCCCCTCCTTCTCAGCCTCATCTCTGTGGCTGGGGAGAGACTTCCCTCCTTCCAAGCCCCAGCTTGGGGACTGCCATGGTGGGGGAGATAGAGCACATCCATCGTTTTAGAAAGGTAAGGCTACTGATATTAAAATATGAGTTAGGTGCTTTTATTTGTAGAACAAAGAAGTGTATTGTTACGTTTTTTTTATATAGCGCTTTTATCCAAAGCACTTTACAATAGTTAGCTAATGGTACAAACAACATTTGGAAGGATCATTAAGTTGTCTGCCAAGACCCTCAGCAATTTTCAAGTGGTCCATGAAAAAAAAAAAAGTTTGAGAACCACTGCTATATACCACAGAGAAGTTATTTCCAGGGCTTGTCTGTATGACACAAACCACAGCTCAATGAACCTAAGGCAAGTACAGAACTTGGAGAGTTACAGAAAAGAAGTGGAAAATCCAGAAACTAGCAAACTGAAGAGGGCAAAGTGGGAGAAATTATCTATTCGCACAGGAGGAAATTCACCCCTCAGCAAGGGTCTGCCCAAAGACTTTGGACACTTACGTGTTTCCGTGAAACATCCCTGAGAGGGACAGACAAATGCACTTCAGAGTTGTATTGGTCTTGTGTGGTTTCCTCTGAACAGGGAGAATTTTACCTACAGTGGCTTAAACACAATCATACTATCTTACTTGCTGAAAAAAACTTATTTACAAAGCTTGTTACAGGGGATTCAGACACACAGGAAGCAGCATTTAATAAGGAGAGGCTGCTGAGCAGGGGTTTTCTTCCCCCCTCACTTTCCACCTGTCACTGGAAGTGGAGAGGCAGTTGGTGTAGTGGCAAAGGTATCTGTAGCAATGCCAACCCCCATTATTTCAAAGGCATGACCCAGACCAAATAATAAATGAAGCCTGAGATTTGCTTTGCCATCTCTTGATTTCAGCCTCTGAACCTTTAAGAAAAAACATCAAATATTGTGAGACTCACATAAAAATCACAACAGTTGGCAATGCTGCATCTGTTAGCAAGATCCCTACCTCCAGTCTTCTGAATTGAGTTCTGGGGTGGATGAGGGTCTTGCTTTTATGTTGTCACTGGGAGAAAGGAGTTGAAAAGGGAGTTGTAACCCTTGCCTCCATGTCAGTTACTCTGATCAGCTTTTGCCTCCATAAGGATCTGTTCTCTCCTGATGAAAGTCTCATCAAGTTCACTGTTATCCACTAGAAAGCGCCATAGTCTCCCTGGCCCTGGTTGCTAATACTGTAGTATGCATGGCTTCCTGGTCTGTTTCAGAAAAGACATGTCTCTTTGGATTTTACCTCGGTACTCAAGGGGGTGCTCTGCTCATGCACAGAGATTCTCCCTTTCCACATTCAAGGAGAATCAGCTGATTTCCTATTTCTCTAGTGTTAGCTTTTCTTTTAACTCAGGCTGAAAAAGTATAAGGCATTAAGGCTTATAAGATGTCTGGCACATATGGCATGTGTATTATGAAACATGATCTAAGAAAATGCACCCTCCTTCTTGGCTCTTTGAGCTAAGCTCATGTGTTTAACTAAATGCTCAGTCATGCAATAAAAAAAATTAGAAAACCTTTTTCTGTAGGGCTGAAAACTTTTGTGGTCTAGCATATAGGTTGCGTAGTAAATGCTATCACATCACCTGCATTGAGACCTAGTAGAGGAAGGTACTTCTAATCTATACTGAATTCACTCAATATGAAGTGATATGCTTACAGGTTTTTACAGTTTTTTCTCTTCCCCTTTTAAGACTCAGTATGAAAAAACTTAGCACCTGGGTTATTTTACTGCCAGAGCTGCCGGGATACTCAGGCTATAAGATTAACATCTTGTGCATGTCAAAACACCAGATCTTTCCATTTTGAAAAGACAGTATAGGAAAAGTGTTGTTTCTTTTCTTGTTTTTATAGGAAGCTCAGAGAAGAGGAGGGTGGCAGACACACACATGCAGTGACCATTTCCCAGAATAACATACACTCTGGTGAACTAGACCAGAGCTTCAAAAAACATTAGCTGCATTTTCCAGGTTCCTCCATCCACGTTTTCCCCACTCTGCTTCCTTCAGCTATGTGAGTCCCTGAGTCACACCACAGCTCCCTTCTGGCTAACCACAGTAGGGTCACCAGAGAAGCTCTACTTCTCAGTCAGCTTTGGCTTCAACTTTATCCTTGTGACAGTACCTCCAATAAGGCTTTATGGGAATATGACATAACTGGAATGTGTTTTGTGCTGCCTGTGCCATGTAACATATCTCTATAAAGGTTATAGTCTACTATATCTCTTCATCCTATTTGTACATATATATCATTTTGTACTTGAGGTTAAGAATATTGGTTGTATACTGCTTGATTGCTAAGTAAGCTTTGTGAGGCATTTGGTCATCTTCTTTAGGAAGGAATTCGCAAGGTTAAGTACGCGATCAGGAAGCACTTGGGGAACAATGCATCTTGGAATGCTCCAATCCACATAAGAAGTCTTCCTGGAGACCTACAAGATACCATGTGGGGAATGGCTTCTGCCTGTAAAAACTGTGAGTCATGCATGGACATGTGACTTGCCCAAGTAACTCCAGAACTCCATCTTGGAGCTGGACTTTGCATAGGAGTGAGGAGAGGGGTCGCCCCACAAGAGAAAGTCTATTTAAACCCGTGGGAGACCCCTCCATTTTGTCTTCAGCTGGCTAAAGAAGGAGCCTCTCCACCCCCGAGGATAATTGAAGGAAACTAGAACAAAGGACAGTAACTACAGCGGGTGTGAGTGATTGCTGGACCCAGACTAAAAGAAGATTAGTCTGTAAAAGAGAGCATTCTGGAACTTGTGAGGATCTTATCTGTATTTAGTTTGATTAGACATAGATTTGCGCATTTTATTTTATTTTGCTTGGTGACTTACTTTGTTCTGTCTGTTACTACTTGGAACCACTTAAATCCTACTTTCTGTATTTAATAAAATCACTTTTTACTTATTAATTAACTCAGAGTATGCATTAATGCCTGGGGGAGCAAACAGCCATGCATATCTCTCTATCAGTGTTATAGAGGGCGAACAATGTATGAGTTTACCCTGCATAAGCCTTATACAGGGTAAAACGTATTTATTTGGATTTAGACCCCATTGGGAGTTGGGCATCTGAGTGCTAAAGACAAGCACACTTCTGTGAGGTGTTTTCAGGTAAACCTACAGCTTTGGGGCAAGTAAATCAGACCCTGGGTCTTTGCTGGAGCAGACATGAGTATCTGGCTCAGCAAGACAGGGTGCTGGAGTCCTGAGCTGGCAGGGAAAACAGGAGCAGAGGTAGTCTTGGCACATCAATTGGCAGCTCCCAAGGGAGTTTCTGTGATCCAACCCATCACGCTCCTCCCACCATATCCTAGCTTCTATCAGCAACACACAGAGGGAAATGGTAGGAAATACCTGGACCCAGAGTTGCCTGAAGAGCGCACCTCTGCTAGAGATAATGTCTCCATCTGGTGACCTGGGGGAGTCTCAGTCTGCCAAGACTTAGCAGGTGTATGAGACTTGGAGTCTTGCTTTTGAGGCTTAATTTCTCCAAGGAGCACGGCCTGGATGGTTAGAAAGTGGAGAGATTGATAGGGGTGCAGGGCTGGAAAGCAGATCTGCCTGATGCCTCCCCTGGAGTCTGAGCCTGTGAGGTATTGACATCCACAAGCAGTACTGACATGAATGGGAATTAAGGGTGATCAACACCAATGGGATGCAGACCTGTCCTCATCCCCATTGCCTAGCTCAGATCAGTGCCCCAATATTCAGCTCATCTCCCAAGTTCCATGCTCCCTTCCCCCAAAAAACCATTCTACACCAAAAGGGTTTTGATATTTCAATGTCTGTTATGCTCTTATTCACTTAAATATGTAATAAACATGAAAAACTCCAGTGATTGCTAGTATTACTTTTGCATGTAAGCTAAGTATCTAATGTACGTTGGCAGTTTTGAACATAATGTTGAAATGTATCAGCTGGAAACAAGAAGAAATTAGAGCAACCCAGCCAGTCAGCTCTCCACAGTCCACTACATTCTGAGAACCTCTTCTCTAAACCTTCATGCTAGAGAATCTTGTTGCTAATTAATAGGTTGATGGTTGGACTTACTATCTCAATCTCCTACAAATGTCCTTCAGGAGAAAAAAGGACATGGATCACTAAGAGTATGTTTACACTGGCAGAGTTACACCGCCGGCAGTTACAGTGCTGCTCAGAGAGCGCTGAAGGGAAACCACAGTTGTGTGTTCACACTGTCAGCTGCCTGCGCAATAGTGTGTTTGCTCACAGCGGTATTCAGAGCAGTGCACTCTGGGAAGCTTTCCCACAGAGCAATGGGTTAATGTCTCTTTCACCTGAAGCACCTGACCAGAGGACCAATCAGGAAACTGGATTTTTTCAACTTTCGGTGGAGGGAATTTTGTGTCTGAGGTTTTTGTTTTCTGTCTGCCTGCTTTCTCTGAGCTTTGGAGAAGTATTTCTGCTCTCTAATGTTCTGTTTCCAAGTTGTGAGTACAGAGATCATGTATTTACATGTCTATAGTTGCTGGAGTGCTTTGATTTGTATTCTTTTTGAATAAGGCTGTTTATTCAATATTCTTTTAAGCAATTGACCCTGTATTTTGTCACCTTAATACAGAGAGACCATTTGTATATATTTTTTCTCTCTTTTTTATATAAAGCTTTTTTTTAAGACCTGTTGGAGTTTTCTTTTCTGGGAAATTGCAGGGAAATTGAGTCTGTACTCACCAGGGAATTGGTGGGAGGAAGAAATCAGGGGGAGATCTGTGTGTGTTGGATTTGCTAGCCTGATTTTGCATTCCCTCTGGGTGAAGAGGAAAGTGCTTTTGTTTCCAGGACTGGGAACGGAGAGGGGGAGTCACTCTGTTTGGATTCACAGAGCTTGTGTCTGTGTATCTCTCCAGGAGCACCTGGAGGGGGGAAGGGAAAAAGGATTATTTCCCTTTGTTGTGAGACTCAAGGGATTTGGGTCTTGGGGTCCCCAGGGAAGGTTTTTCAGGGGGACCAGAGTGCCCCAAAACACTTTAATTTTTTGGGTGGTGGCAGCAAGTACCAGGTCCAAGCTGGTAGCTAAGCTTGGAGGTTTTCATGCTAACCCCCATATTTTGGACGCTAAGGTCCAAATCTGGGACTAAGGTTTGACACGCTTGTTTAGGAAAAGCCCCTGGTGAGCCAGGCCAGTTTGTTTACCTGCTGCATACACAGGTCTGGCTGCGGTTTGCTGTCCCAGGCCAATGGGAGTTGCTGGAAGTGGTGGCCAGCACGTCCCTCAGCCCACACTGCTTCCTGCAGCTCCCATTGGCCGGGAGCAGCGAATCGCAGCCAGTGGAAGCCACGATCAGCCAGATCTGCAGACGTGGCAGGTAAACAAATGGGCTCGGCCCATCAGGGACTTTCCCTAAACAAGAGGCTGTCCAAGTTTGGGAAACACTGCCACAGAGCATCTCTTCCTCTTCTGCTGCTAAGAGTTGTGGGAAGGCGGAGAGAGTCACAGGGCATCCTGGGTCCTGTCCCAATGCCCTGTGATGCATTGCTTTGCATCCCAGCAATCCCTGTGCTTCCGTCTGTATTTGGTGCCATCTTTCAACGGTTTGTGCAGTGTGTGCTCTGCCTCTTCGGTCTGCAGAAACGGATCCCAAACTGTTGACCAATATGCTGTTTACTCTCCCTAACACGCCACGAGTGGCAGTAGAGTTATTCCTTAAACTACAAAAGCAAGAGGAGTTCAACATTGATCTCACCACACGTAGTAGCTACGACATGAGATTGCTTGTGGCATTCACGGAGGGGCTGACCACAGTGGAATGCCACTTTGAGGGTTGAGAAATAAGCACTGAGTAGTGAGATCACATTGTCATGCACATCTGGGACTGGGACCGTGAGATGAGCTTGCCCCAGTCCTGTGGCGCAAGGACACGAGAATGAGAGCTGCCCTGTCATTGGAGAGCACGTGGCAATTGCACTGTGGAAGCTGGCTACTGCAGATTGGTCGCTAACCAGTTCAGAATGGGAAAGTTGACCTTTGGACTTGTGTTGATGAAAATGTGCAGGGCCATTAATCGCATCCTGCTCTGAAAGACGGTGACTCTGGGCAGTGTGCGTGACATTGTGGATGGCTTTGCACAAATGAACTTTCCTAACTGAGGAGGGGTGATAGATGGCACACATATTCCAATTCTGGCACCAGACCACCTAGCCACTTAGTACATTAATTGGAAGGGGTATTTCTCAATGGTTCTCCAGGCACTTGTGGATCACTGTGGGCATTTCAGAGACATTTAATGCAGGCCGGTCTGGAAAGGTGCATGATGCACGCATCTTTCAGAATACTGGCCTGTTCAAGAAGCTGCAAGCAGGGATTTTTTCCCTGACCAGAAGATCACTGTAGGGGAAGTCAAAACGCCCATTGTGATCCTGCCTACCCCTTAATGTTCTGACTTATGAAGCCATACACCAGGCACCTTGACAGCAGCAAGGAGCAGTTCACCAATAGGCTGCACAAGTGCAGAATGAAGGTTGAGTGTGCTTTTGGCCATTTAAAGGCCCACTGACTCTGCTTATATGGGAGGCTGGACCTGGCTGATGACAATATTCCTATGCTTATAGCTGCATGCTGTATGCTCCATACTATTTGTGAAGGGAAGGGTGAAAACTTCACTGAGGCTCAGTGCCTGGAGGCTGAATTTGAACAGCCAGAGACCAGGGCCGTTAAAGAGGTTCAGCATGGTTCCCTAAGGATCAGGGATGCCATGAGGCAGCAATATGAACTCTGAAAGCCACTAAAATTTGTTGCTATGCTCGAAAGTGCAGTGCTTGTAATGCTACGAGGTGACTATGATTGGCGCAGATGATGCACCCTGAAGGTTTAAGAAAATTGCCTGTTGCTTTGCAGGGCTCTGTTTGCTTTCAATTAAATGGAATAAAGACTGCTTTCAAACCAAAACAATTATTTTATTAAAAAACAACAATCAGAGGAGAGAGACCAAAAAACAAAACAAAAAACCACACACACACACACACACCAGAACTGTGGGGATGGGGGAAGGGAGGGTCCCGGGAGGAGATGGGGTCCTGGAATGGTTAAAGATTTGTCTATGTCCAGGTATCATATGCAACTTTGTCCTTTGGAGTACAGTGTAGTGGGTTCTGTACTTCAGCTGGGCTAAACAGCAGAGGGTTTGAGTGCAGTGGGAGTCCACAGTGCTGGACTGTGAGAAGGGAGGAGTGGAATGAGGCAGGTACAGACTGGAGCCAGGAGGTTGACAAGAGTGTGTTGGCAGTGTGTGGGGAGGACATGGGAAAGAGTTTTGCGACAGTGGCTGCAGGGAAGGGCAGGCGCAGAGCTGCTCGGTTTGCAGTGCTAGTAGTGCCTCCGTGTCCGCTTGGTGCTCCATAATGTTAAGAGCTGCTCGGTGGCTTCATTGTGGCGTGCTGTGTTCTTCTTTTGGTTCCTCTTCTCACTGTCCCACCACTCCTTCAATTCTTCTTTTTCAGCTGCAGAGTGCATCATGACATCACGCAGAAAGTCCTCTTTAGTTCTTCATGGCCGCTTTCTGCACAGCTGTTCAGCCAGCAATAACAAAGAGGGAGGCTGGGATCCCCAGGTCATCTCTGTGAAGCCAAAATGCAACATTTTACAGAAGCAGTATTGTTTGCAACACAGATTCGGTGATTTAAAACACAGCCACTATTCACACACCTGTCACTAACTGGCTCACCTCAGGCATGCACATGTGAGTCACAAGACCCCCAAAATGGTGAGTAACTGCAGGGGCAGGGGAAATCAGTGTTCCAGGACAATACTGTACACTGGGCACATGGCTCTTGGAGAGAGCCAGCACTGTAAGGGGTCGGGGGGGGCTTATCATTCCTGTCCCCACATTTTCCAGAGCTGTGTTCATTATGGAAGATATCTCGCTGTTGAGGGTCAGCAGGGAATCAAGGGAGGGTCTTCTCTAGACTGCGACTTCTGCTCTGGCCCTTATGCGGCTCACCTGTGTGCAGCACTGGTGTCCCCCCTGCCCAGTGATGGCAGACTGGTGCAGCAAAGTTACCTTTAACAGGGCAAGAAACAAAGCAGCTTTGCCAAAGAACCTGCAGCAGCAGATTGCCTAGTATCTCCATAACAGTTTCCTGGAGATCTCTGAGGCAGATTCCCATGAAGTGAGGGAGTCACTCAACACCCTGTTCTTCCACTCAGACTAGGCATGTGGTAGTATGTGCATCATACAGACACAAGCCTGCTTTCTGCAACCCTCCTGCCCACAACATCTCGCTTCAGCAATTCCCAAAAATCAAAGCCACTTACCGGGGCCTCCTCTCCTGTTTGTGCTTTGCCAACATCCAACAGCTGTGACTGGTTAGCCAGCTCCAAGGTAGAGAAGAGCTCCTGGCTGCATGCATCTCTGACCTCCGAGTCATCCTTTGCCTCTGGTTCCCAATTCCCCTCCCCATCCTCATCCAAGATTTCCTCCTCCTGGCTCAGTCAACTCTCAACTGGCTTGCAAGCAACCAAAGTAGCCACAGTGACCTTCACACTGGAGGTGAGATCACCACCGAGTATTGCGTCCAGCTCTTTGTAGAACCGGTAGCTCGTGGGTGAGGCACCGAAGCGGCAGTTTGCCTCCTGCGCCTTGTGATAGGTGTCCTGCAGCTCCTTCACTTTGACCCTGCACTGCAGTGTGTCCTGGTCATGGCCTCTTTTGGTCATGCATTGTGAAATCTGTCCATAGGTATCATAATTCCTATGCTGGAGTTCAGTTGAGACTGGACAGCCTCCTCTCCCCAAATGCTGATGAGATCCAGCAGCTTGGCACTGCTCCAAGCGGGGGACTACCTGCTACGTGGAGCAGGCATGGTCACCTGGAAAGATGTGCTGAGACCATTAAATGTGCCACCGAGCAAACAGGAAGGGGACTTTGAAAATTCCCAAGGAATTTATGGGGTGGGTCTCACAATTGGTCACCTGCAGGCAGGGCAATAGAGTTCAAACCGATGACTAGAGAGACAAGAACAGGCATTGAGAGACACCTCCCAGAGGTCATTTGCAGCACTGTAATTGACCAGGGTGTCTACACTGGCACCACAGCGCTGTATCCCTGGCGCAGAAGGCTGTACGCCTCTCATTGGGGTGGTTTTTTTACAGCGCTGCAACTGCGCACTTTCTGCACACTAAGCAGCTTGGCAATGTGCGCACCTGGGGAGTTTCTGCACAGTAAAGCAGCTTTCTGCAGTGTAACTTGCCCGTGTAGACAAGGCCTATGAGTGATGCTTTATATGTTATTTAAGACTCACCAGGTTTCAGTACTACTCTGTTAGTGCATCATCAGTGTAAATTATTTAACACTTGACAGCTGAGCACAGGCAGTAGAGCAACCTAAGAATCCTGACTACAGAACCTTTTGTATCAGTTATCTGCCTGCATGCAATCCCTCAGTCCAGTCATTGCTAAAAGCTGAGCTTGGCCTTCCAACTCAAGTCTGCTGCAAGAGGCTCCCCCAGTGCTCCACTGCCCCAAGACTCCTCACTCCACTGCCCTAGGATCCACTCTCCAGCATCAAGCCTCTCGTTTCCAGCTCTTCCTTCCTTCTGCCCAGGAGCCCCTACACAAGCTCTCCTGCAGGCATGTCTACACTACAGACTTACTACGGTGTCATGGTGGTTCATGTCCACACTACCCTCCTTCTGTCGGTGGTGCGTGTCCTCACCAGGAGCATTCCACTGACTTGAAGGCAGTGTGGGGGGCTGAAAACCCAGGCTCAGCTACATGTGCAGCTCCCTGCTGGCAGTAGCGACTCGGGGGAGGGGCACAAAGGGTCAAGTGCCAACAGCCAGCCTTGGCACAGTGGCATTGAAATATTTTTAATAGTGGGGGTGCTGAAAACCAGCCCCCTGTTACCCCGTCCACTTCTCCCTCCCCTGTCCCCCAAGAGCTGAGGCTGGTAGCCAGGAGCCTGGGAGTGCGGGGCCAGCAGCAGGGGGGTGCTACAGCACCTCCCGCACTCTTAGTTCCCCCACCTATGCCCAGACAGGGAGAGGAAAGGCCAAGGCAAGAGCCTTTCCTCTTCCAGACATTCTGCCTGGGGAGCTGCCCGGTGCAGCGCAGCAGCTGACTGGGAGAGCGAGCATCTGGCTACAGAAGCAGCAGGCTGCCCCCTGCCCAGGCTCAGCTTCTGAGGACAGGAGCCGATTCTGAGCATGCCAAGGAGCGCAGGGGGACTCTGACTTGCTCAACCACTGTCTTGGAAGCCAAGCCCAGGTGGAAGGCAGCCTGCTGCTGCTGCCGCCAAGCACTTTCCTGGGCAGCTGCTGTGCTGCACCAGGCATGGGGGAGTGGCTCCAGGACCGGGCTGCTGAGAAGAGCAGCCAACAATGCCAGGGGGAGCTGGTGCAGCGGGAGGACAGAGCCCCCACCCCAGGTAAAGTGGAATGAGGAGGGGACAGAGAGTGCACAGGGACCCCAGGCTGGGCGCAGGGCAGGGAGGAGTCACATAGAGAGGTCACATGTCCTCCCCTTTAGCTGGTGCCTCCCTTAGTGTCCTTCCCACAAGTTGCTGACCCTTAGTGGGGAGCCAGTGGGGGAGAGCCCAATTCCGAGTAGGGAGGCCAGTGGCCCAGCTCAGAGTAGGGAGCTCAGGGGCAACCAGGCTACAGCACCAGTGTGACAGCCCAAACTGTGAACGGCTTACCTGTCAATTTCACGGCTGCCTGCTGGAACCGTGAAATTGACAAGCATGATAGCCAATAGCCAACGTAAGTAACTCGCCGTGTCTACATGGATACTGCATCACTAATTACACCAACATAAGCCCTACATCTCTTGCGTAGGTGGAGCTATTATGTGGATGTACAGCACATACATCAACAGGAGTAAGGCTGTAGTGTAGACACTGACATAATTAGGTTGACTTAAGCTGCCTTATGTCGACCTAACTCTGTAGTGTAGACCAGGCCTCAGATGGGTTCCCCAGCTCTGGCCAGAGCTCTCCAGCAACTTTCTTCAGCTTCTGTTCTTCTCAATAGCTCTCTAAACATGCCAGTTCTCCTTCTCTCTAGTCATTCTATCCTGCTTCTGCTGTTTTCTGTCTCTCTGTGCCCATGTCTACACTACAACCTTTGGTTAATGCAAGTTTTGTCAGTGCACAACTGCCAGAATGTGACTTTCTCTGGAGTGCATGCATAGTTGGCTGCTTGCATCAGTGCTCAGCATACTCACCAGGAGAGCTTGCATCAGTGCAAAGTGTGGTGCAGGTATCCCACGGTGCCACACAATGCCACCTGGTACAGTGCCTTAGAGGAGATTCTAGCAATAGAAATGACAAGTCATGCAGTGTCTACGCATGAACTGTGTTAACCTCAGTAGGCTGACCATGTCTCCAGGCCATTCGGGGAGGTAATTTTATTTCCCCATTGTAACGGCTGGCTCAAATGCCCCCGAGACAGATTTGGGTGTAGGCACATGAACAAATAGGGCAATGCAAGTCTCCTTGCATCAACTCAAGTTTGTGAGTTTGACCAGGTCAGTCTCTTTTCTTCTCAGGCAGCTCTCAGACACCTTTTCTGTCTCTTTTGCTAGTGCTCAGCAGCCCTCTCAAGTTCAGCTGAGAGGTAGTTAATCACAAGTCCACCAGCCTCAGCCCTGACACTACCAGGACAGTGTTAATTCATTTCAGTCACTCCCAACCTAGAGATTTCAAATCCTACCCAGAGCTCCCTACCAGACTCCTAAACCTTGTAGCATTCCTCCTCCAGCAAGTTATTAGCTAATTATCTCACCCACCCCACTGCAAAGAGTTTGCACAAGGCCTATACACCACAAATTCTGTCTACAGTCCCGAAGTAAGAGTGAGGACTGCATTCCCCATGCTAATCCACTACTTCACAGTACTCCAGCCGTGTCAAGAAGATACATAACTAGCCCTCAGTCTAAGACCAGACACCTTATGAGCCATATAAACATGGAAGTCAAGGTGCTCTACTTCTGGAAAGTGAGACTCTGCCATAAAATGGTGCAGAAAATATACCATGTCAGATAGAACAGATGAGAAGGTTTTTCCTGCCTCTGGGCATAGCAAGGATCATTTGAAAAGCACTGCCTCATTTCCTGTGAAGTAGAGTCATGGCAGGACAATTGTACAGGGCCGCCCAGAAGATTCAGGGGGCCTGAGGCAAAGCAATTTCAGGGTCCCCTTCCATAAAAAAAAAAAGTTGCAATACTATAGAATACTATATTCTCATGGGGGCCACTGCGGGGCCCAGGACCTGGGGCAAATTGCCCCACTTGTCCCCCACTCTCGGCGGCCCTGCAATTGTAAAGAGCTATTTGAATTGATAGGTTTCCATTTTGAGTTCATCTCAACACACAGTGAACTCGGTCACATCATGCTGTTTCATTTAGTTTAATCTGACAAGAAAGTGTCTGTGAAAGCTGAATGAATAGTTCATCATGAATCATTCCTAGGTGAAATTCATCTCAATCTTTGCAGAACTTTCACCAACAGACTGAAATTTCTTCAAATATGTATTTGTGAAATATCAGTGAATAATTTTAATTCATTTATTCCTTGGCTCAAGATCTGAAATGTGAAATTCAAGTGGTCACTCAGCTGTGATTGGTCAGATAAGCCCATGGTATCCCCCACTCCACCCACCCACAAACTGGATGAGTTTAATTCTAAGGCCATGTCTACCCTAGCACTTACGTCAGCCAAACTTATGTCACTCCGGGATGGGGAAAAAAAAAAAAAAAAAGACTCCTGAGCAACATCCACTTATGACGGCATAAGTGGAAGTGTGCACAGTACTACATTGGTGGGAGAAGCTCTTCTGCCGACATAGCTACCGCAGCTCGATGGGAGAGGTTTGATTATGTTGATGGGAGAGCTCTCTCCTACTGGCACAGAGTGGCTACACGAGAGATCTTACAGCAGCGCTGCTGCATCGGTACAGTGGTGTCTCTGTAAGCTCTCTAGTGCTATGTCTACACTGCACACCTTACAGTGGCACAACTGTGCTGCTACAGCCAGGCTGCTGTAAAGCATGCAGTGTAGCCACTCTCTTGCTGACAAAATAAAACCACCCCTAGCAAGGGGCAGTAGCTTTGTCAATGGGAGAGTATCTCCCACTGACATAGTGCTATCCACGCCGGCGCTTTTTGTCGGTAAAACTTTTGTCGATCAGGGATGTGTTTTTTCAACGCTCCTGACCGACAAAAGTTTTACCAACGACAGCGCAGAGTAGATATAGCCTTAGAATCAGGTTTCTGATGCAAGTGTCCAGGGAAAGCAAAATCACTTTCTATAAATATTTGTGCTAGTAAGACTCATACATCCAAACTGATGTTTATGTTCTAGTTGTTTTGCAGTATTCTGCCAGTTCTATTAATATAGATTTTTTTGTGCCAAATATTCAATGAGGAATCTGAAGCCTAACTAGTGTCTTTTCTTGATGATTGCACTTAGCTGTCATAGAGTGCTTTGCATCCACAGCGTTTTACCAAGGTCAGTAATGTTCTCCTTTTACACATGGTGGTGAAGTGATTTGCCCAAGGCCATCCAGAAGGCTAGTTGCAGAGCCAGGAATAAAGTCCCAGTCCAGTACTCTATTCTCAAGGCATGAGCATTTTTTCCATCTCTGCTTTCAGTGCATTTTGAGTACAAGTTTTCCTGTAATACCTTTGCAAAGCAATGTGTATATCAGGAATCTAACACACTGACTTTAAATAAAGCGTTGTTTCAATGGTAAAAATATGATTTGTCAGTCAACTTCAGTAAAAAAATTGAAGGTCTGAGGAGAAGCATTTACAGGAAAGAATAAGGAAGTTGGGATCTGGGAAAGCAAGATCAGGAGACTAGCATGGATGCAGCCTGTATTTCTCAGAGTGGGAACTGTAGGAAGTGTCAGAATAACTTTGGAAAAGTTTTGCTGTAAGGGCACCATATAAATGCTGGCTTTGTCTATGCTCTCAGTTGCACTGGTTAAACTAGAAATTTTTTTTTAAATGATTTAGTTAAATTTGTTGAAGATAGTAGTGCCCACACTCATTCAATTTACACCTGGTTTATAGTGACTTGCATACAATGATTCTGTTTCTAGACATCACTGCAATACACATTAATAAAATCCAGGTTTAAATCCATTTATATGCGTCCACACAGGGGTTTGCACCAATTTAACCAAGTTGATTTAAAGTTAAACTAGTACAACTTCAAAGATAAAAAATGCTTTTGTTTAACCCAAACTATTCATATTGTATTGTTACTTAGACCGCACACAAAAAGTTGACTCTTTCACTTAAGCACTCTGATGGAAAATATAATCCCATAACTGCAGTACATGTATTGTATCAAAAACTTGAACCAAAATACTATGTGTGATGTTGTTTGACTGGCTAAACTACTATCATATGGAAATGAACTGCTGCATTTGCTCAATATTTGAAAGCAAATTCTCTGTTATTTTACCCAAGTGCCCCTTGTCTTTTTCAAGAAAACAGCTGTAGCATTTAAGATGAGGCAATGGCATGAACTAGTATCAAGCACACAATGGCTCTAATTTGTAAACACTCTGAAACACCAGACAATATTTAAAGCCAAGTTTTATGCTCCTCTATTTCAACAGTAATTTAACTCATATTATGGAGCTGAGAATCACCTTGATGATCTTTTAACAAGTACAAAGAATCCTACATTAATAAGAACAGTTGTTTCCTTGTCTGTTGCCTACTTTGCTGAAATTAATTTTGCAGGGACGGTCTTGCTGTGCATCACATTTCATTCCATTCCAAATGCAATGAGTGAAACACATTGATTATGGAATAGACTTTGAAAGAGATTAAGGTGCTGCTCAGCACCGACTAGAACAATACCAAATCCATAGGTGGCCCACAGCCCATTGGAATTGTCAGCCCCAAGCTAAGCAGCTCTATGCCACCTAAACTCCCTAAGATATGGAAATAGTTGAGCACCTAAAAAACAGATTTTCAGAAATTGGCCAGCTGGGTAGGGAGCTACCTAAACTAGCCAAGAGGAGAGGCAAGGGACTTAGGCAACTAAGCAGCTGGCCTGGTGTGCCTGTTGATGGGCCAGAGGGAGGAGTGCCTCTCGCCACCCAGGAGCTTCAGCTGCAAAACACTTTCTAGAATTAGGTACCTGAGCCACATCAGCTGCCTACTCCTGCTCAGTACTTCTCTCATGCTTGCCCACTCCTGTTGCCTCTGATTGTTGTGTGTGTAGGTGATGTGCTGCCTCTCCACGTACTGGAAACTTGTGTCCAGCTCTACTGCTTTGGGGTCTGCCTGGCGTAAGATTTTAAGTGTGCTCAGAACATACCTGTGGGACTAGGCTCACTGGCAAGCTAGCTTCACCTAATTTAAAACTCCCACTTAAGGACCTCCAGGGCGTTGACTTGAACTAGGGCTCTAAGTAGCTTGTGAGCATGGGGTGCGGGGGTTTGATAGTGTGTGGGTTGTTCTGCCAATCAGCAGAAATGCCGGCATCTCAGGGGGTAGGAGGCTCCTGAGCTGCAGCTTGGAAAAAGTGTCAGAGGTTGCCTATGTGGTAGGCTTGGCACCTGTCCAGGGCACCTAAATCCCTTCAGTTGCCCCTATGGTGATGGAGGGAGGATGAGTATTTTGAACCAAAAATTACAAACATTTTATGAACAGTTTTTATCTTTTAGACCCTTCTAGTCATTTACCTTTACTGCTATATAAACCTGGATTTTAAAGGTAGTAGAATGGCATTGATGTAAATATTAGACACTCCATAGATATATTGATGAAGTAAAATAGGTCTATTGATACTTTAATAGTTCTCACATGTGTACCACTAGGGCAGGACTAATAGCTCAGGTACTGATTCAACATGGCACTTAATGTGCTGAATTTTAAGCCAGTAACAGTAGAACTACTCAGATGCTTCATTTTAGGCAAGTGTTGTATTTTGGTACTCATTTAGCAGAGTGCTTAGAGATACTGAAAAGAAAATAGGGGGAGTTTCTGATGGGTAGTTAGCAGCCAACTGGAGTTGAGCTTTAATACACCATTAACAGTCAACTTCACTGAACATTAGTAGGATTCTTTGTTTTTTTTTTTTTTGTAGAGCAAGTTAATAAATGAAGCAGCCAAAGCATGCTCAACTTTTAGCACAAGAACAACTGGGGCCTTTGTCTTGACCAGTTCTGTTTAAAACTTCTCCACTGAAACATCTTGTTGAAAAGCTTTTTTTTTTTTTTTTAAAAACCAAAATGAATATTCATGAGAGTTTTCATTCTGGTTGAATGTTTCTGCATGTCAAACTGGAAACTGAAAATTCTTCCATACAGTGTTTTGTTTTCAAAAATTAAGTTTTTATGGAAAGCTCATTTGTTAACTTAGGAAAAAAAACCAACCAACCACACACCTTATTTTTCCAGTGGAAAAGCCAAAACATTGACAGGAAGTCAAGGGGGGGGGGTGTATATTTCCTATGAAAAACTGGAGTTTTCCCTGCCAGCCCTCACTGAAAGAATGGAAGCCCAGTTCCTCAAGTGTAAGAATTCACAGCCTCGCCTATTAGAATTCCTACTTGGAAATAACATTTTTTCATATGGTTTTGATTGGGAAGTAGATTTGGGAATAAACTAATGGGTGCATTGATTTATTGGTTGCAGGAACTACTGGTCTTCCTCCTAGCCAGTAGAGTAGAAAGCTAATAAAGTTAAAGGATTATAATGTAGTCAGTTGCAATTTCTACTAGGGTGTAAATAAAATCACAGCTCCCTAGTTGTGGGGTCTGAGGAATAGATCCCAGCTGCCTGAATATGGAACTCTAGGTCCTATGGATAGAACCCCATTCCCTTGGATAGGGAACATTGCACTAGGGCTATAAACCCAGCTCTCAACTGTGGTTGCCATCTGTATGACGTATAGTGTTGTTGCAGCTGTATTGGTCACAAGATCAGAGAGACAAAAAGGGACCAACTTCTGTTGGTAAGAGAGTGTCTGTTACAGCTGTCCCCCTGCTGCATTCCTTTTCCCCCCTCCTTTCTGTTTGTCCTGTGTAGCCGCCCCTCCCGGCCATTGTGCTAACTAATGTCACAGCCCTATTCATAGGAATGGCTTGTACAGACTAACTGGAGCCATTGCTCTGCCTAGGGAGGGGGCTTCTTGCTTCTTTATTTGGCTCCTTTGTTCAGACCCTGGCTCGGTTTGGGGGGTGCTGCCCAGAAAGCAAGACCTGAAGTGGCCAACTAATTAAGCATAAAAGTCATACCTGTGGCTCAGAACATGCCTAGGCATGCCTATGCTTACCTGCAGCCTTTCCCTGCCTTCTCTCCTCTCCTGTATCAAGAGGAGCCAATCAAAATTACTGGTGGGAAACTGCCTGAGTTTGCCTTTAAAGCCGGACATTTTCTGATCAGACCTTGGAGAAAGTCCTTGCTTTGCCACCTGGTCTGATCAGCTAGGGGTCTTTGGGGGGCCCTCTCCCTGCTCTCATTTGTTTTTGAGCATACCCCCATTTTTAAACTCCCCTCCCATGAACAATGAATTTGTGCCTGGAGATCTCTCGATTATTGTAAGCGAATCGAGTCCTCTCTCCATCCTCTGATGCTACTGCTGTTCCTGCCTCTGTGCTTGCTGCTGTCCTGGGGATTGGTAAGAACTCCCTCTTGCAGACTCCCCCTGTCCTAGCTGCTGGCCTTGTTTCCCCAGCAGACAGACCCAAGCTAACTCCTTGGTCTGTATCTGTAATCTGTTTCTTGCTCTGCACCGCCTTTGCTGCTAAAAATAAGCCTGTGCCGCTGCTAAGCTGTGCCTTCCTGGACTGTATCCTGGGCCGCCGGCTTGCAGCCGCCCCACTGCTGCAGCCACCCGCCACCCCCTTGGGGGCTGTACCCTGGACACACACCACTCGGCCCTCTGGAACTGCTCCCCCTCCCAATCAAAGAATCGGCATAGTGTAAGGTGCACCTGTTAGAATCAGGTTCTTAGTCTAGATAAGTCATAATTTCATTTTGAATAGCTGTGGTTAAGTTAGGTTTAAAGAATTGTTTGTATTGTGCTCTGTAAGTTAGGTTTAAAAAAGAATTGTTGCATTGTGTTCTGCTACTTGCTAATTTGTGTAGTCTTGGTTAAGTTAGATCATAAATAAGATTGATGTGTTCTGTATAATTGTGGTTAAGTCTGTCTTCCTGCTGCCCTAACCCCCCCCAAGCTTGTCCGTGTCTCCCCCGAGCTCCCCAGTCACTCATTGCAGTCTCTCTGCTGTTTAAAATTGCAGCCTGTCTGCTCTCTGTGTCTCCCTGAGTTTAAATCTCCCTCCGCAGTGCCTCTGCCTTTGGTTTCTGCTCTACCACTTGCTCCTCTTCCCCCATCCCCCAACCTCATTCCTCTACCACTGCCTCTCTCTTTCTCTCTCTCTCTCTTTTAATCCCTTCCCCCATGTGTTCACCCCACTCCTACTGCTGCCAAACCTCAATTGTATTACTGAAGTCTAGCATAAAACCCCATTGGTTACCTTTTTTCTCTCTGACACACCTCACATTTTACATTTACACCACTGTGACACATTTTTACCTAGAGTTGTTGGTTATTTAACACATTTTACCCATAACTGTTAGTTGGTTATATGCTGCTGTGACACACCCTTTACATAGAAATTGTTAGCTACCTGTTACATTTATACTTCAGTGTTAATTGGTTACCAACTGTATTGTACCCTACTATTGAAACCCTCTATACTATTTACTAAAAGAAACCCCTCCCCAATTGTCTACCTTAACAAACCCCATACCCCTCACTATTGAATTTTCCCTGTTTTTGCATTTTCTTAATAAAAAGTTTATTTTGCACCCCACCAGTGCAGTAGTTGTCCCCCAAGATCCCCTACCTACTGGCAGGGTCAGAGAGAAGCTCTGGCTCTTCTTTGGGTCAGCTCTGTGTAAGAGCTGTGCTTCCATTCAAAAGCTTGTCTATCTCAGCAATAAGTCCAATAAGAGATATTACCTCACCCACTATGTCTCTCTTAAATGTGGAGCAATCCCACCTCTCCAAGCTCAAAGAGAACCAAAATCCTTATGTTATTGCTCTATTAGCACTGAAGGTGCCCACATGTAATTAGGACCCCAGTATGTTTGGCATGATAAAAAAAACCAAAAAACTGTATCATACCACCCACCTCATATTTAACAATTTTCATCAGGAGATTTCAAAGCACATTATAATGAAGCCAAGTATAACTATTCCTATTTTATAGATGGGAAAACACAAGTCCAGGCTGAAGATAGAGATTTTCCCTTACAAGCTCTCTATCTCTATCCTGCAGCCTATGGAAAACTTCCCCAAGTTGGGAACCATAATTCAAAGCTCACCACTTCTGTTGATATTTTTCATATACTTCATAACCCTTATTATTGAGCAAGACTTCTTGGTCAGGGATTCCTCTTTTGCAGAGGAGTCACTGATCAACAAGAACACTCCTTCATGGCCAGGTGTAGCATCTCTTCAGCTCTAGCACCCTCTATCAACAGCCACTCAAAGCATACAGTTTGTTCCTTCTCACCACTTGGCCACCCCTACTAGGTCACTTGTATTCCCACCCCTTCCAGATAAATTAAAAAATAAATCAACTGCTAAACATTTTATGCCAGGTCTTCAACCACATTCTGAATCAGGAGAGCTTTCCATCCCTTTCCCTGCGGGCAGGTAGGGAAACCTAGGCCCTCCCACTCTGTGTTTCAGCCCAGGAACCATGCTAAGGTCTGCTCCCTCAGATGTACTGCTACCTCCTTTGGCTTCTTACCTTCACACACCTCCAGGCTACTCTCAAAGAGCATCTCATTCCAGTACTTATTCTTAGAGGTTCCAGGTACTTACACTATTTCCTCCCAAACTGTACCCAGTGCCAAATCCTTCTCAGGTTACCTAATACCAACTTACCTCTGGCTGAGCTGCAACCTTTTATCCCAACCTTGCAGCTTGTTAGTCAAATAATTAGCCACAGTTGGAAAAATAGTTGCTCTGAGTCAATCCATTAAGTAGTTGTTGCAGTACAGGATCTATACAACCCATTATACTCCCCTCTTAAACAATTTCTAGTCTCTCCACTTTCAGATAAAGCCCAGATCCTCAAAGGTATTTAGACACATAACTCTCATTTATTTCAGTGGGAACTAAGCACCTAAACACTTTTGAGGATCTAGGTCAAGGTAACATCAGATAGAGTTGGGGTTAGAACCTAGATCCATAGCCAAGTCCTAGCCACGCTTCTCCAGAAAGAAGCTATAGGGTGGTTATTTGGTCTTTGACCACCCCTCTCATCCTATGCTACCTTCCCTGAACCAGAAATGGCAACTGGGAATCATGACACCCAACATTCTACTCTTATCTAGCACAGCAGCTCCCAAACTATATTGGTTCATGTACCATCTTTTTCAAAAATTGTTGTGAAGTGAATTGATGAAATATCAAGCTCACATACCATAGCACAGTTTAGGAATGCTTGGTCTAGCAAACAGTTCTCTAGCACACTGGAAAAGGATGACTCAACAACTATATCAGCTGACCCCTAGAATGGCTAATAACCTACTTCTGCTGTCAGTTGGTCATTTAGCTTAATTAGTAGGTGTCTATGCTGTGATTTTGAAGGTCCTGGGTTTAAACCAAACTGATGAATCATGTGAGAAAAATAGTTAATCATATAATTAAAGACCTATTGAGAAGGAAAACAATGAATTAAGGCTGACATATGTAACATTAATTCT